>NC_133653.1:9405701-10083201 GCF_009905375.1 Apium graveolens
ACCAAGGTCACCAAAACTAAACTTTCAAAATCAAAGACAAAGAAAACTACCTCTGTTGTTTCTCAAAAGACAACAGTTGTAACATCTACCATTAACCCTGAGGGGAGTGAACAGGGTGTGAGTGGTGAGGGGAGGGGTGAACATCAAAGAAACCCCCAGGATAAGGAAGGAGAGATAAGTGCTTCCCAAGCTAGCCAAGCCACAGTTTCTCAAAAAGCTGTGGTGGTTGAAAGGGTTACTAGCATATCCCTAGCTGCATCCTCCCAAAAGGATGTAACTATTGAAAATAGTTCCCAACCAGGAACACAGAACAAATGAGGGAGGGACAATAAAGCCAAACACTCACCAACAAAAGCCTTTATTAGAAGAAAGAGAGCCAGAACCCAATCTTCTACACAGGGTGCATGCACTGCACAGATACATCCATCTGTATCTATGCCTTCTCAAACTCAGTTTGATGTGGCTCCAACAAATGTGGAGTCACAGCCCCATTCTCTCACAATTAACACACATCAATCACCACACACTTCTTCACCATCTCTAGATGTGGATATGTTATTCCCATCAATTCCTGATTCTCCCTCTTTACAACTCAGGGAGGAGCCCCACTCAAATACAGGTGATCATCATCTTTTAGATGATTTATTGGATCACCCGCAAATTCTTTCAGATGTAATTGAAGGATCTGTGTCACCAAAACTCATATCAATCTACACAGATTCAACAGTTATATCACTTTCAATTTCTACTTCTTTTCCTTCTTCAACGGATATCACTCATCCGTTGACAAGTGGTTGTTCTTAACGGATAAGCTTAACAGCAGTTATCCGTTGATACCATCAGTTTCACCTTCAACGGCTATTCTGCATCCGTTGATAGTCTCTACACACACAACTGAAACAATTCCAAGTGTAGAAGACTTGATTACTGTACAATCACTTCTAGGACTGAGGGAAGGGAGTGACAATTTGAGTGAGAGGTTGGGTTGCTCCCAGGCAAAAGGAGAGATTGAGAGCTCAAATATGCATGCTATTTCTTCCAGCATGGCAAAAGTAAGTGAGAGGAGTACCACCTTAGTAGGTGAAGGTGAGGGAGTGAGTTGTGTGAGCCAGGGGGAGCCCCTGATGCAAGAACATAGAAAAAATGAGAGAAAGGCAGGTACAGCAGATATAAGGATGGATCCAGCCATTGCTAGTGAGTCAATGATTGTGAATGATGCTGAAAAGGAAAGACAATTTCAGCAACATTACAAAGCTGTAATTGATAACATTTCCTTGGATGCTGACACTTTTACTCATCCTGTTTCAGCCTATCAATTATTGGCTGCACAGGGCAATGTGGAGGCAGAAAAGACACTACATCTAGTACATACAACAGCATCTCTTCAAAGGGACAAAGCTGCTATTAACAAGATGCCTTCAACAGCTGGTGAGTCATCTGAAGAATTTGGAGTAAATTCTGATGATGATGACTTTGTTTCTTCTGATGGAAGCATGAACTTAGGGGGAGATGAAGGCCCTAGTTCTATTCCAAATCTACCTGAATGGGCCTTAACAAAGGAGTCTACAACAGGGCAATTCAATGTCTCCTTAGTCAAACAAATCAGTACTATCAAACAGGCCATTCAGAAAACTTCTCATGCTGGTACAAAGGCTATCCTTACAGCTCACTTGGACTCACTACATCTCATGAAGTTGCAGCAAGTAAGACAGAATCTGAGTGTGGATGAACTCAGAAAGGATATTGCTGACTTGAAATCCTACAATTCTGAAAAATTGGATTCAGTCATGTCCTATGGTACAATGCAGGACATTTTGTTGAGATTGAAAAAGGAATCACATACTGAAAAAAGGCTGGCCAAATTAGAAGACAGAGTTCAAGTTATTAAAGATTCTGTGGCCACCATTCTTCACAACCAACAATCTCAAACAAATCTACTTATGCAGCTGGCAAAAGCACAGGGCTTGACCCCTCTCCTTGATGATAACAAAAAGGGGGAGAGTAAAAGGGAAGGGGAAGGAGAGCCATCTACAAAAATCCAAATATCTAAAGTGCTAGTTCCTGCCATCACTACTTCTCCAATCATTCAAATCAAAGGAAAGCCTGATGGAATTGATTTAATCCAGCTAGCAGCAGCTGAAATTCAAGTGAAAGAGCAAAGGAGGAGAATTGATGAAAGGGTGCAACAGTTGTTTGGCTCTACACAAGATAAATCAATATCTGTGAAATATAGCACAAAGGTTGAACCAATCAATATGGAGCACAAGCCAGAAAGGAGAAATAAGGTTGGAGAGACTTCTTTCAAGAATCTAAAACCTATGGTTCTCAAGCCCAACACTAGATCCAGCAAGGACTCCACAAAGAACCCTCTAGACTTTGCTCAAATGGAAGAAGTGGACTTTCCTCTTCCAAAGCCTGATGAAGACAAAGTTTTGGGTGCTAGCATCATAAAACACAAGGAGACCATGGATGAGGCAGTAAGGAGAAACATGGCTATTATCTTTAGAGAGGGAAAGAGCATATGTGTGATGCAAGGACATCCCAAATTCTCAATAGCTAAGAGGGAAGAAACCAAAAGGTTAAAGAAAGAAGCTGAAAAACTCAAGGCTGACAAAAGAGCACAAGCAAAGCTTGAACAAAAGCTAAAGTCAAGTCTAGTTGAAAATGAGAAAGGAATTGAAGTCAGGGGTGAAGACAAGATTGCAAACTTAGATGAGGTTTTTGGGAGTATATTTGGTGAAAGTATGGAGGAAAAAGAGGAATGGCAGAAGGGAAATAGAAGAAAGGCCAAGGCACATAGAAGGAGTGAAGACAACACTGAAGAAACTAAATCTCTACCTTCCATACCTGAACCCTTTGTTGCTGATCCCACTATAAACATCCATGGTGAACCAATCATCCCAAAAGAGGAACCTATTGATTGGGACACCATCAATTTGCCCACCTTTTTAACCACTCTTCCACTATCAAAGAAACAGAAAAGAAAATCCAAATCTACACCTCCCCTAAACTCTAAGAAATTCACTCAAAAACATAAACCTAACCCTAAGCCACCCATTTCTAAAGATGATTGTTATTCCTAGAAGACTAACAATGAGATTTACAGAAGGGGGGTTGAATGTAAATCTCAAAACTTTTTCAAGTTTTGAGCAGTTTATAAAGTTGTGTGTTCAAGAAGAACAAGTGTGTGAATTGCTTTAAGCTAATACAGACAGATATATATTCAAGCACAAATGTAAAGAACACAACAGACCTTAAAAACTTTTCTGGTGGATTTGTTGTTCCACCAGAGATGGTATATTAGAAAATCTGTGTTCAACAATGTTGATCACAGCTGCATCCTAGTACAAACTAGATGAATTTTCTCTCAAGATATTTCTTAACAGCTCTGGAAAAATCTCTCTAATTACTAGCTTCTTCTTGGTTCATATATATTACCAAGTGTACAAGTGAAAAACAATATAAAATTACAATAGTAAAATAAGTTCTTCACTTGCTTCTTTTCCTGTTCACTCAAGTACTTTGTTGACTATTGCAACTTTGTACAAAAGAAGAACGGCTGCTTTTTCTGTTGATCCTGAAATTCGGCTACCACATCTCAGTTTTCTCTGTCAACCCACGTGCCTCTGCTTGTAGGTACAACTACCACTTATCAACGGCTGATTAGCAGAACATCCGTTGAAGCTTTCATCCGTTGATGACTTCATCCGTTGAAGGATGTTATCCGTTGAAGCTTTCATCCGTTGATGCTCTCATCCGTTGAAGGATGTTATCCGTTGAAGCTTTCATCCGTTGATGCTCTCATCCGTTGAAGGATGTTATCCGTTGAAGCTTTAGAGACATCCGTTGAAGCTTAGCTTCTCATCCGTTGAAGGTCTTTTAAGTCATCCGTTGATACCACTTCATTTATACAAAATTACAAGGCATGAAATATTTACAATTGGCCTTCCTATCTGCATATCATCTAGTAGTCAACATGACTCATAGTTTCTCTCAACTTCTAAGAATTACAATTTTAAATACAGAGACTGAAATATGCTACAATACTAGACTTATTTCTAAGTAAAGCTACACCATCAACGGATAGCCAAAGTGGTCTTATCCGTTGAGGCTACAGACACTAAATTTCTACTTAAGTGTTTTGTTAAACATATCATCAAACTAATGCACATATATTCCTAACAATCTCCCCCTATTTATGTCTATAAGAACTGTAGGCATAAATTCAGAGTTAACTTGATGATAACAAAACACTTAACAAATATTTGAATTGAAACTAAGTAGAAATATAAAAAGTGCTGCAAAAGTGTATGTACTAGGAGGTAATTGAAGATTTACAGTATTTCCAAGGGTGCTCCTCTAGCCTGAGCAAAACATCATTTTCTTCTTTGTTCCCTGGTTTTCTTTCCTAGCCCTTTGTCATTTCCCTCAATTTGGAGTTGGAGTTTTCTGAAGAATTCAGCTTCATCTTCATCACTGATATCCAACTTAGATTGCATTTCCTTGAGAGTTTCATTGCTGGCAATCTTGAGTTGGTCTTCAAGTCTGAAAAATCTTCTGACTCCTCTGTCATCTCTAAATTCCATCAACCAATGAGGTGATTTGTGAATTTTAGTTCCCCTTTCTTGTATGAGTAAGGTTCTGGGCAAAGCATTTGGTTCCCTCCAAGTCTTCCTTATGTTGGCAATCTTGTTGAGAATTTCAGTCTTGGCTGTTCTGGTAAAGCCAGAATCCTTTTTGATGGCTGAAAAGACTCTGATCAAGGTAGAGTAGCCTTCATTTAGAATCCTGTGGAGAGGCCATGTTCTTTCCCCAGCTCCTTTATATCTGAACACTAATCTTTCTGGTAACTGTCTGTAGGCAGCTATTCCCCTTACATCCTCCAGCTCATCCAGATAGAGTTCAATGTCTGAAATTTCTTTTATGTCACAGATGTGAACATAATCATCTTTAGAAATGGGTGACTTAGGTTTAGGTTTTTGTTTTTGAGTGAATTTCTTAGAGGTTGTGGGAGGTGTAGATTTTGGTTTTCTTTTCTGTTTCTTTGGTGGTGGAAGAGTGGTTAGAAAGGTAGGCAATGTGATGTTGTCCCAATCAATAGGTTCCTCTTTTGGAATGATTGGTTCACCATGGATATTTATAGAGGGATCAGTAACAAAAGGTTCAGGTATGGAAGGTAGTGGTTTAGATGTAGATTTGGTATCTTCAGGGTTATCTTCACTCCTTCTGTGTGCCTTGGCCTTTCTTCTGTTTCCCTTCTGCCATTCCTCTCTTTCCTCCATATTTTCACCAAATATGCTCCCAAGAACCTCATCTAAGTTAGCAATCTTTTCTTCACCCCTGACTTCAATTCCTTTCATTTCTTCAACTTGGCTTGACTTTAGCTGTTTTTCAAGCTTTGCTTGTGCTCTTTTGTCAGCCTTTAATTGCTTGGCTTCTTCTTTCTTAGCTATTGAGAATTTGGGATGTCCTTGCATCACACATATGCTCTTTCCCTCTCTAATGATAATAGCTCTATTTCTCCTTACAGCCTCATCCATGGACTTTTTGAGATAGGCAATACTCCTGCCTAAGATCTTGTTCTCATCATCTTTTGAAGGAGGAAAGTCCACTTCTTTTAAAGGATTCTTTGTTGAGTCCTTATTGGATCTTTCATTGGGCTTGAGGATTATAGCTTGTAGCTCTTTGGAAGAAGCTTCTCCATCCTTAAGACTCCCTACTGGCATGAGCTCCATGTTGATTGGTTCAATCTTTGTGCTAAATTTCACAGATGTTGATTTGTTTTGTGTAGAACCAAACACCAATTGCAACCTTTCATCAATTCTCCTCCATTGTTCTTTCATTTGTATTTCAGCTGCTGCTAGCTGAATCAAATCAATTCCATCAGATTTTCCCTTGATTTGAATGATTGGAGAGGTAGTGATGGCAGGAACTAGCACTTTAGATATCTGAATCTTTGTAGAGGGCTCTCCTTCCCCTTCCCTGTTATTCTCCCCCTTTTTGTTATCATCAAGGAGAGGGGTCAAGCCTTGTGCTTTTGCCAGCTGCATTAGGAGATTGGTTTGAGATTGTTGGTTGAGAAGAAGGGTGGCCACAGAATCTTCAATTCCTTGAACTCTGTCTTCCAACTTGGCCAGCCTTTGTTCAGTAACTGATTCCTTTTTCAATCTCGAAACCAAGTCCTGCAAAGTACCATAGGGCATGACTGAATCCAATTTTTCTGAAGTGAAGGATTTCAAGTCAGCAATATCTTTCCTGAGATCATTTAGACTCATATCTTGCTTTACTTTCTGCAACTTCATGAGATGCAGTGAGTCCAGGTGAGCTTGGAGGATAGCCTTGATATTTGCATTTGAAGTGTTCTGAATGGCCTGTTGAATAGTGATGATTTGTTTGACCAGGTGGACATTGAATTCACCTGTTCTATGCTCCTTAGTCAGGGCCCATTCAGGTAGATTAGAAATGGAACTAGGGTCTTCATCTCCCCCTATGTTCATGCTTCCATCAGAAGAAATAGAGTCATCATCATCAGAATTTACTCCAAATTCCTCAGATGGCTCACCAGCTGTAGAAGGCATCCTGTTAATAGCAGCTTTATCCCTTTGAAGAGATTCTGTTGAGTGCACTAGATGTAGTGTCCTCTCTGCCTCCTCATTGCCCTGAGCAGCCAACAGTTGATAGGCTGTCACAGGATGAGTAAAAGTGTCAGCATCCAAGGAAATGTTATCAATTACAGCTTTGTAATGTTGCTGAAATTGTCTTTCCTTTTCAGCATCATCCACAATCATTGACTCATGAGCAATGGCTGGTTCCACCCTTGTATCAACTGTACCTGCTTTTCTCTCTTTTTCTCTATGTTCTTGCATCAGGGGCTCCCCCTGGCTCACACATCTCACTCCCTCACCTTCACCTTCTAAGGTGGTACTCCACTCACTGACTTTTGCCATGCTGGAAGAAATAGCATGCATTTTTGTGCTCTCAATCTCTCCTTTTGCCTGGGAGCAACCCAGCCTCTCACTCAAATTTTCACTCCCTGCCCTCAATCCTAAAAGTGATTGCACAGTATTCATGTCTTCTACACTTGGAATCATTTCAGTTGTTTGTGTAGAGACTATCAACGGATGTGGAATATCCGTTGAAGTTGAAACTGTTGTTATCAACGGATAACTGCTGTTAAGCTTATCCGTTGAAGAGCAACCACTTGTCAACGGATGAGTGATATCCATTGAAGAAGGAAAAGAAGATGAAATTGAAAGTGATATAACTGTTGAATCTGTATAGATTGATTTGATATGTGTTGATACAGATCCTTCAATTATATCTGAAAGAATTTGCGGGTGATCCAACAAATCATCTAAAAGATGATGATCACCTGTATTTGAGTGGGGCTCCTCCCTGAGTTGTAAAGAGGGAGAATCAGGAATTGATGGGAATAGCATATCCACATCCAGAGATGGTGAAGAAGCATTTGGTGATTGATGTGTAGTTATTGTGAGAGAATGGGGCTGTGACTCCACATTTATTGGAGTCACATCAAACTGAGTTTGAGAAGGCACAGAGACAGATGGATGTTTCTGTGCAGTGTGTGCACCCTGTGTAGAAGATTGGGTTCTAGCCTTCTTTCTTCTAATAAAGGCTTTTGTAGGTGAGTGTTTGGCTTTAGTGTCCCTCCCTCTTTTGTTCTGTGTTCCTGGATGGGAACTCTTTTCAATAGTAACATCCTTTTGGGAGGATGCTACTAGGGATGTGCTAGAGACCTTTTCAACCACCACAGCTTTTTGAGAAACTGGGGCTTGGCTAGCTTGGGAAGCACTCAACTCTCCTTCCTTATCCTGGGGGTTTCTTTGATGTTCACCCCTCCCCTCACCACTCACACCCTGATCACTTCCCTCAGGGTTAATGGTTGTTGTTACAACTGTTGTCTTTTGAGAAACAACAGAGGTGGTTTTCTTTGTCTTGGATTTTGAAAGTTTGGATTTGGTGACTTTGGTAGAAATCTGTTGGGGCATTGACACAGATTTCATGGCCACACTAGAAGATAAAGAAATAGAGGGGTTGGAAGAAGTAGGAGTTGTAGAAGCAATTACCTCACCTACCTGGGGTGCATTCATGATTGGTAAATATACCAATTGCACACTGCTGTTAAGATCCATTCTCTTCAAGTCTGCAAGAACTCTTTTCTCTTGTGCCCAGCACTTGAGTTTATTATTCTCATTGATTATGACTAAACCTTCAGCAACATGGTTAGCCAATAACATAAAGAATCTAGCATAATAGATGTTATTAGGTCTATTAGCTTTGTTACCTAATCTAGTACCTAATTCTAGCATCACATAGTTGCTAAAGTTAAAGTACCTATCAGAAACAAGCATATAGAACATGTTAACAAGAGATGAAGTTATGGCATCAAAATTACTAATTTTCCCAGAGAAAACCTTTATGAAGGCATCCCCAAGAAAACTCCATTCTTTCCTAAGGCCTTTTCGTCTAATACCCCCTAAATTAGCAGAGTTAAGAGAGTAACCTATGGAATCTAACATGCTGGATACATCACTATCAGTGTGTGGTGTCATGGCATTGTTCTCAGGTAATTTAAAACATGCTTGTAAGTCATCACAGTTTATACAGTGATTTTTACCTTTGAGAGTGAAGGAGATAGTCATATCCATGGAGTTGAACTCAGCAGTTGTCCAAATCTCCTCAACTACTTCACAGAAAATCGTTGGGGCTTCCAGCATTGCATAGCTAAGTTTACAGTTTTTGATGAAGTCCATCATTTTGTGATAATCTGAGTGGGCTTCATTCTTCTCTACCAGAGCTATGAAATTATTCTTCTCGTAGATGAACCCAGATTGAGACATAATCTTCACGACTGGTGCCATTGTTGTGAGTAGAAATTGCAGAGAATAACTTGAGGGTTTTGCAGAGAGAAAATGGTAAATGCTTGAAATTCTAAGAAAGCGTAAAGTAATAATGAACAATCAGAAGGGCTTATATGCTTTCAAAAAAAAATAAATAAAGGATTAATCAATAAATAGGTGTTAGTGAATTTCAGCCGTTTAAGAATAAACTGTAAGTATTCTAATAACTACCTTTAAAACCAATACATACAGATGTATGTATGGTATCAACGGTTAAGAAAATAGAATCAACGGCTGTGAAACACCTCAAACGTCTGATGTGACATTTCAACGGATAATGTAAATTGTCATCCGTTGAAAGGTACTTCAGCTTTATCCGTTGACGGATAAAAGTTCCAGAGATATACTTGTCTTTCAACGGATAATGAATATCCGTTGATAGAGCAATTTTGACTTTCAACGGATAGGGAACATCCGTTGATGGAATAAACTTTGTTAAAAGTCAAATTTGTTCTAGCAACTAATATATTTCAGGCTCCACATCAAATTGCAAAGAAGACATGAATTTTAAGAGTAATTAAGCATACCTAGCTCACTTACCAATCTTGTGAATGTTGATTCATCAAGTGGCTTGGTAAATATGTCAGCAATTTGTTGTTCACTTGGAACAAAATGTAGTTCTACTGTACCATTCATGACATGCTCCCTGATGAAGTGGTACTTAATATCAATGTGCTTGGTCCTTGAGTGCTGCACAGGATTCTCTGTTATGGCTATGGCACTTGTGTTGTCACAAAAGATAGGTATTCTATCAACATGAAGTCCATAATCAAGGAGTTGATTCCTCATCCATAACATTTGAGAACAGCAACTTCCAGCAGCAATGTATTCAGCCTCAGCTGTAGAAGTAGAGACTGAATTTTGCTTTTTGCTAAACCATGATACAAGCTTGTTTCCCAGGAATTGACAGGAGCCTGTTGTACTTTTCCTGTCTATTTTGCAACCTGCATAGTCTGCATCTGAATAACCAATTAGATCAAAGCCAGATTCTCTAGGATACCAAATTCCTAAATTTGGTGTACCCTTGAGATATCTGAAAATTCTCTTGATAGCAATTAAGTGAGACTCCCTAGGATCAGCTTGAAATCTCGCACACAGACATGTAGCAAACATTATATCTGGTCTGCTAGCAGTTAAATATAAAAGTGAACCAACCATGCCTCTATAACTTGTAATGTCCACAGACCTTTCAGTCTTATTTAATTCAAGTTTGGTGGCAGTGGCCATGGGAGTTTTTGCAGATGAACATTCCATTAAGTCAAACTTCTTTAAAAGATCATGAATATATTTAGTTTGACTAATGAAAATTCCATTACTAACTTGTTTAATTTGTAAACCAAGAAAATAGGTTAGTTCTCCCATTAGGCTCATTTCATAATTGCTTTGCATTAGCTTAGCAAACTTCTTACAAAGATTATTATCTTTAGAACCAAATATTATGTCATCTACATAAATTTGAACAAGTATACTAGAGCCATTAACATTTCTAAAGAAGAGAGTTTTATCAACAGTACCTCTAGTGAAGTGATTCTCCAAAAGAAATTTTGATAATGTTTCATACCAGGCTCTAGGTGCTTGCTTCAGTCCATAGAGTGCTTTCAACAGATAATACACATAGTCTGGAAAATTTGGATCTTCAAATCCTGGAGGTTGACTTACATAGACTTCTTCCTCTAATTTCCCATTTAGAAATGCACTCTTGACATCCATTTGATAGACTTTGAAATTGGCATGGGCTGCATAGGCTAGAAAGATTCTGATAGCTTCAAGTCTTGCAACAGGAGCATATGTCTCATCAAAATCTATTCCCTCTTGCTGAGAATAGCCTTTAGCAACCAATCTGGCTTTATTCCTTATGATAATGCCATTTTCATCCATCTTATTTCTGAATACCCATTTTGTATCAATAGGACTCTTGTTCTTTGGTTTGGGTACCAGCTTCCAAACTTGGTTTCTCTCAAATTGGTTTAGCTCTTCCTGCATAGCTAATATCCAATCTGGATCCAATAAGGCTTCTTCCACTTTCTTAGGTTCCTCCTGAGATAGAAAACTACTATACAGACATTCATCTTGAGTAGCTCTTCTTGTTTGCACTTTAGATGATGCATCACCAATGATCAGTTCAAAGGGATGATTCTTGGTCCATTTCCTTTGAGGTGGAAGATGAGCTCTAGATGAGGTGATCTCAGTATTGTCATGATGTGAGATAGAGTTTTGATTAGTTGAAACTCCCCCTGAGTTGTTGGTCCTTTGCAGGGAACTTGGAGTTCCATCAATTAATGATGTAAATTGATTATCAGTTGATGAGCTATGATCAACGGATGTTTCATTAAGTACTTCAACGGATGATGCACAATGTCTTTCAACGGATGCTGAATTTTGTGCATTATCCAGGAGCAAATTTTGTATTCCTTTTGAAGTGTCGTCTCCATCAATCTCTTCTTCACTATCATCACAATATATTTCAATATTGTCAAATTTGAGTCTCTCATAATGTTCCTCATCTGTTAGTCCATCAATCTTTTTATCATCAAACACAACATGCACAGATTCCATAACAATGTTGGTTCTTAGATTGTAGACCCTATAAGATTTTCCAGCTGAATAACCAACAAATATTCCTTCATCAGCCTTTGCATCAAACTTCCCTTTATGGTCAGATTGATTCCTTAGTATAAAACATTTACATCCAAAGACATGAAGAAAGTTTAGAGTTGGTTTTCTTTTCTTGAACAACTGATAAGGAGTCATGCCTTTAGCTTGATTGATCAGAGAAATATTTTGAGTGAAACAGGCACAATTAACAGCTTCAGCCCAAAAATATGTTGGTAACTTTGATTCTTCAAGCATTGTTCTGGCAGCCTCAATTAAAGATCTGTTCTTTCTTTCAACTACCCCATTTTGCTGAGGTGTTCTTGGAGCTGAGAACTCATGCATGATTCCATTTTCTTCACAGAACAGCCTTAATGTCAAATTCTTGAATTCAGTTCCATTGTCACTCCTGATGTTTCTTACTTTTAAGTCAGGATGATTATTGACTTGCCTGATGTGATTGATAATGATTTCACTTGCTTCATCCTTTGATCCAAGAAAATAGACCCATGTGAACTTTGAGAAATCATCTACAATCACTAAACAATATCTTTTTCTTGCTATTGACAATACATTGACTGGTCCAAACAAATCCATATGTAACAGCTGTAATGGTTCATCAATTGTTGTTTCAAGCTTCTTCTGAAATGATGCTTTCCTTTGTTTGCCTTTCTGACAAGCATCACACAGACCATCCCTTGAGAATTCAACAAGAGGAATTCCTCTTACTAAGTCCTTTTTGACTAGATCATTCATTGTCTTGAAATTCAAATGGGATAGCTTCTTGTGCCATAGCCAACTCTCAACTGAACTTGCTTTGCTGAAAAGACAAGTAATAGATTCTGCATCTGTAGAGTTGAAGTCAGCTAAGTACACATTTCCTTTTCTAACTCCAGTTAGAACCACTTTGTTGTCTTTCTTACTAGTGACAACACAGGCTTCAGAATTGAAGGAAACTGTATTCCCTCTATCACATAGTTGACTGATACTCAGTAAGTTGTGCTTGAGACCATCAACTAATGCAACTTCTTCAATGATGACATTCCTTGTTGAAATCAAGCCATATCCCATAGTAAACCCTTTGCTGTCATCTCCAAAGGTTATGCTGGGGCCAGCTCTCTCTTTAAACTCTGTGAGCAGGGAGAAATCTCCAGTCATGTGTCTTGAACAGCCACTGTCCAAGTACCATAGATTTCTTCTATTTTCCTGCACACCACAAAATCAATCAATTTGATTTTGGTACCCAAGTTTCCTTGGGTCCATTCTTGTTAGCCTTTCTCCTAGACTTCATTCCTCCTGCATCTTTAGACTTAGGTGAGTTTGAGTCAACCTTGGTCTTAGATGTGGTTGGTTGAGGTGTAGGGTTAGTCACAACATTATCCAGCACATTTATAGTATTATTAGGCATGGATTGTGCATACATGTTATTCCACATTGGCATATTGTATGGAAATTGAGGCATACTGAATGCAGCAAGATAAGAATTGTTAAAATATGGCATGTTTGCAAAATGTGCATAAGGATTTTGTTGAGACATAACAGGCAGAGCATGTAGAGGTGATACAGACATGTTAGGCATGGAAGAGGGTACAGTTATGGGAGATTTCTTAATAGATTTACAGTTAGCAGATAGATGATTAACACTACTACAATGCACACAGCTTTTTCTAGGAGCATACTTGTCAGGTGTGTAATTGTTATGTTTGTTAACTCCTACCTTCCCATTTCTGTTGGATTTCCTTTTGGATTCCTTTTTATCCTCAACCATCTTGAGCCTATTGTTTAACTGTTCTAAGGTCATGTGCCCTACATTCACCTTTCTGACATCTTTGGATGTGCTTGCTCCTTCTTTGACAAAGTTCTTTGAAGTTGAACCAAACTTTTTGTTGAGTTTCTTTAGATTTTCTCTTTTAGAAACATCTGCCTGTTTTAATTGAGGAACCTTCAACGGATGTTCCTTTTCTTCCTTCAACGGATAACTTTCATCATCCGTTGATTCCACATCCGTTGACAGTCCATCAATTAATTCCAGTTTCTTTTTATTTTTATCCCAGGCAGTTTCACAGAATGATTCAATTCCTTGGACTTTGGCAATTTGAGCACTTACATCCCTAGATGTTTTCCAGGCTTTAATCACCTCTTGCTCTTTCTCTAATTGATTGGAAAGTATTTCTACTTTCTTAATAGATTCAGCTAGTTCATTTTCAACAGATACACAATGCAGCTTAGTCTTTTCTAGGTCAATTAACTTATCTTCTAACACAGCATTTCTATTACTTAAAAACAGATTGTTCTCTTTAATCCTACTATTTTCTTTAGCAAGAGATTTAAGAGATACACGCAAATGATACAGTTCAGTAGACATGTCATTAAAAGCATCATTGCACTCTTCTTTAGTAAGCTGTGTTATATCAGTAGTAATTACCTGGTTGCTTGATGAACTAACTTCATTCTCCTCAGAATCAGCCATGAGAGCCAAGTTAACATATTCCATGTCTTCATCCTCTTCTTCTCCATCAGCTGCCCAGTCTCTTTCTTGAGTAATGAAAGCCCTTTCCTTCTGTTTGAGCAGATCAAAATATTTCTTTTTGTAATCTACTTGTTCAAATTTCTTCTTTTCAGAGGTTGGCTTTCTGCACTCACTTGCAAAGTGTCCACTCATACCACAATTAAAACACTTGAACTTGGATTTGTCCACCATGTTCTTATGGGGTTTAGTGGCTCTAGTGTTTTTCCTGAACTTCATCTTTGCAAATCTCCTGGACAGAAATGCAAGATGCTCATCAATACCATCAGAGTCATCTTGACTGGAGTTGTCTTCATTTTCAGCAACTTGCCCTTTACCCTTGTCTGATTCTGGATTTCTTACACCATCTTTGGAGCTTGATGTAGATCTCACAGTTTCTTTTCTGCATTCTTTCTCATTTTCAGCTACCAATGCAACTGAACCTCCTTTCTTTCTCCCCCTCTCCAATACCTCATCCTGTTCCAACTCTAGTTCATAAGTCTTCAAGATTCCATATAATCTTTCAAGAGTAAAGTCCTTATAATCTTGAGAGTTTCTTAAGGAAACAGTCATGGGTTTCCATTCCTTTGGTAAGGATCTCAAAAATTTAAGATTTGAATCCTTCACCTGGTACACTCTACCATACAGCTTCAGTCCATTCAACAGTTTTTGGAATCTATTGAATGTGTCATTTAAAGATTCATTTTCTTCAAAATGAAAGTGCTCATACTGTTGAATGAGAAGCTGCATTTTGTTCTCTCTTACTTGTTCTGTACCTTCACACAGCAGCTGAACTGTGTCCCAAACCTCTTTGGCAGTTGAACAATTTATCACATTATCAAACATATCCTTGTCAAGACCATTAAACAAAATGTTCATAGCCTTCTTATCCTTGTGGACTTCTTCTGTGTCTTCCATTGTCCATTCTGCTCTGGGTTTTGGAATGGATTGACCAACAGCAATTGTGGCCGTAGCAACTGTGGCTACTTTGTGGGGAATGTGAGGACCATTCTCAATGCAGTTTACATAACCTTCATCTTGGGAGAGTAGATGAAGGTGCATTTTCACCTTCCAGTGGTGATAACTGTCTTTGTCAAGAACTGGGATCTTTACTCCAATATCCTTCTTACTCATCTTTGTTAGATTCCAAGATCTTTAAACTCTTTGTGTGTCAAGAGCCTGCTCTGATACCAATTGTTATTCCTAGAAGACTAACAATGAGATTTACAGAAGGGGGGTTGAATGTAAATCTCAAAACTTTTTCAAGTTTTGAGCAGTTTATAAAGTTGTGTGTTCAAGAAGAACAAGTGTGTGAATTGCTTTAAGCTAATACAGACAGATATATATTCAAGCACAAATGTAAAGAACACAACAGACCTTAAAAACTTTTCTGGTGGATTTGTTGTTCCACCAGAGATGGTATATTAGAAAATCTGTGTTCAACAATGTTGATCACAGCTGCATCCTAGTACAAACTAGATGAATTTTCTCTCAAGATATTTCTTAACAGCTCTGGAAAAATCTCTCTAATTACTAGCTTCTTCTTGGTTCATATATATTACCAAGTGTACAAGTGAAAAACAATATAAAATTACAATAGTAAAATAAGTTCTTCACTTGCTTCTTTTCCTGTTCACTCAAGTACTTTGTTGACTATTGCAACTTTGTACAAAAGAAGAACGGCTGCTTTTTCTGTTGATCCTGAAATTCGGCTACCACATCTCAGTTTTCTCTGTCAACCCACGTGCCTCTGCTTGTAGGTACAACTACCACTTATCAACGGCTGATTAGCAGAACATCCGTTGAAGCTTTCATCCGTTGATGACTTCATCCGTTGAAGGATGTTATCCGTTGAAGCTTTCATCCGTTGATGCTCTCATCCGTTGAAGGATGTTATCCGTTGAAGCTTTCATCCGTTGATGCTCTCATCCGTTGAAGGATGTTATCCGTTGAAGCTTTAGAGACATCCGTTGAAGCTTAGCTTCTCATCCGTTGAAGGTCTTTTAAGTCATCCGTTGATACCACTTCATTTATACAAAATTACAAGGCATGAAATATTTACAATTGGCCTTCCTATCTGCATATCATCTAGTAGTCAACATGACTCATAGTTTCTCTCAACTTCTAAGAATTACAATTTTAAATACAGAGACTGAAATATGCTACAATACTAGACTTATTTCTAAGTAAAGCTACACCATCAACGGATAGCCAAAGTGGTCTTATCCGTTGAGGCTACAGACACTAAATTTCTACTTAAGTGTTTTGTTAAACATATCATCAAACTAATGCACATATATTCCTAACAATGATTATATTCACATCTGTGACATAAAAGAAATTTCAGACATTGAACTCTATCTGGATGAGCTGGAGGATGTAAGGGGAATTGCTGCCTACAGACAGCTACCAGAGAGATTGGTGTTCAGATACAAAGGAGCTCGGGAAAGAACATGGCCTCTCTACAGGATTCTGAATGAAGGCTACTCTACCTTGATCAGAGTCTTTTCAGCCATACAAAAGGATTCTGGCTTTACCAGGACTGCCAAGACTGAAATTCTCAACAAGATTGCCAACATAAGGAAAACTTGGAGGGAGCCCAATGTTTTGCCCAGAACCTTACTCATTCAAGAAAGAGGAACTACAATTCACAAATCACCTCATTGGTTGATGGAATTCAGAGATGATAAAGGAGTCAGAAGATTTTTCAGACTTGAAGACCAACTCAAGATTGCCAGCAATGAAACTCTCAAAGAAATGCAATCTAAGTTGGATATCAGTGATGAAGATGAAGCTGAATTCTTCAGACAACTCCAACTCCAAATTGAGGAAAATGACAAGGGGCTAGGAAAGAAAACCAGGGAACAAAGAAGAAAAAGATGATTTGCTCAGGCTAGAGGAGCACCCTTGGAAATACTGTAAATCTTCAATTACCTTCTAGTACATACACTTTTGCAGCACTTTTAAATTTCTACTTAGTTTCAGTTCATATATTTGTTAAGTGTTTTGTTATCATCAAGTTAACCTTGAATTTATGTCTACAATTCTTATAGACATAAATAGGGGGAGATTGTTAGGAATATATGTGCATTAGTTTGATGATATGTTTAACAAAACACTTAAGTAGAAAACTAGTGTTTGTAGCCTCAACGGATAAGACCATTTTGGCTATCCGTTGATGGTGTAACTTTACTTAGAAATAAGTCTAGTGTTGTAGCACATTTCAGTCTCTGAATTTGAGATATAATTCTTAAATGTTGAGGGAAATTATAAGTCATGTTGACTACTAGAGGATATGCAGATAGGAAGGCCAATTGTAAATATTTCATGCCTTGTAATTTTGTATAAATGAAAATGGTGTCAACGGATAACTTAAAGACCTTCAACGGATGAGAAACAAAGCTTGAACGGATGTCTCTAAAGCTTCAACGGATAACATCCTTCAACGGATGAGTGCATCAACGGATAGAGCTTCAACTGCTAACACATCAACGGATGAAGCCATCAACGGATGAAGGCTTCAACGGATGTTCTGTTAGATAGCAGTTGACAAGTGGTAGTTGTACCTACAAACAGAGGCACATGGGTTGACAGAGACAACTGAGATGTGGTAGCCTATTTCAGGAACATCAGAAAAAGCAGCTGTTCTACTCTAGTATAAAGAGGCAATAGTCAACAATACACTGGAGTAAAATGGAGAAGAAACAAGTGGAGAACTTATTTTATTATTGTACTTTTTATCTTTGTCTTCACTTGTAAACTTGGTAATATATAAACCAAGTAGCAGCTAGTAATTAGATATGAATTTTTCCAGAACTATTTAGAAAAATCTTGAGAGAAAAATTATCTAGTTTGTACTAGGATGCAGCTGTGATCAACTTCTTGAATCACAGATTTTTTGAAATACCATCTCTGGTGGAACAACAATCCACCAGAAAAGTTTTTAAGGTCTGTTGTGTTCTTTACATTAGTGTTTGAATATATATCTGTCTGTATTAGCTTAAAGCAATTCATACACTTGTTTATCTTAAACACATAGCCTTTGAAACTGCTCAAAACTTGAAAAAGTTTTGAGATTTACATTCAACCCCCCTTCTGTAAATCTCATTGTTAGTTCATTAGGAATAACAAGTGGGCTGGGTTATTGCAAGGTACAGTTGCAAATTAAATGCTCAACTTTTTAAAACAACGGTAATTTTGCAATAACTAAGAAGGGGGGTATTTTTACAAATAAATATCTACTTTTTGGTATTTTTGATAAATTCCCAAAAATAAAGGTTATATTTCATTACTTGCTTGTTGAAGTTACACGTGACTAGTCTAACCCGGCTTACAAATTCCCCCGACACTAGGAAAAAAATACATTTAAACTAAATTATAGAGTTCGGCTATTAAAAAAATTCAAAAAATTGAATATTCGTCTGGAAAAATTCGCATTCATTTTCGAGAAAAATGAATACTATATATAGCCGAATCCGGGATATTTAAATCTGAAATTAAATACATATATGATATTTAAATTTTATAAATATATTATTATACATAATTTAAGATTTATTTTATTAGTTTATAGTATATGCATATGCATTAAATAATAAATTTATACAAATTTTATATAATTGTATAAATACTTTATACATATATAAAAAAATTGAGTTTAATCGTAAAAAAATTATTCTAAAATCATCGTCAATACAGTTGGGCCATAAAAAATCCAAAAAATCCAAAAATCCCAATATCCGTGCGAAATATCCTCGTTCGTATTCGAAAAAAACCGATACTATTCGTATTCGAAATAAATCAAATATTATTCGTATCTGAATTTGATAATTGTGAATACCATATTCGTATTCATTATCAGTTATCCTGTGTTGGTCCATTTATTTATATTTAACGATGGATGTCATTACTGTTATGATAATAAAATTGTGAGTGTTTAAAACATCTTGTCCTACATGATAGGTCTATGGATGAGCCAGTCGATGTTTGTACATGGTTTCGGTCTCACATTAGTGAGAACAATTAATTACATTTAATCATAATGTAAGGGAGGGATTGTATAATTGGGTTGTTTTTTTTATGAACAAAATGAAGAATTCATTAAAACATTGAACCCCAGCCGGGACAAACCCCCGAACTGTCAACTACAACCTGATTGTGAAATAAAAATCGAGCTAACCAAATAGCTGTTTTATTTTCAGATTGTTTAACGCATTGAATATTTAAATTCTTTAATCTAAAAAGTATTACAATGACATCTCGAGTAATCCAACCTACATCAATTCTGAAATTAGTAGTAACACAATTGACCTTCACATAAGAATCATCTATAGCCCAATGTTCTGAACTATCAATTATATCAATTGATATTAGAGCAACAAAAATCCCTAAAATACGAACACTTTTTTGTTGTAAAATGTGAGCTTTTGCGATATCCACCACCGTCTCAGATCTGATACAAACCTTACGGATCTCAGAAAATATCATATAAATCCTTTTCAGAGCGTCTGAAACCAGCAACAAAAGACAAACTAACATCATAACATAAAACACTAACATCCCAAAAAAATGGGCACGACTAACAACCTTGATAATAAGTTACTCGACAAGATCTCACCCGAAAAGAATTAGATCTTGTTTTATTAAAAAAATGATAGATAAATAAAAAGAAGATGGGAGAGCGAAAGGGACTTGATCGATTGATGGATGAAGATTGAAGAATGGAGAAGTGGTGGCTAGAACACTAGTTTCGGGGGTCGACTCTCAAAACCCTAATCTTATTTTCGTAGTCTGGAACGTTTGAATACACCATCACTGCATTAGCGATTTAGGGTAGTGAGAGTCACGTATAATTGGGTTTTTATTAGGCGTTAATGCACAGTCAATAGGTGTGGAAAATTTATAATTTTAAATTAGTCTGATTAATTTATAGTTCCTGATCTAAACGCTGCCGGTACTACCCTAAGATATTGTTGTCTCTTTGCAAAAGGCTAAACACTAACCACTGAAATCCTATCCGGTGACAGTCACTTCAGAGCATCCACAATGCAAGGGTCATTTTTTTACTTTTTTAGACCCCACCCACCTTCCACGTAAGTGAGAGTGGGAAAGGATGGAAAACTGGCCTGGTTGCTCCAATGGGTGACCCATTTCACGCTTTCTCATGTAACCATTTTACATTGTGCAGGTACTATTATATTCATTGTATTGAATTTAATTTACGTAAGAATATGATAACTTTAATTAAAGTTATTAATTTAATTTGCTAATAAAATAATTTTGTTTTTAAATTTTAAATTAAGATTAAAATTACAGTGATTAAAATTTTAAAAAAAAATAAAATAAAAAATCACGTAATTAAATTGCACCATATTATTTTTTTTTGAAACCAAAATGCACCATATTATTGAAAAACATTAAATAAAAAACGTCACACGAGAAAACATTAAATTCAAACATTACAATTAAAAAAAATTAACGATTATTATGAAACTGCAAGATATGCTCAAACATTAAAATTTTTTAGGAAGTGAAGAATGTGAATGATTGAATATGAGAAATGGGTATTTATAGAATTAAATGTTAACGTTATAAATTTGATCATCATAAAATTGAACGCTACAATTGAACGTTATAATTGAACATTGCACTGAAAGGATACTGCCCACTGAAAAGATACTGCAACCTGGAACCTGCACATAAACTAAAGAATTAATAAAATATTAAAACAATAAAAAGTGGGACTGCCCACCATAGTGGGACTGCCCACTTCAGCAGCATGTTGTCCAATGGCAAAAAATGAAAATGGAACTGGCCAAATCCATTTCGCGTGGCCCGGGGAGCAAAATGACCCCCCGCTGGGGGTGCTCTCACTAACAATGAACTCAAGCCCCATCCATAATTGTATTTTGTACTTGTGTCTGTCCGGTAACTGTCATTAATCTACAATACACAATGATAAGCAGCCTAGTATGGAAAACTCAAAATGGTTAGCAGAAGTACCTGAAATCAATCTATTTATGTTAACAAATGGGTGGGACACCGAAAAAATTAAATTTTCGCGGGCATATTTTGATTATATCGTGAAGGAAAAAAAAAAGAAAAATAAATAAAAATTTAGACATAAATAAATTTTAGAGACACATTTTTAATTTTTATTTTAAAAGATCACTTAAAAACTAAAATATTTTTCGCACTTACTTGTACTGATATTAAACACTATCAATATCTTATTTCTTATCATTCTTTCTATTCATTACTATCGGGCACAAAAAAAATTCGTTTCAGGACCCGTCCTGATTAGCTGCATCTATGAAATTTTTGGAAAACAATTGTCAGGAAATCGTTTTTTCGAGGGATTCGAAACCGAAACAAACTTCTATATAGAGTTTCAAAATATAAATATGATCCTTTACTTAAAAAGCAATGAGCAAGGAATGACAAAGAAAAAATGGAGAATGCGAGAAAAATTAAAAATATGAACAAATATTTCCCTCCTTTTCGAGTTTGAAAGAAGAGAAAATTAGAAATAAAATGTCTTTCGAATTGGAAATAATGTCAAATGTTTTGTCACGTGAACATCAATGTACTCCCTCCGTCCCTCCCAAATGTTTACATTTGGGTGGGGCGCGGAGTTTAAGAAAAATGATAAAATAGTGGAGGAAATTTAAAAAAGTGAGTAAAGTAGTGGGACCGATTAATATTATATGTATAAAGTGGGTATAGTGGAGAGAAGTAGTGGATGTAGTTATTTTAAAAATTATAAAAACCTTACTATTTTTGGAAAGTTTTGAAATGTAAACAATTGGAAGGGACATCCAAAAAAGGAAAGTGTAAACAAATGGGAGGGACAGAGGGAGTATCAAAGTATCAAAGTCTAATCAAATTTCCTGTATTCTTTCTGGCCCACTAATCAATTCCTCTTGTCAACTAGTTAACCATCAAATCTGAATCTAAATAATTTTTTTTAAAAAAAGGAAAATCATTAAATAAATTTTAGGGATGGTCCCTAAAAATCATTTAATTCGAATGTCAGGATCGAAAAGCTATTAAGAACAGAAATGGCCCATAGGGTAGCAGTGTCACTATATGCAATCACGTGTCATGATCAGTTATATTTCACTAAATTTTGATAAAATTAGAGGGGTTCACGAATTCACGAACAAGCTCGAGCGCGATTCGTTAAGGGCTCGATTCGCCTCGGTACGTTAAGCGCTCGAGTTAGAACTCGAACACAAAAATGTGTTCATTAAGAAAACGAGTTCGAGCCGAGTTTTTGACATGTTCAGCTCGAGCTCGGCTAGCCTCGATTTGGCTCAAAAAAAATTAAAAAATATATATATTTAATTTTTATATATTTGATTATTATAAATTTTATTCAGATTTTTTATAAATATTTTTCAATTATTGAACCATTTAAATGTCAAAATATATATTTTAGTAATTTGAAAAAAAATCAGATATTAAAATAAATTTTTTAATTTAATATTTTAATAATTAACAAGTGATTTAACTACTACTTATAACTAATATTTATTCCCAGATTGGTTTTTCGATTTTTTTAAAAATATTTATGAATGATCCAATCGTACAGATGTCAAGATATACATATTATAGTGATATGACAAAAAATTTAGAAAAGATAAATTTATTTTGTTTGTTATTTTGACAATCGACCAATGGTTTGAACAGTACTTGTAACTAGTGTTTAGTCTCATATTAAAGTTTCAATTTTTTTAAAAAATATTTATGAATGATTCAATCGTATGGATGTTAAGATCTATATATTTTAGTAATATGGCAAAAAATTTAGAAAAAATAAATATACTTGGTTTGTTATTTTAATAGTCAACCGCTGTTTTGACATGTACTTGTAATCATTGTTTAGTCTCGTTTTAATGTTTCGATCTTTTAAAAAATATTTATAAATCATCCAACCGTACGGATGTTAAGATTTATATATTTTAGTGATATGAAAAAAACTAGAAAAAAATAAATTTATTTTGTTTGTTATTTTGACAACCAGTGAATGGTTTGAACAGTACTTGTAACTAGTGTTTAGTCTCATATTAATGTTTTAATTTTTTTAAAAATATTTATGAATGACCAACCGTAGATGTTAAGATCTATATATTTTAGTGATATGACAAAAAAATTAGAAAAAAATAAAAGTATTTTGTTTGTTATTTTAATAGTCAACCGATGTTTTGACATGTACTTGTAACTAGTGTTTAGTCTCGTATTAATGTTTGGATTCTTATGATCCAACCGTATGGATGTTAAGATCTACATATTTTAGTGATATGACAAATAATTTAGAAAAAAATAAATTTATTTTGTTTGTTATTTTGACAATCAACTAATGATTTGAACAGTACTTGTAACTAGTGTTTAGTCTCGTATTAATATTTCAATTTTTTAAAATATTTATGAATGATCCAACCATACGGTGTTAAAATCTATATATTTTAGTGATATGACAAAATTTTTAAAAAATAAAAGTATTTGGTTTGTTATTTTAACAGTCAACCGGTGTTTTTACCAGAATTTTTCACTTAAGCTCGGCTCGGCTCTTTTTGATGGAGAAAACTCGTGTCCCGCCCGTGTTCGGCTCGGTTCGACTCAGCTCGATTTTGTTCGATAAAAACTCGTGTTCGGCTCGTTCGTTAACGAGCTCGAACACGGTTTTCTAGTTTGTTAAGAAAACTTGGCTCGGCTCGATTTGTCAGCAAAAAAAACACGACTCGGTTCGATCAAAACTCGACTCGGTTTGCCTCGTGAACAGCTCTCGATAAAAGGAGCCCCGGTAACTAATTTAGTTTGAGTAGGAAAAACGAGTACATATATCTATGAAATTTGAACAACATTTTGTACATTTCATACTAGCTTTCATTCTTCACCAATTTCATCTTCTTCCGGGGAAACATTCATGGCTACCAGTTCACAAGGACCATAAGCCCAACTACAAAGAAGATAATATAGCATGTTGACAGCACAAATGCAAGCGATCACTAAATAATAGTAATCGTAATGACCTTGATTTATGTTGCTTGATATCCAACTTGGCTTCCCTTTTTGTGTCGTGATCCGATCGATAATATTCAAGATAGAAGTTGCTACCAAGCCTCCAGCAGAATTTGATAATTCGCGTAGAGTTGAGGCTATGCTTGACATACTTTTAGGAAACTCCGAATAATAGAACTCACATTGCCCTACGGAGTTTATAGCATCTGCAATGCCTCCCAAACAGAATGGAAGTATAAGCCACAATGCAGACATGTTTGTGACAGATTCCGAACTGTCTGTAACACGTTGATCAAGTGCTTTTCCTCTTCGGATATTTTCTATGAATGCAAAGACAGACATAGTTGAGATGGAGAACAGTATTCCAATCCCCATTTTCAGTTTGGAAGTGAGATGAAAAGGTCTTCTCATTATTCTTGATGTCAGTGGAACGATTACACGGTCATAAAGAACAATCGATGATATGGCAGAAACGACAACAAACACGGGTAGAGATGCTCCTGGGATTTCGAAGCTTGAAGTAATGTGTCGATCCATGGCCATTGTTTGGACTAAATATATACTACCTTGACTTCCAGTCACAGACAGTAACACTCCTGTTGACCACAATGGTATCACCTTTAGAACAGCTTTAAACTCTTCCACTTGATCTACTGTACAAAGACTCCATGAGTCCAAAACATCTCCATTGGCAGTCAAAGATTTTTCAGGGTCTACCACAATACATGCTTTATTGAGAAACCTAAATACCGACATGAAAGGTTAATTATTAGTACGTAACTACACATTGTTTGGCGTAATAATCACAAATTAGAATAATTTAGGTGCTTAAAAGTCTGTCTACCCCTGATGTACACCTCTACATGACTACATTGCAGTTGAACCTTAATAGACATTGTTAATAATTTAGGTGCTTAAAATCTTTTTTATGCAGAAAGTTCCGTGCAGGTTGTAAAAATGCAGTTATAAGATACGAAAAAATACCTCAATTTGTCGCTTGGGACAAGAAGTGCTGATTCTTTCTTGTGATGGTATACGTAATTTGTATTATAGGCTGTTGAGAAATGTCTGTTTCTGTAAGATGCTACAATCACTTGAAAAAAGCCAGTGATCAAGCTCGATTTATCATTTCCTCTGACATATTGTGAAGAAGCCGAAAAGAATAAGATAGCTCCCAACAACATGAACATCACAGGAAGTCCAAAACCAACTGCCCAGCCCAAGTGTTCTTGAATATAGGCAATTAAAGTTAAAGAAATGACAGTTGCAAGAGAAGAAGCGGCAAAATACCAGCCAAAGTAACTGTCTAAGGCAGATAAGCTTTCTTCCTTGTTATGTCTTCTGACAAATTGATCTGCGCCAAAGGCCATGGAAGCTGACCGGATGCCCCCAGCGCCAAGCGATGTGAGCCCGAGAGTGAAGCATAAAAAGATAAGTTGTGGTGTTGTGGAGGAATAGCATTCTGCAGTGGAATTACTGCAAACAGGAGGCCTTGCTTGTGGGATCATGGTTGTTAGCCATAGAAGAACCGTTCCCTAAAAAATAAATTTAATCGTATGCTTGTTCACAATGCTAGCAAATATATGATCAGTTTATTCAATAATTAAAAACTACTTAGCAATCAAGTTTCTCAATATATTAAGGTGGTCTTCATCCAATAAGAATTTTAAGCTTACAAAATCTAATTTTTTTCAAGTAAAGTTCAGTTACAGAAAAAATACCAGAAGGCCAACAATGGATCCAAATGCGATCATCGAGTATCGACCAACAGCTGAATCAGCAAGAAATGCACCAAGAACAGGCAAGAAACTGCAAGCTGCAGTCCATAAATTGATAATATTTACCCCAGTGACCAAGTCTATATGATACTCATTCTCCAAGTACAGTATCATGTTTGCATTCAGCCCTGATGTTGCTGCCTTTTCAAGTGATGCATTTGCTGCAATAAGAAAAAAGAAGTGAACATTAGACAATAAACATGGTACACTAACACAACAATCACAACATTATAAAAGTAAATGTTTTTTTACCAATGATGAATGCCATGGTCTTGAAGCCACCATTGCTCCTCTGGTTCTTGCTCTCCAAAAGTGTCTCTTTGTCGTCCATAGTAATCACTCTCAATTATTACTCATTTTCTGAGTCTCTTTTAAGAGGTTATAATATACAGTTGCACATTTCCGAGCTTAGCGGTATCTCACTCGCTCTCTTTACGGGACGGGAAATAAAAAAAGAGAAAACATGTGTTTTGAATCTTTGCCAATCATAGCCACACATTTTACTTACCATTGTGCTTTCTGTTTTGGGGGAGGTAGGTAGCTTTAGGCTTTTGCTCAATAAACAAATGGGTCATTAATCACGTGCAGTTAACTGTCACATTAGTTAGCTGTTGCAGATAGCTCTCACATTAACCAGAACCTGTTGCTGAAAAGGTAATTCTTAAAGGAGTTTTATTTGATAAATAGAATTGTTTTTGCCTTCATATTTAATGAACAACACTTTTAATTTTTTTTTTTATTATTTTGAATATTTGATTGGAGTTGTAAAATATTTCTAATGATTGTTTAGTGTATATTGTATACTCGTTGAAATCCGTGTTTAGTGTATGCTTGTGACCCACATGCCTTAAAGACCCTTTCATCGAACAGTTAACATGCATTGAAGAAACCAATCATAAATTAATTAAGCGCATCTCCAATAAGCTTTTTAGATGGTCTTAGTTTAAAAATAGAAAGTGATAGCAAAAATTTGAGCTCGAGGAAATTTTTTAAAGACTCTTTAAAAATTTAAGAATCTTTGAGTCTCTACCTAACACTTAACTTACATTTTATATTAAAATAATTTCTCCACTTTTTTTCTTTCTCCTTCTTCTTTTGTCCTTTTAGGGTTATTTTCTAGATTTTTTTTATGAATGCAATTATAATATTTTTAGTTATATTCTTATTTGTAAATGTTGTATAATGTCTAACGTATTTATTTGTGTATCATTTTCATACAAGACATTACTTTAAACAACGTTTCCAATATAGCTCATGAATAAAAATTTATATATTCTTGTTTGTGTTGTATAATTGTATTTAATGAATAAATATAAATATGATAGTCAGTGTACGTTTAAAATGAAACAAATAAACTTAATATGTAGAATGTCGTTGGTATGTTTACAAAAAAAAGTTAAAAATTAACATATATGGTAAATACAGTGTTGACCAAAAGTTTTGAATTTTATTTAAATAAACTATATATCTGGTCTATATTATTACTGATTTCTCTACTAACTTATAATTAACTTACTCAATTTAAAAAGATAAAAAATGAATAACTGAATTCATAATTACTTGCAATCATAATATAAAATTTACACTACTGTTAATATAAAAGTTGATTTTAATGAAAAATGTTAGTTTTTAAAATTTAACGTATGTATGTTTGGAAAAATGTTAGTTTTTTTACACCACTCTTAACAAAATAAGATTAAGTTATATGTGTCTATGTTAGCATCTGAATTATCGTATGTTACATTTCTTATGAAATTATGATGGTTTCAATTATTTATATGCTAAATATCTGGTTTCAATTATTTATATGCTAAATATCTGGTTTCAATTATTTATATGCTAAATATCTGATTTATGTACATGTATAATCATTATTAATATCTAATGAGACAATTCATTACTTAAATAACATGTATTTATAATTATTCAAAAATTAAAATTATATAATAAATAAATTGTAATAATTTATATATGGTATTCACATTATCACTTACAAACAATCTATATTAGTTTTTACGCGACCGAGTATCAATCATGTAACATAAAAATAAATTATATATTGTAAGACTTATTATTGATGTTCATGATTTTTTCAAGGATTTGAAGGAAAAATTGTAATTATATTGTTATTTAAACTATTTTTAAGTGTCTTTCATTACAACTCTAATATTTTTTCATATAATAATTTTATAATATTGTATACTATTCTCCCAAAATTAAATATTTTTCAATTCGATAAAGTTTTATAAATATTAATTGAACTGGTTAATTCCTTCAAATTATTGAACAATATTTTTTTAAAAAATAGTATAAAATGTATTTAATCAAATGCTACAATATATTGTAGATATAACTTTTATTTGAATAATTCAAAATATTAAAATAATTCAAAATATTTGTACAATATTATCTTGATCAATAAATATTGTTTATCTAAAAGAATTCTTTTTAAAATGCTAGTTTTTTTAAAGTGAAAATGAAAAATAAATCGATTTAATATATCATCGTAGTTTTAACAAATCTCGTGAGATCTCATATCAAATTTCAAATATTTTCTAAATCGGGACAAGTCCCAAAACACTATTGCGCTACCAGTGAAATTAGTAATTTTAATACAAATAATCAATTGACTTGATCCTATAAATATTTCAAACACATTTAATTATATTAATATAAGATATCAAAATATTTCACATTATTGATAAGATATTCTCGTCGAACTTCTAATTTAAATTTACAAAACGTAGAATGTGACAATGTTTTTCGGCTAGTCATATAGTCAAATTTCGAGTATTTTTTGAATAATGGGCCAAATTCTGATTTCAAATTCAAAATAAACTAAAATTCATTGACTCATTATAATTCGAACTTATCTAAATAATTAATATACCAATCTGGATTATTTATATATAGGCGATTCTATTTTCAATATTTTCTTTAAAAATTATATATGTACATTTTAATTACTTTTTATAATAAAAAAATGTTAAAAATATATGAGATATATTTTCAAACTAAAAAATAATAATAAATAAGTTAATAATCCATTTATGTACTATGCCTAACTTTATATCTGGAATTCAGTTCTTTAAAATTAATTGTACAAATATTCAAGTAACTATCTTATTTTTGCGGAATTCAAGTAGTTATTTTTAAAATTAAATAAAATATTCATTTAACACACTTACATATTATGTGTATGATAAGAAGCGCATGTGACAATATAGTGGAGTGATATGAGGTTGTATAGAAAAATGAAGCAACTCGAGTTGGATTCCCACAAAACACAACTTTTATATAAATATTAAAAATAGGGATAGTTTAGTCTTTTTAATCTTAAAATATTATACCCTTGTTGTGCTATTATATATAGAAGATATGTACTTTTAATTATAAAATAATATATAAAGAGTGAGTTTATTATCGTTGTAGATGAACCTATATTATCTTAATGTAAGCTAATCTTTTATATTATTTTTAAAAAATAAGCTAAGAGTCTCCGGTAACCATCTGAAATCAATCACATACAAAATTTTCGATTTTAAAAATATCTTTCCAATCATATTTTACACAGATCCTTGAGAATATTCCAGGGAACACTTACCCTGTACATGTGTGACCTGTCCATAGAAATCAGCACCGAAACAAATCAACAAAACTGGCCGGAGTGTGTCTTTGGAGTTGGGACACATCTTGTTACAACAGTTCTACCGGTAAAGTAACTGTAATACTTTCCGTGCCAATTTATCTGTACTTTAACAAATTAATCTAATTTTGACCGTAATTTTTACATTGAAAAACTGAAGTATATACATGTACTTTCTAATGATATAATTTTTATAATATTTTTCAATTATATATTATGTGAAATTTGTAATCAAAATTGGATCAATTTGATCATAAAAATTCAAATATGTCAGATAAATTGAGACGGAAATAGTATTTACTTTCTCAACTTATCAACCGTACAAAGACCTCCACGGATCCAGAATGTCTCCTTCTGAAATCAAGTATTTTGTAGGCTATGCAACATTACAGGCTCCAGGGAGAAAAATACAATGTCCATGTTATGTTGGTAGGCACCGTAAAATATATATATATATATATATATATATATATATATATATTTAACTATATTATTATTTTATCGATTATTATGTAATCGGGGTTCAAATATAAATATTTATTATTTACTCGATTTTTTATAAAATAGTAAATACTAAAATGGGGCAATGAAAATCAGTGTTAGAATATCTCAGGACTTGTTTACTTGTAGAAAATTTTTCCATTTTCTGTTTTTCTAAAATTTTCTAAAATTTTCATTTCTAAGAAAACAGTTGAAAACTGAGAAAATGTGTTCTAAATGCTAAAATAATATATGATAGTTTTCTATTTTCTTAAAAACATTAAATAAATGACGAGATAATTTGTGTAAATATATAGAAAAGCAACTAGTAAAACAATTTTAACGTTTCTCAATTTAATTATACATACATATTTAATTATACATACATATTTCTTAACATATTTAAAATATATTTTTTAGATAAAATATAAATAAAGATGACAAATAAATTATAAAAACAGTCTTCTGAAATAGGTTGAATAATGAAACTTTCTAATTATATGACTCTAAATATATACAATTTTGTAGCTTTATTAAATATTTTAATTAATAATTATATACAAAAAATTTGAAGAATAACTCATAACTAAGTTCTAGTCAGAAATCTTGTCTTTATTTTTCTAACATATAAATTATTAGTTATTATATTATTAAGCTCTCTCTTATAATATAAATATTAATATTAATCAAACTATCAAAATAATTGTTAAATTAAACTATTTTGAATTTTTTTATTACAAATATGTCTTATACTTTTTAGTTTAAAAATATGTTATTATAGTGTTGAAAATTTATAAGGTCAATAAGTTAAGTTAGTAGTATATAGGTTGTTTATTCTGTTACTTTTTTTTGTTAACTTTTTAAGTAAACTTACAAAATTGTTAATTGATGTTAAAAATATAAAAATGTTTGTGTCTAGAAGGGATGGAAGTGGGTTAGGTGTATAATTAGCAGCAGTGTTTCTCACTTTTCTAGGTTCAGAAAATATCAAAATGTTGTTTTTCATATTTATAGTTATAATTTGAAAAATACTGGAAAACAATATTTTCTATTTTTCCATTTTTTTGTTTTGAAAATTTTGCATTTAAACATATTTTTAATTTTTCCAATTTTCTTAGAAAAATTTTCTGGAAAATAGTTTAAGTAAAAATACCCTCAATTTCTCACTTATAGAATGAGAAAGCCAATAGATGTGAGTCTCAGAAAGAAACATAAAATAACTAGGTTGGACACATAATAAGTGTTAGAAACTTATAATTTTAGTACATTTTAATTATTATTTTTATAATACTGGTGGACACCTGGCAATCACACAAACTCCCTCAATGACATTGGAAACTTGCGGAGGAGTTGCAGTGTAATGTAGAATTAATCACCACAAATATAGTGCCTGTGCCAGCTTACTGCCTTATAAGTTCGCAACAGCTTATTGACGAGTGTTTGTCGACCCACTTATAACTTAAATTTATAAGCGTTGAATGTTAGTAATGACGTACTTTTTCTCAACTTATTTTTGATTTTTCATTTATTTTATCAATTTTAGTTTTAAAATATATTTTTTTAAAATGTTAATCAAACTTAAAATATAAGAATTAAGATAATATATTTAAAAATTATTTATTTTAGTTCATTTAAATAAAAAAAATTTAACTTATAAGTTAAATTATCCAAACACTTGTATAACTTATAAGCATTTGTTAACTTATCACTTATTATCCACTTATTTCATTTAAGTCATAAGTTACTATTTAAGTCATAAAATAGTTAAGTCAAACAGTTTTGGCTAAAAATGATGTACGTAATTTACCGATGCATATTATAATATAGTAGAGGGGTTAATGTGTTTGGTGGGAAATAGCTTGGAGAGTAAAAAACAAATTTTTGTCCCTAATTCCATGCCTAAAAATGTGATATTTTAGAATTCAGAACTTTTGGTCCATTTGGTCATAATTAAGCTTTTGAATTGCATTCACTATAATTTGATGGTCACTTTCCACGATAACTGTATGATGTTCATATTCTGATGCCAGCTTTAAGCCATAAAAACAATCTTCTCCTCTACAATATGAATCTGCCATTGTTCTTTAAAAATCCAGAAACATAGACAACATTCGATCAGTTAAGCATGCGAATTAACACCCTCCAGCCCCTCAAAATATGCACCATCAAAATTACCAATTTGCGCCAATCCCCCATATTCAAAGACCCCAAGATTTTCGAATTCTCTTATTGTAAAATTCTCTTGAGCGACACCATCAGTACCTTAGACGTTTTATTATGTAACTCGACAGCTATAAGTTTATTAATATAAAAAAATAGGAAGAAGATAAATTTATCGGTGATGAGAGCAACTCTAAGTCTAGTCTATTCCTTCAAAAAAATATGATAAAATGACCAATTTTTCTAAATTTTAGCTAATGAGCTCATATTGCTAATTTAATTTGACTAGCAAGGAGTACAGATGTCTATGAAGTTTAACAACATTTTTTCTGTTATTGTCTACTGAACAAAGTGTGATTGTGATTCATTTTAGCTTTCATTCTTCACCAATTTCATCTTCCTCTGAGGAAACCTTCACGGCGACCAGTTCACAGGGACCGTAAGCCCAGCTACAAAGAAGATAATATAACATATTGACAACACAAATGCAAGCAATCACTAAATAATAGTAATCATAATGACCTTGATTTATGTTGCTTGATATCCAACTTGGCTTCCCTTTTTGTTTCGTGATCCGATCGATAATATTCAAGATAGAAGTTGCTACCAAGCCTCCAGCAGAATTTGATAATTCGCGTAGAGTTGAGGCTATGCTTGACATACTTTTGGGGAATTCGGAATAATAGAACTCACATTGCCCTACAGCGTTTATAGCCTCTGCAATGCCACCCAAGCAGAATGGGAGTATTAGCCACAATGCTGACATGTTTGCTACAGATTCCGAACTGTCTGCAACACTTTGATCAAGTGCTTTTCCTCTTCGGATATATTCTATGAATGCAAAGGCAACCATAGTTACGATGGAGAACATTATTCCAATCCCCATTTTCAGTTTGGAAGTGAGATGAAAAGGTTTTCTCATTATTCTTGATGTCAGTGGAACAATTATGCGGTCATAAAGAACAATCGATGATATGGCAGATATGAAAACAAAGACGGGTAGAGATGCTCCCGGGATTTCAAACCTTGAAGTGATGTGTCGATCCATGGCCATTGCTTGGACCAAAAATATACTACCTTGACTTACAATCACAGATAGTAAGACTGCTGTTGACCACAGTGGTATCACCTTTAGAACAGCTTTTAATTCTTCTACTTGATCTACTGTACAAAGACTCCATGAGTCCAAAACATCTCCATTGGCAGTCAAGGATTTTTCAGGGTCTACCACAATACATGCTTTATTGAGAAACCTAAATATCGATATGAAAAGTTATTAGCACACAAGTACACATTGTTTGTCTGTAGGTTGTAATAGTCACAAATTGGAATAATTCAGGTACTTAATAGTTATTGAAATATATTTCTAACTTATAAGGACAGGGTCTAGTACCTCAGCTTCTCGCTTGGGACAACAAGTGCTGATTTTTTCTTTCGATGGTATACATAATCTCTCTGCAAGGCTGTTGAGAAATGTCTGTTTCTGTAAGATGCTACAATCACTTGAAAAAAGCCAGTGATCAAGCTCGATTTATCATTTACTCTGACATATAATGAAGAAGCCGAAAAGAATGACATAGCTCCCAACAACATGAACACCACAGGAAGTCCAAAACCAACTGCCCAACCCAAGTGTTCTTGAATGTAGGCAACTAAAGTTAAAGAAATGACAATTGCAAGAGAAGAAGCGGCATAATACCAGCCAAAGTAACTATCCAATGCAGCCAAACTTTCTTCCTTGTTATATCGTCTGACAAACTGATCTGCACCAAATGCCATGGAAGCTGATCGGATGGCCCCTGCGCCAACTGATGTGAGCCCGAGACAGAAGCATAAGAAGATAATTTGTAAACTTGTGGAGGAATTGCATTCTGTAGTGGAATCACTGCAAAGAGGAGGCCTTGCTTGTGGAATCATGGTTGTTAGCCATAGAAGAAACATTCCCTAGAAAATAAATTTTATCATGTACTCGTTTACATTTTTAGCAAATTTATGAGCAGTTTATTCAATGATTAAATACATTCTAGCAACCCAAATTTCAAATACAAAAGAGTGTACAACTGGTAAATGGTAATACAGTAAAACCTCCATTAACTAATAATCGATAAATTAGTAACCCAATTAATATTTCCAGTACAAATTTTTGGTCCCGATATAATAGCGATAATGTATCTTTAATCTCGATAATTTAATAATCTCGATAAAAAAATATAATTACTTTATTACTTCTTTGTTGCGGGTAAAGGTCCATTACTGAAACTAATTAATTTACGGGGTGTTGGCCATAAATGTCATTTTGGAGTTAAAAATGATCCAAAATATCACTTCTCAAAATAATGGTCCTAAATGTCACTTCAAAACGGTACATCGTGTAACGTTTATGAAAAAAAACCCAAAACAGTACTTCGTGTAGCGTTTTGGCACTTTGGTTTTTTTATATGCGCAAAAAATTAGATAAAGTAGCGTTTTGGTGAAAAACAACAAAACGTCATATAAAGTAACGTTTTTATCTTTACAAATTAAAAAAAATAATAAACAAAACGCTACATCGTGTAGCGTTTTGAGTTGTTTTCCAAACGCTACACAATTTAACGTTTTGAAGTGACATTTTGGGTCATTTTTTCAAAAGTGATATTTTGGATCATTTTATACACCAAAGTGTATTTTTGTCCATATTATCGAGAGCAGAGAGGTATCTGACTATGTGAAGATAAAATAGATAGAAAAAGGAGGATAAGAAAGCATGTTAAGATCTGAAAAGTGAAAAGTAATACCAGAAGACCAACAGTGGATCCAAATGCGATCATAGGGTATCGACCAACAGTTGAATCAGCAAGAAATGCACCAAGAACAGGCAAGAAACTGCTAGCTGCATTCCATAAAATGATAATATTTGCCCCAGTGACCAAGTCTAGATGATACTCACTCTCCAAGTACAGTATCATGTTTGCACTCAGCCCAAATGCTGCTGCCTTTTCAAATGATGCATTTGCTGAACAAAAGAAAGAAGTGAAAATGAGACAATGAACATGGTACCCAACACTCTGAACACTATAAAAGTGAATGTTTTTTTACCAATGATGAATGACATGGTTTTGAAGCCACCATTGCTCCTCTGATTCTTGCTCTCTAAAAGAGTCTCTTTCTCCTCCATCTTAATCATTCTTGATAATTAACCATTTTTTGATTCTGTCTTAAAAGAAAATGTACTCTTGCCTAGCACAAAAAACAAACAATTTGAATCTTTCTCACCCAGTTTCTGTCTACTGACAGTTTTGCTTGTTTGTAAGCTATCTTAGATTAGTGCCCGTTTGGGAAATCTGAAAATAAATAACTTACGATTTAAAATGAATAAGTGAATTATAAGTAATAAGTAAAAAAATATTTATAAGTTAAATAAGTGTTTGGATAATTTTACTTATAAGTCAAAATAAAAAAATTCTTAAATGAGCTAAAATAAATAATAATTAAATATAATTATCTAAATTCTTAAATTTTAAGTTAGATTAACATTTAAAAATATATATTTTAAAACCGAGGTTAACAAATCAGCCAAAAATTAAAATAAGTCGAGAAAAAATACGTCATTACTAACATTCAACTTAAATTCAACTTATAAGTTAGATCGACAAACACTCGTCGATAAGCTGTTACGGGCTTATAAGACATAAGTGACTTATAAGTGCGTTGACAAACAGACCCTTAATAAGCATATGGGTGTTTAAGCACATGCAACTAGCTGTCACAATTAGAAAAAGTGATTTCATTGTCCAAGGGCACATACTTTAATGAGTATTCAATCTTATTCCCTTTTTGCTTTAACTTTTGATTCAAATGAAATTCTTGGATTCACGTAAATATCTTCAAATTGAAATATTTCAAATTCATTTATCATATTGTATTTACAAAATTGTGTTCCCAGTTTCATATTCAGGGCACAACTCTATTTGTACACATGAACATAGCAAAACGAAGAAAAAGAAATGATAGTACACTGGCTCATATAAAATGTTCCGGTCTGCTATTCAGTTGTGAGCCCATAGCCTCTATTACACTGACTTTTATATTGCACCTTTGATGTATCACCGGCAAGGCGTAAAACTCGAAAATCGGATTTACTCGTTTATATCTTCAAAATTCGAGTAATCAACTAATTTTCTGAGTACTCGTTTTCAGCATCCAAGTACTCGATCGAGTATTTGCTAAAATTTGAATCAGTTAATCTCCGATTTTCGAGTATTCACCCGAGTACTTGTTCGAGTTGACCGATTTTTAAAACACTGATCACCAGCGACTACAGTACAAGACAGTGTAGTCACCATAGCTCTTTTGGTTGATGCTCTACAAAAGAGGCTCATTTTCCTCCTATCTAATTCTTGAAATGCAAGTTGCTTCACATCCAAAAAAACAAATGGGTAATCAATGATATTCAAACATGCGCATTGAGTGTGAGACAATATCCAAGTACAAAATCTATCCAAACATTTAAATTATAAAATGATATATATGGTGTGCAGTCGAACAGGAACAAGTTCTCGCATTCGCTTCATACATGGTCATGTTGTTTAGGGTTATCTCGGGTGCTGGTCACACAAAGTATGCTATTTGCATTAAAGGCTCATAGTGTTGAACTTCTTTGTCCAGGCTAAGTTTGCTAAAACATTGTCTTCATATGGTCTGTCGCGGTGTGAGTCTGGAACTCAATCAGTCTATCTTTTATAGTAGGATCATGTATTTATAAAGCCTTGAATCAATACAAAATGCAGAAGTTATCACCATTACAGGGCATAAGAAGGTTCATTATCTTAAGCACATATTAGTCATCACCAATATAATCTTGTTCCTGAAAATCCTTCACTGCAGCCAAATCACAAGGACCATAAGCCCAACTACAAAGAAGATAATATAACATGGACAACACATAAGCCAGAAATCACCAAATAATAGTAATCATAATGACCTTGGTTTATATCGCCTGATATCCAACTTGGATTTCCTTTTCTTCTTGAAACCTGATCGATAATTTTCAATATATACGCTGCTACCAAGCTTCCAACAGACAGTGACAAGTCACGCAGGGTGGAAGCTATGCTTGACATGCTTTTGGGAAACTCAGAATAAAAGACCTCGCATTGCCCTACTGAGTTCATAGCCTCTGCAATGCCAATCAAAGAGTGCGGTAGCATAATCCACATTGCAGGCATGTTTACTACGGCTTCTGGATTGTCTGACAGTCCTTGTTTAATTGCAATTCCTCGTCTTATATATTCTATCAATGCTAAGACAAGCATAAATAAGATAGACAAAAGTATTCCAATTCCCATTTTCAACTTCGAGCTAAGATAAAAAGGTTTTCCCGTTATTCTTGATGCTAGTGGCACCATTACGTGGTCATAAAAGAGAATCCATAATATGCCAGCAATGAAAAAGAATATGCTAAATGATGCTCCTGGGATTTCAAAACTTGAAGTGATGTGTCGATCCATGGACATTGTTTGGACTAATGTTATGCTACCCTGACTCACGGTTACAGACATTAAGACTCCTGTTGACCACAATGGGATCACCTTCAATACTGCTTTTAAGCCAGTGATCAAGCTCTTTTTATCATTTGATATGATGTAAAATGGAGAAGCCGAAAAGAATGACAAAGCTCCCAACAACATGAAGACTGCAGGAATCCCAAAACCAACTTGCCAACCCAATTCTTCTTGAAAATAGACAACAAAAGTTCAAGGAATGGTAACTGCAAGTACAGAAGCGGCATAATACCAGCTAAAGTAACTTTCTAAGGCAGCCAAGCTTTTTTCTTTACTGAATCTCTTAACAAATTGATCTGCACCGAAGGCCATTGAAGCTGATCGGATTCCCCCAACGCCAATTGATGCGAGTCCAAGAGAGAAGCATAAAAATATCACTTGGAGAGTGGTGGAGGGGTCACATTGTGCGGCAGAAGCACTGCAAAAAGGAGGCCTTGCTTGTGGAATTATGGTTGTTAGCCATAGTAGAATCGTTCCCTAAGATATAAAACTAGTCATGTAACTGTTTTATGAAACTTACTTCAGCAACAATTTCATAGTAACAAATTTTAACAGTATGCTTGCTAATCCACTCTAATCCGAATAACGTGAGGTCTAAAAAGGGACATAATAAAGCTGAGTAAGAATCTGAAAAGTAATACCAGAAGGCCAACTATCGATCCAAAAGCGATCACTGGGTAGCGACCGACAGATGAATCAGCAAAAAAAGCACCAACAAGAGGCAAAAAAAACCAGCTGCTATCCATAACTGTATAATATTTGCCCCAGTAACCAAGCCCATATGATACTAATTCTCCAAGTACATTATCATATTTGCACTCAGACCTAAAGTTGCTGCTTTCTCAAACGACACATTTCCTGCATTCATCAAAAGCAATACTGTACATGAAAATCGAGACTCAACATAGAAATGAACAAAATGAATTGAAGTATTTTTACCAATGATGAATAACATGGTTTTGAAGCCTCCTGCATCCTTTTGCTTGCTGCTCTCCAACAGAGGCTCTTGTTCTTCCATTTTATTTCGTTTGAATAATTAGTCAATTTCTTCATATCACCTAACGGAGACTAATAGCTATAGCAATCTACTATTCTTCTAGTTTCTTGTAAACCTGTATATTTTTTTTTAATTAACACATGTGTGATTAATAATAGTAGTCGTAATGACCTTGATTTATATTTTATATTGCTTGAGATCCAACTTGGCTTCCCTCTTCTACTTGTAACCTGATCGATGATATTCAACATTAAAGTTGTTACCAAGGCTCCTGCAGACAACGATAAGTCATGCGGGCTATGCTTGACATGCTTTTAGGAAACTCCGAATAGAAGAACTCATATTGCCCTACAGAGTTCATAGCCTCTCCAAAACCAATTAAACAGTATGGTAATATAAACCACAGTGCTGATATGTTTACTACAACTCCTGGACTGTCTGCAAATCCTTGTTCAACTGCAATCTCTCTTCTGATATATTCTATGAATGCTATGACAACCAGAAATGCGATCATTGGTTCCCAAACAGGGCTCGACTTCAGACTAACAAAATCCGTAATTTTTGGACAATAAAAATCTAAAAACAAATACCAGAAAGCCAACAATGGATCCAAATGCGATCATTGGGTAGGACCAACAGATGAATAGCAAGAAAAGCGCCAAGAACAGGCAAGAAATTGCTGGCAGCAGTCCATAACGTAATTATATTCGTGTCAGTGACCAAGTCCATATGATACTCATTCTCCAAATACAGTATCATGTTTGCATTCAGACCAGAGTTTGCTGCCTTTTCATACTTAACAGGGTCTGAAAATAAGTCAAAATGACCCTAGTTATATATAACTTCTAGCTGAAAGCTAATTAAGATGTTTACTCTATGTTAAAAACTTATCTAAAGAAATATCAAGTTGTTTCCTTGTGGACTGTATTACTAGACCTTAATTATAAGCACTAGTCAGTGTATTAGACATCACTTTTAAGGCATCTGCGACTTACATCTACAGCAGCACTAGTAAGTAATAGCACAATACAATGGACTAAGATTGCGGAAGATACAAGAGGCGACAATAAGCAAATACTAACAGCTATCAGCTCTGACAATAAGCAAATATTAACAGCTCTGCAACCAATGCAAAGACTACTGGCGATATTACAACGACCCTTTTGCTGGATTAACCACTAGTAACACTCCAATTATTTTGACAAGTACATAGTCCAGAAACTTTGTTATATGGTGTTACTAGGAGTCTAATTGTCTAAGCCATAATGCTTTGTTTGAAGAAAATTCACCACCATCAATGTGTGAATGCTTAAACTGCTAAATCGATATATATAATTGATGATTACAAATTTAGATTGTCTTGACAATAACAAATGCAGCCCTGAGATAAGCTGTTACACTAACGCAAATACTTTAGAAGGGAGCTGCAAATGTTTCTCTACTCGAGGAAAGTACCTAACTAGAAGAGCCATGAACTACTTCATCTTCTTTCTGAGAACCATTCATTGCGGCTGATTGACAAGGACCGTAAGCCCTACTACAAAGAAGGTAGTACAACATGTTGACAGCAGACATGCAAGCGATCACTAAATAATAGTAATCGTAATGGCCTTGATTTATATTGCTTGACATCCAACTTGGCTTTCCTCCTCTACTTGTAACCTGATCGATGATATTTAACATTAAAGTTGCTACCAAGCCTCCTGCAGACAAAGATAAGTCATGCAAAGTTGAAGCTATGCTTGACATGCTTTTTGGAAACTCCGAATAAAAGAATTCATATTGCCCTACAGTGTTCATAGCCTCTTCAATGCCCATTAACCAGTATGGTAGTATAAGCCACAATGCTGACATGTTTACCACGACTTCTGGATTGTCCGCAAATCCTTGTTTAATTGCAATTCCTCTTCTTATATATTCAATGAGTGCTAAGAAAACCATAACCAAGATAGAGATAAGTATCCCAATCCCCATTTTCAGTTTTGAGGTGGAATAAAAAGGTTGTCCTATTATTCTTGATGCTAATGGAACAATTACGCGGTCATAAAGAACAACAGATAATACCGCTGAGATGAAAAAAACGATGCCTAAGGATGCTGCTGGGATTTCAAAGCTTGAAGTGATGTGTCGATCCATGGTCATTGCCTGGACTATCAGTATACCACCTTGACTTACAGTTACGGACATTAAGACGCCTGTCAACCACAATGGGATCACCTTCAGTACGGCTTTTGACTCCTCCACTTGATCTACTGTACATTGATTCCATGAGTCGTGAATGTCAGCATTAGCATTACAGTATCTTTCCTGGTCTCGAACGATACAGGCTTTGTTAAGAAACCTGAGTACAGAGTACAGACATGAAATGTTTATCATATATTAATGTGCTTTACAGATAATAGTACATTAAGGGCATGTTTCTTTTCTGTGACAACTTATAAGCTACCTTTTTTTTTGCTAAATACTTATAAACTATTTATAGCTTATAACTTTGTAACAGTTTATGGAGAAGTGTTTGTCAACCTCACTTATAAGTTAAATTTATAATTTATAAGCTGATAAGTTGAATGTTAGCAACGACGTACTTTTTCTTAACTTATTTTGATTTTTCGTTTTTTTATTAACTTTAATTTAAAATATATGTTTATAAATATTATATTAATTCAAAACTCATGAATTAAGATAATTGTATATAAAAAAAATTGTTTTAGTTCATTTAAACAAAAATAATTCTGAGTTTTAAGTAAAGTTATCCAAACACTTATATAACTTATAATTTTTAATTTACTTATTACTTATAAGTTATTTGTTTTCTCTTTCTTTACTATATGTTTTCTCTTTCTTTACTTTATGTAATAATGTTACTCATTAATGATTAAATATTGTATAAGGAATGAATATAGGGAATATTGTTGGAGTTGAGAATAGTTATTGAAATCTTAAGTTACTAATATCTAATATTTTATATTAAATTTAGGGAATGAACTAAGAAGCTGTTGGAGATACTCCAAGTTACTCCCTCGTAAAAACTTTCCTATCTGTGTTGGACACGTTTGTCAATGCACACTTTTAATTGTTAATATCTTTAATTTCGTATTAGTATTAAATATAAAAACTTCATTGTATTAAAGTACTCATAAATACGAATCCAACAAAATCACTTATGACTATATTTGATATTATAGATTAGATGTAAATTAGTAGTTAATCACATACCTGAACAGTACAAAAAGTCAAAAGAGGAAACGTTTAACGAGATGGAGGGAGTAGTTATTTTAAGCCAATAAGCATCATACTTACCTCAATTTCTCGCTTGGGACAACAAGTGCTGATTCCTTTTTATAATGGTAGACAATATTCTCATCAAGTGATGCTGATGTGAAATGTCTGTTTTTGTAGGATGCTGTGATCACTTGATAAAAGGAAGTGATGAAGCTCGATCTCTCCTCTGATCTGACGTACAGTGATGAAGCCGAAAAAAATGACAAAGCTCCCAACAACATGAACACAACAGGAATTCCAAAACCAATTTGCCAACCCAAGTGCTCTTGAATGTAGGCAACAATAGTCAAAGAAATGATAACTGCAAGGCAAGAAGCAGCATAGTACCACCCAAAGTAACTTTCCAAGGCACCTGATTCACTTTCTTCTTTGTTTTTGTATCTCTTGACAAATTGATCTGCACCAAATGCCATGGAAGCTGATCGGATCCCTCCAGCACCAATTGCTATTAGTCCGAGAGTAAAGCACAAGAAAATCACTTGAAAACTTGTGGAGGAGTTGCATTGTGTCGTAAAATCACCACAAGGTGGAGGTCTTGCTTGTGGAATAACAGTTGTTAGCCATAATAGAATTGTTCCCTAAGAAGTAAAACCAGTAACATGTAACTGGCACTGATGTACCCGAATATTTATCAAATATACGAGAATAATATAAAAATTTGCGCACACAAAAATTCTGAAATGAATACCAGAAAGCCAACGGTGGATCCAAATGCGATCATTGTGTAGCGACCGACAGTAGAATCAGCAAGAAAAGCGCCAAGAACAGGCAAGAAATTGCAGGCAGCAGTCCATAACGTAATAATATTTGTGCCAGTGACCAAGTCCATATGATACTCATTCTCTAAATACAGTATCATGTTTGCACTCAGACCAAACGTTGCTGCTTTCTCAAGTGCTGCATTAGCTGCATTTACCAAAAGCAATCAGTGAATAAAGAGACATGGGACAGAACATTGATGAAGTAAAGTTTCTTACCAACGATGCATGACATGGCTTTGAAGCTAGCTGCATTATTTTGCTCTGTGCTCTCCAGAAGAGGTTCATTTTCCTCCATCTTTTTTTTTATCTCAATTAGTTTCTTTTTTCTCCGAATCTCTTAAAAAGACTGCTAACTTCTATGCCCGGGACCACTACACTGTCATTCTGACACAATTTAGAGAGGACATGATCATTTTTTTTTCAAAGGTGTTAGTTAATGTTATTGATCAAAAATTACTGAACAGAGATAAAAGGACACAGATGAAGTAACCTTTATGTGGTACTTAATTTGACCATACTTAGTTTTCAGCTTATTTTTGATGGACAGTGGTAGGTATCCCTATCAAAATAGTTACAAAATAACGTTAGCAATCATATTATAATTACTATACTTCTATTTTACGGAATTCTTTATTATTCTTAATTATTATTTTTTTTTATTAATATAATTAAATTATCCGACTAATATTATGATTAAAATACTTCTATTTTCCGTAAAAATCTATATTATTTTTAAAAATAAAGTATTTGGTTTCACTGTATTTTCATTTCACCCCGACCACTTTTAGTGGGACTTTGTTTCACCGTATTTTTATTCGGCCCATAAATTCTAATTTACATAGAATTTATATGTTACTTTTTACTAGAATAATAAATTGTTGAAATCGTATTATAATTTCAATATTTCTACATCCCAAAAATTTTTATATTATTTTTTATTAAAATTATTAATTTGTTTGGATCGTGTTATAACTACAAGACTTCTGCCTTAAAACTCTTTATTATTTATTAACGATAGAATGTTTGGTTCTACCGTATTTTAATTATACTGTATTACGCTGATTATATTATTATAAATAAATTTTCTCCCTTCGTAGTTATCTTCTAGTTTTAATTATTAACTAAAGCAAGAACAATGAACAATCTATTCTATTTATATATAATAACTCAACATGAATATAAAATTAGTGATACATTTTATTCCCGTGAAATGATAGATTTACCCACGTGTTTACTACTTTTTTTAAAAAAACGTTATTAGCAGAAATCGGACCTGAATTTACCTTTTAGTTCTCACCATTTTAATAACACTATACCACTGTATCATTAATGCTTTTAATCAAGCACTTAATATATGTGCACCAAAAAGTAAAATTTGATTTTTTATTATATTTTTCCTTTCGTATATATTAATTTAGTTAGCTATATATTTCTTATAATTAAAGTTGTAATTAAGATTATGATTTTGATCAATATGTAACATAGAAAAATAGTCATTATAAGAAAAATGTAAACTAATAAGACATAAAATGTTTTTAGTAAATAATGTAGTATATATTTCTTTAAGTAGTTGTCTTATTAAAATCTACGATATCTCATATAAGAATTAATTAACAATGTCAAATGATCATATTCATACTTACATGAAATATAAACAAATAAAGTTTGTAATGCGTTTTTTTTCAATAAAGATTATTTTAGTATAAAGTATATATAATATAGTTTTAAGAAAGTAGAAAGTTTAATTTAGTCATTTGATCAAAATCAAATAAGTCAATAATTACGGGATAAATGCAATGACGTTAAATGTACCCATGATTCATAATTTATTCGATTTTTGATTTAGATCATAGACCAATATATTTAAGCTTACTTTAAACTTAGTATCAGAATCTACTTAATTTTAAGAATACAAAATTGACCGTTTTTTGAAAATGTATCAGAGTTCGATCCAGTTAAAGTGTTTTTTCTCAATTAGCAACTTTAAAAAATTTGTTTAATGAGGACGTTATACCAATAAAATAAGGTGTCTGGATCATCTTAAATCCACATGGATTAATGTGTTTGAAACCGTTATAAGACAAATTTAATATATAATGTATATCAAAATTGCTAACTTGCTTTATTATTTGACCCAATTTTTGAAATATACTCAGTATTTGGTTCGAATTATCACACGGTCGGATAAAACTACATGTATTGTTCTCAACCAACTTTTTTTATATTCCACTTTGTTAAAACAAAAATTGCACGTTTTCAAAATTTAAACTATGTGTATATATTTTTTAATATTCGTAAATTCTTAAATAGCTAATTTTAAATTCTAATTTATATTTCATACAAAATCAGTTTCCAAAATATATAAAATTATGTACTAAAAAGTTTAATTACTAATATTTATATATAAAAGATTTATCAAATTTAGAAAAGTTAGGCATGAAAAACCAATATATATGATCACTGAATCTGTACGAGAAAAAAAGTTGAAATCATTCACGAAAAATACTTGAAAACAAAATGTGAGGTCTGACACCAATACTATTACACACAATAACTTATTCAAAAGTACATATCTCCTGCATAAATAATAGATATGCTTATATAATTTTCTGACCGCCGCAAATAATTTAATAATATTATGTCGGCACTTCAATATTTGAAATATGATATTAGACTAAGACATATTTTATTTCATATGCAACAAATTTTTATCATCCTACATTCAAATATATTGAAACTATGTAATATGAACAACATATTTAACTTATATATTATGTATAACCAAAATATTTCTTATCACCAGAATCGTCATGTCCTAAAAAAGGAAGAAAAAAAATAAAAATAACACAATAAATCACCACTTAAATGTCTAGTAATCATTGAGAATGAATTACTTCGGGTACTAACTTTTATACATTTTAATTAAATTATGAGAGATTGCACATTTTATTTTGTAACCGTAAAAAGTTAAAATTTCAAAAATTATATATGCGTTTTGATACATGGCTATAAAAGGCCGGCAGTTATGTGAGTTGCAGTAAATGTTTAAGCACTTAAATTCCATTCACGGGCAGGTTTTCTGCTTTTGTACCTTTGCGCGGCAAACACATGTATGTGGGACAAACTGACTTTACTCCTTAGCACACATTTGTGGAAAATGGTTCCGGCATCTTTAACCGGTAACAAGTAATTTTACACCCGAAACATTTGAAACTTTAATGATAAACCGGGAAACATTCACAAACTGACAGTTCTAGTTGACATCTTTTACTAATTTAAAAACATAGAAGATCATGGCAATTTCCCAAACCAAACCAAATATTTCGGATAGAGTTGTTCACGAACCGAGTTAAGTCGAGTTTTGATCGAGCTGAACCGAGTTTTCTTAACGAACAAAAAATCGTGTCCGAGCTCGAACTCGTTAACTAACGAGCCGGATACGAGTTTTTATCGAACACAACCGAGCCGAGTCGAACCAAGCAGAATACGAGCTTTCACCATCAAAACGAGCCGAGCCGAGCCGAAATAAAATATTTTGGTCAAACCATCGGTTGACTGTTAAAATAGCAAACCAAATACATTTATTTTTTTCTAAAAATTTTGTCGTATAACTAAAATATATAGATCTTAAAATCCGTAAGGTTGGATTATTCATAGATATTTTTAAAAAGTTCGAAACATTGGAACTAAACACCAGTTAGAAATACTATTCAAACTATTGGTTTAATATTAAAATAACAAATAAAATAAATTTATTTTTTTTAAAATTTTGTCTTATCACTAAAATATATAGATCCTGACATCCGTACAGTTGGATCATTCATAAATATTTTAAAAAAATTGAAACATCAATATGGGACTAATCACTAGTAAGAAGTATTGGTCAAATTACCGGTTGACTGTTAAAATAGCAAAACAAATACATTTATTTTTTTCCTAAAAATTTTATTATAAATATATAGAACTTGACATCCGTACGGTTGGATCATTCATCAATATTTTTTTAAAAAAAATCGAAATATCAATATGGGACTAAACAGTAGTTAGAAGTACTATTTAAATCACTTATTAATTATTAAAAATATCAAATTAAATAAATTTATTTTTATCTGAAACTTTTTTCAGATTACTAAAATATATATCTTGACATCCATACGGTTCAATAATTGAGAAATATTTATAAAAAATCTGAATAATGTTCATAATAATCCAATATATTAAAAATTAATTTTTTTTAAAACGAACCGAGCCGAGCTCGAGCCGTACCGGGTCGAGGTGAAGATGTCAAAATCTCGGCTCGAGTTCGTTTTCTTAATGAACACATGAAAATAATTCTAGACTTGTTACTGTCATGGTAGAACAGTAACATCAAAGGTAGGAAACTCTGAATAGAAAAACTCATATTACCCGTTGTTCCAAAAATCGGTCTAGGCGGGCGCCTAGGCGTTAAGCGGTGGTAAAACGCCCCGACCCGGACCTAGGCGTTGATTTAGGCGTTTTTTCTAAAAATCGGGTCAAAATCGGTATTAGACGGGCTAAACGGTCAAAAATCGGTCCTAGACGGTCGAGGCGGAAAATAATTAAAAAAACATTTTTTTATGTTTTTATAATTTTAATTCATTAATTTCCTAATTTCACACAATATCATGTCAATTTCTAATATAAAGTATTGGTAAAAAATAACTGGTAATCTAATATATTTATTTTCTCACTTAAAATATAAAAATGATATATTGTAATTGGTTTAAAAGTGTGAATTAAAAAATATTTAATATTGTAAACTCAATAATTAGTATATAACAAATGCCAAATGTCGAGATATTGTTTAATACCATTCTTTTTTTTTCAAACAAATATTTTACATATTGATCATTATATAATTATAAAAATTATAAATAATATTTATATTCTTCCGATTAATATTCCGATTAATCGATCCGATTAATTTCCGACTTACCGATTAATCTATCGAAGGTACCCTCACCGTCCTGGCACACCTAGCGATTTCTGTAACATTCACGAATGGAATTGGGAAAGCCAACAGAAAGATTCGATTCTGACTTCGTAGAGCCGGTGCTGCTTTTGAATGACTTTCTAGTCAGATCGTTCCTGCGTTTCGGATATGATATTACCTTACAGAGTTCATAGCCTTTCCATCTTCTTCCTGAGGAAACAAAGGCCAAGAAAGATGAAAAAGATATATAACCTCTATAAAAACTGTGAAATTTAATTGCAGACATCTTTATCTCCTTGAGAACAGAGGATCAGAGAGTTTAGGTTTAGTCTTTGAGTGAATAGAACATCAAGTAAGCTAAGGTTAATCTCTTCATAAGAAAACAAAATGTTTCAGAACACAGACCACGTCAAAATATGCACATTCGAACTTCACACCAAGGCCACGAAAAGTACGTAGTCTACTTTGAGCATCAGGCTGAACAGAAGATGAAAATTGTTGCAAGTTGTTCAGAGGATTTTCACTGCAAAGATGTCACTTTAACATAAGTTGAATGTACTCAAGCAAAGTACATGAAGGCAACAGAAGCAAAAGATTCACCGGCATCAATCTTCTAATATCAGATAAATTTCTGAATTAACCAAATACCTAAAAAAAGGGAGCAAAATAGAATACAGGGAATAATTAGCCACCTAACTACACGAGCTACGACCTATTTCATCTTCTTCCTGAGAAGCCTTCACTGCAGCTGATTGACAAGGACCATAAGCCCAACTACAAAGAAGGTAATACAACATGTTGACAACACATATGCAGGCAATCACCAAATAGAAATAATCATAATGTCCTTGGTTTATATCGCTTGATATCCAACTCGGCTTCCCTCCTTTTCTTGTGACCTGATCGATTACATTCACCATAGAGGTTGATACCAAGCCTCCAATAGATGATGATAAGTCACGCAGAGTGGAAGCTATGCTTGACATGCTTTTAGGAAACTCCGAATAGAAGAACTCATATTGCCCTACAGAGTTCACAGCCTCTCCAATGCCAATCAAACAGAATGGTAGTATAAGCCACAGTGCTGACATGTTCACTACAACTCCTGGATTGTCTGAAAATCCTTGTTCAAATGCAATCCCTCTTCTGATATATTCTATGAATGCTAAGATAACCATAAATGCGATAGATAAAAATATTCCAATCCCTATTTTCAGTTTTGAGGTGGAATTAAAAGGTTTTCCTGTTATTCTTGGTGCTAATGGAACAATAATGCGGTCATAAAGAACAATAGCTGACATCCCGGAGATGAAACAAACAACGTTCAAGGATGCTGCAGGGAATTCAAAACTTGAGGTGATGTGTCGATCCATGGACATTATCTGGACTATCAGTATACTACCTTGATTTACACTTACAGACAATAAGACTCCTGTTAACCACAAGGGAATCACCTTTAGTATGGCTTTTGATTCCTCGACTTGATCTACTGTACACAGACTCCATGAGTCCTGAGTTTCACCGTTTGCATTACAACAAATTTCACGATCTTTAACAATACAGGCTTTGTTGAGAAACCTGAGTATAGCATTAAATCTAGAAAATCAAAGGAAGAAAGATGAAGAAAACAATTGCAACTAGAAAAACTGGGAATATTTTTGCAAACTTTTTTCCCTTGCCTGATATTTTCCAAAAAAAATTATCTTACTTCAAACAAACGAGAGACATCAGGTTTAGTCTTTGAGAGTATATTACATTCAAGGTTTATTCTTTTCATTTAGAAACACAAAATTTCAGAATACTTATCATGTCCAATATGTTGTGAATCTCACTAACAAGTATAGCAACATAGAGGCAAGTGTATAAAGAATTTAACAAGTTTAGGCCAAGACCACAGTTAACAAAACAAAACATGCAGGTAAACAAAATCAGTAACTGAAATAACGTAGAGAGAAAGAAAGATGTACCCGAAACCATAGCTTTCAACAGTGACTGAAATAAAGGTTTACAGATACAAAACGCCAAGAAAATGATTACAGCTGAGTCACCAGGCCTTGCTCGAAGTCCTGGCTGCTCTTGAAGAGATTATTGCCCCCTACCTGCTGCGTTTGGGATGTGCGCAATATCTCCACCAGGATAAAACAGCTCGGAGTTTTTGTTAACAGCAGCAACAAAACCTCCACTTCGACCAGCACCTCAGTCGCCGGAAAATATCAGCACTTCAGTTCTTGTGGGAGAGAAATGCAGAGAGGTTGAAGAGAAGAGATGAGAATGTAGTGTGTTGTATCTATTATTCATTCAGTTTAGCCTCTATTTATAGGAGAGGAAAAATGAAACTGTCAACACACTTAATGTCTGAATTAAACTGCTTCATTAATAAAAAATAAAAACTGATCAGATTTTGAATTCATTAATGAAAAAATCAAAACTGATCAGCTTTTGAATTTAAATTATTTGTAACAGCTTTTCACATTAACACCCACATTATTATCAGAACTTAAGTTAAGTTCTGATTTAACTCATCAGTACTTAAGTTCTGATTCTGATATCCGCCCAGGTCGCATCGCGAGACGCCGAGACGTCTCGCGAGACATTCGCCCAAATCGCCCTTCGACCCGGTGCGTGGCGGGGCGGGCGCGCGCGTGAAGCACACAACAACACAATGGACCATCACACACCTTAATAGTTGTATACTACTCATGTGGGTAATACCATATAAAGCACACAACCCCCTTTATTTATTTCAATGTGGGACAAACATTCTCAAATTTTCCAAGTTTTTCCAAGCTACTTTCAACTCTCATTTCATATGGATTTCATTAAGAAAATTCTTAAAACCATACATGAAAATTTAAGTTCAAATATCATTGAACAATTTCCAATCATTAGATTTTAGGATTAACATCAAGAACATAATTAAATTAAGCTCTAAAATCCTAATTTTCTAACACAATAAACATCAAAACTTACCTCAGTTTCTCGCTTGGGACAACAAATGCTGATTCCTTTTTATGATGGTAGATCTTATTTTCGAGTGAGGCAGATGTAAAATGTCTGTTTTTGTAGGAAGCTGTAATCACTTGAAAAAAGCTAGTGAGGAAGCTCGATCTATCTTTTGATCTGACGTAAAATGATGAAGCCGAAAAGTATAACACAGCTCCCAAAAACATGAACACGGCAGGAATTCCATAACCAACTTGCCAACCCAAGTGTTCTTGAATGTAGGCAACAATTGTAAAAGAAATGATAATTGCAATTAAAGAAGAAGTGTAGAACCATCCAATGTAACTTTCTAAAGCAGCCTTACTTTCTTTCTTGTTGTATCTCTCGACAAATTGATCTGCACCAAATGCCATGGAAGCTGTTCGGATTCCTCCAGCACCAATTGCTATTAGTCCGAGAGTAAAGCACAAGAAAATCACTTGAAAAATTGTGGAGGAGTTGCATTGTGTTGTAGAATCACCACAGGGTGGAGGTCTTGCTTGTGGAATAACAGTTGTTAGCCATAACAAAATCGTTCCCTAAAAAGTAAAACCAGTCATGTAGATAAATGTCTAGCAACCAAGTTTCTAAGGCATAAGTCAACAAATTTGGACTAACAAAATCCATTTTTTTTGCACAGTATATCTCTGTACGAGTATGTACACTCTGACAAAAAAAATACCAGAAGGCCAACGATGGATCCAAAGGCGATCATTGTGTAGCGACCGACAGTAGAATCAGCAACAAAAGCGCCAAGAACAGGCAAGAAATTGCCGGCTGCTGTCCATAAAGTGATAATATTTGTGCCAGTGACCAAGTCCATATGGTACTTCCTCTCCAAATACAACATCATGTTTGCACTCAGACCAGACGTTGCTGCCTTCTCCAATATCATGTTTGCACTCAGAGTTCTTTGGCTTGTTGCTCTCCAGAAGTGGTTCTGTTTTCTCCATTTTTTTCAGCTGAATGGTTAGATTAATTTCTCTGAATGTTTTTAAGGGACTGCTGAACAATATATGAGGGAAGCTGTCACACTGACACAATCTAGTGAGGACTTGGATAGATCTTTTTTTTAAATTTACACAATCCAGAAGAGGTTCTTCTTTTTTCTCCATCTTTTTATACAATGTATATTAATTTATTTTCAAATTTTTCTTTTTTAAATAAAAATTTAATTTTTATTTAGATTTTTTTTTAAAAAAAAAAGTTAAATGACTATTTGACGCTTAAAGTATATATCGTTATACTCATCTTCCCCAAATATTTGAACTCTTATCTTTTAGCGCCCAAAGTATGAGATTTCGTACCCGTTAGTCATTTTTACCATTACCAATATAAATCGGATGGGAAAAATATATATTTACCCTCCGAGCTATATCGTTATGGGCCAAAAAAAAATTTGGCTAAGGTAAATATAATACCCATCGGGGACAAATGTTTGAACTCGTACTTTTTAACACCCAAGATACGAGATTTCGTACTCTTTAGCCTTTTTACCGTTCCCGGTATAAATTAGAGAGGAAAAATGACATTTACCCTCTTCCGAGTTGTACCATTATGGGTTAAAAGGTATATTTCTTATATCTTGAGAGTTAAAAGTTACACCATAATATATTTTAAGGGTTAATAGATTTTAAAAATATGTAACAAATGTACTTTTTCACTCTCAAAGTATGATAAATACTATATCTTTTGACCCATAACGGTAGAACTCGGAAAATAATTGTCTTTTTTGCCCATCCAATTTATACCGATAACAGTAAAAGGGGATAAAGGGTAAAAAATTTCGTGCCTTGGAAATTATTTCCTATTACTGTATACGTGGGTCAAAGGTCATTTAGCCATTTACATGTTTGTTTGATGGTGAAATGCATCGGCAAAAGCTGATCAATCATGTTCATTGCTTAAATGCTTGTGGGTGTGGCTGTGGGACAATCACTTTTATTTCCTAGTACGGACAACTGTAGAATGATGCTAATGTCTCTTCTAATTAATTAATTTACCTGTGTTGACAACTTTACTAGTCCTAATTAGCTTATCTCCTAGAAGAAACCTGAATATCTTCACTCTGTGTTACAAAGTAGTACAAACTCAGGTACAGAAAGATTAAGTTGTTTCCCCAGTTCCCTTGAAGCATACGGGAACGAATAACGGTGACATACATAGATAATTCGATGTCCAGTAAGGTGTTAAGATGTTCCCCTGCAGATACTCTGTGGAATAAAATTACTAGACCTGAGTTGGTGGAAGTTATCGCTTTTCAAGCATCTGGGGCACTTGCTTCTGCGTCAGCACTAGGATGATAGGCAGATATTAACAGCTATCAGCTCTGCAAGCAATGCCAATACCACTGGCCGGATAACAACCGTAACTGCTGGAGCTACCACAAACTACATGGAACGACATGAAACTTTGTTTCTAAAGGAGATGAACAACTGAAACACACAAGAAAAGGCAATTAAGTTCAGTAGTATATTTTTGAGAGAGTGATTAGCAGATGAATAAACGTTTATAGACATGATGCGGGGGATTTATACTGCAAAGAAATATCTTTCGACATGAAGTTGAATGGGCTGGATGCCCATCTGAATTAGTATTAGACAAATAAAATAAAAAGAATAACTCCTATTCAGTTATTAGGGCTTTTTTAAATCTTCTTTTTATACTGTGGGAATGTGGGGGGAGTGCAAATGTCGTCAATGTCATATCACTTTAATTTCAGTCTCGGAAACAATAAACAGGTGATTGCAAAACTGTAAAGCAAGCACATTGCAGGAAGATTCACAAAGAAAAGGAAGTGTAAGCAAAACATAAAGAATATATTTACTCGAGACAAATAATCTTGTACCTCAGTTGCATCTGGATCGAAAACATATTGTGCTTGCAGTAGAAGTCTCTTCAATCTACTATATGACATCTCAGCATGGCCAACAAGGGAAAGGGTGGACCGTATCCAGAGTGAAGAGAGATCTTACTTCGGTACAAAATTTCTAAAAGGAAGAAATAAAGGTGGTGCATTGCTATCTATCAAGGGCATCCAAAATATGGTAGATTGAAATGCCCGTGAAACTTTTAGTAGATTTGCTACATTATGGTACAAGCAAATAATATTAGGTAATTATATCATTCTGAAGACGTGGATATGACATGCATATTTGTAAATGTCAACATACAAGAACAAGTACCTGCTGCATTGTGAAAAGATAATTTTTGACAAGTATAATAATCTTGGAAAAGGTAATATGGACACATCTATTGATCAGGTGGATTTAAAAGAAAAAAAATCATAAATTAACTTTAACAAAACTGAACCGGTCATGATTCTTCTCTCAGTTAATTCAGTGAAATTATACATCAGCTACAAAAATAATGATGCCTCATTCTAGTTCCTTTAGCAGATCAACATTATCGACAAAGACCTGCAACAAAAAAAGGCAAAAGCATAAAATAATATTCAAGCATTTAACATTGAGACTCAAAATGAAAAAGCATTTAACATTAAGTCTCAACATGTCTGATGCTAATAAACCCAGTCTGTTGGATTTAAATCTTTAATCAGGGTTAACTGGGGCATAAATTTATGGGAAAAACTTTATCAATAAAATGCTAAAATGTATGTATATATAGAGACATAAGATTATTTTCACATGGCTAAACATCAACTAGACCTAGCGAAAGTAAATTTCTCATATTTGTACAGCTTTAACTAGTAAATAGCTCCGAAAAAAACTACTAAATAGCAATTAAAGTAGCTCAACATAAAGCTTTGAACCATGTAGTTACTTACGAGAATTTCCTACAGTCAATATTCAATTTACTAATTGGCCTCCAGAAATTTTAGATCCATTTTCTTTACTTTGTTGTGTGGTACATTCACTCAGGCTACGCCTTTCTACTAGAACACAAGCAGAAAGAAGACTGGCAATTGCAAAAGATAAGTCCCGCCTAGTAGATGGTGTTTTGCAGTCTACCAGTGTACCTAAACTATAATTTATGAAATGAAATAGAGTTTGGGTTTAAAGATATACCGATTTCCAACCATCTGGATCCAAGCAGGCCGTAATCTTGGTATTTAGGATAGGCAAGGGTCCGGGTTCTAGAGCGATTACTCCTCCAAACTTTTTAATCGCTTCAGCAGTCTTATAGACATCATTAGTGCCTATTGCAATCTGACAATATTACAAAATAAGTGTTGTTGTGATTACCCACATAGCTTGAACTTTCATCAAGAAAATAATCTGAATTATATAAATAAAAATACTATGTCCAGATTTGCAAAAAAAAGAGATATCACTGTCCACCTGGGCGTAACCATTTCCCTTATCATATTCTGTGACTCCGTAATTATATGTTAGTTCGAGAACTGTGCTTTTATCTTCTGGTCCATAACCCATTATGGCAACCGTGTTCTGGAGAGTGGATTTGAAGCACAAGAACAAATAAACAAGTTAATCAATTTAAAGATAATACACAAAATTATAATATTAACAGAAAATTTGCACAAAACACAATATCGTGTGCTCTGTGTGATATAGGGAAAATAAAGTAACAACCATGATAGAGTTGAACTTGGGCCTCTGAGGCCTCCAAAATACCACTCAAAAGAAATTTTAAACTTTGAAATTCGTCGAGAAAACCATTATTAGATAAGTGATAACCATAATGACTCTATCGCACAAAAAATACCAATTTGGTGCTGATAATATGCTCCAACTTCTACAGAAAAGGGATCTGTCTGCAATTTCTAACTCATCATTTCTACTGGCTGCTAAATTTACTTGATGCATGTAAGATGAATCCCTTGCTAACATTTTCATACTTGTTTTCAAATCCAGCAATTCTAATTAGGAAATCTGTCATTCCCAAGGTTGCATGAAGCAAAAATGAGGATCAAAACATATATATAGCTCACTTGCCTAAGAAGAATGCACACTAAAATTGAAATAACCACTTGCTAAGAAGAATGCACCTTAAGAATGAAATAACCTACCTTGTACTCAGGATTGTCACTTTTCCGAAGAATTTCCATGCCAAATGCCTTCAATTAAAGATAAAAGAGGATCCAGACTGTTAGCTGATAACTTGCATGCAAAGATGCAACAAAAATATAGTTCAGATTGCAAATAGAGTATCATGGGCTTATATTTTCATTACCTTCTTATAAAAATTTATTGCACGGTCAAGATCTCCTACTCGTAGCATAACTTGGCAAAGGGGCTCCAGTGTTAGTCCCCTCTCTAAAAGCTCAAACTTATAACCATCAGGATCTTCTATGATGGCAGTTTTTGTACTGCCACCATCAACAGGGCCGGGTTCCCTAGTTACTTTTCCCCCCTTTTGTCTTATGAGATCCACTGTCTTAGCAACCTGGGTGTCGATATCAAAGCATGGATTCATGAGATACATATGAACCTTCATAGCATGATGATGATGGAGCATGCAACATAGACAAAATCACACGAAAAAAATTATGAAGTATTTGTTTTCATTTACAAACAAAAAAAAGGTAATAAGTGAGCAAAAATGCAAGGAAACAAGAACCACTTTCTTATCAAATGGAGCGCAGAATAATATTTTTCCAAGTTCGCGGATACAAATTGAGCAGCAAAACTAGGCTGCCCAAGTCCAATAAAAGCATATCCGATTAGATTTTCATCGTCTTGTGTGCATAGTCGATTATGATATAATTTTTTGCCAGTAAATGATGAGATAAGAGCATAAGGTGATTCCAAAAGGCCAATATGTCGGTCAAAAGCTTGATGCTTCAATTTTATTTGGTAAACTAGACTTGCTCTGTTACCCGGATAGCCGGATCCTCCGATTTTGTCCTCATACCTGCGACGATCAGACAACATGGGTGGGCGTAGGAACTGAGTTGGATTCCTCAAATTGAATACCGGACATCGTATATTGCATCAATCTAGCTCGATGTGATATAAAATGCCTCACATAAGGTTCATGTATATGACTTGTTTTAATGTTATCCTTCTGATTTTATGCTATGAATTTGACATAAATTTAGTGTACACATTTTACTGGTGAAAGACACTACTAGAACATTAAATGAATATGGAATATGCAAATTCACTTATGTGCCGAGTCCCATCAGTGTCCAATTTTAGATCCATATCCAAAAAACCCAAGTTTTCAGTAACAGTTGGAGGTAGCATACTTGTTAATGACCATAGAACGTAGTAAGTTGGTCTCAAAGAGACCACCTTATCAAATACAAACGATACCTGTCCATCAGATGTCTCTGTTGGAGAACATCAATGAGAAAAATGAACTCTTGAATGGTACGGAGTTATGCTAGTAAAAAAATCAATTTTTAGCTAGATATAGAACATGAAGGGATTCTGTATCCAGTGTAATATTAAACAAAACATCTTAATATTAAACAAAACATCTTATGTACTCTGGCTGAGTTTATTAATATTTTTTTTTTGCATCATAGTATGGCTGAGTTTATGAAAAGATTTGTAAAGATTCTTCTAGAAGCCAACTTACATCCTCAACTGCTACACCGAAATGTCCAAAACCAGTTCCGATGTCATACTTGTCAACGCCATAATCTGCAAGGAAACACTTCCACGTATATTGAACATGTTCATACTTTAAACAGATGAAATAAAGAATGTAAGAAAAGCATTTGAACTTCCGTTTAGGTGTAATATCCAGAAGTTTTGATAAACAAGACAAGGAAAAACCCGAAGACTTACTGTATGTAAGTTCAACTGAAAAATTAGATTCTTCAGGCCCGTATCCAAGGAAGGCATTACTATATCCTTCCTCTGGTATGTCTCGTTTTCTCAAAAGCTTCATGCCCAAGCATTCAGTATAGAATCTACAATTGCAATGAACTAAGCAGTAAACATTTGATAGACATCAAATAAGTAGTGTTCTAAATATGGTTTAATAAGTTTACTAGAGTCCCTCAGCTTTCCAAAAAGTGTTTGATCTGACATATCTGTAAATGGTAAAGATCAGTTTTTCTTGTGGACTTTATAAGAAACTTAATTTGAACTCATAATAAGACCTATGGTGATACGTTTATGATGTCAAACCTGAGTTCTTTTTTTCATTTTAGACTACCATAAACTGAGAGTCAGCTACCTTCGGGAACAAATACAAATTGCAAATGTAACTTTTTATTGTCAACAGAGGAAGAACTGTATAGAACATACTTTATAGTCTTGTCCAAATCCCCAACACGATAAACAACATGCAACATTCTTCTCTTATCATTTTTGACCCAATCTAGTAGTTTTTCATCAGCTACAGTTGGCATTTCTAATGCAGTAGCAGTCTCTATTGTATTTCCATCTGCTCGTAGCCATGTGGATTCTTTTGCACCAAAAAATGGTGACTGGGGTATAGCTGAAATTTTAATAAGAGCTAATCAACTAATACTACATGAAACTATCTACATCCACCAAAAATATAATTATTGAAAGTAAAATAACACATATAACATACTTTATGTCAAAATTATGAAAGGTTTTAGGAAACGTTTCAAATTACATTCATCTTTACCTCTCTCATTTGTTAATACAACAAATAATCCAATGTAAATGATACCTATAAGAAACACTGAAAAAAGATTTATTAGGGCCTAAAACATACAATATATTAGCACCAAACATGATATGAAAGCATTCATGCTTGGTTTGTATTTACGTATACATATAGTCCTATAATGTAAAAACCTTAAACTTTTAAGTATTAATGTACTAGGGCCTTAAACGTATGGTTTGACCAGCGACCTCGAGTTTGAATGTCATGGGCCGATACTAGGTATTTTTTAGGGGGTGGGGGGGAGCACCAGCTAAATTTCGTAGCCTTACCATTTTTAAATTTTGAGGGGATGGTTTTATATTTTTATAAAAAATTATTAGTAAAAAACATCAAATTTTAGTAGCGAAATTTTTGTAAGGGCACACATGTGACATAGCCTCCTGAGCGTCTTACTAGATGCTTGAAACCCTAATATTCTCAAATTTTAGATTGGACACGAAGTTGAATACTTTTTTTCCCACTCTTCATTCCCGAAAAGGGCTTTTTGAGTGAGGTAATAAAGGGCTTCTAAGTGAGGGATAATATTCAAATGGCATTGTACTTACGTATAATTTTTACATCATCTCTCCGCAACCCAACGGAAGATGCTCTAATAAAGCTCAATTGGGTAAATCATGTTCATCTAGTACTTATCACGAAAATTGCCACTTTCATATACTGTATTTAACCTATTGGTAAGGGCTTAACAATTGTCAGTCTATTTGTAAGGGCTTAACAATTGTCGGTTTGATTCTCGTTCACCCCAAGATTTATCCAGATACATTACTGCTTGTTAGCTTATAAGCTACAGGTAACAAAACAATATAATTAGCAAATTAACAATGACAGTAAATGAGTACTACCAAAAAGCACATACATAAAAAAAATCCAAGAATCACAAAAATACATTTTAAATTACACCAACATTTATCATTTACTTAAAATATATATACATAGGTCAAGAGTTCGACTCCGCGTAATCGATTAGGAAAAAAAAGAAGAAGTAAAGATTAAAGAAAACATACCAGTGGTAAGAGTGAAAAGAGCAAGTCTACGTGAAGGATTAAAAGAAGATGGTACACAATTTACACACACGCTTGGCATTCTTGAACATATTGAAAATGATCCCACCATTGTATGTATGTATAGATTGTATGTATGTAAGTATAGTTTATAACATACAAACTCAAAGTGAATGCTGTCTGGTCAAGAATATATATACGTTATCACCATATAATTTTTTATTCTTATGGTATGAATCTACACGACATAGTTGGGCTTGTACCATGATGTCGACGAGTTCGGCCCATTTTTGTGTTATAAATTGTTTTGGCCCAGGTTCATTTTTGTGCTATATTTGGTTTGGGCCTGTATTTGCTTTTTTGTAACTACTTTTTTTTTTTGAAAACTTGTTGTAACTAATTTATTGGGTGAAAATGGACTCCATATGACATCTCTATGTTAAAATTGATTTAATTATTTGAAATTATTAATTATATTTTTTATATAAAATTAGAATTAGGATTCATAAGGTGACAAAAAAGTTTTATTGTTTGTGAGAATAATAAACTTTTCTTGAAGAAAACAATAGTTTCATGGATAAATTAAGTATGGTAGTTACATAATAATCACTCGTATGAAGTCTATATATATATAAAATATTTTAAATAAATTTCAAAAACATTAATCTATAGTAACATGGATAAAAAGACACGATTCGGCCCAATTCGATTTGGCTGAATCAGGCCACCGAAGCTTAAAACTTGAGTCATATTTTAGATGAAGTCCCGCCGGAGAGGTTTCGAATTCATTTCGCAAAAAATATATAAACTTCTCTTTTTTGAAAAAAAAAACATAAACTTATACAAGTTCGATACACTATTAAATGGAACCTACACCTGAGAGCATAAATTCAGATTAAAAAAAATAAATTATTTTATTTTACATTTTTTGCAAGAAGTCACTTTCAAGCTAGCAAATTACCCTATTATTGTAGCCACGGACCGAAACATATATATTTATCGGATATATAGTTTGGAGAGAATTTATTACATAGTCGCTAGGTATTCTTGGATTCTAGCACATGTTTGGACAAATTTATATTTAAAAACATTTAGTACTAGTAAATGACAACTCGAAATAACATGCATGGTCGAAAAATATGAAAAATATGAAATGTGGAGTCATAACTTATTATTGCTCGTACTTGTACAGTACGACTTGTTTTATGGTTGGTTTCTAACGTCTCTTTCTCTCGGGAAATATACCGTGTCTATGGGGTATCATGTCGTTGGAAATTTAAATAAATTTTGCTTCCAACCGTCTTGATACCTGTTACTTCCTCTTATCAAAATGTTGAAACGACTTGATAGCTGCCACTTGCTCTTACTAACTGACCTAATCTTGAAGTGAAATTTAAAATTATGATCGAGCAACATGAGGGCATCGAATCAGTAAATTTCGATAGATTAGGTTTTGCGTCTGGAGTTTTTTATATAGACACAAGTTACGACATTTAAATCAGTAAAATTGATATGATTTTCCGTCATAACACAGATTGTTGAGATAAAATTGATTAGAAAAATAATATTGTCTAATAAAAATTGGATAGGCGTTATTAGTGAATAATGTGAAAACAATCTGCGATTAATACAAATAATCAAATAAGTGTGTGCGTGAGTAAACGAAATCAAACGGAGGAAGAAAAGATATAAACAGAAGAGAGATCCTCGAGTCCAGTTGAAACTGTCTCCTTAAAGCTATTTCGCCTCTCACCGTATGTGCGAGTCGATAGCCTCCCAGGATAAAACGAGGTAGCGGCGGCGTTACGGATAACGAGCACCTTCAGCGAGCTTGAACGGGCACGAAACTATCACCGAGAGAGAGAGAGAGATTTGTGTTTAGAGGCGAATATGTTTTTGGTGTGTCTAACCCTAACGCCTTAGAGGTGTTTATATAGGTGTAGATAGACTTGTGCGCTACTCTTTTCCATAATTAAATATCATTAATTATGGAATCGGTGTAATACTTGCAAGCTACTCTATTCCATAAATAATCTGAAACAGAATCAGATTAAATATATCAAGACATACACCATATCAATTAATCTGAAACAAAATCAAATTAATTTATGTCATAATATTTGAGCCAAATTCTAATGGAAAATAATATTTCCATTATTAAGAGAATATCATCATATCTCACACATCTTTTAGTCATAATGCTCAAAAATATGACTTACCAATATGGGACTTATACCCATATTTTCCAACAATCCCCCACATGGGTGAGATTGGTGATCTTAGTAGCACACACCAGACAGACAGACAGACAGACAGACACGGAGTTTGACTTGGTGATAGTTTCTTCGATCAGATATAGCATACGATAGGTAGAGAATGCTCCTTGAACCTTCGCTCGAGTAAGCATACCGACTTTACTGGTAGACAGTAGACGTGCTTGTCCTTGAACTGTTCGACCGTTTATGTAAACGATGATATACTTATCACTATATCGTTTCTGACTCGTTCAGCTCTCATGAGTATGTCCATTTTGGCCATGGAACATCGTCCTGGTTCTGCAGAAGTTTTTAAAGAATTGTGCCTCGCAATTCTCCTTTGAAGCGGCCCCATTTCTCTCCCACATAGGTGATCTTTATCTTATAGAGTAACCCGCGTTTACTCAACTGAATTCCATGCTTTCACTCCTGAGCTCCATGTATTCATCAAAGATCATTAAAGGCTCAAAGCTTAACCTCGTACCTTACGGGTCTCACTGTTTCCTCATCATAGGAACAGGCCAGGGGTTACCCCCACAGTGATTTGGTCATCATGATTTAGTTGTCCCATTGAACCAAGTTCTTGGGATCTCCAGTCAGCAATGGTTGGGTGTCCACCATGATGCCGTTAAGCAATAGGCTTAAGGCCCATCCCTCTCGATGATTTTTCAACCACTTCTCTTGATAACCCTTTGGTTAGTGGATTCGCGATATTATCCTTTGACGGTATATAGTCAATAGTGATAATTCCGGTTAAGATCAATTGTCTAATGGAACTGTGTCGTCGTCGTATATGACGAGACTTTCCATTATACATCGTGCTCTGTGCTCTGCCAATAGCGGATTGACTATCACAGTGAATCCCTATTACAAATACAGGCTTTGGCCATCTTGGAATATCCTCCAGAAACTGACGTAGATATTCAGCCTCTTCGGCACATTTATCTAGTGCCACAAACTCAGCTTCCATCGTGGAATAAGTTATCACCGTTTATTTTGAGGATTTCCATGATATTGCCGCTCCAGCTAATGTAAACACATAGCCACTCGTAGACTTAAGTGCTTTCTTGCTAGATATCCAATTTGCGTCAGTATATCCTTCTAATACTGCTGGGTATCTGCCATAGTGCAGTCCATAGTCTCGAGTTCCCCTCAAGTACCTTAGTACCCTTATAATCGCTTTCCAGTGATCAGCTCCCGGATTACTCGTAAACCTACTCAACTTGCTAATTGAGTATGCAATGTCTGGTCTTGTACAACTCATGAGGTACATCAGACTACCAATTATCCTCGAGTATTCCAATTGGGAAACAGCTACACCTTTGTTCTTGGATAGGTGCAAAGTCATATCCACAGGTGTCCTAGCTTTCTCAAAGTCATCCTTAAGAAACTTCTCAAGGATCTTGTCAACATAATGTGGTTGACTTAATGCGAGACCCTCTGATGTTCTAGAAATTTGAATTCCCAGAATTACATTTGCTAGTCCCATATCTTTCATGTCGAACCTTGATTTCAACATGTCCTTTGTAGATTTGATAACTTTATCATTGCTTCCAGCAATAAGTAGATCATCTATATATAGTGTCATCATGACATAACCATTATCATTCTCCTTGACATAGCTGTTCTCGTTATCCTTGTAATAGGCACAGCTATCACATTCATTGATTTTGAAACCATTGGCCAGCACGACCTCATCAAATTTTTCATGTCATTTCATAGGCGCTTGTTTCAAACCATACAATGATTTCACCAATCTACACACTTTCCTTTCTTGTCCTGGGACAACAAACCCTTCAGGTTGTTCCATATAGATTTCTTCATCTATGTCTCCATTTAGGAAAGCTGTTTTCACATCCATTTGATGTACAGTTAGATTACGCATTGCAGCAATAGCAAACATCATCCTTATGGACGTTATTCTCGTTACAGGAGAATATGTATCAAAGTAATCAAGGCCTTTTTGTTGTTTGTATCCTTTAATTACAAGTCTGGCCTTATACTTATCAATAGTGCCATCAGTTTTCAACTTCTTCTTGAAAACCCACTTGCTACCTAATGGTTTGCAACCAGTTGGCAAGTCCACTAATTCCCAAGTATGATTTTGCATAATTGAATCAACTTCATTCTTGATGGCCTCTTTCCACATAGGCCCATCAGGTGAGGTAACCGCCTCCTTATAAGTTTTTGGGTCACCTTCTTCGAGCAAATAGGTCATAAAATCAGACCCATGGGATTTCTCCGTTCGTTGTCTTTTGCTCCTTCTCACTACCCCCACATTTTCGTCTTCACTTTCGTCACTCTCATTATCGTCATCTACAGACTCATGAGATCGTTTAGACGTCGTAGGTTGTTGGTTTCCTGGATTACAGGGAAACATCGTCTCAAAAAATGAGGCATTCCTTGATTTCATAATGGTATTCTTTTGAATATCAGGAATCTTGGATTCATGAACAAGAAACCGATATGCAGTGCTGTGTGGAGGATATCCGATGAATACACAATCCACAGTCTTAGGACCTATCTTCACCTTCTTCGGTGTATGGATCAGTAACTTTGCAAGGCACCCCCACACTTTCAGGTGTTGGTAACTTGGTTTCTTTTTCTTCCACATTTCATAAGGACTTACATCCTTATTCTTGCTCATCGTAATATTTAAAATATTATTTGCGCTTAAGATGGCTTCTCCCCACATCGATTGTGGGAGCCCAGAGCTTAACAACATCGCATTCATCATCTCTTTCAGAGTGCGATTCTTCCTTTCAGCCACACCATTTGACTGAGGGGAGTATGGTGCAGTGACCTCATGGATTATACCATGTTGTGAACAGAATTCCCCAAACGGTTCAACATATTCACCTCCACGATCACTTCGTATCGTTTTGATTTTCTCAGTTTGTTGTGTCTCAACTTCTTCCTTATAGATTTTAAATTTATCTATAGCTTCGTCTTTGCTTTTCAACAAATATACATAACAGTATTTTGTACAATCATCAATGAATGTAATAAAATACTTGTTTTATCCTCTTGTTGGAGCGAATTTTAAATCACATATGTCGCTATATATTAGGTCTAGCACTTTGGTGTTCCTTTCCACACGTTTAAATGATGATCTCGTTAATTTTGCCTCAACACAAGTCTCACACTTATGTTTTGGATCGATAGTAAGTTTAGGTATGTATTCTTTTGCACTTAAACGTCGTAAAGTGTCATAATTTACATGTCCTAATCTAGCATGCCATAAATTAGGAGACTCAAGCAAGTAAGCAGAAGAATTCTTCATTTCATTATCGTCCTTAACGGACATTACATTGAGCTTAAAAAGCCCATCAGTTAAATAACCCTTGCCTACAAACATACCACTCTTAGACAAAATAACCTTATCTGACTCTATTACAATGCGAAAGCCATGCTTATTCAACAGAGAACCAGACACAAGGTTCTTGCGAATATCAGGCACATAAAGTACATTCTTCAAAGTCAGATTCTTCCCAGAGGTCATCTTCAGGATCACCGTGCCTTCACCCTCAATGGTAGAAGTTGCTGAATTCCCCATGTAGAGCTTCCCACCAGCATCGGAAGCTTTGAGGCTAGAGAAAACCGCCTTGTCTGAGCAAACATGCCTAGTAGCACCAGTATCAATCCACCATTCACGTGGATTAGAACCGACCAGGTTCACTTCAGAGACCGTAGCACAGAGGTCTATGTCACCCATCTCCTTGGAGATATTCTCTACCATGTTTGCTTCTTTCTTCTTGTTGGGCTTCTTGGGCTTCTTGCAGTCAGAAGACCTATGACCAACTTTATCACAGTTGTAGCACTTTCCTTGAAATTTCGACTTCGAAATCCCTCCCTTGGGTGCCAGCTTTGCCCCTTTACCAGAATTAGCCTTCTTGGGCTTGGAGCTTTGAGCATGCTCCACCATGTTTGCCTTCTCAGTGGCAACGTTAACTTTCTTCTCGGACCCTCTGTTGTCTTCTTCAATACGAAGTCTAACAATAAGATCCTCCATAGACATCTCCTTTCGCTTGTGCTTAAGGTAGTTCTTGAAATCTTTCCATCCAGGTGGAAGCTTTTCAATAACAGCAGCAACTTGGAAAGACTCACTTATGACCATTCCCTCAGCATGAATGTCATGAATGATCACCTGCAGTTCCTGCACCTGACTGACCACAGTCTTAGAGTCTGTCATCTTATAATCAAGAAAGCGGCCAACAATCCACTTCTTTGCCCCAGCGTCCTCGATTTTATACTTATGGTCAAGTGACTCCCATAAGACCTTAGCTGTTAGCTTCGCGCTGTATACGTTATACAACGAGTCAGACAAACAATTTAACACATAGTTCCGACAGATGTAGTCGGAGTGCTTCCAAGCATCAGCAGCATACACAGTCTGCATGTTACTCTCAGCAGTGAGCAACGGTGGTTCTTCCTTAAGGAAGCGATCCATATGCAACGTGGTCAGATAAAAGTGCATCTTTTGTTGCCAACGTTTGAAGTTCGTTCCGTTGAACTTCTCAGGTTTTTCAGCATGTGCAGCAGGCACAGTTGGCATAACAGGTGCAGCAGGCACCACGGGTGGAACAGATGGTACGTGCGTCTATACTACAGGTGTATGCACACCAGTAGGCATCGCAGGTATGATCGGAGGAGTGAATCATGCCGATATCTGTCCAAGAGGAACACTAAACTGTCCAATGACAGTGTGTCCCACAGGCACATGTCCCGAAGGCACATGTCCAACAGGCGTTTGACCCCCATCAGATCGTACGATCCGTGCGTTAGGGTTAATCGGCTGCTGGTGAACCCCATCAGATCCAGTGATCTGTGCGTTGGGATCAGCCGTCATGTTCATCGAATCGTTCACAGTTTGGTTCTCCATCGATCTGTTACTCAACAAAACAAGCAGATACAGATGTATCAGTCACAGATGTATATAAAATAAATAGCTTTAAGATTGTGAAAACAATCTGCGATTAATACAAATAATCAAACAAGTGTGTGCGTGAGTAAACGAAATCAAACGGAGGAAGAAAAGATATAAACAGAAGAGAGATCCTCGAGTCCAGTTGAAACTGTCTCCTTAAAGCTATTTCACCTCTCACCGCATGTGCGAGTCGATAGCCTCCCAGGATAAAACGAGGTAGCGGCGGCGTTACGGATAACGAGCACCTTCAGCGAGCTTGAACGGACACGAAACTATCACCGAGAGAGAGAGAGATTTGTGTTTAGAGGCGAATATGTTTTTGGTGTGTCTAACCCTAACGCCTTAGAGGTGTTTATATAGGTGTAGATAGACTTGTGCGCTACTCTTTTCCATAATTAAATATCATTAATTATGGAATCGGTGTAATACTTGCAAGCTACTCTATTCCATAAATAATCTGAAACAGAATCAGATTAAATATATCAAGACATACACCATATCAATTAATCTGAAACAAAATCAAATTAATTTATGTCATAATATTTGAGCCAAATTCTAATGGAAAATAATATTTCCATTATTAAGAGAATATCATCATATCTCACACATCTTTTAGTCATAATGCTCAAAAATATGACTTACCAATATATGACTTATACCCATATTTTCCAACAAATAATTTGTCGCAATTCTTTTTCACGGAATCAGAACAAAATTGTAATAATTTCGTGACTAGTTTCGCAACGAGAAAAATATTAAATTCATCACACATTTCATCCAAATGTAAAGGTCATTATTTTTCAATTTGACTCAATTTTATTACCAATTTGAAAATTTGTATCGATTTAGTTATTAAAAAATTATAATTTTGTATCGATTTAGTCATTGGCAGATAATTTTTTTCATACAAATTTTCAAATTAGTGATCAAATTCAGTCAAATTGAAAAATAATGACATATTTGATATATTTGAATAAAACGAGTGATCAACTTGATATTTTTCTCGTTTCACAAGAAGGGCACTACTTTTTGAAAACGGACAGATTTTTGTTGGCAACTTCCATTATTAACTCTGGAATTTCTTGTGTGAGAAAATGGCACAGAACCTATCAACCTACCTCTCAAATATTTGCAAATCTTTATTATTTTTCGTCTGTTGGTTGATATTAATTTGTTAACGGTGGAATGAAAAAGCAGTGTTGAATATAATAGTATAATAATATTATTATATAGGATGATCATTGTCACATACAGGATAGATAATGTGTTGGATTTCTAGATATAGATATTGTTGATTATAATTTGCATTTGTTATCTGAACTTGAAACTGCAAAATTCATTTCTTTATAGAATACATTATGATACATTAATATGTAACAATACAACTTAACACAACCAAATGAAACAAGAATATAGAAGAATCATGCTTCAACTGAGAATCACCTTAAATTGAGAACTAAGAGAATCAAATTAGTATATCACCGAGATAATTTAATCATCAAATCATTAAAATTTTTAAATAATGTCAAACTATTTGGTGATTTGTGTATACGAATTCGCCAATTAATTTGTTTGATTCTCACTGTTCTCATTTTAATTTGGTTCTGATTTGAGCACTTGCATGGCGATTAACGAGAAGGATGGCTTCCATGGAGCTTCCTTAAAACCCATGAAGGAGACAGCACAGGACTTATTTCAAACTCCTTCAACTTCATATTACTAGCACTATCAAGAATCTGTCCTGTACCACTTTTTTCTTCTACCATTAACTTGACTCTCCAAACCTTGAAATTTTGATCCAAACCAGCACTATAAAGCAAAACCCCTACTTCTTTATCTACTTCCAAACTAGCAGCCAAACACTTGACTGGCCCTCTATGTGCATCCACCACTGCCAAACACTCATGACTAAACTTTCCTTCTTCTCTTCTCCATACCCGGATAGTAGTATCTTCTGATCCACTGAATATTAGCTTCCCTAGTGCAACCAAACAAAGCACCGAGAATCGATGTCCTTGTAAGACCCCTCCATGGTTATACCTTCCTGATACTTTCTCCTTCTCCCAGAAGTTTATAAACCCGTCGGATGATCCCGAGTAGAGAACGTACGAGTCGATGACCGATGTGCTCAAGGCCATGGCATTGATAGGGGAAGAAGATTGAGACTTAAGTGTCATGGTTAGAGTATGAGAGCTTTGGCCGTAAATTCTCCTCCAAATCTTGATGGAACCATCGCATGAACAAGTGAAAACAACCCCGTCTTCTTGATTTACGACGACTCCATTCACATTATCATCATGAGCCAAGAATGTATCGACACATAAACTGTCCCAAACCCTCCAAACCTTGACAGTTTTGTCCCATGAACCAGTATACAGAAGCCCTTCAGCATTATAATATGCCATGCAAGATATGAAATCTTTATGACCTTCACTAGTTCTCCTAGGGAACATGAACAAAGAGTTTTTTCTTGGTAGAGTTGAGATTTTCTTGGCCTTGAAGTTATCAGAAGCCGTGACAATCCACATCCTGATTTTGAAATCCTTATGGGAAGTAAAAAGCACATTGCCATAAGCTAGTATAGCTCTGACACTCCCAGAACTCACCTTCAGATAGCCTCTTTCGAGGCAATCTGGCTGGCGCCATGCACGAATTCGACTGCTGTCAGAGCCTGTAAAAACAGTGCCATTGATGGCTGCAATAGCATGGACAGTGCCATCAAGGCGGTGAAGGGAGGCAATGCAGTGGCAAAGGAGAGGCGGAGAAGGGCTTTGAAGAGGAGAGAGCGTCCACGGAGAATCAGGGCTTGGAGGTTGCATCATCGAATGCATTATGTTTTGGTGTGATGGAGAAACAATGGAAGTTGAAGTACTACAAAGGAAATTATCAAGATTACAAGAGATTTGTTGGTGATGAGGGAGATGATGAAGTTGCGGTTGAGTTGATTTTCCATCTTCGTGAAAGTAACTGAGAAGAGATCTCTTGTTCTTGTGTTCCATTCTCAGCAAAACTTAACAGATTGCGGAATGCAGTTGTACAGTAAAGTGAGGGAGTGAGTGTGTGTGTTTTTGCACCCAAATTGTTACATGTATATATGCAGATAATATTAAGATGGAGTTGGTGTTGTAGGTGTAAGCAGTTAAGCCTCATAAAAAATGTAGCTAACTAACATATTCTGTACTTAAATCATGTACTCAGGGGAGCCATCCAGAACCCAGAATTTCCGGTTCGAGTTTAAGTACCATGAATTTCAATTTATGTTCTTATACAGACTAAGGTTCAAATAACTTTCAGTTTACCACAAAAAAATATCAAAGAAACTTTTATAATGAGAAGTTCAGGGGTGCTCCTAAGACCTCAAGGCGTTAGACGGGTTTACGAGGATCATATCTCGTATCATTAACAAATGGTAACCTATGTTGCACGACTGCGGCAAATATTGAACTTAACAATTTCAAGGCAATCATATACCCAATTTATCTGTCCTGTTTAACTTTTTGTTTAACTTTTTGCGGTCAAAACTTGACGGCAAAAAGTCAAACATGACAGATAAATTGGGACGGAGGGAGTATAACTTTTGTTTCAACCTCTTCATAAAATGATACAAGAAGGTGTTTGATTGGTGAAAAATGATGGGCAATCAATTTTTACTATTTATAAGACATTCTGGTTTTTTTTCATGTTGATTGACTATAAGGTCTTAAATGGTGGACTGAACTTTTAGACATACTTAAAGGGTGAATAATTATGTGCAGTAAATTAGTTGTAAAGATTGTGATCTAGGTGCAGACCTGCAGCATCTTAAATACAAAACGAAAAGATTGAATATAATTAGGTACTCCATTTAATTCTATTTAATTGTCTATTAATTGCATTTAAATTGACCTACTTTGTGATATATGACTACACATTATTTAAATATTCAAACAAATATTAAAAATTACACAAAAGAGATATAAATAGAAAGAAGTATGTAATGTCTCCATCTCCATACTTGTTGATCCGTTTATTTATTTCATTGTCGCTAAAATCTATAACTACTTAATTTTTTATACACAAATCGAAATATCTCTAACTACTTTTTTAATACACATCAGGATATGTTTAACTATTTTATACGATATTACAAACCAGGGAAAAGCTTAAACCAATCATATGCATATTCGATTTTGATGTTCCTAAATACGTACTAACCTAATTATGTTTATGTTATTAATTTGCTGTAAACATTCATGTAACTAACCTACGTACGTGTTTAGGATCCTAAATATTTAAGCATCATTCTATTCTTCGCAGAAATTGGGATAGCCTGAGCAAACTGCAAAAGAAAATGTCACTTCACAAAAACTCAGTCTGTTCATTTGGCTGGCTCGGGACAATTTTTCTCAGGGAAATCAAGTCAATGCTTAAGTTTAAGGCATCATCATTCCGGCTTCAGAAAAATAAGGACATCATCACTCTGATTGAACTCTGTACTAAAAATGTTTACAATGTATGCTAACATTACATTAATACATTAGAATCAAAGCCAACATCCTGTAACAAACCATGGTCTAACATATAGCACATACTTCATGGTGGTTATGAAGTTTTCGATGTGTTACTAATTCTTGGCATTTAGCAGCAACTACAAAATATCAACTGTTTCGAAATTTCTTGGATTCTCTCATACAATTTAACATTACCCGGCTTTAGATGGATTATTTGGAGTTTGCAGATGTAAATTCTTCCTGAGAAAGTCAGACAACTTGGAAGTAGCAGCACGCCCTCGGTCCAGGCAGTGAAAATAATCCTCCACTGATTGGAAATAGATAAAAAAACAAAGACAACCACTAATTAATACATTATTACTTCATTATGTTTACAAAACAAGCTCAAGACATTATTCATACTTAGATTTTGTAAGAATGCATAAAACCTCCCCCCCCCCCTTTCCTCATTGTTACTACTGGTGTTAACAGAGAATGAATGTGTGGATATGCAAAGGTAATCAAATACAAGTCAAGTAACTGCAAACATAGTGGTTGAGCCTTTTTTGTACTCCAGTTAACATCTTAGACACCGGGAAAATAATAGAAGACTTCCAGAGTATACAATAATACAACTAAATATATACTTCAACACTCTATCATCTTTTCTGCAGCAAGTAGGGACATTACATCTTGAAACCTCATCCTCTTAGTAACGAGAGAGAAAGTTGGCTCTGTGCCAAGCCCTTCGGTTCATTATATACCTTAAGAGTTGACATGCTTATTAAGTCATGAACTGCCAACTCTGGATTACATTAACCAAAAGAAAGGGTGTCTTGGTGGATGAAAGTATTTTTTTATAAGAATGTGTGAACCACTGGACCACAAGATTGTAGAGAAGAGCAAAATTCAGTTTTCTTGTAAAATGTATGTCGACATCTTTTTTTTAGGACAAAGGGAGCATCAGTTAAAAGGACAACACTGACGAAATACCGGAAACATTCGTCTAATTTAACAGTTGACAAATTAAAGGTGATTAGTGAAGTTATGTTCTTGTGTACAGTTTCAATTACACTTTATTACACAGTAAAGGTTTCTTTTCAGAAATTTTTCAATGCTTTGTAAAACATCTACCTCCAGTTTTAGATTTTTGTTCACAAGAAACAGAATATTCTTCTTCAGTGTACAAGGAGATGAACAATTCAATGACCTCTCTGCGTGGTTTATTATTGCAAGCACAGTAAGGTATTCTGTCTCAGCTAACAGTTAAAAACATGCAAACCTCCAAGTATAATAAATAATTAAACAAGTGAAGTAAATAACACATATGACAGGCATGATGGTATTTGATTTAGATTGTAGATCATAATCCAGTAATCCGCAAAATGATATAGTAGAGATGCGGCAGAAAATCTTGATAAAGACTTATTAAAATTTAGAGTACTACCTGGCATTACACCTTGAGTAACAGATGTAATAATCCCCTGTTCCAGCGGCTCACCTCTCAACTTCGATGATGCTTCAGAAGGTAATGAAATAATAGAATTTGGGAAAACTAAATAAGCAAAGGCCTTCAGTGTCTGCCAAGTACAATCGTAATGTATGAGACGATTGATAAATGTATTATTCTTTATTAAAAAAGAATAAATAAATAAATAAATAAGAGATCTAGATATTTTGAACTATGACTTCGGTCTACAAGCATATGTTTACACTATACTGAAAGCCGCTACTTAGATGCCCTTAAATTTTACTACCCCGGCCCCTCTTCTCAAAACTCACAAACAGAGAGAGACTGAAATCCGACAGAAAAGACCAACTGATATCATGGGGCATGTGCATATATAATTAGAAAAATAGCATGGGTCTTCCTACAGAAATCCCAAGGGCATCTTATCTTCTGCATAATTTAGATAAAATCTTACGAGGAAGCATAAAAAGCAGAATGGGATAATCATTAAGCAAACATGCATTTCACCGGTGAAATCAACAGAAGTATCTCTGAGTAAGCTTGAGTAATCATAAACTGTACGCTAGAGCAGAAAAATTAAAATGGTAGGTCCCAGTGTCAGACCAACCTGCTCTTCTAGCTTGTTAGGGTCTAATATAACATGACCATTCTGGGATACACAACAACATATTGCAACTGACCAAAAAAGAAAAAGAGAGTATTAAAAAAGGTAAGATGGATCAAAATCATACGAGACTAAGAAGGATGAATTGCCAAGGATCTATTACCAGCAAGATGTTTCAGGGGGATACCAGCATCCACAAGGGCTGTGCAAGCTGCATTTATGGCACATGGGAGAAGCTAAAATAGGTTATGTCAATTTTCACAATAACAATGAAGTGATTTGTTGTCTAGTATTTTGAATGAAATTTCATAGCATCAGAATTTTAGTATTTCTTAGAGATAATTACACAAAAACCACGGTAAGTTGGAAATTTAAGAAAGCCTAATTGATGGTGCTTTTTAGTCAAAATATCAATTTAAAGTAGTGTAAAAAATGGATGCTACATGGTGGTGAAAAACAGATTTGTTGAAAATAATATGAAGGCATTATCATTTTTTCAAGAACTACATCTAACAAGGATACAGCACCATCATCGTGGACAACCTGCATAAAGAACCATGCTTGTCAAAATATATACGTCTAAAAATTTAAAAATTAATTAAGAACGTCAATTTTAGAAAATGAGTCTAATACCAATGAGGCTAATGATCAAACAAAAAACCTCAAAGTAACGTGACCGAGAGTATGAAACTTGAGAGAATATATGTATTACTTTTTGAGTCTTTTGACTTCTTTTTGCGGGAATAAAATCTACATATGTTCAATTGTTTTGCTTTCTTTTATCTATGGTATTCTTTAAAAATCCAAACAGCAAGAAAAATGAAGATGCATAAGGATGCTAACATTAACAACAGATGGACAGAAGACATGGCATACTGAAATTCATAACATAAAGAGATTTTTTGGAAACTTTAGACTAGAATACAGTTAACATTAACATATGCACGGAAGACATGCCATACTGAAATTCATAATATAAAGAGATTTTTGGAAGCTTTAGACTAGAATTTAGTTCGAGATAAATATGATAAATGCTGGCAAGCATACTATACATAAGAAGAATAGAACCTCACAGTTAAACATCCCAAGGACAAAGCATCAATTCACTGGCGCTTAAATTACCATTCACAATACTATTGAGTATTGACATTGTGAAAACTTTAAAACCAATGTCCCAACTACTAATACAAAATTGAGAAAAAGCGCAGGTTCTATTCAATATTCACAGTTTAGATACTTCTTATGTGCAGTCGAATTCGGAAACCGAATAAGAGGATATTTTAGTAGAAAGCATTTAGGTCCATCCAACTACAAATACATATGTGTATGTTGAATAGGTAACGAGCATATCTGACTATTATTGCCACTTGGTGTCGGAAACTTTAACGAGATTTTAGAGGTCGATGAAAGCTTGATAACATAACCACTTTAGTATGGCAGGATGCAAACTCAAAATCAGGTGATGCAAAATTTAGGAACAATGAGAAAGAAATAGAGCAACTTACATCAAAATAATGAGGAATGACTGTTTTTTAGGATTCAACCACAACACTTTGAGGAAAAATTATCCTACAAACTATTTTAGATACTCAATATTCTGCCGAATTTCCACTGTAAATTTTATTTCCTACATAAATGGGAATACGAACAGATAAATAAAACTAGGCAGCAGTGCCACACAAAATTAAGAGCTCACCTGAATTATAATTGAAGTTGTGGTATTTGGATTGACATTCGAAAGACAGATGCTTTGCACAGTTCTCTTCAGTATCATCTCATACTCTTTTTCTGCTTTTCCTAATCATTCAAAAGAAAATATTCATATAATTCCAAGAAAAGTTAGGTACATAAGCATTAAAAATATGTAACTGAACAGAACTTCCAAAATGTAACAAGCAACTCATACCAATCTGCCCTGTTTTAGGCTTCCAAATGACTTCAAAGCACGCTTTCTCAGGATTCTCATTCTTGTTCGTTCCAGCCTTAGGTCCATAGACCGCAGCAATAACTTTTGTCTCCCCTAAACAAACCATGAGCACCGACTAATGTACCATGCCCAATGAAATGAGAGTAAAATAACTCTTAACGAATTCCTAATGACTAAAATTGGTTTTCTAATTCATGACAGTAGCAGGCATATAAGCATGGATGTGTCGAACATATGCATACAGATTCACAAACAAGTTCAAACGCCGAGACTTGCAAGATTAAAACAGAAAACTAAAAAGTAACAAGCTCAATGCAGAATAAAGTGGGACATGATTATAAATGTTATAATATTAACATTCCACACTTCCTATAAAGAGAAAATACAATAAAGTAATAAACTAGTATTTTTCCTTAATTACGATAAATAAACTACTAGTTTTCCTAAAATATGAATTTGTCTTCAAAAGACAATTAAAACAAAGTAAACAAAAACATGTACCTTGAGACCAACTTGCAGAGCCATGAGCTCGATTAAGCACATTGCGAGAACAAGCCAATGGTCTCAACTGGTTCGCCGTACGTCCATCAGCCCTATCAATATCCATCTCAAATACAGCACCTCCTAAATAACCTACTACCACCAAACAAACACAAACTTCGATTCACACGTATTTCACATGACCATCACACATTACTCCCAACAATCAACTTAACAAACTTAAACAGAACAACCATACATTTTCAGTTCTTGAAATCCCTTTCTACCACACAAAATTAAAAATCTCATTTTGACATTTTATAATTAAATTAATACATTAAAAATCTAATCTTGACATAATATAATCAAATTATGACTTCAAAACTTGCAGCATTGAGACTAAAACATAAAAAAGATTGAATCTTTTGAATCTTTTTTTGTGGGTGATGTATATAACAGGTTATTTAAGCTACCCAATTCATAAAAATCAAGAATTTAGCAGAAAAAGATGCAAACATATACATACAGGTATATTTACATACATAAATTCAGCACAAAAAGGGGAGAAAAGGGTTGCTTACCAGAGAGAACTGAAAAGATGAAGTTGTTTGTGAAATTTACAAGCCAAATTTAAGCTGAATTGAAAAGAGGAGAAATAAGAAGGGTTTATCTAGGGTTTGTAATTTTTAATATATTTTTTCTTGTTAAAAATAAGAGGGGATTGTGGCAATTTGTGCATTTTTATTTTTTAGACTATATAAAAAACCGGTCTTTCTAAGGTGTGTTCCAGGGCACACAATAAGCACTAAATTTTATGAGTTTGGTGTATTTTTATTGGTGGAGTTGTTGTAAATGCAGAAAGTCCATCAATATTTATGATTAGAGGACCAATCAAAATGTACAAACTCATGGTAGTTAGTGCTTATTGTGTGCCCACACATTAGAAAACCCGATAAAAAATTATAAAATTCAAAAACATATTTTACTCAAAAATCTGGTTAAGTTTTAATATTTATATTTAAAATCCAGTTAATTGTTTTTTTTGAGGTTTCAGTATTAAGGGGGTGTATTCATTTGAGATTTTAATGGATTGTTAATAATCTATGGATTTTAATGGATTTTGAAAATCCATGGATTGTTTAAATTCTACGTAGATTTTGATGTTGATTTTTTTAATTCTATGCAGATTTTGGTGGATTTTGATGGAATGATTTTAATGGATTGAATGATTTTATTGGATTCTTTTACTAATATTTTTTTAATTAATAATTTATATATCAACTAATAGCAATGTTGTAATTCAAAATAAATAACAAGATTCAAATGACAAGTCCAACTCATCAACTAACAAAAAAAAGTGTAACTCCTCACTCAATATCCATTATGTTCCTCACTCTCATCATATTGGTCTTCTTCATATTCTTCGTTTACATTACGAGGCCTATTTTCCCACATAGAATTAGCGATGGTAGCTGTCCAAGTATTTGCTTCAGTCCTTTGTTGTTGTTGGCTTGGTATATTTGATTCAAGATTATCCGCTTACTCCATATCTGAAGATTGGTCATCTACTACTTCAATAGGAAATTCATCATAGCGACATTCTTTTCGAAGAAAATTGTGTAAACCAGCACAAGCTAATACAAACTCTGCTTGTACTTGAAATGGAAATGGAGGTGCAACTTTAAATATCGTAAATCGAGATTTGAAGATACCAAAAATTCTCTCGATCACATTTCGCAACGAGGAATGACAGAGATTAATTAGCTCATTTACATTTCTTAGGTGACGACCTTCGCCACCAAACTCTTTTAGATGATATCTTACTTTACGAATTGCAGATAAAAATTGACGACGATTAGTAAATAAATGAAACATTTTCCACTAATTTATATTGATTTATAAAATGAAAAGTCACAATACCATAGATAGAAGAAAAATAATAAATAAAAGTGTAATAAATATAACTTTGAGGAACTTCCAACCCGTTTCTCCTCGATAGTGCATCATTTAACACTTTTGAGTCATGTGCCGAACCTTCCCACCCACTAAGCACATCAATAAATTCCAAATCAAAGTTACAAGCAGCCAAAACATTTTGGGAATTAAATCCATGACGGTTACGGTAGCTGCTAACATCTCGACCTCTTATCATAGCCAGAATATGAGTTCCATCAATAGCACCAACACAGTCCTAAATTAATATATCCATAAAAATATAACATTAGAATTACAAACTAGACTAGAATATAGTCAAATTATTATACTTTTAGTGCAAAAAGGTACCTTAAAGTAAGGATAAAATCTTGTACTTCCAAAAATTTTTGGGGAAACACCCCCGGGCTTTACCATCATTTGTGGTGCTATAATATTCAAAGCCTTCAAAACTTTATTAAAGTTTTTACTAGCAGTGAAGTGTGAGCCATCAAACCTCTGACTGACATTACAGTAACGATCATTATGTCCTACAATTAGTAGAAACATAGCAACCATTTCTTCAATAGACACATATTGTGTATCTTTTAAATTAGTTCCTTCTCTTATGATGCCAAACAACTTGAGAAACACATTTGAATACATTCTATGTAACTCGCGAAAATTTTCAGGATCTTCATTCATCATATTATTTATAAAAGTGTATCTAATCCTAGATATTGGTCGTCGTGTTAGAGAACGACCAATAGGTTCACTCAAAATAGTTAAATTAGCTTTTAGCACTGTCATTATGGCATTGATCACCATTAATAAATACTCAACTATTTCATAAAACTGATCGTCAATTTCTTCTTCGAATTCTTCTTCTTCTATTCTGTTTTCCAGCATTATCGCATTATCCATTTTGTTAAACCTGCACTAATTACAAAAAAACAGAGATTAAACCTCAATAGAGAGTAAACAGAGAGTAATACATATTTATGCTAACAGTACATAGCACATTTAGGAGTGTATAGTTTCTGCAATCAGTTCTCTCGAGCAAGAAATATTTAGAAGTGTACAGAGTACATTTATGCTCTGAATTGTTATTAAAATAGTATATCATCACATTGAATCGAACAGCCTGCCTGCTTGTCTCAGCAACAAAAAAGCTAACCTGCCCAAGTTCAATGAGTATATGGTGACACTTACAGATCATAATGCACAATTGCGTAAGCACATGCTGGCTTAGCTCAGCATGTACTAGTACTATGTCTGCCCATACAGGAGATGATCTTGCCGATTGATCAAAACCCGGATAGCAGCTCATTGACAGGAGGAGCCAACAATATCAACAAACACCATATTGTAGTTTCTACCTATAATTGGTGCTTCAAGAACGATCAAGTCATTTTACAGCAGATCGAATGACTTGAAAATTCTAACCCAAATCCAAAAAACCACGCGGACCAATAAGCTCCTCTGCCAAATAAAGCTAATTGAAAGAAGCTTATGAATTCAGAGGCCCATTGTAACAGAATAAACTTAAGAGCATAAAATATTCATAAAAAGGGAAAAAGAATCATAGACATTGAACTGTTGGATTCCTACAAAATATACTTCTTCAATAGTCACGCTCCTTATTAGATTAGTTAATAATCATATCCATTGGATATCATTAAAAGGAATAAGAGGTTGTGGCACCATAAAACTTAATTCACAGAAACATAATGGAAAAGGCGAATCCATCACATAACCTACGACAAGATCATTGGATATCTAATGCTCCTTAACCGACAATATCATTAAAACTTATGTCTTGTAATTCTCTCACCGGCTCCATACCCCTATTTAAGTGCAATGCTCTACAACACATGTGCCTCTCTGGAAATTTACTAAGCGGAGACATTCCAAAAGAACTTGAGCACTAACATTCTCTACCTTAATTTGTGTTTTTTTTATTTTACAAAAGGCCTGGTAAAATGTCACGAGAGGAACTTATGGAGTAGAACTGGAGACTTATTCATTCCATATATGTTTTCTAGCGTCTTAATCTTTTTGGAATAATAGATATGGTCTTCGATAGTATGTATTTTCCCCCAGCCAATTTCCTGGAAGCAACAGACTCTAAATCCCTATTAGCTCTAGTCTTCATTACAGGATCTCCTTTGTCGAGCATAGCAGACTCTAATTTACGACTCTATCCTACATTATGCTTGTAGCCTAAAGATCAATCTAAAATGTGAATTTATTTAACATAAGAATAAAACCAGATATACAAAACATGGTTTCTTTTCTTTAATTTTTCGACATCCCAAAAGCCTTATATTCTGCAAGAGTGCAAGGTATTATATTCTATAGGAGGATAAAAATGTATCCGGTAGTGAAGGCATGCCATTGAATTACACGATCCTAGTTTACATATCTTTGTTTGTGTTATTATTTTGCATAACCATACCCTTCATTCCTATTCTCATTAACCCCCATTCCATACCCTACATTCATTTGATATATTCCAGCATGTAATACGAGTTCACAAACTTCAAATTATAACAGAGAGAAATATTACTAATCTAGCAACCTCTAATTTGCATAAATACTTAACCAACAAATATCGATTAAAAATAAATTAGTCAGAGAGAAATACTTACCCAGAGAGAACGATTTAGCTACACAACTGAAAAAATTCTTGCTAAACTGCAATAATAATTAGTGAAATCGATTAGATTCATGACTTTATCTTACTAATAGCAACAAATAGTAATATTTTTTATTAAAACAACTTGCGATCAACAAATAGAAAGTCATACAACCAATCAAATAAAAATTTTGAACAATAAACATCACTTAAAAATTTATTCTCAATACTTGTAACATTGAAAATTCACTAATTCTTATTTTTACTCATCATGATGTGAATCCATTTTGCTCGTTCTTCGAGAGTCATTTTCATGAAACAATCTTTCTTTGTTTTGGTGTCGAGCAAGTTCAACACCTCTAAACAGTTTTCTTCATCTATATTTGGAACCACCTTAATAGCATCCCATGCGGTATATGTTCTTTCTTACTCCATTTTTTTCAATAATTGATAAACTCCTTCAAAAGTTGTTGTAAGTTTATCAAATTGCACTAAAAGATCATCTTTAGGAGGATTTCCACTTGAGTTAGAACTTCCCTCGTACTCGGCTCTACCTCTTTTTGTTGGGAGCTTTTTTTTGGGCACCTTAAAAACTTCAGGAGAACCCATTGGCGATGAGCCGTTTTGTTCAAGCACAAACCCCTCGCTATCAACATCAAAATTCAAGTCGTCAATCCGCAAGTCACTCACTTCGTCAACTTCTAGTGTTCTTGCTTCAGTAGAACTACCCAATCCAATTACGTTTTTTCCAACCGCAAATCCATTCCCAATAGCAATTTTTAAGTCTTCATAATCATCAAATGTCTCATAGCGCAAGTTGCCATCTTTTGGGTGATTCTGACATAAAAAATATTGTTAGCATAACAGTTTCTAACAAATAAAATATTGAACCGTTCACATGAATAATAGCATAAAGATTTGAATTTACCTTTATGTACTCTTCCCAAACTTCATTTGTAGCGGTGAACCTCTTAGAAATAGGGTCATATCCAAATCCAAAACTAAAACTCATAAGAGTTGAATAAGAGAGATACTGATTTTTGAACCATTTTAGTCGACTTTGATAATTGTTATAAGTCTTATTATACTTAAATTTTTCATTAAGCTGAGGAAGAATTCGATCGATTACTATTTATTTAGTAAAGATACCACTATTATCACGCCATCCTCGACTCGCTGCATCAACCATAAGCTCTAATAACCCATTACTCTCGTCTACCGTCCATTGATCATAACCAACTCTCTTTTTGGCACTTTGCGAATCAGCCATAATAGAACTAAAAACGTTTTATATTTTTAGAACGCATATATCATACGATGCATAAAAATTGACAATATACTATATGATATGTAACAAAAAAAAACTTACCAATATATATATGTTCACAGCAACTATACAGAGATATAACTATACAAATATTACTATACGAGAACAAAATATATATGACATACAAGAACAAAAAAGATGCAACCATATAGAGAACGAAAAGAAAACAAATCTAGAGAGAAGAAAATAACCCTAGGAGTACCGGGCAAGCATGAACAACTGATGAAAAAAGATGTAGGTATAAATATTTGCAAGTAATATCTTTTTCACTTTTATTTTTTGATTTTCTAGTAAAAAAATGTTATGATTTGTAAATCCATCAAAATCTTTACTTTAAATAAGAGATTTGATATTGACGAATTTGTATATAAAATATGAAGCAAATATTTCAAAGTCCATGACTCTTACAAATCTGTTAAAATTTGAATACATGGAGATTTTATTTGATATTTTAGAATCTGGATTGAACACCTGCAGATTTTTTTAAATCTGAAATGAATACCCACAAATTTATAAGGATTATTTGAAATCTGATTTGAATACCTCTAGATTTTAAAAGATTATTTAAAATCCTTATTGAATACCTACTGATTTTGAAAATCAATAAAAATCGTACAGAATCTCAAATGAATACACTCCCTAAAAAGATCGAGTATATTTTTAATTTTCAGTTATTCATTCATTCAACTTGTCCATCAAATTTAAGAATATTAAAATATGTTAACAAGATTCTGAAATCTCCAATTTTATTAATTAATTTCTCATTAATCTTCTGGGAGATATATCGATCCGACTTTTAAAATTCGATTAATCCCCGTAAGTTATTCATGTTCTCTATATTGCAACTAGATTATTAGATGTAAAATATAATTTAATTAAATTTAAATAATGATAAATTATATAATATGATAAATACATGTTAAATTATAAATTATTAATAAAAAAGATATTAAAATTAACTCTAATTTAAAATATGAAAATATATCCGATTTTTTTTCAAATTAATTTTTCGATAAAATACCCGTTTATCAGATTAATCCTAAATCAGTATATTCACCGATCTCTTCACCGATCTATTCTGATTACCCGTTTTTATAAAGTTAATAATTGTTAAATTTATAATCATTTTAATAGATTAATTTTATAAATTAAGGGAAATGGTCGGGTTGAATTTTATTGTTTCCCATAGCTTCTTTTTCTTTTGTCAGGAACTTCATAACTTGGCTCTTGTAATACGTAAAGTTTTTGAAAGTATTTAAAAAAACATTATATTTGTATTGTTTATAACGGTTATAAAATTTTAATATTTATAAAAAAAATTAATTTATTTTTCAAAATATGAACTTAATTTCATTTAAGTTTTAAAAAACTAATTAGATATATGTAAATTTTTAAAATTCTAAAGTTCTCGCAAACTAACTTAAAAATGAAATTAAATCCAAATAAAATTTTCTTTAATTAAATAATGAATTGGAAATATCCAAATCAATATTAGGGTGTAATTTAGTCGACTTTCGAACTTAAAATTAAAAAATTGCTTGCGAGTCCAAACCTTTTTAATCAAAGTTCGAACCAATTCGTCTCCTCAATCTACAAATAGCTATATCATCAAATCTTAAAATTTCTTTCAATATTTTCAATTTATCTCTTTTATTTCCACTCATTTTCTCTCTTCCTCATTTCCCATTTCTCCCTCCTTATTAACATGTTCCTCTAATTAATTATATTTTCAATACTTTTAATTTATCTCTTTTATTTATAATCTCCACTCGTTCTCTCTATTCTTTAAATCCTCATTTCTACCTTCTCATTTTTAAAGTTTCCCCTTGTTCTCTCTTCCACTTATTTAAATATTTATCAATTTATTATATATTTTTATAAATAATAAAAAAATTATAATTTTTGTTATACTTTTTTAAGCGTTTATATTTATAATTTTATTTTATTTTTCAACATCAAACATAATATAAATATAATACATATCGAAATTAAATTATTTTAAAATATATTTTATAAAAAAATATAATATAACTGGCACGTGCCCGAGATCTAATCTTGTTACCACTAGTCAATACTCATTACTCAATAGGCGCATAAAAGAAGGTAAAAGAACGGGCACGTCAAAATATCATATAATAACTAGCATAATAACTCGTGCGAGGCACGGGTCATTTTCTAGAGTTTTTTTATACACCATACAATTATAATGTTTTTAGAGCAATTCCAACAATATCCTTATATAGGCTCTTGAGTCAAATTTTGAAGAAATGAAAATAAAATTTCTCTCCAACAAACTTCATGTCCACCTCTATAACATTAAAAGTTTCGAATGTTTCCTCACTTTTAAGAGTAAATATCCCATCAACTATTATTATATTATATTTTTCTTACCCGTTATTTTATATTTAATGAATGAATATAAACAGGTAGTAAGAGTACGTTTAAAACGAAACGATTAAACTTAATATGTAGAATGTCGTTAGTATATTTACAAATAAAAAGTTAAAAATTAACATACACGTTGAATATAGAGTTGACCAAAATCTTGAATTTCATTTAAATAAACTATATGTACTACTTTATATTATTACTGAGTTCACTACTAACTTACAATTGACATACTCAATTTAAAAAGATAAAAAATGCATAATTAAAGTCAGAATGTCTTGCAATGATAATATACAATAATGTAAAATTTACATTATTGTTAATATTAAAGTTGATTTTAATGAAAAATATTAGTTTCAATGTATGTATGTATCATGTATGTATAAGAAAATGTTAGTTTTTTATTTACACTAGTGTTAAGAAAGTAAGATTAAGTTATATGTATGTGTGTGTTATCATATAAATTATTGTATGTTATATCTGTTAGTAAATTATGATGATTTCAATTATTTATATGCTAAATATCTGATTTATGTACATGTATAATCATTATTAACATCTAGTGAGATAATTGATTACTTAACTAACATGCATTTATAATTATTCAAAAATTAAAATTACGTAATAAATAAATTGATATTATTTATATATGTTATTCACATTATTATTGACAAACAATCCATATCTATTTTTTACGCAATCGGGTTTCAATCATGGTTGTAACATATAAATGAATTATAAATTTTTAAGACTTATTATTCATATTCATGATTTTTTTCAAGAATTCGAAAGAAAAATTGTAATTATATCGTTATTTAAACCGTTTTTAAGTTTCTTTCATTACTACTCTAATATTTCTTCATATAATAATTTGATAACATTTTATACTATTCTCCTAAAATTAAAAATTTTCAGTTCGATAAAGTTTTATAAATATTAGTTGAACTGGTTAATTCCTTCAAATTATTGAACAATATATGTTTTTTTCCTTAAATAATATAAAATGCATTGAATCAAATGCTACAATATAGTATAGATATAACTTTTATTTGAATAATTCAAAATATTAAAAAAATTCAAAATATTTGTACAATATTATCTTGATCAGTGAATATTGCTGATCTAGAAGAATTCATTTTTAAAAGCTAGTTTTTTAAATGAAAAATGAAAAATAAATCGATTTAGTATATTATTGTAGTTTTAACAAATCTCGTGAAATCTCATTTCAAATTTCAAATATTCTTAAAATCGAGACAAATCCCAAAAATAATAATACGTTACCAATGAAGATAGTAATTTTAATATAAATAATCAATTGACTTGATCCTATAAAGACCTCAAACACATTAATTTATATTAACACGAGATATTAAAAAATTTCACATTATTGGTAAGATATTCTCGCCGAGCTTGTAATTTAAATTTACTAAACGTAGAATGTGACGATGTTTTTCGGCCGGGTCATGTAGTCAAATTTCGAGTATTTTTTGAACAATGGACCAAGATCTAAAATGCATTGACTCATTATAATTCGAGCTTATCTAAATATGTAATATCAATATAAATTATTTATATATAAGCGATTCTATTTTCAATATTTTTTTAAAAATTATATATGTACATTTTAATTACTTTTTATAATAAAAAATATGTTAAAAATATATGATATATATTTTCAAACTAAAAAATGATTAATAAATAAGATAATAATCCATTTATGTAATATGCCTAATTTTATATCTAGAATTCAATTCTTTAAAATTAACTGTACAAATATTCAACTAACTATCTTTTTTTTGCGTAATTCAAGTAAGTATCTTTAAAATTAAATAAAATATTCATTTAGCACACTTACATATTATGTGTATGATAAAAAGCACATGTGAGAATATGGTGTAGTGGTGAGATGATGATTAGTTGAATAAAATAACTTGAGTTCGATTCTCACGAACCACATTTTTTATATAAATATTAAAAATAGGGGTAATTTAGTCTTTTCAATGAGACTTTTTAATCTCATTATCTATCAATGTGTATGATTTCATGTAAAATATTAATAACGTTCATAATATTTTTAAATATATCTCATTAACTATGATACATATTTTCTTATTTGTGTCGTGTAATTTGTATTTATTAAATAAATATAAACAGGGTAGTCACTGTACTGTACATGTAAAAGAAAAAAATATAGTTAATCAATCAAATATTGTCAATATGTTTATAAAAAGAAACTAAAATTTAACATATATGTATATTACAGAGTCGAGTAATTTTTTTGAGTTTTGGTCAAATAAACCCGGAGTAATGAGTTATTTTATTACTAAAGTCATTACTAATTTATAATTATCTTGCTTAATTTAAAAGGAGCAGTAATGCATAATTAAAGTGCTCAAGAGCTGCAATCGTAATATTCAACAAAGTAGAATTTACAGTTCAATTAATATAAGTTTATTTTTTAAGAAAAATATTATTTCTTTAATTCAACGTTTATGTTAATTTAATATCATTGCTAATTGTTAATGTCTTAATTCATTAACTAAAGTTGATCTCGACCATGTATTTAACCTCAATCATCTCCATTATATAAAGTTAATTTTATAAGATATCAGATTATTGTCAATTCATAAATTAAATTTGACATAATCTATTTAGTTTTTAACACATTGAAAAAAAATTTAAATTTAATTGATCATTCTTATTTTCAGAACATAAAAGACTTTTGTTATTTTTTATAGTACATATATCAATAACTCTGAAATACAACATCAAAATTGAATCTTTTTAATATTGGTTAAGATAAAGTCCACATGTGTGTTTATGTATGTAAATTATTATTTATTATAATTTTTAGTAAATTATGTTGATCTCGTTTATTTATATTCTACATATCTTGGTCATGTATATATCTAATTGTTATTCAGTAAATTACTCAAATTACATGTATTTATGATTATCCAAAAATTATAATTATCAAATAAATAAATTACAATTATTTATATATTGTAGTCGTGGTAGCACTGAAAATCAAACAATATCTATTTTTACTCAACAGAGCATTAATCATGAATCTGACATAAAAATAATTGATATATCGTCTAGACTAACTACTGATATTCAGAATTTTTTTTTTCAAGAATCTGAAGATAAATTTGTACTAATATCATCATTCAAATTATTTTAAAGTTTTTTTTCATTTTTGATACTAATATTTCTTTTGATGGTAACTTTATAACATTGTATACTATATTTCTAAAATTAAATATTTTCAATTTAATATTTTTTTAAATATTAGTTGAACTTTTTAATCCTTTCAAAATATCGACTAATATTTATTATTTTATTTAGATAGCATAACATGGATTAAATCAAATAGTACAATAGATTATAGTTTTAACCTTTTTTCAAATAATTTAAAATAGTTGTACAATATTTTCCAACACTAAATATTTTTTTTGTAAATTTATTATTGCTAATTTAATTTTTATTTTTCAAAATATTGAATTATAAAATTTTACAAGTTACTTATATATATATATATATATATATATATATATATATGAGAGTCCTTGTTTTTAGTTCAGTACGAGAGTCCATATATGTTCTGCAAGTAAAATAGTATAAAAAATATTAATTTTAATACATAATATCAATTGACTTGATCGTATAAAGAGCTCAAAAATATTAATTTTTATTAATATAAGATATTATAAAATTTATCCTTATTAGTAAGATATTCTTGTCGAGCTCGTAATTTAAATTTATTAAATCTAGATAGTGATTATGTATTTTCGGCCGGGTCATGTATTCAAATTGAGAATATTTTTCAAAATGGGTAAAATTTTGATTTTGAAGCTAGTAATTTTGATACATAAATCAATTTACTTGATTCTATAAAGATCCCAAAGATATTAATTTTATCGGTAAGATTTTCTCGTCAAACTCGTAATTGAAATTAAACCTATGTAATGACATGGTATTTACGGACATACCATTTAGTCAGATTTCGAGTATTTTTTGAAAAATGGGTCAAATTCTAATTTTGAATTCGAAATAAATCGAAATACGCTAATTATAACTTATCTAAATATGTAGTATATATATATATTATTTATATAAGTGTATCTCTTTTTAACATATAAAAAATTTAATTATATGTACAATTTATTTTTTTATTAAAAATATATAAGACATACTTTTCAAACTAAATTATTTAATAAATAAGATAATGATCCGTTTATATACTGTACTTAACTTTATATCTCAAATTCAATTTTTCAAAACTAACTCTACAAATATATTAGTAATCATGTTTAAAGTTAAATAAATTATCGTTATTTATGACACTCACATATTATGTGTATGATAAAAAACTTAAGTAATAGTGTGATGTAGTGGTAAAACCTCTGTAAATTAATACTCGATTAATTAATAATCTCTCTAAATTAATAATTTTGTTCGGTCCCGACTTGGGCCCGTTCAAAAAATGATCAATTTCGATAAGATAATAAGATAATAATTTTTTTGAACACCCTGTATAAAAATATGGTCCCAATAAAACTATAAATTAATAATTCCCTTATATTCATAAAAATATAGCTATTACATCTTTGTAAAATATGATTCAATTGTAGTTTGCTTTTTCATATAATTTAAATCAACATGAAGCTCATCCCTAATCTTCCTTATTGCATCCAAAAGCTCGGGTGTGGTGCTTTCATGTTGCATCAAAAAGTTATTAAGCATTTTTGATGCCTTGAGTGCTTCTTTACGTGTAACCGGCTCCAACGGTGTTGTATCGTCTTCAAGATCATCTTCAACACTATTTTCAAGGATGGTGTTTGCAATCTCTTATATACTTTGGACCTCGGAACATGATTCATTTTCACCCGGATAATCTAAGAAGTTATTAACATCCATTTTATTACGATAACCTAGATCCTTAATCATCACCTCAAGTTCATGAATGTATTCTTCCGGAGTTGTATGTTCATTTAAATTGCTCGAAACTTCATCTATGGAACGAATTTTGCAATGTTGAAAGCACCTTGCTATTGACTCTTGTTTTACATTTGTCGTCCACGTCGCGACTGCATAATTGATAGCATCCAAAACATTAATCTTTCCTGGATCAGATTGTCCCAACTCATAACCTTCTAATAACCCACGATAAAATCTCCTGCGATAGTGCATCTTGAAAGCTCTTATAATTCCTGCATCACAAGGTTGGATTTTTGATGTCATGTTAGGTGGCAAGAAGTACAACTCAACATTTTGTAGTCCTTCAATATTTTTTGGATGTGCTGGACAGTTATCTACCACAAACAAAATTCTTCTGCCTTGCATTTGGCTATCAAACCAACGAATGTATTCATCAAAAAGTACACTAGTCATCCAAGCTCTTTTGTTTGCACGATAATGACAATTCAAGCTGCCCATGTTAACATTCTTGAAGCACCGTGGCTTTGCATACTTTCCAATAATCCATAAAGGAATTTTTTCAGAGCCATCTTCATTGCAACATATAACAACCGTGAGCCTTTCTTTGTCTTGTTTTCTTCCTTCAAGTTGTTTCGTAGCAAGAGAGTGATCAGCTTGTAACCTGTAAAACAAACCAGTTTCGTCCATGTTAAAAACATCTTTCATAGGGAACTGGTTTATTTTTTCCCTTATGGACTCCAGTTTCTTCTCCATGTCCTGTACATCAACAGAACCACTTTCTCCAAAGCGACGAAATGACTTAATACCATGTCTTAACTTGAATTTCTCAAGCCAACCTTGAGAAAAAGTGTGCTCCTGATCTTGTTGAGGGTATAAAATTTTCATGGTCTCTTTTGCCTTCTCTAAAATTAGCTCTCCTGTCATATTAACACGATCTTGGTACTGGAGAAACCATTCATAGAAAACCTTCTCCATATCTGGATATTTTGCTGGTTTATGTCGCTTAATATCTTTTCTTTTCTCCAAGTAATTAGCTGCAAGATAGTCTGCTGACCTTTTCAGTGTATTTGATATTGTACCTTGACTAACTTTTAGATGAAACTTATTCTCGAGCCACAACTGGAGATCTTTTTGAGTGCATGATGAATTTTCTCTTTTATATTCACATAATGCTTTTCTTGCTTCATCCGTCATTGTTGATTTTGTGACACCTTTTAGATGAGAAGCCATTGTTTTGTTTGTATAATTTTTCCCCCAATCTAGTATATACAGTATATATAATATATTTTATGACTACACATACATTGAATACTTTCTATGTAAAATACAATGAATTAAATTAATTCATGTACTTTGAATTTTCCTAATATACATTGAATATTTTCTATGTAAAATACAATGAATTTAACTTATACACTACATGGACTTTGAATCTAATATATTGTACATTACATTGACTTTCAAAATTTATATACATTGAATTAATTGAATTAAGTATAAAATATAAATTGTACAATTCATTTTATTTAAATTTATGTGAATAAAAATTTAATCAAAAGTTAATTTTGTTTGCTACCGAAAATTCTCTATAAATTAATAATTATTAATTTATCGATTAATTAATACCTCTCTAAATTAATAGAATTCTCCGGTCCCAACTATATTAATTTATAGAGGTTTTACTGTAAGTTGATGTGTTAGTGAATATGAAGACGTGGGTTCGATTCCTCCCGACTACCTTGTTCTTCTATTATATATAGAAGAGATTCCTTGTCTAAAAAAGACACGAAAGGGAAGTAAAAATGAGGGGCTTGATCCGTAAATATAGAAACAATGTCTGAAAAATAAAATTGCAAGAAATCACAGGACAAGTACACATAACAAACAAATTAAAAAAGGAAAAAGTGATGAAATATGCATGGTATGTCTGATTAGTACAGTTGTAACCAGCAACCCAGATACACACCACTTGGACTACTCCATATCTTGACACCTATAATTTCTGTGTCATAATTTCATTCGATGCTTTCTTAATTTTCTTAAAAATATATGAGCATAAAAATTTAAAGAAGAATAATCAAAAATTAAAAAGTACTTAATTACTATTATTACTAGTTGTTGACTGGTAAATATGGTAAAAAATTTCTGCTTACCAAACCCCTTAATCTTCTCTAAATTTTTTTTTCTCCTGTGTTTCTTCAAGGTATGTGCAGTTTTTTCTCTGATTACTTTGTTTTAAGTAATTTATTTTTGTTTTTGTTTTTGTAGTTGCACTCTTATTTAGCTTCTGTTGTTTGATTTTCTTGGGGTTCTTGATCAGGGTGTTCTTGATTTTCCATTCTTTTTTCTGTTTGTATGTATTGGTTTTGGACTAGGGTTGTTGATTGTTTTGTGGAATAGGAAGAGTTTAGTTTTAGATTTCGAAATTTTGATTTTTTGGTTTTGATATTGCTGGAGATTTTTGAGTGATTTTGCTGATGTTGAGTTATGGTAGAATATGGTTGGCTGTTGAGAGAATGAGCAACTTGTTGGTAATTTCACATTGTTTGATATTGCATTGGAAATTGATTTTGCGAAGATTGCAATGGTTGCGAAGGCACGTTAAGTTCTGAGGCAGAAAGTGTTTGAAAAATGTAGTAATTACGATAACTGTAATGGTTTTAGTCAATTTAACTGAAATGCGATTATTCTATAAACTTGTTTAGAAATGCGGTTGAGAAGTAGGAATTATGATGATATTGTCATTCAGTGGACCTCATCTAAGATTTTTGAAATGTAACTAGATTAGTTGGTCTTGTAGTTGAGAAATGTAATTGTACCTTTAATGTTGAAAGAGACTGAACATTAGACTGTATCTCAGTTAGTCAGATGTGGATTCGAATCACACATTACAAGCTATAAATCTAGTGACTGCACTGTTGTTGTTATGTCTTGCAATTCCTCAATTGACTGAAGTTTTTTTTTTTTTTGTGATGATGGAACTGATACTTTGACACTGCTGTGAGGTATAAAATCATTTGAAGCCTTTGAGTTAACTAATACAGTATAATTTTTTAAGTAGCAAATAAAAACATGATTTTAAGTAATGGTACTTGTCATTAATTTTGTTTCGGAAACTTTACAGGGTTGTAGAGACTGTTTCCAGTAGTTTCGGATCATGAGTAGTGAATTAGCTCGTAAATGCCAAGTGGAAAGTAGGAGATGGATTTGGTTGTTTGCTGTTCTGTTCGCCATGGTAATAATGGTTCAGTATGTGGAACTTCCCTATGGTAATATTGTATCATATGTTTTCCCTGATGGTAGGACTCGAGCACTATTAAATGGAAGTTCCCTTCCTGCTAATCTATCCGGTTATCATAACAATGCGGACAACCTTACAGTTCTTGGTAATCTGAACTATACTAGCACAGCGTCGGATAATGAAAAAACTGAAACAGCAACAATTTCCGTTGGAAAAAATTTAACCCAAGAACGTAACTTCACTTCAGGGAGCAAGTCTGCATTGAATAATACTTCACTGACCAGAAAGCAAGAAGATAATATTGTCTCAATACAGGAAAATGGAGTTTCAGGTAACAGTTCCAAGTCCCCTTCATTTGCATCACCTTTGATGTCTCCCACAGAGGTTAACTTGGCAACTGTAGTATCTAATGACCCAAGGATAAAATCAGTAAACAATGATACACAGGACAGACTTCACAAAACTGACGGACTTGGGACTCCACAAAGCGGAAACAGCGCTACTGTGAAGAAAGAGCCCAAGAGTTCAAAATCCACTATTCTTTCTTTATCTGATATGAAAGATCTGTTGCACAAGAACCGTGCTTCATCCTATTCGATGGTACATTTAGAGTTGCAACTTACAGATGTTAACATTTTGGGCAGGAAAAAATAACATGAAGGCAGGATGTTAATTATATAGATTTGTTTTGGTTCTGATCTGTGTTTGTTTCCCTGATTTCTAGGAACCACGTTGGTCATCAGCAGTTGATTCTCAAATACTTGAGGCAAAGTCACAGATTGTGAATGCTCCCACCATAGCAGATGACCATAGTCTTTATGCTCCTATTTATCGGAATGTTTCTATGTTTAGAAGGTAATTATCTTAAACTAGTTAAAATACTTTAATATTATCGGTTAACTAGTTAGTTAAATGGCTCTGGACAGTGGACATTGAGACTTGCATTATTTGTATGACCTCAATAGCATACCATCACGAATCTATCTTCCTTCCCAGCTCACTGCAGAGATATGTAGATGGTAGACACAAGATGATGTTATAGAATAGTCTTCGAATCATGTCAGCCCACACATGTGTACATTACACAAGGACATAAAAATTTCATTATGATGTAGAATAGTCGTTCTCTGGTTTGATATTGTCGTCACTTCTTGCATAATATCTGAATTTGTTCTAATCATCAGAAGTGTCTTAATATGTCAACTTAATGGTTTTGTGGTTTTCTTTTCTTCTCATAATATATTAGTTAGTCATTTGTAAAGGTTACTAGGAAGTCTTTTGTTGAGAAACAAAGTATTGTATCTTAATTGCACACAATGTTAGTGCTGCTGCTTATTTTCTTAATTGACTCTATAATTTAGCTTGTTATTAATTCCTTAACATGTGTAGGAGCTACGAAATAATGGAACAGACACTCAAAGTTTACATCTACCAAGAGGGCAAAAGACCAATTTTCCATAACCCACAGCCAGTGCTCACGGGAATATATGCTTCTGAGGGCTGGTTTATGAAGCTACTAGAAGGAAATAAGCAATACGTTACTAACAATCCAAATGACGCGCACCTCTTTTACCTGCCTTTCAGTTCACGTATGCTAGAAGAAACGTTGTATGTACGTGATTCTCATAGTCACGCTAACTTAATAAAATATTTGGAGGACTATCTTGACCTGATTGTTGGAAAGTACCCATTTTGGAACAGAACCGGTGGAGCTGATCATTTTCTTGTTGCTTGCCATGACTGGGTATGGTGGATATAACCTATCACTTTACTTCAATAATAACAAACCAATTATTTTTAGATTTTGCAGGTTTTACTTTGTTTAGCTTGGTGTGATTTACAATCTGAATTCTGTTGCATTTTAAAAATGCCCACTGCCGTCCTTGCTTAAGGATTTATTACATTTTGAATATCATTTTCGTTAGGCCCCAGCTGAAACACGAGCACGTTTGAACAACTGCACTAAAGCTCTGTGCAATGCTGATATCAAAGAAGGTTTTAGATTGGGAAAGGATGTGTCTCTTCCCGAAACCATTGTTCGCTCAAGTAAGAATCTGCTGAGAGATATCGGAGGCAAAATTCCTCGTCAACGACCAATACTTGCTTTCTTCGCTGGACAGATGCATGGATATCTCCGGCCTATGTTATTACAGCAATGGCAAAACAAAGATCCTGACATCAAGCTCTTCACGAAACTGCCCAAGTCCAAGAACAACAGAAACTACATTCAGTATATGAAGAGTAGCAAGTACTGCATATGTCCAAGAGGCTATGAAGTCAATAGTCCTAGAGTAGTGGAGGCAATCTTCTTCGAATGTGTGCCTGTCATAATATCGGATAACTTTGTACCACCATTTTTCGAGATTCTGAACTGGGAATCATTTGCTGTTTTCATCCAAGAAGAGGACCTTCCAAATCTGAAGAACATTCTTCTTTCAATCTCAGACAGAAGGTATGAAGTGATGCAACAGAGAGTTAAGCGGGTACAGCAACATTTTCTTTGGCACCCTAAGCCTGTGAAGTATGACATATTTCATATGATACTCCATTCTGTGTGGTACAACAGGGTTTTTCAAGTTAGATCCAGTTGAAATTTTAAGCTGCAAAAGAAGAGTACACAGTTCATGATCATGAGATAGCAAAGAAGATGAGAGGAGAGTGTTTACTGGATAAATGTCAGCCCAATAGTTCTATTACTTGTATAAAATGCTTTGTCTCTGTTTTCTTACAATTTTTTGATATAATTTTTGAAACATTATAACCCTGACTTCTGGGATTAAACAGCTGATAACTTAATAGGTCAAAACTTATGATTGTTTAATTTATATTACCCCAAGGCTTTGCATAAATGACACACGTTAGATCAGATGTACTTGGTATGTAGTTTGCAGAACCTACTTGGTTGTTAGTAGGTTGTACATATGTGTAGTTGAATATTGATCACTGCCAGAAAAATGTTAATAGCTAATAATTTTAAGCCGATGTCCGTGAGTGTAGAGAAATGTCTTTTTTTTTACATCTATTTTTAGCTTTCGTAAAATATAACTTTATTCATTGTTATGTACCCGATGTATCTAGTATTTAAGCCTTAAACAAAAAAGAGTGAGTGTGCTGGTATATTTAACATATTAAAAAGTAGGGGTGAGCAAAAAATTGAAAAAAAACGAATCCAAAATTGAAACCGCTAAAACTCGATAAAAACCAAATCGTTAAAATCCGAACCGAAACCTAAACCGAAAAATTAAAATCCGTAACCGAAATACCTTAAAACCGAACCGAAAGAAACCTAAACCGATTTGACTATTAAAATAAATAAAATATATATTATATTGTACATTTTTAAGATATATTTCATAAATAAAAGTAATATGTTCATTCTGTAATTTTTAGCATGCCACTCAACCAGATACTCAAGTGGCGATTTTCTTTGTAACTTTAATTTCACTTCACCAAAAGGTGTTTCAAATCGAGTGGAAACTGCTTTGGATTTTCTGTTTTCCATTATACATATGGATTAAAAAGATAGGAATAGATAATAACAGGATAAGCTTAAAAATTATTAACCTCCGAAATATATGGCAGAGGCTTACAACATTATTCATATTAAGCATTTTTTATTCATATCTACACATTTTATATTAAGCATTTTTTAAATTTACTGATATTTTTTTTGTGAAATTTTCGTGATGCGGTTTTAAAATTGAAACCGATCCGATTTAAACCGAATCCAGATTTAAATATTAGCAACCTCCTTGATGTTGGCAATTATATAGCCAACATCACCTTAAGATATCAACTTAAACTTAGAGCATTTCCACCAAATTTGTAAGGGATTGTTGTTGAATAAAATCGGGTATAATGGTTTGTTATATTTTAAAAATTATATTTTTATATGGTGCAAGTGATGTGACATTTTAATGCAGAATATGACTAATATAGCAAGGTTGTCTAAAAATTTAATAAAAAATACCCCATTAAAGTGTATAATTTTTTTATACAATCCCTATAATTACATTCTTAGTATATCACCATTCTAAATACTCTAGACACCCAATCTATATGATTAAACAAACAATAAAAATTGCATGCTTATTAAAGCGGTGTGATTTGCCCCTACAAATTCTTCATTCCATTTTATAATGTTACAAGTAATAAAAGAAGTATACAGGAACTTATAATTGCATGTTTATTAAAGCGGTGTGATTTGTCCCTACGAATTCTTCGTTCCATTTTACAATATTATAAGTGATAAAGGAAGTATATGGAAACTTATAATAGGAAAAAATGTAGAAATTTGAGAAAACTACGCATATATAATATGAAAAAGTAGGTGAGGCGGTTCGCATTTTTTAGATGCCCAACAAATAGAAATAATATTACGGTTTTCAGTGTTATGGTATATTTCATATTTTAATATAAGTAATGTTGGGGAATTTCAAAAGAAGGGTATATTTAATATTTTAAGATAACAAATGTTATAGTTGGACTAATGTCCCAGAGTAGCCTCTAGGAGGAGATTGAGTCAATGAATGCATTCCCAGTGATTACTACTGTTGCTGTAGATTTTACAACCTTTATCTCTGCTATTGATAAATATAAAGTTGAGTCACGCCTTTTTTAATTTTGAATGGTCTTGATGATATGTATGTTGCTCTTCGTTCTCAACTCTTGATGCAAAATCCTCTTCCTAGTGTTAATATTGCGTTTTCCACTTTGCAACAAGAAAAATTACTTGTTTGGTTTGGCAAATCAAGATGCTGCTATGTATGGCAAATCTCAGAATGAATATAAAAGTCCAGCTTGTCATGCTTGCGGACAAAAGAATCATAGCGGGGATAGGTGTTGGACTGTGATAGGCTACCCACGTTGGCATCGAAAGTATAAACCCCCCACCTTGAAACCTCAATCTCCTACTGCCAAGCAGCCTAGGCGTGCTAATAATGTTATACAAGTGAGCCCTCCTACTGATGTGACCTTGACAACTCAAAAACTACAACAAATTCTGAAAATGTTACCTCAGATAATGATAAGTGGCATTTATATCCACTTAGAACGCTTCGTAAAGGCTCGAATTGGTATTTTGCATTCAAGTTATTTGTGTTTTTGATGCGTTTTTGTAGTGTTTTGCATTTCAGGGCATATTCGAAAGAAGAGATGGATATTGCATATTTTATGCTTAAAAGAGTGTTAGGATGGAGCCTCGGTCGATTTCGCGAAAGAAACCAGCAAGTGAAGTCAAGAAAACAGAAAAAAACCAGTTTTTCCAGAAGCTCAGGGCGGTCGCGCAAGTCTTGGGGGCGGTCGCGCAAGTCTTGGGGGCGGCCGCGCTCATTTAACAGAAACCCAGGGCGGCCGCGCTGGATCTTGAGGGCGGCTGCGCTAGGACGTTTTCTCAGAATCCTGTTTCTACTTGAATTTTGAGCGTTTGAAAGCCCAGGTCGTCCAGAAGCCTATATATTAATAAACTAAAAGACGTTTTTCATATAGAAGAGCAAGGAGAGAGCAGAAAGAAGACCTAATAGCACAATACAACAAAGGAGAAGAAGATCTTGTTTTTACTTGTGATTCTTTGCTTAAGTTGTAATCTTGGATGCTTGTTTTCTTTGTTGTTTGAACCTGATACTCTTGTTAACGTACTTTTGATTATTATTTAGTTTATAAAGACCTAGTTTTTATACCACACTTTCATTGGAACCCATGGTGACGATGAGTTTGGTTATGAACTAATCGTTATCGTGGGGTTCTAACGGATTTACTTATGGATTTCAATAGTTAATTTGTTTCAATATCCTAAGTGTGTGGTGATTGTATGATATCCTAGTATTGGTTGTGCGTATTCGTCTTATGTGCGTCGCGAACATATAAGATAGCGTGTTAATCTCTATTGAATGGACAGTGAATATAGAGGTTTAGAACTTGCCATGCTAGCATAGGTTTATGTATAATCGTTATGCATGATTCGTAGGTAATTTTAACCATCTTACTTGCCCTATGTAATCACGATAGATAACTTGCGCATTAAACCGATATGTTGTCAACTTCTATAGACATATAGGGTCTCAATATAATTGATGTCTATTCAGCTTCTATCTCTTTTGTGGATGTCTGGTAGTAGGGTATTCGTGCAGCGAAAGTTGGCGTTTACTAGTTTCGTGTTATCTGATTAGTTGTCATCACCATTGCATTCTAAGGTTAAAAACAATGACTTTGAATGAAGTAGTAATGAAGTTAGAATCCCATGTTAGTCTCATATAGTTAATTCAATCACTTTTATTCTTAGTTAATTGCATGTTAGTTTAATCTTAGTAATAAACATCTCAACTTGTTATTGTCTTAGCATTGAGCGATAGCCATACCATTGTTGCATAGGTGCATAATCTTAAGTTAACTAAAAAGAGTCTCTGTGGGAACGAATCTGATTTATATCTTATATTACTTGCAAACGCGTATACTTGCATGTAATTTTAGCGCGTGTTTTCGCCCTAACAGACAACTGCACCAAATAGTGTTTCTGTGTCAATTACCGATGATGAGCTCGAGAACTGTTTTTCTGGAATGGTGTCTTGTCATATATCTACTACTGATAACACAACCTGGATTGTTGACTCTAGTGTAAGCGACCAAATGACCTTTAGCATTGATATACTGAGCAATGTTCGAGTAGCTCCTTCTGATCTAATTATTAAGTTGCCAACAGGGGCCAGTGCAAAGATAACTCATATTGGCAACTTAATACTGAAAAGTGGTCATGTATTGCAAAAGGTGCTTTATATGCCTCAGTTTTAACATAATTTATTGTCTATTCACAGGCTGTCTGAGGATAACAACTGTGTGGTCCATTTTCATCCAGAAGGATGCATCATTATTGATGCAACAACAAAGCGAACACGAGCAAAGGGTACACTTCGAAATGGATTATATTATCTCAAGGATGAGCTTGTTAACTCTGTCTCTGCTAACTCTGTCTCGAAGCAACCAATATCAGACTATGCATTATGGAAAACATGATTGGGACATGCCCCCATCACCAAATTGAGGTATATACCTTTTCTTAGACACCCTCCCTTGCCAGTTGATAAAATATGTGTAACTTGTCCAATGTTTAAGTTTGATAAACTCTCATTCAATTTGAGTGATTTACATGCTTCTTATAAGTTTCAACTGATACATGTTGACACATGGGGGACCTATAGAGTGGCTACAAGAGGAAAATGCAAACATTTTTTGACCATAGTTGACGATTACTCCAGAGTTACTTGGGTATATCTCCTGCATCAAAAATCAGATTATCTTGCAACTATGAAATCTTTTTGCAACTATGTTGGTGTGCACTTCAAACGAAATGTACAAATCATACAGTCTGATAATGCAGCAGAGTTTGTTGATGTTCATTGCCGACAGTTCTATGCAAACAATGGAATAATACACCGAACCTCATGTGTCAATAGACCATAGAAGAATGCTCGTTGGAACGACGTCATACATATGTTCCTGAAGTTGCTAGATGCCTTCGTTTTCAGGCTGATCTACCATTGGAACACTGGGGTGAGTGTGTCCTTGCTGCTGTTTACTTGATTAATCGACTTCCAACACCAGTTTTGGAGAATAAAACACTATACGAGATTTTGTTTGACAAACCACCAGATTATGATCGTGTGAAGGCCTATGGATGTCTTGCTTTTGCTGCAAATCCCTTTCAAAATAGTGATAAATTCAGCCCAAGGGGAGTCCCGTGTGTCTTTGTTGGATACCCATTTAATCAAAAGGGCTATACTCTGTTGGATTTGACAACCAAGAAGACATTTGTTTCTCGTGACGTAATTTTTCATGAGTCAATTTTTTCTCTCAATGGTGCAAGTTCAGATTCTTATATACAACCTACGCCTGTGAAGATGCCTCAGCCTAGTGTCTACTATCTTGATGACATAGTTCTTGAGGATGTGCAGCCAACTGATGAGACATAAAATACTGATTCACACACACCACCACCTGAAGTTAGGAGGTCCTCTCGAGTCTCTCATAAGCCTGCCTGGTTGGGAGACTATGTGAACAGTGTGCACTCTTCTGTAAATGTTGTAAGCGTTGTTGACCTAGTTATGAATGATCAGTTCCAGTGTTTCTCGGCAAACCCAGTGTTTATCCGCAAACTTGACAATCAACAATGATCATACCAGCTTTAAACAAGTTGTGCAACACAAGAATTGGAGAGAAACCATCAATAGTGAGTTGACATCCTTGGAAGAGAACAATACTTGGAGAATTATTAAACTTCCACCAGGAAAGAAAGCCATTGGATGCAAGTGGCTCTTCAAAACTAAATACAACCCTGATGGAACAATTGAAAAGTACAAATCAAGGCTCGTGGTTCTGGGATGCAAACATGTTTATGGCATTGATTATGCAGAAACATTTGCTCCAATCACGAAATTAACAACAGTTCGTGCTCTCTTGGCCGTGGCTACAATACAAGGTTGGGCAAAAGTGCAAATGGACGCGTATAATGTATTCCTGAATGGAGATCTTGATGAAATTGTCTATATAAAGCTCCCTCAAGGGTACAGTGGCATGTGATCACGAAATACTGTTGAGTTTATCCATACTGAGAATTGGTCAACTGGTGAATGGGTGTGTCAACTTTTAAAATCATTGTATGGGCTCAGATAGGCACCATGCTAATGGTTTAGTAAATTGTCTGAAACATTGCTGAATCTTGGGTCTGAGTAATCTAAAACTGATTACAGCTTATTTACAAAAACCTCGGGTGAGAAAATCACATTAGTTCTTATTTATGTTGATGACCTACTTATATCTGGCAACACTGATACGGAGATCAAGCACCTCAAAGCAATGTTGGCTAAGCAATTTCATATGAAAGACCTGGGTGCAGTGAGCTATTTTTTAGGCCTTGAAATTACTCGTTCGTCAGCTAGCTTCTTCGTTTCACAGAAGAAATACACATTGGATTTGCTACATAAATTTGATATGGCAAATGCATCATCCCTCAAACTGCCAATGGACTCTCATTTGAAATTAACTCCGACAAGTGGCACGCCACTCACAGATCCTCATGCTTATCAAAGACTCATTGGCAAACTTATTTACTTGACAATAACACATCCAGATATTGTATTTGCTGTGCACATCTTGAGCCAATTTATGCATCACCCTACTGATGTTCATCTTTAGCAGCGATGAAATTACTTCGATATTTGGGAGACAATCCATCCCAGGGTGTTCTCTTGTCATCTGCATCTCGCCCCTCGATACAAGCGTACTCAGACAGTGATTGGGCGAATTGTCCAGTAACTCATCAATCAACATCTGGTTTTTCTTTGCTTTTGGGTGACTTTCCTGTGAGATGGCAAATAAAGAAACAACAAGTTATAGCTCGTTCGACTGCTGAAGCGGAGTACTACTCCATGGAACTTACAACATGTGAAGTAACGTGGCTGTTTGCACTCCTGAAAGACATGGGACTCTTCTCCTTTCCACTTACAGTTCTGCATTGTGATAACATGACATCACATTCTATTGCAGCCAATCCAGTGATGCATGCTCGAACCAAACACATTGAAGTAGATTGTCACTTCATACGTGACAAAGTAAAGGATGGTGAGATTAAAACTTCTCATATACCATATGGGTCTCAACTTGCAGACATACTAACAAAGCCACTCTCAGTGAAACATCATTATCACCTTCTGGACAATCTTGGAGCTTCCACTGCATCTCCAGCTCAGCTTGAAGGGGAGTAATGCAGATTATATATGTGGCTGCTGTGCCACCTTGCATGCCACATCGTTATTCTCTCAACAATCACCTCTAGGTCCACATTCTCACAATTTTCTCTTTTACCCCTCCTGTTAGCTTGAGTATTTTTTTTAGTAAAGGACATAACCGACTTTCTCTATTCCAATTTTGTTGCATGCTATATGTAGAGAGAGTGGTTGTCTGGATTGATTTATGATTGGATGTTTTCATTTTGACATCTGTGTTGATTCTCAATTCCAGATTTGCATATTACTCTATTACTCTTTAGGTATATATATAATAAATATGTATATTATAATAAAAATATTTTTTATTATTTCTAATTATCTTTGAGTTGAATCAAGGCCTATTGTCTATACATATTTGGTCCAGTGGTTCGAAAAGTTCTGCCCATTAATATAGTTCTATTTCAAGTCTCACAAGTAACAAATACATTAATCACGGGAAAAATATCAAGTTGTCCACTGGTTTCGTTCAAAAGTATCAAGTAACCCCCTACTTTCCAATCTGACTCAAGTTTGACACTGGTTACGTCATATTATTCTAGCCGTTAGAGTCAACTCTTTTTTTTAACAGTCAACATGTGATGTGGCAAATAGAATCACTGATTGGTTGAGTTGGCTCCTACCTGGACTGTCAACGGCTATAATATACTTCAGTTCTATATATACATGTATGGGAGCATAAGTACAATTAGGGTTCTTCATTTTATTTCTTCTAAACACTATAATTCTTATTTAAGAGTTTAATTGGTTAGAGTAGTTGTTCTAAATAGTGTGTAATCGAAAACCATATGGCTTCAATCTCCACATCGTCTGTTGGATCTTCCGCTCGATTTATATGCAAATGTGGTAAGAAGGCTAGGATGTATACCTCCTGGTCCCTAAATAATCTGGGAAGGAGATTTTATACATGTTGCCAGAAACCGGTAAGTAGTTTCTCATTATATTAACGAATAATGTCTCATTCGAATGCTTAAATTTTAATAATTTTCATCATGCAGGAGACTAGATGTGATTACTTTGAGTGGTATGATGGTGTGGTCGGTGGAAGACATGGAGAAGTTGTAACTTTCTTGAATAATAGGCGAATTTTTTGGAGGAAAAAATGAGTTTACTTGAAGAGAAGATCATGTTTCCGGAATCAAAACTAAGTGAAGAAAGGGAAGAAAAGAGAGTTTTGAAAAGTAAGAAATTGTTGATGAAGAATTGTTGATGACATGTTTAATGGTTTGCTTGGCAGTATTTGTGATGAGTTTATTTAAGGAAAATGAGACTGGTGGTGGATGGCTGATGATAATGTAGGATGTGATAATATTTGATGTACACTCTAGAAATATGTATTAATATTTGATGTAGCAACATTCTTGTAACTGTGAAGGCTTTGCATGAATATATTTTAACCAGTTTTAAGTGAGTAAGAACTTAGAAGGAAGAAAATAACATAAAATAAATAAAATCTAGCACAAAAGATAGCATCATATTATACTTGAACTGAGATGGATATTGTTCACAAGTCAGAAGCAAAAGAAAGTAATAAGAAGAAGGCCGAGGAACAAGTTTAATGGTTCCAACCATATGTGAGAGCAAACATATGTACTAACCAACCATACACATGACAAAAGTAAATGTGGCCAACCATACATGGCTCCATAATATCAAATGTACCCAAAAGCTACTAGCATTATAATCCAAAAAGACAACCTTCTTCTTATAGATGCACCAGTCTTCTCATTATTTTATCAGTCATCATCAAGATCAACCGGGTCTTCAGGTATGTTTGTAAACCTGAACTTGGTCTTTAGATACAACCTGTAACTCCTCCTTGGTTCTGGTTCCTCATCCTCATAGTCCCTTCATCTTCATAATCTCCCTCTTCTATTTTAACTTCACCAGCTTCTTCATCTTTGTCAGCAGCTTGTTGGACTTTGTCTTGAGTAGGTTGACTTCCTAGCCTTTTGTTAACAGGGGGAGTGTCTACACTAGGAGTACCATTTGGTTGATGAGTTGAAGTGTTAAGTCCTGGAGTAGGCATAAATAAATTCTCAAATCCCAGTCCAATCATCTTTTGCTTGAAAATCTCCAGCTCCTGCTCCTTGGTCTGTCCAGATTGAGCCTTCCTTTTTCAATGTCTTTCTTCTTGTCAATGCCTTCACCATCCCTGTTAATTCTTGGAAGTCCAATGCTCTTGTTTCTTTGATTCACCATCCAATAAGGTCTTTCTTGTCTTTCAGTGGTTTGCATCTTCTCTTTACCTTTAATTGATGTGGACCCTTGACTTGGTTGAGAGGCTAGCTTGGTCCCACTTTCTTGAGTTGGTTCTTTGAAGACAACACCTGGTAATGCATTCCTCCTAACTGGTAGCTTTTTTCTACTCCTTATTCCATCTTGTTCTGGGATTGAAACTTTTTTTCCCTTTGTTGTTTGAGTTGATTCTTTTTCTGGTACATTCACATCACTAGAGGCTGCTTGTTTGTCTGTTACAATCACATCAGAGGAGGGTGCTTGTTTTTCTGGTACATTCACATCACTAGAGGGTGCTTCTCCTCCCACTTCATGTTCTGTTGTCTCACCAGCATTGTAAGATATTTTGAGCTGTGGGTACTTGGGCCTCATATGCCCAATCATTCTACAGTTGCTGCAATGCATTACTTTCCATTTGGTGATTTTTTCTAGTCCAGGAACAACAGGTTCAGAAGGCCTCTTGGTCTGGTTCCCTCCTTCCCAGTCTACTCTTCTTCTTAATCTTTTAGGTCTTCCCCTTAACTTCTTTGGAACATCTGGAGGTAACATCTCTGCTTTATCATGTGAGTCCCAGAACTCATCTCCTCTTAGAGCTTCCAAAGACAAGTTGTAAGCCTTTAAATAATGCTCTCTTGAGTAATATTCAGAGACATATGAAACAGGTTGGTGTCTCCTATCATGAATAGCTGCCACAACATGTTGACATGGGATTCCAGTTAGATACCATGCCCTACAATCATACTTTCTAGCATCCAGGTCAACTGTCACCGACCTGGTCCCATTTTTTAACATGTACTTCTTAAGCCCATCCCATGATGCCTGCCACTTCCTGGAATCTCTAATTGCTATGTCTAGTTTGATTCTTGCTTTTCTGCAAATAGGACTTTTCTGCAAATAGGGTTGTCATTTGCTATCATTGACTCCCTATTCACTCTCATTCTTCTCATTATTTTGAAGTGCAACTCTTGCAATATGGTAAGCAAAGGCATAAACCTATAAAGAATAAACATTTATTTGTACATAATACTTTGAACATAACTATTAAGTTGAACACATATGAAACACATACCTCTCATTGACAATCCAAGCATTAAAACACTCAGACATGTTATTTTCTACATTGTCAGCAAAGCAATGAGTCTGAAAATATGCCTTAGACCATTTTGCAGAGTCCTACTAATTCAGCATGTGCATTCTTAGAAGACCTTTCTAAGGCTTTCATTGCTCTCTGGTACAGGGCAGAGTATGTGGCACATGCTGCCATCCAGAAATATTTCTTTACAGGCCCTTGACCATACCTTAATATGAGACATGTTTTAGAGTTTTTAACCATTAAAAAGTATGAATTTGAAAAGGTAGTAATATTACATTCTCTTAAAGTTTGCAAATAAATGTCTAGTGCATAGCCTGTGTTCAACCCTGGGAAGCAGCTCCTTCATGGCATTCTCCAATCTCTGAAAGTTTGCAAATAAAATGTCACATTACATACAAACTAGAGGCTAAATAGGAAGAAATGTAGGTAGTGTATATACCTTTTGTTGGTCACTGATCATTGTAAACCCATAGCCATCACCAAGATCTAGATCATCACTAAGCAAGTCCAGAAACCACCTCCAACTATCAGTATTTTCAGACTCAACTACTGCACAGGCAACTGGGAACATCATATTATTCCCATCCCTCCCCACTGCACTCAACAGTTGACCACAACTAACTGTTTTTAAGAAGCATCCATCTAGACCTAAAATCGGCCTACATCCATTTTTCCAACCCTCTTTCAGTGCATAATAGCAAATATAGATTCTCTTGAACTTATTCACAGATTCAACAGTTACTCTTCTTGTCATGATTTCAACTCTGTTTTTGGGATTGTTTTTAAGGATTTCAAATCCAAAATCCCACACTCTAGAGTAGTGATCCTTCAAGCTTGTCAAAACACCCTCTAGAGCAGCCTTCCTAACCCTTGAACACTTAATTTTGGGGACATCAATTTCCAAGTCTTCCCTAATTGTGGAAATCATATCTTTGACTTTCCATTGAGGGTTGGACCTGATCCTATCACCATACAGTGACTCTAAGTACTTCACTGTCACCAACCTGTTATGGTAGGGCTTAGAGCATAAATGATCATCCAGGCAAGTCTTAATTTGAACAGTGCCTTCATCATCTATCTGGCTGCACCAGATATAGAATCTGTAACCTTTCTCACATCCCACTTGGACCCTATTCCTATCACTAGATGAATCCTCTGCTCTCAGTTCATCACTATTATACCCACTCTCAAAAAACTCACTGTCTTCGCTGTCAACACCTTTCAACTGTTTTGTTATCCTAGCTGCAACAAGTTCCTCATCAGGCTCACTTTGACCCCCTTCCTCATCCTCATAATCAGGATCATCTTTGTCCTCACTTTCTCCATCAATCTCACCCTCAGCCTCCCCATCAATATCCCCATCAACATCCCCATCAATATTCACATCAATATCCCCAAACTCCATTCATCATCCTCCAACATGTGCTCACCTGGATTTGACACACAACCCCCCATCTCATCCTCCTTATCTACTAGCATTTCTGTTAGGAATATGTGTATTAGTTTGATGATAAGTTAAACAAAACACTTAAGTAGAAATCTAGTGTTTATAGCCTCAACGGATAAGACCATTCTGGCTATCCGTTGAAGGAGTAGCTTTACTTAGAAATAAGTTTAGTATTGTAGCACATTTCATTCTCTGTATTTAAGTTGTAATTCTTAGATGTTGTGGGAAATTATCAGTCATGTTGACTACTAGTGGATATGCAAATAGGAGGGCTAATTGTAAATATTTCATGCCTTGTAATTTTGTATAAGTGAAGTAGTATCAACTGATATTAAAGGCCTTCAACGGATGAGAAACAAAGCTTCAACGGATGTCTCTAAAGCTTCAACGGATAACATCCATCAACGGATGAGTGCTTCAACGGATAAAGCTTCAACTGCTAATGCATCAACGGATAAAGCTTCAACGGATACAGCCATCAACGGATGAAAGCTTCAACGAATGCTTAGTTCAATAGCAGTTGATAGTGACAATTCATAAGCTGACAGAGGCACATGGGTTGACAGAGATAAACTGGAATGTGGCAGCCTCTAGGAGGAATCAAGAAAATGCAGCATTTCCATTCTGGTGCAAACAAGGAAGTATTCAAAGATTCACAGCTAAACCTAAATTGCATTGGATAGAGAAATGAGGAAGAAACATGTGAAGAATCTTTTAATTGTATTTTACAGTTTTGTCTTCACTTGTAAACTTGGTGTATATAAACCAAGTAACAACTAGTAATTAGTGTGAATTTTCCAAAACTGTTTAGAAAAATCCAGAGAGAAAATCATCTAGTTTGTACTAGGATGCAGCTGTGATTTAATTCTTTGAATCACAGATTTTATGAAATAACACATCTCTGGTGGAACAACAAATCCACTAGAAAATTTTTTAAGTTCTTTGTGTTCTTTACATTTGTGTTTGAATATATATCTGTCTGTATTAGCTTAAAGCAATTCACACACATTTATTCATTAAAACACTTAGCCTTAGAAACTGCTCAGAACTTGAAAAAGTTTTGAGATTTACATTCAACTCCCCTTCTGTAAATCTCATTGTTAGTCCACTGGGAATAACAATTGGTATCAGAGCAAGCTCTTAAATTACAAAGAGTTTAAAGATCTATTCTGCTAACATCATGAGTGTACAGAAGACTCCTCCTGCTACCATCATAAGTAGGAAGGATATTGGTATAAAGATTCCAGTCCTGGAAAGAGATAACTATCATCACTGGAAAGTGAAGATGCATTTACATCTACTCTCTCAAGATGAAAGCTACATCAACTGTATTGAAAATGGCCCTCACATCCCTCACAAGGTGGCCACAGCTGCTACTGCAACAGTTGATATTGGACAGTTCATTCCCAAGCCAAAAGCAGAATGGACTATTGAAGATATTGAAGAGATTCGTAAGGACAAGAAAGCCATGAATATTCTGTTTAATGGCTTGGATCAAGATATGTTTGACAATGTCATTAATAGCCAAACTGCAAAGGAAGTTTGGGATACTGTGCAACTCATCTGTGAAGGTACTGAGCAGGTTAGAGAGAACAAAATGCAGCTTCTCATTCAACAGTATGAATATTTTCATTCTGAAGAAGGAGAATCATTGAATGATACCTTCAACAGATTTCAGAAACTGTTCAATGGATTAAAGCTGTATGGTAGAGTGTACCAAGTCAAGGACTCCAATTTAAAATTTCTGAGGTCTCTACCAAAGGAATGGAAGCCTATGACTGTTTCTCTAAGAAATTCTCAAGATTATAAGGACTTTACACTTGAAAGATAATATGGAATTTTGAAGACCTATGAACTTGAGATGGAGCAAGATGAGCTGTTGGAAAAGGGAAAGAGAAAAGGAGGATCAGTTGCACTTGTAGTTGACAATGAGAAGATTGAAGCCAGGAATGAGGAAAAGACAATGCCAAGTCTCAAAATTAGCACAAGCAAATCAGAATCAAGCAAGTGAAAGGAGCAAGTAGCTGAGGATGAAGACAATTCCAGTCAAGATGACTCTGATGATGTTGATGAACATCTGGCTTTTCTGTCCAGGAGGTTTGCAAAGATGAAATTCAGGAAAAATGCAAAATTCACTAAGTCAAACAAGAACATGGTGGACAAATCTAAGTTCAAATGTTATAACTGTGGCTTAAGTGGACACTTTGCAAATGAGTGCAAAAAGCCATCCTCTGATAAGAAGAAATTTGAGCAAGTTGATTACAAAAAGAAATATTTCGATTTGCTCAAATAAAAGGAAAGAGCTTTTCTGACTCAAGATGACTGGGCAGCAGATGGAGCCAATAAAGATGATGATATGGAATATGTCAACCTAGCCCTGATGGCTAATTCTGATGAAAATGAAACTAGTTCATCAAGCAACCGGGTAATTACTACTGATCTCTCTCAGCTTTCTAAGATTGAATGCAATGAAGCCATAAATGACATGTCCAATGAATTATATCATTTGCGTGTTTCCCTTAAATCACTAGCTAAAGAAAACATAAGAATCAAAGAGAATAATTTGTTTTTAAGTGATAGGAATGTTGTGTTAGAAGATCAGGTAATTGAGCTTAAAAAGATTAAAATTAAATGCTTGACTGTTGAGAGTGAACTAGAAGAAGCTGTTAAGAAAGTAGAAATTCTTTCTAAACAGTTAGAAAGTGAGCAAGAGGTAATCAAGGCCTGGAAAACATCTAGGGATGTTAGTGCTCAGATTGTCAAGGTTCAGGGAATTGAATCATTCTGTGAGAATGCCTGGAAGAAAAACAAAAAGGAGATAGAATTAATTGATGGATTGTCAACGAATGTGGAATCAACGGATGATGAAAGTTATCCGTTGAAGGAAGAAAAAGAGCATCTGTTGAAGGCTCATCAATTAAATCAGGCAAGTGATTCTAAAAAAAACAATTTGAAAAATCTCAATAAGAAGTTTGGTTCAACTTTCAAGAACTTTGTCAAAGAAGGAGCTAGCACATCCAAAGATGCCAATAAGGTGAATATAGGACACATGACTTTAGATCAGTTGAAAAATAGGCTTAAGTTGGTTGAGGATAAAAAGGAAAATAAAAGAAAATCTAATAGGAATGGGAAGGTAGGGATTAACAAACACAACAATTACACACCTGATAAGTATGCTCCTAGAAAAAGCTGTGTGCATTGTAAAAGTGTTAATCATCTATCTGATAACTACAAATCTATTAAGAATGCTCCCATGCCTTTAACTCCCTCCATGCCTAACATGTCTATGTCACCTCTGCATGCTATGCATGTTATGTCTCATCAGAATCCTCATGCACAGTTTGCAAACATGCCATATGTTAATAATCCTTATTTTACTGCATTCAGTATGCCTCAAATGCCATACAACATGCCTATGTGGAATAATATGTTTGCACAATCTATGCCTTATCAAATTCAACCAAATGTGCTAAATGATTCTGTGACTAACCCTACACTTCAACCAACTATATCTGAGACCAAGGTTGACCCAAAGTTACCTAAGTCAAAAGATGCAGGAGGAATGAAGTCTAGGAAAAAGACTAACAAGGCTAGACCCAAGGAAAATTGGGTACCAAAATCAACTTGATTGATTTTGTTGTGTGCAGGGAAAAAGAAGGAATCTATGGTACTTGGATAGTGGTTGTTCAAGGCACATGACAGGAGATTTCACCCTGCTCACAGAGTTCAAGGAGAGAGCTGGCCCTAGCATAACCTTTTGAGATGACAGCAAAGGGTTCACTATGGGATATGGCTTAATTTGAAAAGAAAATGTCATCATTGATGAAGTTACATTAGTTGATGGTCTCAAACACAATCTATTGAGCATCAGTCAACTATGTGACAGAGGGAATACTGTTTCCTTCAATTCTGAAGCCTGTGTTGTCACAAGTAAGAAGGACAACAAAGTGGTTCTAACTGGAGTTAGAAAAGGGAATGTGTACTTAGCTGACTTCAACTCTATAGATTCAGAATCAATTACTTGTCTTCTCAGCAAAGCACGTCCAGATGAAAGTTGGCTATGGCACAAGAAGCTGTCCCATTTGAATTTTAAGACAATGAATGATCTAGTCAAAAAGGACTTAGTTAGAGGAATGCCTCTAGTGGAATTCACAAGGGATGGACTGTGTGATGCTTGTCAGAAAGGAAAGCAAAAGAAAGCATCATTCAATAAGAAGCTTGAATCAGCAATTGATGAGCCATTACAAATGCTACACATGGATCTTTTTGGACCAGTCAATGTATTGTTAATTTCAAGGAAAAGATATTGCCTAGTGAATGTAGATGATTTCTCAAAGTTTTCATGGGCATATTTTATTGGATCAAAGGATGAAGCTAATGAAATCATTATCAATCATATCAAGCAAGTCAACAATCATCCAGATTTCAAAGTAAGGAATATCAGGAGTGACAATGGAACTGAGTTCAAGAATTCAACCATGAAGTTGTTCTGTGAAGAAAATGGGATCATGCATGAGTTCTCAGCTCCAAGGACTCCACAACAGAATGGTGTGGTGGAAAGGAAGAACAGATCACTAATTGAAGCTGCAAGAACAATGCTTGAAGAGTCAAAACTCCCAACATACTTTTGGGCTGAGGCTGTTAACTGTGCATGTTACACTCAGAATATTTCTCTAATCAATCAGGCAAAAGGCATGACTCCCTATCAATTATTCAAGAGAAGAAAACCAACTTTAAACTTTCTTTATGTCTTTGGTTGCAAATGCTGCATTCTAAGGAATCAACCTGATCACAAAGGGAAGTTTGATGCAAAGGCTGATGAAGGAATATTTGTTGGTTATTCTGCTGGAAAATCATACAGGGTCTACAATCTAAGAACCAACATTGTCATGAAATCTGTGCATGTTGTGTTTGATGATAAAAAGATTGATGGACTAACAGATGAGGGACATCATGAAGGACTCAACTTTGACAACATTGAGATATATTGTGATGATAGTGAAGATGAGAATGATGGAGAAGGCACCTCGAAAAGAATTCAAAATCTGCCTTTGGATAATGCACAGAATGCTGCATCCGTTGAAAGTCATAATTCAGCTTCCGTTGATAGAAGCAATGCAGCATCCGTTGAAAGACAAAGTGCATCATCCGTTGAAGTACATAATGAAGCATCCGTTGATCATAGTCTGTCAACGGATAATTAATTCACTTCATCAGTTGATAGAACTCCCAATTCCTTTCAAAGGATCAGCAACTCAGGGGGAGTTTCAACCAATCAACATTCTATCTCACATCATGACAATACTGAGGCAACCTCATCTAGAGCTAATCTACCACCTCAAAGGAAATGGACTAAGAATCACCCTTTTGAACTGATCATTGGTGATGCTACATCTAAAGTATAAACTAGAAGGGCTACTCAAGATGAATGTCTGTATAGTAGCTTTCTATCACAGGAGGAACCTAAGAGAGTGGAAGAAGCTCTATTGGATCCATATTGGATTTTAGCAATGCAAGAGGAGCTAAACCAATTTGTAAGGAACAAAGTATGGAAGCTGGTACCCAAGCCAAAGAACAAGAGTTCTATTGACACAAAATGGGTATTCAGAAACAAGATGGATGAAAATGGCATTGTCATAAGGAATAAAGCCAGATTGGTTGCTAAAGGCTATTCTCAACAAGAGGGAATAGATGTTGATGAGACATTTGCTCCAGTTGCTAGACTTGAAGCCATCAGAATCTTTCTAGCCTATGCAACCCATGCCAATTTCAAGGTCTATCAAATGGATGTCAAGAGTGCATTTCTGAATAGAGAATTGGAGGAAGAAGTTTATGTAAGCCAACCTCCAGGATTTGAAGATCAAAATTTTCCAGACTATGTGTATTATCTGTTGAAAGCACTCTATGGACTAAAGCAAGCACCTAGAGCCTGGTATGAGACTTTGTCAAAATTTCTTCTAGATAATCACTTCACAAGAGGTACTGTTGACAAAACTCTTTTCTTTAGAAATGTTAATGGCTCTACAATACTTGTTTAAATTTATGTAGATGATATTATATTTGGTTCTACAGATGATAAGCTTTGTAAAAAGTTTGCTAAGTTAATGCAAAGTAAATATGAAATGAGCATGATGGGAGAGCTAACTTATTTTCTTGATTTACAAGTTAAACAAGTTAGTGGTGGAATTTTCATTAATCAAACTAAATATATTTATGATCTTTTAAAGAAGTTTGACTTAATGGATTGTTCATCTGCAAAAACTCCCATGACCACTGCCACCAAACTTGAATCAAACAAGGCTGAAAAATCTGTGGATATTAAAAGTTATAGAGGCATGGTTGGCTCACTTTTATATTTAACTGCTAGTAGACCTGATATAATATTTTCTACATGTCTCTGTGCTAGATTTCAAGCTGACCCTAAAGAATCTCACTTAGTGGCTATTAAAAGGATTTTCAGATATCTCAAAGGGACTCCAAATCTAGGAATTTGGTACCCTAGAGAGTCTGGTTTTGATCTAATTGGCTACTCAGATGCAGATTATGCAGGTTGCAAAATAGACAGGAAAAGTATAACTGGCACCTGTCAATTTCTAGGGAATAAGCTTGTGTCATGGTTCAGCAAGAAACAAAATTCTGTTTCTACATCAACAGCTGAAGCTGAGTACATTGCTGCTGGTAGTTGCTGTGCACAGATACTGTGGATGAGGAATCAACTATTTGATTATGGACTAACTGTTGACAAAATTTCTATATTCTGTGACAACACAAGTGCCATTGCCATTACTGAAAATTCAATGCAGCACTCAAGAATCAAGCACATTGACATCAAGTACCACTTCATAAGGGAACATGTGATGAAAGGTACAGTGGAACTTCATTGTGTTCCAAGTGAAAAGCAGATTGCAGGCATATTTACCAAGCCACTTGATGAATCAACATTCACAAGATTAGTAAGTGAGCTAGGTATGCTTAATTATTCATAAATTCATTTCCTCATTATAATCTGTTTTGAAGCCTGAAATGAATTTGTTGCAAGAATAAAGTTGGATTTAAGTAAAGATTATTCTATCAATGGATATTCCCTATCCGTTGAAAGCCAAACTTGTTCTATCAACGGATGTTCATTATCCGTTGAAAGACAAATATATTTTTGGTAATTTTATCCTTCAACGGATAAAACTGTGTTAATCTTCAACGAATAACTATTTACCTCATCCGTTGAAGTGTCACATCAGTTGCTTTAAGTGAGTCACAGCCGTTGATTCTTTTACTTAACCGTTGATACATATATACACTGTTGTATGTATTTGTATTAAAGGCAGTTTTCAGAATTTCTACAGTTTTCTTTATTCTCCAACGGCTGTAATTTACTTAAAAGTATTATTTAATCATTCTATTTACGTTTTAATTCGAGAAAGTATAAAAGCCCCTTGAATTCTTATTTTCACTTTACGCTTTCTTGCAATTTTTATTCTCTTTCTCTCCCAAAACTCTCAATCTTTTCTCTGCAACCTCTACTCACAACAATGGCACCAGTAGTAAAGATTATGTCCCAGTCTGGATTTGTTTATGAAAAGAACAATTTCATAGCTTTGGTGGAAAAGAATGAAGCCCACTCAGATTATCACAAGATGATGGACTTCATCAAGAATTGCAAACTAAGCTATGCAATGCTGGAAGCCCCAACTATCTATTGTGAGGTAATTGAGGAGATTTGGACAACTGCAGAGTTCAACTCCACAGATATGACCATTGCTTTCTCTCTCAAAGGTAAGGATTATTGTATTAACTGTGATGATATACAGTCTTGCTTTAAGCTACCTGAGAATAATGCCATGACACCACACACTGATAATAATGTATCTGCTATGTTAGATTCCATAGGCTATTCTTTTGATTCTGCTAGTTTAGGGAGCATTAGAAGAAAGGGCCTTAGGAAAGAATGGAGTTTTCTTGGAGATGCCTTTATCAAGGTTTTCTCTGGGAAGATTAGCAATTTTGATGCCATAATTTCATCTCTTGTTAATATGTTCTATATGCTAGTTTCTGATAGGTACTTTAATTTTAGCAACTATGTCATGCTAGAATTTGGTTCCAGGTTAGGTAACAAAGCTAATAGACCTCATAACATCTACTATGCTAGATTCTTTATGTTATTGGCTAACCATGTTGTTGAAGGTTTGGTAATAACTAATGAGAGCAATAAACTCAAATGCTGGGCACAAGAGAAAAGGGTCCTTGTAGACCTTTTGAGAATTAACCTCAATAGCCAGGTGCCATTGGTATATTTACTAATAATGAATGCACCTCAGGTAAGTGAGGTAAATACTTCTGCAACTCCTACTTCTTCCAACCCCATTGTTTCTTTGCCTTCTACTGTGGCAATGGAATCTGTGTCTTTGTCCCAACAGATTCCTACCAAAGCCACCAAAACTAAAATTCCAAAACACAAGTCAAAGAAAACCACCTCTGTTGTTTCTCAAAAGACAACAGTTGTAACAACTACCATAAACCCTGAAGGGAGTGAACAGGGTGTGAGTGGTGAGGGGAGGGGTGAACATCAAGAAACCCCCCAGGATAAGGTGGGAGAGGTGAGTGGTACCCTAGCCATCCAAGCCACAGTTTCTCAAAAGACTGTGGTGGTTCAAAAGGATTCAAACACATCCCTAGTTGCATCCTCCCAAAAGGATGCAGCTAGTGAAAATAGTCCCCAACCAGGGACACAGAACAAAAGAGGGAGGGACACTGAAGCCACACATTCACCTATCAAAGCCTTTTCAAGAAGAAAGAAGGCTAAAACCCTAGTTTCAACACAGGGGACACACACTGTACAGATATCCACCTGTATATTTGCCTTCTCAAATTCAGCTTGATGTGGCTCCAGCAAATGTGGAGTCACAACCCCATTCTCTCATAATAGACACACATCAATCACCAAATTCTCCATCACCATCTCTGGATGTGGATATGATATTCACATCAATTCCTGATTCTCCCTCTTTAAAACTCAGGGAGGAGCCCCACTCAGATCCTGGTGATCATAATCTTTTAGATGCTTTGTTGGATCATCAACCAATTCTTTCAGACTTAGTTGAAGAATCTGTGTCACCTCACTTAAAATCAATCCACACAGATTCAACAATTATGTCACTTTCAATATCTATATCTTTTCCTTCTTCAACGGATATCTCTCATCCGTTGACCAGTGGTTGTTCTTCGACGGATAAGCTTAACAGCAGTTATCCGTTGATATCATCAGTTTCTACTTCAACGGATACTCCCTATCCGTTGATAGTCTCTACACATATAACTGAATCAATTCCAAGTGTAGAAGACATGGTTACTGTACAATCACTTCTAGGATTGAGGGAAGGGAGTGATAATTTGAGTGAGAGGCTGGGTTGCTCCCAAGCAAAAGGAGAGGTTGAGAGTCAAAATATGCATGCTATTTCTTCCAGCATGGCAAAAGTGAGTGAAAGGAGTGCCACCTTAGTAGGTGAGGGTGAGGGTGTGTGTGAGCCAGGGGGAGCCCCTGATGCAAGAATATAGAGAAAATGAGAGAAAGGCAGGTACAGAAGCTATAAGGTTGGATCCAGCCATTGCTAGTGAGTCAATGATTGTGGATGATGCTGAAAAGGAAAGACAATTTCAGCAACATTACAAAGCTGAAATTGATAACATTTCCTTGGATGCTGACACTTTTACTCATCCTGTTTCAGCCTATCAACTGTTGGCTGCTCAGGGCAATGTGGAGGCAGAGCAGACTTTGAACATAGTGCACACTTCAGAATCTCTTCAAAGAGATAAAGCTGCTGTTAAAAGGATGCCTTCTCAAGCTGGTGAGCCATCTGAAGAATTTAAAGTAAATTCTAATGATGATGACTCTATTTCTTTGGATGGAAGCATAAACTTAGGGGGAGATGAAGGCCCAAGTTCTGTTCCAAATTTACCTGAATGGGCATGGACAAAGAAATCTACACTAGGACAGTTTGGTGTAGCTTTGGTCAAGCAGGTTATGGCTATTCAAAAGGCCCTTCAGGAAACTTCAGATGCTGGTACCAAGGCTATTCTTCAAGCTCATCTAGACTCTCTGCTCTGCAGTTGCAGCACATCAGACAGAATTTGAGTGTGGATGAACTCAAAAAGGATATTGCTGACTTGAAATCCTACAATTCTGAGAAGTTGGATTCAGTTCTTATGGTACAATGCAAGATTTTATTGCTGAGATTGAGGAGAGAATATGATGCTGACAAGAGGCTGGCCAAGTTGGAAAACAGAGTTCAAGTCATTGAAAACTCTGTGGTCACCATTCTTCAAAATCAACAATCTCAGACAAGTCTACTATTGCAGCTGGCAAAAGCACAAGGCTTGACCCCTATCCTTGATGATAACAAAAAGGGGGAGAATAAAGAGAAAAGGGAAGGAGAGCCATCAACAAAAGTTCAAATATCCAAAGTGCTAGTTCCTGCCATCACCACTTCTCCAGCACTTCAAATCAAAGGAAAGCTTGATGGAATTGATCTAATCTAGATATCAGCAGCTGAGATGAAAGTCAAAGAGCAAAGGAGGAGAATTGATGAAAGGATGCAACAAATTTTTGGTTCTACAACTTCAAAATCACAATCTGTGAAGCATAGCACAAAGGTGGAGCCAATCATTATGGAGCTCAAGCCAGTAAGGAGGAATAAGGTTGGAGAGACTTCTTCCAAGAATCTGAAACCTATGGTTCTCAAGCCCAACAACAGATCCAACAAGGACTCTACAAAGAACCCTCTAAGCCATGCTCAGTTCAAAGGAGTGGATTTTCCTCTTCCAAAGCCTGATGAAGACAAGGTTTTGGGTGGTAATATCATGAAGCACAAGGAGACCAAGGATGTGGTTGAAAGAAGGAACATGGTTATTATCTTTAGAGAGGGAAAGAGTATCTGTGTGATACAAGGACATCCCAAATTCTCAATAGCCAAGAGGGAAGAAGCCAGAAGGTTGAAGGAAGAAGCTGAAAAGCTAAAGGCTGACAAAAGAGCACAAGCAAAGCTTGAAAAATAGCTAAAGTCAAGTCAAGCTGAAGAAAAGAAAGAAATTGAAGACAAGGGTGAAAATGTAGGTATGGGGGACATGTTTAGTGATGATGTGGAAGAAAGAAGTAAGGAAAGAAAGGAATGGCATAAAGGGAACAGAAAGAAGGCCAATGCAAAAAGGAAGATTGTAGATTAATCTGAGGAAACCCAATCAAAATCCAAACCACTACCTTCTATTCCTGAACCCATTGTGCCTGACCCCTTCATAAACATCCATGGTGAAACAATCACTCCTAAGGAGGAACCAATTGATTGGGACACCATCAAATTGCCCACCTTCTTAACCACTTCTCCACCATCAAAGAAACAGAAAAGAAAAACTAAATCAACACCTCCCCTAACCTCAAGAAAATTCACTCAGAAGCCTAAACCTAAGCCACAAGCCTCAAATGATGATTATGTTCACATTTGTGACATAAAGGAGTTTACAGACATTGAACTCTATCTGGATGAGCTGGAGGAAGTAAGGGGAATAGATGCCTACAGACAGCTACCAGAAAGACTAGTGTTCAAATACAAAGGAAGTGGGGAAAGGACTTGGCCCCTTTACAGAATTCTGGATGAAGGCTATTCTACCTTGGTTAGAGTCTACTCAGCTATAAAAAGGGATACTGGCTTTACCAGGACTGCCAAAACTGAGATTCTCAACAAGATTGCCAGCATAAGGAAAACTTGGTGGGAGCCCAATGCCTTGCCTAGAACATTACTCATCCCAGAGCATGGAGTTACAGTTCATAAATCACCTCATTGGCTGATGGAGTTCAGAGACAATAAAGGAGTCAGAAGATTTTTCAGACTTGAAGATCAGCTCCAGATTGCCAGTAATGAAACTCTCAAGGATATGTAATCTAAGTTGGACATCAATGAAGAGGATGAAGCTGAATTCTACAGACAACTCCAACTCCAAATAGAGGAGAATGACAGGAGGCTAGGGAAGAAAACAAGGGATCAAAGGAAAAGGAATTAATCTGCTCAGGCTAAAGGAGCACCCTTGTAAACAATGTAATTCTTCAATTCTATCTCAGTATACACACTTTTGCAGCACTTTTGAATTTCTACTTTATTTCAGTTCATATGTTTGTTAAGTGTTTTGTTATCATCAAGTTAAACCCAAATTTATGCCTACAGTTCTAGTAGACATAAATAGGGGGAGATTGTTAGGAATATGTGTATTAGTTTGATGATAAGTTAAACAAAACACTTAAGTAGAAATCTAGTGTTTGTAGCCTCAACGGATAAGACCATTCTGGCTATCCGTTGAAGAAGTAGCTTTACTTAGAAATAAGTTTAGTATTGTAGCACATTTCATTCTCTGTATTTAAGTTGTAATTCTTAGATGTTGTGGGAAATTATCAGTCATGTAGACTACTAGTGGATATGCAAATAGGAGGGCTAATTGTAAATATTTCATGTCTTGTAATTTTGTATAAGTGAAGTAGTATCAACTGATATTAAAGGCCTTCAACGGATGAGAAACAAAGCTTCAACGGATGTCTCTAAAGCTTCAACGGATAATATCCATTAACGGATGAGTGCTTCAACGGATAAAGCTTCAACTGCTAATGCATCAACGGATAAAGCTTCAACGGATAAAGCCATCAACGGATGAAAGCTTCAACGGATGCTTAGTTCAGTAGCAGTTGATAGTGACAATTCATAAGCTGACAGAGGCACATGGGTTGACAGAGACAAACTGGAATGTGGCAGCCTCTAGGAGGAATCAAGAAAATACAGCATTTCCATTCTAGTGCAAACAAGGAAGTATTCAAAGATTCACAGCTAAACCTAAATTGCATTGGATAGAGAAATGAGGAAGAAACATGTGAAGAATCTTTTAATTGTATTTTACAGTTTTGTCTTCACTTGTAAACTTGGTGATATTAAACCAAGTAGCAGCTAGTAATTAGTGTGAATTTTCCAGAACTGTTTAGAAAAATCCAGAGAGAAAATCATCTAGTTTGTACTAGGACGCAGCTGTGATTTAATTCTTTGAATCACAGATTTTCTGAAATAACACATCTCTGGTGGAACAACAAATCCACCAGAAAAGTTTTTAAGTTCTTTGTGTTCTTTACATTTGTGTTTGAATATATCTGTCTGTATTAGCTTAAAGCAATTCACACACATTTGTTCATTAAAACACTTAGTCTTAGAAACTGCTCAAAAGTTGAAAAAGTTTTGAAATTTACATTCAACCCCCCTTCTGTAAATCTCATTGTTAGTCCACTGGGAATAACAATTTCAGCAGTAACCTTTTGGTGATCCACATAAAATTTAATTTTCTTATATGGTAAACACAAGTCAATCATATTCCTAACAGAATTATCATCATATAATAACCTTATTCCTTTGTTAAAGCTATGACCATCACAGAGAAAATACATAAAATCACTTTTGTCATAATTATATTTCAGAGCATAGTCTTCAAGATCAAATATGGTCATCTAATCTGTGTCAACAATTTCAATGATGTCAACCCTTCCCCCAGAATACCCAGGTTTACCCTTAAACGCATTTACACTAAATTTCCCATGATGATGCAACTGAATCGAAACCCTAGATGACATTCTGTTTAAGAAATTAAAATTACCTTCGATTAAAACATAGAAATCAAGACTATAAAATCAATAACATAATACAGACATAACCCATGTTAACAAATCAAAATTTAACAAACCAAATACAGACAATCCCTTTTTCATAAACACAATAAAACAAGAACAATAAGTGGGATACGTATCTTGTCCGATGATAAGAAATGAAGATACTATCACATATACTATTATCTTCCTTGATCTTGCACTCGATCGCCTCTTCAGTCGCTTTGCCTCGCCGGAAGGGTTTTGGTGCTGTTTTACTTCTCCCCTATTTCAGACAAAAGATCTTACTCACATTTAGTCTCATTTTTAAGTATTTTTACTCTTGTTTTTTTTTGAAAGCTTATTTACATGTCAGCTTGCACACGGGGCGCCATGTCACAAACTAACGGTAGACTTAACGTTTACCGTCCATTTTGACGAGGAAAACAAGTTGACTCTAACTGCTAGAACAATATGACGTAACCAGTGTCAAACTTGAGTCAGATTGGAAAGTAGGGGTTACTTGATACTTTTGAACGAAACCAGTGGGCAACTTGATATTTTTCCCCATTAATAACTAGAGATTAAATGTACGAATAATAAGATTATTATTATCGAAGACGAAGACTAAATAATAGTTCAAACATAATACATGGGTGAGTTGTACTGTAGAAATTGTTCTTTTAAGTCAAAAATAATTGTTTAATCATCTATGTTTAAATTGAAAAATTACATGATCAAGCTTAGTAGCCAGACCTTTAGCCAGAAATTTAGTATCATATTTTGTTGATTATCTATTTAATTATTCTTTTCAAAACTGCAGGCCACGTACTTAAAGTCTCATACCCCGCTGTTAATTTGTTTTATATTATGAAGCATACTTGTTGGCCTCTTTAAATATTATTGTATTTTTTATTTCAAAAAATAAATTTTAGCGTGTAATTTGTCTTTAAACTTCTTGAACTATATTAGAGTTTATAACTTTTGACATTATTAATTTTTTATTCATCTTGTATTTTAATATTTTATGAAATTGTCAATTTTGAATTGATGTTGTAATAAGTTATGACAAAAAAAATACATAAATAGAGCGGATATCTGATTCGAAATCCGTGATCCGAACATATTCGGATATAGATCGGTCTATAAAAAATCTGGGGTCGATCCGATCCGAATCCGAAAAAATAAATGGATATGAATATGAATTTAGGTCGATGCGATCCAAACCTGATCTATTCACATGCCTAAATGGATATGTTAAAAGTAATACCCAAATTATAAATACGTATTTCTTATAATTTTTTTAAATACACAATTCAGAAATATGTATTATTGTTATTCAATTAAGAAATGCATAATTGAATGGGTATTTTCAACTATATTTGAAAACAGTTACTTTGATGATTTACGCCCAAAAAATGAATATTTTTCCCAAATGACTCTTGGAAATACACGTGGGCGTATTTGTAATACACTTGGGCAGACTTTTTATAACTCTATAAATGTGTCATCAGATCTACTCAAGTATTAGAGTTCTCAGCTTTTCTGATCTTGTCAGTGACTAACTGTAAGTTATGAATCTTGTCCTTTTTTTACTAGTATATCTTGTTATAGTATTTTGTTTCAATCTGTTTTGTTCTTGTTTGTCACCTGATTTTCCTGGTTTCTTTATTAAACCCCTGTTTCTTTTATTTCTTTCTTATATTTATTGATTCTTTCAGTTCATTAGTAGTTTTTTTACTTGTAGTTCTTGATTTCAAGATTCCAATTATATATGTTTGTTTACATATGATGCCAAGTAAACTTCCATAACCATGATTATGATGTCTGAATCTAAAGTTGCTACTTAAATTTTTCTAAGGTATTGTAAATTGGCAGGAAAGTGGAGATATAAGTTTAAAGAGTTAGCTCACAAATCGAGAAATTATGAACTTGTAAAGAGAAATGGATAATGGATGTCAGTTTAGGTGTAAAAATCTTTTTTTCCTTTTTGCAATACTATTTGCAGTTGTAATGGTAGTTCAGCATTTTGAACTCCCGTATGGTAGTGAGTTACTGCCATCACTACTCTCTCCCAAAGTTTCGTATAACAAGGAAAGCTATTTTCCAGTCGGAGGAGAATCATCGCCTAGTTTTGTATTTGAGAGGAATCAAAGCTTGGATGGTGATTTAGGATTAGTTAGTACTAATCGATCTCAAAGCTTGGATGGTGATTTAGAATTAGTTAGTTCTAATATAACTCCATTTCAAAAAGTTATAGAGGATAGCGGGGGTGATAAAAATTATGTTAGTAATGGCACAGTGGAGAAGGCTATAGATAATGAGCATAAAGCTTCCTCAAATGGTACTGTCTTAGCAGTACCACCAGCAATTCCATCCTCCTATACAAACCCGGATTCCAACTTAGCAGCAGCTCCTGTTATGTATGCTAAAGATAAGATGGATTCAAGACCAGAAGATGTCACAAGCAGTTATTCTAGAGATGTAAAGCCTATCCCAGTTGAGGGTACTTTCACAGGATCAACCAACGATTCGTCTCTGACTGATTTTCGTCCTGTGAACAATAATTCAACAATGTTAGTGATGCCAATATCCAAGATGAATGAGTTCTTGCATATGAGTTACTTATCGCCTCATCCTCAAGTATGTCCAAGAATGTTTTCCTGTTTTTTGTTGGTCAGTGAGTGTGGAAATTTATTTATGTATAATTTCTATTTACAGACATCGCAGTTTCCTTCAAAAGTTGACAAGAATCTGGTAAATGCAAGATCGCAGATAGAGAATGCCCCTGCCATAAGTAATGATGCAGAGCTTTATGCACCTCTATATCGTAATGTTTCAATGTTCAAAAGGTAATCTGCAAAAAAATGTGATTGTGTACTCCTTTGTATTTTTATATAAATTGAGCATATTATTCTGGGAAAGTGCATAAACATAATATTGACAGTTTAAAGTTTTAGTACTTTATCAATTGTTTTCTCCTGGTAGTACCACATTAGCATAAAAGAGATTAATCCAGACAATATATAGGATGAAAAAACTTGTTGATTAGAAGCTAGGAAACTCAAGATTAGAAGTATGAGTATGCTCTAGAAACTCTAAATGCCAATAATTGCGAGTATGGAATTTTACATGCAAAGCTGCAACTTAACTATTAGTGTCGCGTATATAACAATGATAATCAGATTTCTTAAGTCGATCATGGTTAATTATCATCAGGAGCTATGAAACTATGGAGGGCATGCTAAAAGTCTACATATACAAGGACGGAGAGAAACCAATCTTTCATGACTTTATACTTGAGGGAATTTATTCATGTGAAGGTTGGTTCTTGAAGCTGTTAGAGGCAAACAAACAGTTTGTAACAAAAGACCCTGGAGAAGCTCATTTATTTTACTTACCTTTCAGTTCTCGATTGCTTCAGTTAACTCTATATGTGAAACATTCACACAACCGTGAAAATCTTGTACAGTACATGAAAAACTACGTGGAGATGCTCATTACAAAATATCCCTACTGGAACAGGACTGATGGAGCAGATCATTTTCTTGCAGCTTGCCATGATTGGGTATTTTATTATGTCCCCCCCCCCTACTCTCAGTTCCACTGCTAAGAAAGTTTTTAAGTACCAAATTAAATTCAAAACGTATTTTCTATATTCTCATATAAAGTCGTTTCTCAGGCCCCAGCAGAAACGAGAGGAAGAATTCTTAATTGCATTAGAGCTCTCTGTAATGCGGATATCAAAACAGGTTTTAACATAGGTAAGGACGTCTCAATTCCAACAACATATGTTCGATCACCTCAAAATCCTATAAAAGGTATTGGAGGCAACCCTCCTTCAGAAAGGCCAATCCTTGCATTCTTTGCTGGATACATGCACGGAAATGTCCGCCCAGTTCTTCTACAGCACTGGAGTAACGACACCGACATGAGAATCTTCAGCAGAATGCCGCATGTCAAAGGTAACAAGAACTACATCGAGCACATGAGAAGTAGCAAGTACTGCATCTGTGCTAGAGGGTTCGCGGTGCATAGTCCAAGAGTTGTGGAATCGATCTTCTACGAGTGTGTCCCGGTTATTATATCGGATAACTATGTGCCTCCTTTATTTGAGGTTTTGAACTGGGAATCCTTTGCTGTTTTTATTTTGGAGAAGGACATTCCGAGTATGAAGAACATTTTACTTTCGATCTCGAAGGAAAAGTACCTTGAGATGCAAAACAGAGTTAAGAGGGTACAAAAACACTTTCTTTGGCATGCTGAGCCTTTGAAGTATGATTTGTTCCATATGATTCTTCACTCCATTTGGTATAATAGAGTTTTTAGGATAGCTCCCGTTTGATTACTGTACACTCACACATACACAGCACACACATATACTTTTGTAACGCCTGCCCATGCTGTAAAAGAAGGATTCAACATTTTTTTATAAAAGGTTTTATAGTTCTATTTTAGAAAAACAAAACAAGAACTAAGATGACAATTGAGACTGTCCTTACTTTTGCTTCCCCTTCCTCGCTTTTGCTTCCCCCCTTCCTCGACATTAAAGATGCGAAAGTAAATCGAATATTACTAAGCTTCTATATGTATAAGATGGAAGCAGGTTTTTCTAAAAAAAAAAGATGGAAGCAGGATATTTGAAGTGTGTCGAATGTGACAAACTTAGTTAAAATCCGAATTTTTTTTTGGAAAATCAAGTCCTATTTCCGAGTTCCAAATAAACCAAAAGTCATAATTTGTTGACGGACTCGGCAGGGGTAGGCAGCGGCGGATCCAGTTTCGAATATAAAGGGGGTCGGAATTTTTTTTAACGAGCTTGAGCCGTGTATTCGGCATGTTCGGCTCGAAATAAGCTTGAGCTCGGCTCGAAATAAGCTTGAGCTCGGCTCGAAATAAATAAAAAATACGGTCTTATATATTAATTTATTAAGAATATTTTTGGTTGAAAATCTTTTCTTAATTGTTGCAGTTGCAACCGTTAGGATCACTGACAATTTTACCAACATATAAATCCCAGGATATTCAATATTTTTGTGTAAGGCTGTAATAAGATTCGAGTAGCTCGCGAGCACGCCCAGCTCGAACTCGTTTTACTGGTTCGGCTCGACTCGTTTCGTAAACGAGCTCGATTCTGGTTAGAGGTTTCGACTCGTTTAATTAAACGAGTCGGCTCAACTCGACTCATGAAATTAAACAAGCCAAATTTGGGTAGCGTTTTAAGTTCGATTTAGTGTAAAATTGAACGAGCCGGCTCTCCCGGCTCGACTCGACTCGTGAAAATTAACGAGTCGAGTTCGGACAGAGGATTAGACTCGTTCAACTAAACGAACCGGCTCAACTCAATTAAACGAGCCGGCCAACTCAATTAAACTCGGCTCGAATTACCCCCGGCTCGCCCGGACCGAATTACACCCCTGTCTTTGTGTTTTTCAACCATTTGTTGAACGAGGTCAAGAATACCATTCAAATTTTGAAAATCAACTTTGATTCTTGTATCAACTATATAGTTAAAAAATTGATCTTCAAGTGATTAGAAGACGTATTTGATCAAAATTTGAAGAATAGAATTTTAATTAAAATCTGATAAAAAATTATGTGGATTAAGGCATGATAGACAAGAAATCAATTTCATATTAATTTCATTATAATTCTATCAAAATCAAAATTAATGGTGTTAAAGTGGTTTAACTAGAAATACTCGTTAAATATCTATCGTTATCCTTTTTTTCATCTATTCCTAACTTCTACTTTTAGTTGTAACTCATAATTTTTAAAAATAAAAAATGTATAATTTTCACTTATAAATATTGCCCCAATTAAAAAACTTTAAGTAGGGGCAATTTTTTTTTTTGCAAAAATTACGAGAATTATTTTTAATTTTTATATAATTTGAATATACATATTTAACTAAATTAAAAATTTGAAGGGGACCGGATGACCCTTAACCCTTAGAGAATCCACCTCGGGGGTGGGAGTGATTTGTTGGTGATTTATGAACTGCACAATTTCCCAACCGGAAGTATAATCTATAAATTTAATTTTACTAGTCCGTAATTCGTGCGAAGCACGACCGCAAAATTAAAAAATAGTATCAAGTTATTATTTGCTCAAAATTAATCTCGTAATTCGTATGAGATACAGAGCGAAATATAATAAATAAATGCTGCTAAATTATATAGTTAAAAAATTCGAAGTTAAGTGTATTTATGAAATTACACCGTATAGTTCTTGTTATGTATCTACTTATTTACTTATATAAACTACCAGGTTAAATTTTACTAATACGATTATTAAGAAGTACACTGACGATTGGATGTACATTAATAAATAAAAATTGAAGTCAAACCAAAGTTTATAGAGAGTAAAAGTTAATTTGTGTTAGTTGAGATTTAATTATATAAATTTTTAAAAATAGTTGTATAATTGTCCAGTGAGTACTGAAATTTGGTACTTCCGTGTTTAAAAAAAAATGATTTCGCTTAACATAGATAATTGATAACACGTACGAAACACGGACCCGAGATTAAAATCTTTGAATTAGTTATTTTATAGAATTGAATTCATAATCCGTTCACACAGATTGAAATTAATATATTAATATCAAATATTAAATTGGTACTTGTAAAGAATAATTATGTGATTAAAATGAATCATATCACTTATGAAATTTCTCAGTATAATTCTAGTTATGCATTGTTTTACTTAATATAGAAATATAACATATAATTTTGTTTTTTTGAAAAGAATTGTATATTTATCTTATGAGAGTTAAGTTCTACGGAGATCACATTTTTCTAGAGACTATTTATGTTATTCAACTAAAATTTTGCATAAAAAAACATTGCAAATCATATTATTTTATGAATTATGTCCTACAAAAATCATTTTTTTATTCAAAATCTTGAATATCATGTAGAACATTACAAAATGTTTTATTCAACGAAACATGTTTAGTTTTTAGAACATTTGCTCAACTTGCAGAACATACACATTTCACTTATTAAACTTAAAGAATATTCAACAATTTTAATGAATGAGTGATATTCGTAGAACATATTTCACAAAATAATATATTTAATATTGTTTTGATTGCAGACCATATGTGGTCTCCGATAAATATTTGACCTCAATAAGACATTCCAAATATTTGTTATTTTAGATAATTTAATATTAGTTAATAGTATTTGATAATTATCTTATAATTAGCTTTTTCAATATGGTTTATTTAATATTATTTAATTACTGATAAAAAGTTATAAATTAAAAGTAAATAGATGTTATTATACTTAATCTAATATTACTTAATATAATCAAAATACAACCCATAAATTTGTTATTGTTAAAAAAAGTTTTTTTAACTTAAAAGTAAATAAACAGTATGATGAACAGTAACAAGTACAATCGTTAAACCTATAATTATCAGTTTAAAAGTTAATAAAATGTCACTAAAATCATTTATTCTAACTTAATTATTTTTAAAATAATATTATCCACTTTAAAAGTAAACTGACACCAGAATTAACATTAACTAATAAAAAATAAAGTTCACGGAGTAGAGAAGATAAAGTCTACAGAGAATATAAATATAAGTCAATAGTAGTTCACTTAGTAGTTTTTCAAATTAAAAGTAAAATATATGTTATTATTTAATTTAACATAACTTAATAATATTTTAATATAATTCATAAATTCGCTTAAAAAATATTTTATTTTATAAAAATAAATAAACGATTGGATGTACACAAGCTAATAGAAAATAAAGTTTATAAAGAATAGAAGTTGATTTGTGTTGAAAATAAAGTTTACAGAGAATACAAGTCAACTTATTTCAGGTGAGTACCAAAATTTGGTGCTTTGGTACTTTTAGTACCAAATTTTACATTATTTCACTTATTAATAAAGAGTATAGATTTGTACAAACTTAATTTTTATTAATTTTAAAATTAAATTTGTAAAGGCGGTAAAAATGAAATTTTAAAAGTGGTATACTAATATTTTCAGTAAAATGTGTGTGTAATAAAAAGTAACGGCAGACCTGTAATAGCAGCCATGAATCATGATTCTTAAAACTAAAAAACGTTTTTTTTCCAAGAGCGCGCTGAGATAGCTCAAGTGATTAAGGACTTATCTCTTGTCGTCCCAGGTTCTGTGTTCGATTCTCGCTCACCCCCGAGATTTGTTAGGACAATTGTAAGGCATATAAACCAAATTAGTAAAAAAAAACGGTTTTTCTAGAAGCGCAAAATTATAAAAGTTTAACTTATTTTGATTAACTCATATTTATTGATATTAGTGAATCTGCTACGTAGACGAAAATTTTATTAATTAAAATGAGTTAAATTTATAAATTCGGCGCTTAAAATGTGACACACATGCACACATTAAAAAAACCCTAAAACTATAAATGGATCCGCTCGAATACAAGATCAGTCTTCTCAAAAACCTAGCCTCCTCTCAAAAATCAGTCTTCTTTTAACGGGGCTTCCGTCGTTTTATCCGGTGGAAAGCCCCAAATCTGTTAATTTGTTTTATTTCTTTTGTTTCTTTCAATAATCTTTCGTTTCGGGGAAGAATTTTTATCTATTTAGTTTGTTTTTAGATCTAATTGTAAGAGTTTGGATTTTCTTTCATCTTGAATTCAAGCGGAACATATTGGATTTGAGGGTGAAATTATTATCTCTTTTTAAGTTTCATTTTTTCAGATCTGAATTTTTTATTTAGATTTTCAGTTTATTTTCTCTCCTTGGTGAGAGTGTGTTTGTTTCTCTCCTTTATTGTGAGTGCTGGATCTGATTATAGTGATGGAGGTTTATACTGGGTTACATTTATGTTCAATAGCTCAAACGCGTTGGGATTGTGATGAAACAGGTACATGTAAATATATCTTCTTCAACATATCGCTTGATGGTCTCTGCACGAAGACTTGCATGAAGACCGGCGATTTGATCCATTTTATGTTTGTTCGACTCGATCATTTGTGTAGATGCCGTATGGTTTTTTTATTATTGAATTAAATCTATTGTTCTTCAAAAAAAAGTGTGATGCAAGTTTTGTGGCCCCCATTAATGATTCTATTAATCTAATAAAGTTATGTCAATTTTTCCTCTTTTTAAGTGGCGTTTGTGTTTAATTTTTAGAATATTGGACATAGTGTGGTGTTTGTGTTTAATTGTTGGATGAGATTGTTTAGGGTAAGGCATGGCTTTGCGCTCTCAAAATCTAATCCCTTGTGATTTGCCTACACATCTCTACTTTTAGGAAATGAAGTCTACGTAATTCTTGGAAACAAGAAACTTAAACGTGCATAGGTTTCCCGTTCTGATGCTCAATAGGAAAATCTACCAAAACTGTGACTAAATTTAGGAATGTAATACTATGAGGCATATCAACAAAGGCTCAAGGCTCGGTCACGACTTCTGGACTTCACGGATAAAACAACTCTCCGGCCGAGAATAACTCTCCGTTACAATCTATACTCTCTAGTTCGTAGTCGCATGTGTATAACCATGGTTACCCAAAATGTCAAACATTTTTGTCACGGAATGAGACGCACCCACCAGATAACGGAATAAGTTATACCTAGTTTTTGTGGTGCAAAGTGCATGATTATTTCAAAATTTTCTAACGAGGACATATGTTGATAGCAAGCACAGAACTCCCAAAATACACACCGATTTTAATCCCACATAACCAATGACAACACCCATTAAATATAAGAAGATGCATTGAGTACACAAGAATACCCCTGAAGTTCTTTCATCATGGACACCGCATTCTATACCAATGACAACACCCATTAGATATAAGAAGATGCATCGAGTACACAAGAATACCCCTAAAGGTCTTTCATCATGGACACCGCATTCATAGAGTACATCTCAATTTCACAGTAACCTAAGTATCCACAAGTCAATAGGCTTCCACAGTTTGTTTCAAATGTGTGACAATCCTCCAAAATCACCATATCAATTTGTAATACCTTGCATCCTTAGGGGAGAGGACACGTCCTTTGTCCGAAACCCCTCTAGAACTCTAATTTAATCTTACATTAATTTTCCCCAAATGCACTCGTCAATTGACTCGACTTCATCTAAAAATACCTGAGTAAAATTTTTCCAATAACAACTACCCCTCAATTTTATTACAAATTAAAAATGAAATATAAGATTTATCATATAGAAATTTACAAAAATCCTAAATTGCTCTTCACATAATCCACAAGAGGCGCGTCCTTTGTCAAGGGACGCACACGTCCTGCACTTTTACCCCTCAAAATCAAAAGAACTCTGCATGTGACATCCATCATCCTAAACTTTTCTCTATAAATACTAACACCATCATTACTTCCGGAGAAAACTCAAAATCTGGCCAAATCTTTGTATAACAGAAGTTTCGAATCGTGGATTTTAATCTTTAACTTTCAAGGTACATGTCGATATCTTTGTTCTCCATTTTCATCGTATAGATCTCATCATCAAGCATATGATTGTTGAACTACTTTAAATGTTCTTGGCTTCCAAGTATATGCATACATGTACCCATATCTTGTTTGAATTATTTTCACCACATCACAATTTTCCATATTATTTCTCAAAATTGAATAGTTTATTTTTCTCAAATTACTTAAATGATACGTCAATAACCACTTTGATTGTGAGGATGCGTCATCTGTGTACGCTCCCTTAGGGCGCCTTTAAAATCTCAAATGTTGTATGTTACGTTTCTTTGGTCTCCCTAATACTAATCCTTTAATATGAGCTTGGATTACATAACTAAGAACACATATTAGAGAATTAGTTAATAAAAGATTCGCCCCTTACAATAAAATTTTAAAAACCAATGCTTTAAAGCTCATGTGACATCTAACTCAAACTTCCTTTCATTATTTACATTAAGGACTCGTACTTACATTCTTTCTTTTTGTTGTTAGCTGGAAGATAATGACTCATTTTTCCCTTTCCATCCATTTAGAATAGACTTGGTTTCGATTCTCCTTTCTCTATCTCATTTCCGCGTGAAGACACGAGATTACTATTTTCCTTCATTCCTGACGAATATAGAACTGTTTGATTAATGAATAAAGAACAAAAATAAGACGATGTCCATCTTAGATGAATCATCGCAATCTTTCCTAATTTTTTCAACTAACAAGATGACACATCCTTAAGAGTTTCAACCCATTAATAGTGATTTAGAAGATGATATTGAGGAGACCACTACATCAAGTAACAAATTCAAGTAAGTCGTGTCTTCTAGTGATGAAGACCACACGCCTGGATGTTCAAACTAGGAGGACGCGTTTTCTGTTGAAGGGAACATAAATGATTTTATTTCACCTAACGTAAATGGAAATTCTTGTTTCTCCTCTTTCCAATGATACTCCTTAGAGGCACTCCCAAATTCCTTCAAAAGCCCTTGACGTAGATTTCGGTGAATATGGAGATGTGATGATTAAGGGTGAAAAGAAAACCTTAGGGAAAAGAAATAATAAAATGATATGTGCTAGTATGTCATCAACTGCCTCAAGTTAAGTTGAGCTTTTAATGAAGTACAATACGAAGGGAACATGGGTATGTCCTCTTAACATATGAGACCTCTCTGTTTTGATTATGATCCTGACTTTAAAAGTTTTAGATCAGTCTTGACTCCAAAACTTCTGGCCTTAGGTATGGGCGTGTTAAGTGACATTTATATCCACTTATAACGCTTCATAAAACTTTGAATTGATATTTTGTACTCAAGTTATTTGTGTTTTTGATGTATTTTTGTAGTATTTTAAATTTCAGGCATAAATAAAGGAAAGGTGATTTATCATTGCTTTGATGCTAAAATGGTGTTAGGAAGATGTCATGAAGATCGCTCATGCAAATGCCATCAAGAACCAGCAATAAAATAAAGCATTTTCAGTTTTCCCAGAAGGACGGTGTGGTCGCGCGCAGTTTTCCCAGAAGGACGGCGCGCCCGCGCTGGTGAAGCGCGCGGCCGCGCCAGGTCGGGATTCCAGATTCCTGTTTCAACTAGAAGAATGTTTTTCTGGGCTTTTGGATCAATTGGGCTTCTATTTAAAGACAATTAAAAGACATTTCTCACAACAGAGCTTAAGGAGAAGACGACGAGAAGACCTATAGCACAATTCAACGAAGGCGAAGAAGATCTAGTTTATTCTTGTGATTCTTTGTTCTAAGTTGTAATCTTGGATGCTCGTTTCTTGTTTGTTGAACCTATACTCTAGTTTACATACTTTGTTTATTATTCGTTTTTATAAAAACCTAGTTTATTATACCATGCTTTCATCGAAACCCACGGTTATGACGAGTTCGGTTATGAACTAATCGTTATCGTGAGGTTCCAACGGATTTATTTATGAATTTCAATAGTTAATCTTATTTTGATATCTTAGTGTGTGGTGATTGTATGATATCCTAGTATTGGTTGTGCTTATTCGTCTTATGTGTGTCGCGAACATATAAGATAGCGTGTTAATCTCTAATGAAGTGACAATGAATTTAGAGGTTTAGAACTTGCCATGCTAGCATAGGTTCATGTATTTGTTATGCATGATTCGTAGGTAATTTAAACCATCTTACTTGCCCTATGTAATCAAGATAGATAACTTGCGCATTAAACCTTTGTGTTGTCAAATTCTATAGACATATAGGGCCTCAACATACTTGGTGTCTATTCAGCTTCTTCTCTTTTGTGGATGTCTGGTAGTAGGGTATTCGTACAACGAAAGTTGACGTTTACTAGTTTCGTGTTATCTGATTAGTTGTCATCACCATTGCATGCCAAGGTTAAGAACAAGAAGACTTTGAATGAAGTATTTAATGAAGTTAGAATCCCATGTTTGTCTCATATAATAAATCAACCTTTTATTCTCTTAGTTATTGCATGTTAGTTAAAACCTTAGTTATAAACAACACCAATTTGTTATTCGTCTTAGCATTGAATACTAACCATATCGTTATTGCATGAGCGCATAAATCTTAAGTTAATCAAAAGAGTCTCTGTGGGAACGAACTAGAATTAATTCTATATTACTTGCGAACGTGTATACTTGCGTATATTATTAGCGCGTATTTCGTCCTAACAAGTTTTTGGCGCCGCTACCGCGGACTCGGTGTTAATTTTTAGTTTATGTGTTTGTCATCAGTGATCGTTAAAGTTCATTAACTCAGTCATTGATACTTACTTGTTTCCTTGTAGTGTTTCAGGTACTCTAGCGAGCGTGTATGCATACGCGTTCTCGGTCTCGTAAGAGAATACTGGATCAAGACGAGGAAGAAGTTGTGGTTCAGTAGGAAGTTTTTGAGGAAGAAGCGAAAGTTGAGGAAGAAGCACTAGTTGTGATGGGTGATCAAGCAGAAAATCCGAAGGCTTTGATGGACTATTCTCAGCCTAAGATCAATGATATTTAGTCCAACATTATCAAACCAGCCATCTCGGCTAACACCTTTGAGATCAAGTCGAGCACGATTCAGATGATATAAAATTCAGTTCAGTTTGGGGGTTCTCCTATAGAAGATCCCAATATGCACATCAGGGATTTCATCGAGATCTGTGACACTTTCAAGTTCAATGGGGTGTCTGAATATGCTATTAAGCTAAGACTTTTCCCATTATCTCTTAGGAATAAGGCTAAGTGTTGGTTACATTCTCTACCAGCAGGTTCTATCACCAAATGGGAGGATCTTGCTCAAAAGTTTCTCACTAACTTCTTCCCCATGGCAAAGATGGCTGCAATCATGAATGCTCTTACTCAATTTGCGCAACCATCTGGAGAATATTTGTGTGAGGCTTGGGATCGCTACAAAGAGATGCTTAGGAAGTGCCCACACCATGGTATGCCTGATTGAATGATCATAAATTGTTTCTACATTGGTTTAGGTGCACAGTCTAGACCTATGCTTGATGCAGCGTCAGGTGGAGCCTTATGGGCCAAAAGCTATAAGGAAGCTTATGAGTTGATTGAGCTAATGGCAACTAATGAATACCAGAATCCAACGTAGAGAATGTCGCAAGGCAAGGTAGCAGGAATTCTGGAAGTGGATACAGCTACTGCTATAGCTGCTTAACTTCAAGCTTTAACAATGAAAGTGGATTCTTTGGCTAATTAGTGGATTCTGGAAAGGTTACGAATCCTTCAAGATCTAAAATTTCAGAATCTGAAGTTGTGGCTGAAGAAGAGGAGCTGAAGGAAGTAGAAGTGGAACCAAGGAAGACAACTGTTGTCAACACTCTTCCTGAGGGTATTACAGGGGAAAAACAGGTCTATCCTCCACCTCCTTTTCCTAAGAGGCTACAGAAGCAAAAGCTGGATAAGCAGTTTGCTAAATTCTTGGAAGTTTTCAAGAAACTTCACATCAACATACCTTTCGCTGAAGCTCTTGAAAAAATGCCTAGTTATGCGAAGTTCATGAAAGGTATTCTCTCTCGGAAAGTGAAGCTCGATGACTTAGAGACCGCTGCTTTCATGGAAGAATGCAGTGATGTGCTATAAAAAAAGTTGCCTCCGAAGCTTAAGGATCCTGGAAGCTTCACTATTCCGTGCACCATTGGAAAAGTGTCATTCGGAAAATGCTTATGTGACTTAGGAGCTAGCATCAATCTGATGCCTTTGTCTATCTTCAAGAAGTTGGGGTTACCTGATCCAAAGCCTACATACATGTCCTTGTAGTTGGCTGATCGCTCTATTACATATCCACGAGGCATTGTGAAAGATGTATTGGTCAAAGTGGACAAACTCATCTTTCCTGTTGACTTTATTATTCTTGATTTCGAGGAAGATAAGAAGATTCCCATAATCTTGGGAAGACCTTTCTTGGCTACTAGCCGAACCTTGATTGATGTGTAGAAGGGTGAGCTCACTATGCGAGTTCAGGATTAGGATGTCACCTTCAATATTTTTAATGTCATGAAATTCCCTACTGATGAAGAGGAATGTTTGAAGGTAGAGTTGGTCAAATATGTGGTTACTTCAGAATTGGATCATGTGCTAAAATTAGATGCCTTAGAGATAGCCTTATTGGGTGATTCAGATAGTGAAGATGATGAAAGCGACCAACAGTTACAATATTTGAATGCTTCTTCTTGGAAGCGAAGATTGGAAATGCCTTTTGAATCTCTTGGACTGGAAGAGCTGAAAAATTCTCCAAAGCGCCTCAAGCCATCTATTGAGGAAGCTCCTACTCTTGAGCTTAAGCCTTTGCCTAAACATTTGAGGTATTCGTTTTTAGATGATGCATCTACTTTGCCTGTTATTATTGCATCTGACCTTTCAGGTAATGATGAGGAAAAGCTTTTGAGAATTCTTAGAGAGTTCAAATCGACAATTGGATGGACTATAACAGATATTAAGGGAATCAACCCTTCTTATTGTATGCACAAAATTCTGCTAGAGGAAGGAAGCAATCCTACTGTTGAGCAACAGAGAAGGCTAAATCCGATCATGAAAGAGGTTGTAAAGAAGAAAATTCTCAAGTGGCTAGATGCAGGTATCATCTATCCCATTTATGACAGTTCTTGGGTGAGCCCAGTTCAGTGTGTGCCGAAGAAGGGAGGTATCACTGTGGTTACGAATGAAAAGAATGAGCTCATTCCAACTCGAATAGTCACGGGGTGGAGAGTTTGCATGAATTACAGGAAGCTGAACAAGGCCACAAGGAAGGATCACTTCCCTCTTCTATTTATTGATCAGATGCTTGACATATTGGTTGGGCATGAGTACTACTGTCTTCTGGATGGCTATTCGGGTTATAATTAGATTTGTATTGCTCCAAAAGATCAAGAGAAGACTACCTTCACATGCCCTTTTGGTACTTTCGCCTTCGTAAGAGTTTCTTTTGGGCTATGTGGTGCACCAGCCATATTTCGGAGATGCATGATGGCTATCTTCTCTGATATGATTGGAAATAATGTAGAAGTGTTCATGGACGGTTTCTCTGTCTTTGGAACTTCTTATGATGAATGCTTGCACAATCTTGGGTTAGTGCTGAAAAGGTGCGTTAAGACCAATCTGGTTCTCAGTTGGGAGAAATGTCATTTTATGGTGCGCCAATTCATCATTCTTGGTCACAAGGTCTCTAGTAAGGGTCTTGAGGTGGATAAAGCCAAGGTGGGGGTTATTGAAAATCTTCCTCCACCAATTTCTGTTAAAGGAATTCGCAATTTTCTTGGTTATGCGGGTTTCTATAGGCGCTTCATCAATGACTTCTCTAAGATTTCGAAGCCATTGTACAATTTACTAGAGAAAGATGTTACTTTCAAGTTTGATGACGAGTGTCTTGCTGCTTTTGAGAGCTTAAAAAAGAGTTTGATCACGGCACCTGTCATAACTACACCTGATTGGACTGAACCGTTTGAAATGATGTGCGATGCAAGCGATTATGCAGTTGAAGCAGTTCTTAGGCAACAGAAGAACAACATATTTCATGTGGTCTACTATGCTAGTAAGACCCTCAATGGTGCTCAACTGAACGACACTACTATTGAGAAAGAACTTTTGGCTATTGTCTATGGTTTTGAGAAATTTCGATCTTATCTGCTTGGGACGAAGGTGACAGTTTTCACTGATCACGCTGCTATTCGCTATCTCGTCTCAAAGAAGGACTCGAAGCCTAGATTGATTCGATGGGTTCTTTTACTTCAGGAATTTGAATTAGAGATCAAGGATTAAAAGGGACTGAAAATCAAGTCGCTGATCATCTCTCTTGTTTTGAGGATCCAAGTGAAACTTCACAGGATAAGTCTTTGATTAATGAGTCTTTTCCCGATGAGCAATTGTTTGGCGTGCAAGCAGAAGAACCGTGGTTCGCCGACATTGTGAACTACCTTGTGAGCAACGTTATGCCTCCAGACTTGACTTATGCTCAAAGGAAGAAGTTTTTGCATGAAGTGAAGTGGTACGTGTGGGATGAGCCATTTCTATTTCGGCAAGGAGCTGACGAAATCATCAGGAGATGTATTCCGTATAGCGAAACAGGGGGGATCTTGCGAGATTTTCATTTGACGACTTATGGAGGATACTATGGTGGAGAAAAGACAGCAACTCGTATCCTTCAAGCAGGTTTCTTTTGGCCGACTTTGTTTAAAGATGCTCATCAGTTTGTTTTGAAATGTGATCGATGCCAGCGTGTGGGTAATATGTCCAAGAGGGATGAGATGCCTTTTAATGTGCTCCTCGAGGTTGAGGTCTTCGATGTTTGGGGAATTGACTTCATGGGGCCATTTGTCTCATCTTGCAATAATCAGTATATCTTGTTGGTGGTTGATTATGTCTCGAAATGGGTAGAAGTCAAGGCGTTGTCGACAAATGATGCGAAGTTAGTGCTAAATTTTCTTCACAAGCAGATATTCATAAGGATTGGGACTCCAAGATTCATAATCAGTGACGAAGGATCGTATTTCTGCAATCGCAAGTTCACTGCTCTGATGCAAAGGTATAATATGAATCATCGCATTGCTACAGCCTACCATCCTCAGACTAATGGTCAAGCTGAGGTATCTAACAGAGAGATCAAGCGCATTTTAGAAAAAGTTGTGTGTCCATCGAGGAAAGATTGGTCTTTAAAGCTGGATGAAGCTGTTTGGGCATATAGAACAGCATACAAGACTCCGCTAGGCATGTCACCATTTCAACTGGTTTATGGGAAAGGTTGTCATTTGCCTGTGGAACTAGAGCACAAAGCATATTGGGCTCTGAAGAAGTTAAACCTTGATATGGATGCAGTTGGTAAGAAAAGGATGCTTCAATTGAAGGAACTCGACGAGTTTCAACTTCAAGCGTATGAGAACAACAAACTGTATAAGGAGAAAGTCAAGAGGTGGCAAGATAAGGGTCTAGTGCTCAAATCATTTGTGCCGGACAACAAGTTCTTTTGTTCAACTCTCATCTCCGTCTATTTCCTGGGAAGTTGAAGTCGAGGTGGTTAGGGCCATTTGTTATCAAAACTGTGTTTCCACATGGAGCGGTGGAGATTTTTGAGAATGATCTGGGTCAAGCATTCAAGGTAAATAGACAGCGATTGAAGCATTACTATGGGGATACGGCAAACCGTGAGGTGGTTAGTGCCATTTTGTTTAGCAATTTGATCTCAGGAATTCTACGTCAAGCTAACAACGTAAAGCAAGCGCTTCTTGGGAGGCGACCCAAGTTTGTTGTACATTAGTAGGTAGAGGAAGAAGAAAGCAAGGAGAAAAACACAAAAAATCAGAAAAAAAAATCCACTGTCAACTACAGTAGCACGGCACGCCCGCGCGGAGAAGTGGGGCGGCCGTGCTGAGTTTCTAGTAAGTGCGCGCGCCCGAGCTGATATGTTGGGCGGCCGCGCTGGTTTTCCAGTAACAGTGCACCCGCGCTGTCAGGTGGGGCGGCCGCGCTGCATTCCTGTAGTCGAAAAAAGACAACAAAAGAAACAGAAAATCAGGGAGTTTAATATAAAATCAATTCAGACCCGAATTTTACTCTCCCACTTCCATATTTCCCTCTCCAAATCAATTTCAATCAACCCCATTACTCTCATTATTCCCATAATCAATTCCCACTTCTTTTCCATAACCAATTCTATTCCCAAAAGCCTATATATACACACACTTATACACAAACTTCTCCATCACTTCTTAAATTCTCAAACACAAATCTCTCTTAAACACTTATCTTTTCTCTCAACGTGTGCAATATCAATGGCACCCAAAAGATAAAGAACTCAATTTAGCAACAACACCACTGATTCTTCTAATGTTGGGGGTGTGAGGCCTGGGTTTGCAACTCCCAAGGCTGAGGCGGAGTATACGAGGCTGCTTTCAAAGCCCATAGCCAAGGAGCGAGGTTTTCTGCCATCGGGGAAAGATGGTAAGTTATTGGAGATGATCATGGAGATGGGTTGGGTTACTTTTTACAAGGCACCCGCTGCTGTGCCCATGAGTGGGGTTCGTGAGTTCTACGCGAATGCAAAGGCGGAGAAGAACGGATTTTCTGTGGTGATGAGGTTGACTGTGGAGTATAGTGCTGAGGCGATTCGGAGGGTGATTGAGCAGTCCGAGAGGAGGCCAGATCAGGATAACCGGAATGAGAAGACGGGGGAGGATTTTAACTTAGATTTGATCGTTGCTACATTGTGTATGACTAAGACTCACTGGAATTTCAAGAGGGGCATGAACGAGTATGCCACTTTTCCTGCCTCGTGCATGAACAGGTTTGCACGTGCATGGAATTCTTTTACTTTTGCCAACATCATGCCATCTTCTCATGTGCATGATGTTACTGTGGATCGTGCACGTTTGTTGTGGGGCATTCTTCAGAGAGACTATGTGGATCTCGGGATGGTGCTTTATCAGGGTAATTTGAGGTTTTTTCGTGGGAGTACTACAGATTCTATACCCTATGTGTCGATTGTGATGAAGCAGTATGTGGCGGTTGGAGTTCATTGGCCCGCACACGAGCAACTTCAGCTTCCTAGTGCTCCTATTGACAGTTCTACGTTGTTGAGCATGCAAGAGTGGTATGGTGGAAATCGTGATCCGAAGGGGCTTGGTTATTCTTGTGACCATCTGCCAGGTAGAAGGCCAGCTGATCAGACATATGCTGGTAGTTCTTCACAGGCCTGTAGAGCAGCTTGGAGTGCTCAGTTGGGTGAAGCAGGTCCTTCCCCGTCACAACAGCAGCAACAACAGCAGGAGGAAGTAGATGATAGTGCTGGTTTGGGTTCATCGCAATATAGGCGCTTGGCGAGGAGGATGGATGCGATGCATGACATCCATAGTCGGTTTACACATGATCTCACCCAGGCGTTCGGGACAACATTCAGAGCCACAGGAGTTGATATCCAGTGGCCAGTTTTTGGTGAGGACTCTGTGTATCCACCTCCAGACACTCCAGACACTCCTGACACTCCACCCGTGGAGGGTGATGATCCTGATTTCGAGTAGGTATGCTTGATTCCTTACTATTAAATTCACTGAGGACAGTGAAAATTTTAAGTTTGGGGGTGATAGTTTAAGGAATATGTTTGTGTGAGTCCATATAGTTTGCATGTTCATGATAGTTAGTTCATATAGTTGCATATTTATCATGTAATTTTTTTTATTTTTCTTATAGTATATTGCAAATAGTCATGTATTTGCAGTATAACATAATCCCTTAGTTAATTTGCTGACTAATTTGTGACATTGATGCAAGTGTGGTGATGTCGTATTTAGGAATGTTAAGTCTTATCAAGTTGATTTGTATGCTAGAAGCAATTTTTTTTCACTAAGTCTTATAGGTTGCTTGCGTGCTAGATCATGATCATGGTTCGTTTGTTTGTCGAGGTTTAATCACATGTTTATAGTTAGAATGTATGATATTTTCTTAATGGTAAAATAACATGGATGTTTAAAAAATTGGATAAAAATATAGGATTTCAATGCTAGTTGTGGCTAGGTGTCAAATGGCTGGTAGCCGGCTCATTTTATATGAGTAGTCTAGGGTTGAGCGAGATGGAGCGAAACACACTCGCTCAGAAATTGAAAAAAAGAAAAAAAAAAGAGAAAAGAAAAGAATAGAAAAAAAAAGAAAAAAAATGTGTTATGTATAATTGATCACGAGTGGGCTCTTTAATACTCGAGTTATTAAGTTCTTAGGGGATTTTGTGCCTAGTGACCTAAGGCTTTTATAGTCTGGGATCCACTAACATAACGCTCGCTACATAGGTATTTTTGTATAAGTCTTTTATGGACCTCACTCATTGCACGATCAAATATGCATATTTGTGTTTGTTATGTATTATCAATAAAATCATGGATCCATGTATAACTCCGATAAATAAAAATTGAAGTGTTATAAGTTATTTTGAGTTTAGCGTTTATTCTACTTATAACCTTGTGATTGTCTTGATGAGTAGTGAGTCATGATTATTGATCTAGTCGCGTTAGTACTTCTGTCAAGCAATTGCACACATGCACGCTTCTGGTTTGTGAGTTGATTTGTGAGATTTGATTGAACTTGTGCGAAGAACTACATTTGTTGAGATCTTGCTTGTCGGTTGGTTAAGTTATTCTATTGGGATTGTGGCGCCCTCCAAACCCGGGTCAGAAGTTTGGGGTCCATAACACATACACAATATATAAACCTGTATAAGAAATATTATTTGCAATGACCCTGCTTTACATAACCACGGATTGCAACAGGTTAAAGTGTGAAAACAAGCCACAACCTTAACTTTTATTACAATGTACCAAATCCCAACTAATTTAACTTACAACTGAACAATATAATTATTCTTACAATTTTACTATCTCACTACCGCAATAAGCTCCAGCTAGCTCGATCCAACTCAATCTGGAATCCTAGCTCGTACATTGAACTGGGAAACCTCACTATCAACCGTATCCTTCTTAACTGTAGAATACATAAAAAGATTCGCAAGAGTGAGCTAACTAACTCAGCAAGTCACAATGACAATAATTGAGGGTAATCAATGATCAAACGAGATGATCAGATGAATCAAGTTTATTGCTAAACAATCATTATAATTGGATATTCATTTTAAGTTATAAACCAAGGTTAGGCTGCTGATCAGTCACGCACTAACCCCGAGCAAAGCACACAACACTGCTCTAATTACTGGATCCAAGACACACATTGGCCTAACTTGACCATTGATATGGTCTGACCACGAATCTGGTCCACATATAAAAAAAACTATCCAATTCTAAAATAGTTCAATATGATAAATAATATAATCCGATAAAACAAGATCATAATCAATAATGATTAAACACTTAAATAAAAATGTAAGGAAACTCATGGATATCACAAGGGTATATCAGGGTATGTATGAAAAACGGTTTTCAGCCTGTAAAAGGATCAGGTATTAGACCAATAATGATTTTTCAAGGTATAGTTCTTTGATGTTATAAAGAATGGTTGGAGTATAAAAGTTTCTGTGTTTTCAAACAAATATGTTCCAGTGTTTGGTGTTTGGTAGTTATATATTTGGGGAGTAGTATCATATTTGTGTGGTTGGGTATTTAAAAATCAACTAAGGATGGTTTACAAAAAAAATAAGGCTTATGGCTCAAAGATCAAATGATGTGATTTGGGTTCAAGGTTGTATGATTCAAGGTACTTTCAATATAAAACAGAACTATTTTGAATACTTAACAATATTTCACGAGAGAATTTAGAAACATTTGCATTATATCTTGAAAAAGGTTTAGAAGTACTTGACTTACAGGGCTTTAGAAGTACTCTGCCGCTCAGGCTTTAACGTTCAACCACTAGACCGCATTAGATTCGACTTCACACTCAGGTTTTTCTGTTGAAACTCGACTGAGCTCTTCGACTGACTACTAGGTCATCTTTAGTCCAACGTCCACTTTCGGTTTCCCGACTAAAACCTACAGGGGCGAAATACTCTATGTTAGACACTTAGTTATGCTTGACATATCCTCGCTACAACCTACCCATACGATAACATATTCCAACTCGTAATTATCCATATTATAATACCACAGACAACAATTAGGGTTCACGTTCTCGAAATCGGTTCAGTGTTCGTTTTCAGAAAATACGAATACTCGTCATTTTACGAAATTAGGGTTACTGAGTTTTGGACAGAACATTCATCACAACATACAATCAAGTTCGTATAAAGTATATATATATATATATTCACTTGACATCCCGATAATTACCGGATGCGCTCCCGCATTTCCATAGTTGATTTCCCGGAAATCGGGCAGCGTCTCCTTTGTTTATCGGACTACCCGTCAAAACATCAATCGACGTCAAACCACAAAGTTCACAACAATAACAACTACAATAATTCACCAATCCATTCTAAAATTCCTAATCACCGATACAACTCAATAATCATAACCAACTCAACCATCTTGATACAGTATTTACTAATTAACTAAGTCGATCCAGAATAAAACACAACACGAATTTTATTTATTTATTTTTTTTTAAAAATATTAGGACTCAGAATCGTGTCATCACAGCCCACCGTCGACTCGTCGAGACTCATCATCGACGGCGGCAAAATTTATTGGTGCCCGATACAATACGGGTTTCCGAATAAATTACACCAATTATTTTAAAATCATTTCCGCACGTATAATTTATTTTCACGAAATCAGTCAATACAACTTCCTGCAGAAATTGCAACAATTAAAATAAAAACATAACATCAGGAACGATCGAACCAAAATAATAAAATAAAAATCACAAAACAACGCGCCTACGCGCTGCACGGCCACCACACCTCTCGGAATTCCCGAGAGGTAGCAACCACAAAAACAGTCACCAAGGAAAAATCACAACTCAACAGATATACATGCATATGAGATACGCACATAACACATAAATTAGCATAACACAAGCTGAATCGGAAACCAAGGCGGCGCAGTCACCGGAATAATCACCGGCGACGTGAACTGGAAAAATAGAGCAGGGCGGTAGTAATTACCAAGGAGACAGAACGATAAGGAGGAGATTCACAGGAGAAAAAAAATAGAGGGAGAGAGACTGAGACTGCGGCGGTGGAAAGAGGACCGGGGGGTGGGGAAAGAAGCTCCGCGATGAGAAAAGAAAACATGGGTGGGGGTATCTGTGCATGTGTTTGTTTGTTTTATTTATTTATTATTTTTTTATGTAACAATCCAGCACCAACACGTGGATCACAGTTTTGTAAAACTCTGACACGTATCAAAAATTTACCACGTATAATTATTTCTGCTTACAAGCCCCAATTCTGATTCACATTCTGTATTTAAACGAACCAGGTTGCGCATAAAATAAGCTCAGAAAATTACCAAAATAGTCTTAAAATTTTATAAAAATCCCGAAACTAATAAAATAATATTTTCATAATTTTTAAAGCATTTTTGAAACGCAACTCGTACCCGCATTTCATGATTAACGAACCGAGCTGCACTTAAAACAAATTCTGAAAATCACGAAAATAGTCTTAAAATGCTAGAAATATCTCGAAGTAAATGAAAACACAATTTTCGTAATTTTAACACAATTTCTGAAATGCAATTTATACCCGTTTTTAACAAATAAACGTATCAACACGCGGGTGAAATAAATCCCGAAAATTTTCAAAATAATTTTAAAATTCTTGAAATATTCCAAACTTAAATAAATATGAGTTTCATAATTTTTGAAGAATTCTGAAATTAAATACAGATTTTACAATTTAATGAAATCAGAAAATCATACATGGTTAAATAATTGATAAAATATTGATATCTAAATTTTGTAAAATCCCAAAAATAATTGTTGAAATTATAAAATTAATTTTAGAGACAATCCAAATATTTACGGATTTAAAACTGTAATAAAATCAACCTTAAAAATAAAACTGAACAAGATAACTAAATTTTTAACTACACATTCCAATCCTTTACACCAGTAAATCACAGACAAATAGTATATATCAACACACTATTGCCAAAACCAAGACACATATTTTTATTAATTAATACTTCCACAATTACATATTTAAATAATTCAAAAATACACGAGTCGTTATATCCTTCCCCCCTTAAAAAGATTCTGTCCTCAGAATCTGGTCTAACTAAATAAGTGAGGATATTTGTCAAGCATATCTGACTCTAGTTTCCAAGTAGACTCTTCTACTCGAGGATTTCAAATGCACTTACTATGGATATACTCTCATTTTCAAGAACTCGCCTTTAACGGTCAAGAATTTGGATCGATCACTATATGCAGAACAAGCTTGGACAAGAGCCCCTTGGCTCCTAATCAATCACTTAATTCAAATCAGATACTTATTGCTTTAACATTAACAGGCCAAACACATTATATGTACACACTGTTGTGATGGTAACATCAACTCATAAATAACTTTATCTATATTTATCAATACCCCGAATGGTTTACTAATTTTAGGACTTAACCTATCCATCCTACTTAGACTTATCCAGTCTCTTTCAAGATGAAACTTGTACTAACACTACTGGTCCTATTTCTATACTCATATTCTCTCTCGATACAATTTCGACTTCTTTCTTTGTCTACTCCGAGCTGCTCCAATCAATATCACTACGCTCTTGGTGTGCTGAATTAACTTAGAATTTGACAACTTTCTTTCTCCCACTTTATCTCAATAAAAATGGGGACCTATACTTACGTTCACATGAAACTTGGTAAAGTGGCATTCCAAAGCTGATATCGATGATAAATGATTATTCCAGTGTTTCCTTAAAACTCAACCTCTCAACATATCTTACATTTCCTGAATCACTTCCTCACTGTGACCCTTTGTTTAAGGATGATATGTGGTGCTCATTTTTAACTTAGTATCCAAATATTTAAACATCTTTTACTCTTTTCCAATTCTTTTATTAATTCCTCAGGGGTCTTAATTACATCCAATCCTTTTCTTTCTGCACAAGGCATCTGTTACCATTCGGCTTTATTTAGGTAGTTGCTAATGAATTAATCAGAATCTTTTGTTAACCTCAGTTAGAATTTTATACTTGAGAACACAACGTATAGTTGCTCTCCTTCTAATCTTTGGAGAAAAATCCTTGAGCATTCCACATAGACTTTCTTATTTTTTGAATAGTTGAAGATGTTATCAGTAAACACAATTCACTTATCCAAGTACTCCTTATACACCATATTCCTTAATTCCTTATAGACAACTAATACACTTGTTATTTTACATAATATCACCAGAACTTGTAATGCTCATAACTTGTTTTAATCATAATCTCTGATATGTTCTCAGGTTGGATCTTAAGATAATCCCCGAGACATAACATACTTCTTGATTTAAGTCTCATAAATAATCAATTCTTTATAGGGTCTCACTCCTTCTTATTCGTTGTTTTGTTAAACTCCCGATAATCAGTACATACTCTCATAATTTTATTTATTTTTTTTTCCTTAACATCACTGGTACACTTCACGATTTGCTTCTTGTAAAACCACTCCCTGGGTCTGCCTTATCCACTAGGCCTCCAATACTTCGCCTTAATTCTTTTTACTTATAACATCCAAGTGCTGGAAGAAAACCTGGGGATATCGTTATCATTCTCCTGGGCGCATAAATTTCCTCTTACTAACTGCTAACATCATAATCCATTATCTTCTCTTGACATCTCCTTATCTTTCCCTTAACAACTTCGACTGAAAGGTCATACTATCCATCCTTGCTCCTTTTGGATTATAAACTCTGACTTCCAATTTTTAAAATTCCATAAATAATTCTTCTGGTACAGTCTCCATGTTTGTTCTCTTCTTTTTGTTTATCGCTTCCCACTACATTTGCTTTTCCTCGTGAATACATACTTCAAACTCTTATGGTCCGTATATATCTTACACCTTTCTCCATACATATCATGTTTCCCAATCTTTCAAAGAAAATATTATTACTGCTAGTCCCAATTATGAGTAGGATACTTCTGCTTATAAGGTTTTGGTTGTCTGGATGCATATACATAACTTTATTATGCTGCATCAACACACACCCTATTCCCTTATGAGAAGCATCACTATAAACTACAAAGTCTCCTTGATACATTTAAAGTGATAAAGCAGGTGACGTAACCATTCTTTCATTTGACTCCGCAAAACTTTCTTCACCGTTCTCCATTTCATATAAACTTCTTGCTTTTCCTGGTTAGCTTCGCCAAATGTATTGCAACTTTCAAGAAATCCTGCACAAATTTTCAATAATAACCGGTACAGGGTAAAACTTTTTACTTTTGTTGGTGTGTCTGGTATCTTTTCATTCATAATAACTTTAATTTCTGCTGAATCTCTTTTGATCTTCTCCACATTGACTATTTATGCTAAGAACTATACTTCATACAACTTCTTTCTTCTCCAACTTCCCAGTTATCATTAAATGCTTTGCATGGTCCTCCGTTGATTTTAAGTATCACAACTACAGCTTATCCAGATATTCCTTAAAGATTCTATCCATCGAGTTCAAATATTACTGGTATATTGGTTAATCCAAATGACAATACGTGAACAGTACTTAGTTCTGAAAATTATCTTTGATATATCCATAGGTTTAATCTTCAATTGGTGAAATACCAAATCTTAAATCAATCTTATAAAAGTACTTTGCTTCTTTCATTTGATCAAACAAATCATTGGGTTGAGGTAACAGATACTTGCTCTCGATAGTAAACTTGTTGAGCTTTCGCTAGTCGACGTTCAATCTCATACTTTCATCTTTCTTATTAACAGTTAATACCGGTGCACCTTATGGGGTACACTAGGTCTAATCACTTCTTCTTCTAGCATTTTTTGCATCTGCTTTGCTAACTTCCTCATTTTAGCTAATGCCATTTTGTGTAAGGCCTTGGTTACTGGCTTCGTCTCAGGTGCTAAGTCAATCGCGAACCTCATTTTCCTATCTGGAGGAAATGTGGATAACTCTTCTGGAAACATATCTTAAAACTCCTTAATTGCTATAAAATCTTCAAGTTCTGTGTGCTCCTGACTTTCATTTATAATCGCCATAGTGCTTACATCTTGGTCACCATAACCTTTTAACTTAAATCATTGTTAACAAGTTCTTTACCTTCCTTTGTCCTTTAAACCTCATCATATTCTCATTTGGCGTCTTCAAAACTATCTTCTATCACGATGGTCTATCTGGTCATCACACTTAAATAGCTAGTCCATTTCTTAAAATAATGTCAAATCCTCACAAACTTATTGCCAGAAATCTCACTTCCACCATTGGTACTTACTTATTTAACAAATACACGTTCTTGACTTGCTAGTCCTTTAATCACAATCTTATCAATTTAACAGGGTAATTCATCTTATCAACAAAACCTTGGGAGCTAAACAATCAAGTTGCTCCCACATCTTTCAATACTTTAACGCATAAGGTATCCACGATAATCATTCACATCACCACATCCGTATTCTGAATAACATATTTCACCGAAAAATCATAATTTCTCGTTCTCGGAGACGTATTCCTCATTGGAGTAGATTCCCTTGACTCTTAGTGCATCTCTGACTAGGGCTAGTGATTTGAAATCCTCGCCATATGCCCTTGTTCCTTTTTTTTATGCATGAAAGGTAGATGGAACTTTGTCCGCTTGGTTCATAATACGTTGATTTGTTTGAAAAACTTTTGCAAAGAACGACGGTATAACGAAATAACTAGAAGGATTCATAATTCAATAAACTTGAAGTTGAAAAGAAAGAAGAAATGATAAGTTGGATATGAATGAGACAACCACATTGGTACTTAAGATGGCTAGTCTTTCATACCATATGGCATACAGCACATGATTAGGTGGCGTCCCACCCGACTCTTCGTCATTCCGACAAAGTGTCTCACCATAACACTGTTTGTCCCAATCAGAAAACAAAACTTGAGGGAAATAATTAAATTTGAAAGGAATGCAATATCCTCCTTTTTGATATTATAGCAAAGAGTTTATTTAAGAAAAGAAGTTCATACTTATTTAGGAATCAAAAAGAGGATAAACGCTGTAATATTGAAGACAAGAATGATACCATTGGTCACCATCCATATTTCACTTGTATTCATTTTTCGAGCTTGTTCGATCATATCTCCATTGTGTCATATAATAACTTTAGAAAGTACGTCGAAATGCCTTCGCAAATTAAGCATTATGGTAGATTTTTACTTGTCACGACTTGCGTCTTTAACATCGCACCTACACGTATAATACTTTAACAATTCAATCATAATAGTGTCCCTACCAGATAACCTCGAGTTTCCTCTTTTTAATTTAGAATAACCACGAATCATTCAATATAACGATCCTTTTGTTAATAATATTCTTCTTTTAGAAAAGTCTGGAAATCTTCTCAATCTTCTTCGATCATGCCCAGGCTCCTTTTTAAATCAATAAATTCTTTAAACTTTAATGGTGTCTGCAACTGGATGAATAATTACTCAGTACGCGGATTCTATTATTAACCTTGTCAAATAATATTTGCACCTTACTGATAGGAATAATCAACTTCTTCATAATCGCGGGTTACTTTATTCTCTGAATTAACAATACTAAGTCTAAAATAAGTATCCTTCCAGGTAATCCGAGTCTTTTAACAAACAAGAAACTCAAGTAGTAACTTGACAACCAATGTTTAAAACTTATTTTATTTAAAAAGGTTTTTAGAAATTTTGTAAAAAAAAATCTTTTTCGAAAACTTGTTAAAAATTTTGAAAATCATAAATCTGGTTGTCTATACTATATGAGTTGGTTGTTGTCCTTCCTACCTATAAGAAGGTACCAAATTATAGGAACGATCCCATAAAGGTTCATTCACTTCAATCTACCTTCTTTCCTTTATTGGGTCCATTTGCCTTCCTTAATCGACGATCCCTTTAATTGTCGTTGCATGTTATCGTATTCGTAGTTTCACATCAAAACTTTCATATTGGTAATACTCCCGTCATCAACTTTGCAATCAATAAGTGGAGCAGATTATCCAATAGTCAACAAGTAGGCTAATGTCACATCACCTTGTTACTATAAATGTATCACATCGTCAGAACACCATTATCTAAATTCAAGAAAGCTCCAGATTTATACTCTTCTCTAACTCTCTTTCAAAACTCATCTAGTCCATTTCTCAAGCTAGTCATGGGGGCCTAGTCACTAATGGCTTCATTTAACCTAATAATATCTATCCTCCAAAACACTTGAATCTTCTTTCTAAACTTCTTCTCACCTTTATTTATATCTCCAGTACTCACCATTTACAGTAACCCTCTAATCCATCCTCGTTGGTACTATTGCTTCATAGGACAAGTTTTAAACTGAGGGTATAAGACAGGATGTAGTGTAAACTAAAGAGATACACTCACAGCCGAATGTCCAGTAAAACAAGAATAAGCAGATGGAGGTTTTTTTTTAAATAAGTGGTCTCACATCAGGAGGTGGTATAATAGCGTAGAATAGCTTGAAGGGGTGAAGCTGTTATAGAAGAAGGTAATACCTGTAATACTGATGAAAGAACAAGGTGCGAATCAAATTTAGGAGAAGATGACGATCCTCGAACGGAAGGCTCCGAATGATCAGGTGATACAGGGAAAACAGGATCTGCCATTGCCTTTATCTGGAAATCACGTCGCAAGCTAAGAATCCCAAATCGCAATACGAACCGTGTCGGAGACTTACTATACAGTCGCACTCAACCTCACAATGTCTTATCTTTCTATTTCCTATTCCTAATCCTAACCCTCTACCCAATCCCGACAATCTAGGCTTGTTTCAGTGATTTATAACCTGTAGCTCTGATACCAACCTATGGCGCCCTCCAAACCCGGGTCAGAAGTTTGGGGTCCACAACACATACACAATATATAAACCTGTATAAGAAATATTATTTGCAATGACCCTGCTTTACATAACCACGGATCGCAACATGTTAAAGTATGAAAACAAGCCATAACCTTAACTTTTATTACAACGTACCAAATCCCAACTAATTTAACTTACAACTGAAAAATATAATTATTCTTACAATCTTACTATCTCACTACCGCAATAAGCTCCAGCTAGCTCGATCCAACTCAATCTAGAATCCTAGCTCGTACATTGAACTGGGAAACCTCGCTATCAACCGTATTCTTCTTAACTGTAGAATACATAAAAATATTCGCAAGAGTGAGCTAACTAGCTCAGCAAGTCACAATGACAATAATTGAGGGTAATCAATGATCAAACGAGATGATTCATAGAAATCAAGTTTATTGCTAAATAATTATTAGAATTGGATATTCATTTTGAGTTATAAACCAAGGTTAGGCTGCTGATCAGTCACACACTAACCCCGAGCAAAGCACACAACACTGCTCTAATTACTGGATCCAGGGCACACATTGGCCTAACTTGACCATTGATATGGTCTGACCACGAATCTGGTCCACATATAAAAAAAACTATCCAATTCTAAAGCAGTTCAATATGATAAACAATATAATCCGGTAAAACAAGATCATAATCAATGATGATTAAACACTTAAATTAAAACGTAAGGAAACTCATGGATATCACAAGGGTATATCAGGGTATGTATGAAAAACGGTTTTCAGCCTGTAAAAGGATAATGTATTAGACCAATAATGATTTTTTAAGGTATAGTTCTTTGATGTTATAAAGAATGGTTGGAGTATAAAAGTTTCTGTGTTTTCAAACAATTTTATTCCAGTGTTTGGTGTTTGGTAGTTATACATTTGGGGAGTAGTATCATATTTGTGTGGTTGGGTATTTGAAAATCAACAAAGGATGGTTTACAAAAAAAATAAGGCTTATGGCTCAAAGATCAAATGATGTGATTCGGGTTCAAGGTTGTATGATTCAAGGTACTTTCAATATAAAACAGAACTATTTTGAATACTTAACAATATTTCACGAGAGAATTTAGAAACATTTGCATTATATCTTGAAAAAGGTTTAGAAGTACTTGCCTTACAGGGCTTTACAACTATTACTGATCAACTCTGAGCCGACTCTGCCGCTCAGGCTTTAACGTTCAACCACTAGACCGCATTAGATTCGACTTCGACTTTCAGGTTTTTCTGTTGAAACTCGACTGAGCTCGTCGACTGACTACTAGTTCATCTTTAGTCTGACGTCCACTTTCGGTTTCCCGACTAAAACGTACAGGGCGAAATACTCTATGTTAGACACTTAGTTATGCTTGACATATCCTCGCTACAACCTAACCATACGATAGCATATTCCAACTCGTAATTATCCATATTATAATACCACAGACAATAATTAGGGTTCACGTTCTCGAAATCGGTTCAGTGTTCGTTTTCAGAAAATACGTATACTCGTCATTTTACGAAATTAGGCTTACTGAGTTTTGGACAGAACATTCATCACAACATATAATCAAGTTCGAATAAAGTATAAATATATATATTCACTTGACGTCCCGATAATTACCGGATACGCTCCCGCATTTCCATAGTTGATTTCCCGGAAATCGGGCAGCGTCTCCTTTGTTTATCGGACTACCCGTCGAAACATCAATCAACGTCAAACCACAAAGTTCACAACAATAACAACTACAATAATTCACCAATCCATTCTAAAATTCCTAATCACCGATACAACTCAATAATCATAACTAACTCAACCATCCTGATACAATATTTACTAATTAACTAAGTCGATCCAGATTAAAACACAACACAAATTTTATTTATTTATTTTTTTTAAAAAAAATATTAGGACTCAGAATCGTGTCATCACAGCCCACCATCGACTCATCGAGACTCATCGTCGACGACGGCAAAATTTATTGGTGCCCGATATAATACAAGTTTCCAAATAAATTACACCGATTATTTTAAAATCATTTCCGCACATATAATTTATTTTCACGAAATCAGTCAATACAACTTCCTGCAGAAATTGAAACAATTAAAATAGAAACATAACATCAGGAACGATCGAACCAAAATAATAAAATAAAAATCACAAAACCACGCGCCTACGCGCTGCACGGCCACCACAACTCTCGGAATTCCCGAGAGGTAACAGCCACAACAACAGTCACCAAGGAAAAATCACAACTCAACAGATATACATGCATATGAGATACGCACATAACACATAAATAAGCATAACACAGGCTGAATCGGAAACCAAGGCGGTGCAGTCACCAGAATAATCACCGGCGATGCGAACTGGAAAAACAGAGCAGGGCGGTAGTAATTACCAAGGAGACAGAACGATAAGGAGGAGATTCACAGGAGAGAAAAGAAAAAAAAATAGAGGGAGAGAGACTGAGGCTGCGGCGGTGGAAAGAGGACCGGGGGGTTGGGAAAGAAGCTCCGCGATGAGAAAAGAAAACAGGGGTGGGGGTATCTGTGCGTGTGTTTGTTTGTTTGTTTTATTTATTTATTATTTTTTTATGTAACAATCCAGCAGCAACACGTGGATCACGGTTTTATAAAACCCTGACACGTATCAAAAATTTACCACGTATACTTATTTCTGCTTACAAGCCCCAATTCTGATGCACATTCTGTATTTAAACGAACCAGGTTGCGCATAAAATAAGCTCAGGAAATTACCAAAATAGTCTTAAAATTTTATAAAAATCCCGAAACTAATAAAAAAAATTCATAATTTTTAAAGTATTTTTGAAACGCAACTCGTACCCGAATTTCACGATTAACGAACCGAGCTGGACTTAAAACAAATTCTGAAAAATCGTGAAAATAGTCTTAAAATGCTAGAAATATCCCAAAGTAAATGAAAATGCAATTTTCGTAATTTTAACACAATTTCTGAAATGTAATTTATACCCATTTTTAACAAATAAACGAATCAACACGCGGGTGAAATAAATCCTGAAAATTTCTAAAATAATTTTAAAATTATCGAAATATTCCAAACTTAAATAAATATGAGTTTCATAATTTTTGAAGAATTCAGAAATTAAATACAGATTTTACAATTAAATGAAATCAGAGAATCATACAGGGTTAAATAATTGATAAAATATTGATATCTAAATTTTGTAAAATCTCAAAAATAATTATTAAAATTATAAAATCATAAAACTAATTTTAGAGACAATACAAATATTTACGGATTTAAAACTGTAATAAAATCACCTTTAAAAATAAAACTGAACAAGATAACTAAATTTTTAACTACACATTCCAATCCTTTACACCAGTAAATCATAGGCAAATAGTATATATCAACACACTGCTGCCAAAACCAAGACACATATTTTATTTAATTAATACTTCCACAATTACATATTTAGATAATTCAAAAATACTCGAGCCGTTATAGGGATCGTTGCATTCATATAGGTTTCATTCATGCATTTTTATTTCTTGTTCTTTGAGTCTGTTTATGCTTGAGGACAAGCATCGATTCAAGTTTGAAGGTATGTTAAGTGGAATTTATATCCACTTATAATGCTTCGTAAAGCTTTGAATTGATGTTTTATACTCAAGTTATTTGTATTTTTGATGTGTTTTTGTAGTGTTTTGCATTTCAGGCATAAATAAAGGATCAAGGTGATTTAACATTGCTTTGATGCTAAAATGGTGTTAGGATGATTGTTATTCCTAGTGGACTAACAATGAGATTTACAGAAGGGGGGTTGAATGTAAATCTCAAAACTTTTTCAAGTTTTGAGCAGTTTTAAAGGCTTTGTGTTCAAGATAAACAAGTGTGTGAATTGCTTTAAGCTAATACAGACAGATATATATTCAAGCACTAATGTAAAGAACATAACAGACCTTAAAAACTTTTCTGGTGGATTGTTGTTCCACCAGAGATGGTATTTCAGAAAATCTGTGATTCTAGATGTTGATCACAGCTGCATCCTAGTACAAACTAGATAATTTTTCTCTCAAGATATTTCTAAACAGCACTGGAAAAATTCTTATCTAATTACTAGCTGCTACTTGGTTTATATATCACCAAGTTTACAAGTGAAGACAAAGATAAAAATACAATAATAAAATAAGTTCTCCACTTGTTTCTTCTCCATATCACTCAAGTACTTTGTTGACTATTGCCTCTTTGTACTAGAGTAGAACGGCTGCTTTTTCTGATGTTCCTGAAATTAGGCTTCCACATTTCAGTTATCTCTGTCAACCCATGTGCCTCTGTCTGCTGTTACAACTACCACTTATCAACTGCTATTTAACAGAACATCCGTTGAAGCCTTCATCCGTTGATGGCTTTATCCGTTGACGTGTTAGCAGTTGAAGCTCTATCCGTTGAAGCTTTAGAGACATCCGTTGAAGCTTTGTTTCTCATCCGTTGAAGGTCTTTAAGATATCCGTTGATACCACTTCATTTATACAAAATTACAAGGCATGAAATATTTACATTTGGCCTTCCTATTTGCATATCTTCTAGTAGTCAACATGACTTATATTTTCTCTCAACTTCTAAGAATTATATCTTAAATACAGAGACTGAAATGTGCTACAACACTAGACTTATTTCTAAGTAAAGCTGCACCATCAACGGATAGCCAAAGTGGTCTTATCCGTTGAGGCTACAAACACTAAACTTCTACTTAAGTATTTTGTTAAACATATCATCAAACTAATGCACATATATTCCTAACAATCTCCCCCTATTTATGTCTATAAGAATTGTAGACATAAATTCAGGGTTAGGGTTAACTTGATGATAACAAAACACTTAACAAATATATGAATTGAAACTAAGTAGAAATTTAAAAGTGCTGCAAAAGTGTATGTACTAGGAGGTAATTGAAGATTTACAGAATTTCCAAGGGTGCTCCTCTAGTCTGAGCAAATCATCTTTTTCTTCTTTGTTCCCTTATTTTCTTTCCTAGCCCTTTGTCATTTTCCTCAATTTGGAGTTGGAGTTGTCTGTAGAATTCAGCTTCATCTTCATCACTGATATCCAACTTAGATTGCATTTCCTTGAGAGTTTCATTGCTGGCAATCTTGAGTTGGTCTTCAAGTCTGAAAAATCTTCTGACTCCTTTATCATCTCTAAATTCCATCAACCAATGAGGTGATTTGTGGATTGTAATTCCCCTTTCTTGAATGAGTAAAGTTCTAGGCAAAGCATTGGGCTCCCTCCAAGTTTTCCTTATGTTGGCAATCTTGTTGAGAATTTCAGTCTTGGCAGTCCTGGTAAAGCCAGTATCCTTTTGTATGGCTGAAAAGACTCTGATCAAGGTAGAGTAGCCTTCATTCAAAATCCTGTAGAGAGGCCATGTTCTTTCCCCAGCTCCTTTGTATCTGAACACCAATCTCTCTGGTAGCTGTCTGTAGGCAGCTATTCCCCTTACATCCTCCAGCTCATCCAGATAAAGTTCAATGTCTGAAATTTCTTTTATGTCACAGATGTGAACATAATCATCTTTAGAAATGGGTGGCTTAGGCTTAGGTTTTTGTTTTTGAGTGAATTTCTTAGAGGTTAGGGGAGGTGTAGATTTGGATTTTCTTTTCTATTTCTTTGGTAGTGGAAGAGTGGTTAAAAAGGTAGGCAATTTGATGGTGTCCCAATCAATAGGTTCCTCTTTTGGGATGATTAGTTCACCATGGATGTTTATAGTGGGATCAGCAACACAAGGTTCAGGTATGGAAGGTAGTGGTTTAGATATTGATTTAGTTTCTTCAGTGTTATCTTCACTCCTTCTATGTGCCTTGGCCTTTCTTCTGTTTCCCTTCTGCCATTCCTCTCTTTCCTCCATACTCTCACCAAATATACTCCCAAAAACCTCATCTAGGTTTGCAATCTTGTCTTCACCCCTGACTTCAATTCCCTTCTCTCCTTCAACTTGACTTGACTTTAGCTGTTGTTCAAGCTTTGCTTGTGCTCTTTTGTCAGCCTTGAGTTTTTCAGCTTCTTTCTTCAACCTTTTGGTTTCTTCCCTCTTGGCCTTTGGAAATTTGGGATGTCCTTGCATCACACAGATACTCTTACCCTCTCTAAAGATAATGGCCATTTTCATTCTTTCAACTATGTCCTTGGTCTCCTTGTGCTTTTTGATGTTAGCACCCAAAACTTTGTCTTCATCAGGCTTTGGAAGAGGAAAGTCCACTTCTTTCATCTGAGCAAAGTCTAGGGGTTTCTTTGTGGAGTCCTTGCTGGATCTAGTGTTGGGCTTGAGAACTACAGGTTTTAGATTCTTGAAAGAAGTCTCTCCAACCTTCTTCCTCCTTTCTGGCTTGTGCTCCATAATGATTGGTTCAACCTTTGTGCTATGTTTCACAGATTTTGATGTATCTTGTGTTGAGCCAAACACTTGTTGCACCCTTCCATCAATTCTCCTCCTTTGCTCTTTCACTTGAATTTCAGCTGCTGCTAGCTGGATTAGGTCAATTCCATCAGGCTTTCCTTTGATTTGCATAATTGGAGAAGTAGTGATGGCAGGAACTAGCACTTTAGATATCTGGATTTTTGTAGATGGCTCTCCTTCCCCTTCCCTTTTTCTCTCCCCCTTTTTGTTATCATCAAGGAGAGGGGTCAAGCCTTGTGCCTTTGCCAGCTGCATAAGTAGACTTGTTTGAGATTGTTGGTTGTGAAGAATGCTGGCCACATAATTTTCAATAACTTGGACTCTGTCTTCTAACTTAGCCAACCTCTTTTCAGTATTTGAATCCTTTTTCAATCTCAACAATAAGTCCTTCATTGTACCATAGGGCATGACTGAATCCAATTTTTCAGAATTGTAGGATTTCAAGTCAGCAATATCCTTCTTGAGTTCATCCACACTCAGATTCTGTCTGACTTGCTGCAACTTCATGAGATGCAGTGAGTCCAGGTGAGCTGTAAGGATTGCCTTGGTACCAGCATGTGAAGTTTTCTGAATGGCCTGTTGGATAGTACTGATTTGTTTGACTAAGGAGACATTGAATTGCCCTGATGTAGACTCCTTTGTCAAGGCCCATTCAGGTAAATTTGGAATAGAACTAGGGCTTTCATCTCCCCCTAAGTTCATGCTTCCATCAAAAGAAACAGAGTCATCATCATCAGAATTTACTCCAAATTCCTCAGATGACTCACCAGCTGTAGAAGGCATCTTGTTAATAGCAGCTTTATCCCTTTGAAGAGATTCTGTTGTATATACTAGATGTAGTGTCTTTTCTGCCTCCTCATTGCCCTGAGCAGCCATCAACTGATAGGCTGACACAGGATGAGTAAAAGTGTCAGCATCCAAGGAAATGTTATCTATTACAGCTTTGTAATGTTGCGGAAATTGTCTTTCCTTTTCAGCATCATCCACAATCATTGACTCACTAGCAATGGCTGGATCCACCCTTATATCTGCTGTACCTGCCTTTCTCTCTTTTTCTCTATATTCTTGCATCAGGGGCTCCCCCTGGCTCACACTCCTCACTTCCTCACCTTCACCTACTAAGGTGGTACTCCTCTCACTTACTTTTGCCATGCTGGAAGAAATAGCATGCATATTTGAGCTCTCAATCTCTCCTTTTGCCTGGGTGCAACCCAGCCTCTCACTCAAATTGTCACTCCCTTCCCTCAGTCCTAAAAGTGATTGTACAGTAATCATGTCTTCTACACTTGGAATTGCTTCAGTTGTGTGTGTAGAGACTATCAACGGATATGAAATAGCCGTTGAAGGTGACACTGATGGTATCAACGGATAACTGCTGTTAAGCTTATCCGTTGAAGAACAACCACTTGTCAACGGATGAGTGATATCCGTTGAAGAAGGAAAAGAAGTAGAAATTGAAAGTGATATAACTGTTGAATCTGTGTGGATTGATTTGAGTTTTGGTGACACAGATCCTTCAATTACATCTGAAAGAATTTGCGGGTGATCCAACAAATCATCTAAAAGATGATGATCACCTGTATTTGAGTGGGGCTCCTCCCTGAGTTGTAAAGAGGGAGAATCAGGAATTGATGGGAATAACATATCCACATCCAGAGATGGTGATGAAGTGTGTGGTGATTGATGTGTGTTAATTGTGAGAGAATGGGGCTGTGACTCCACATTTGTTGGAGCCACATCAAACTGAGTTTGAGAAGGCATAGATACAGATGGATGTATCTGTGCAGTGTGTGTACCCTGTGTAGAAGATTGGGTTCTAGCCCTCTTTCTTCTAATAAAAGCTTTTGTTGGTGAGTGTTTGGCTTCTGTGTCCCTCCCTCGTTTGATCTGTGTTCCTGGTTGGGAACTATTTTCAATAGTTACATCCTTTTGGGAGAATGCAGCTAGGGATGTGCTAGTAACCTTTTCAACCACCACAGCTTTTTGAGAAACTGTGGTTTGGCTAGCTTGGGAAACACTAATCTCTCCTTCCTTATCCTGGGGGTTTCTTTGATGTTCACCCCTCCCCTCACCACTCACACCCTGTTCACTCCCCTCAGGGTTAAGGGTAGGTGTTACAACTATTGTCTTTTGAGAAACAACAGAGGTGGTTTTCTTTGTCTTTGATTTTGAAAGTTTAGTTTTGGTGACCTTGGTAGGAATCTGTTGGGGCATTGTCACAGATTCCATGGGCACACTAGAAGATAAAGAAATAGAGGGGTTGGAAGAAGTAGGAGTTGTAGAAACAATTACCTCACTTACCTGAGGTGCATCCATGATTGGTAAATATACCAATGGTACACTGCTGTTGAGATCCATTCTCAATAAATCTGCAAGAACTCTTTTCTCTTGTACCCAGCACTTGAGTTTGTTATTCTCATTGGTTATGACCAAACCTTCAGCAACATGGTTAGCCAATAACATAAAGAATCTAGCATAATAGATGTTATTAGGTCTATTAGCTTTGTTACCTAATCTAGTACCCAATTCTAGCATAACATAATTGCTAAAGTTAAAATACCTATCAGAAATAAGCATATAGAGCATATTAACAAGAGATGAAGTTATGGCATCAAAATTACTAATTTTCCCAGAGAAAACCTTGATAAAGGCATCCCCAAGAAAACTCCATTCTTTCCTAAGGCATTTTCTTTTAATACTCCCTAAACTAGCAGAGTTAAGAGAATAACCTATGGAATCTAACATGCTGGATACATCATTATCAGTGTGTGGTGTCATGGCATTGTTCTCAGGCAATTTAAAACATGCTAGTAAATCATCACAGTTAACACAGTGATTTTTACCTTTGAGAGTGAAAGAGATGGTCATATCTATGGAATTGAACTCAGCAGTTGTCCAAATCTCCTCAACTACTTCACAGTAAATCGTTGGGGCTTCCAGCATTGCATAGCTAAGTTTACAGTTTTTGATGAAGTCCATCATTTTGTGATAATCTGAGTGGGCTTCATTCTTTGCTACCAAAGCTATGAAATTGTTCTTCTCATAGATGAACCCAGATTGAGACATAATTTTTACTACTGGTGCCATTGTTGTAAGTAGAAATTACAGAGAATAACTTGAAGGTTTTGCAGAGAGTAAATGGTAAAAGCTTTGAAGTTTCAAGAAAGCGTAAAGTAAAAATGAAAAATCAGAAGGGCTTTTATACTTTCTCGAATTAAAAAGCATAAATAAAAGATTAAACAATAAATATATGTAAGTGAGTTTCAGACGTTTAAGAATAAACTGTAAGTATTCTAAAAACTACCTTTAAAACAAATACATACAGCTGTATGTATGAGTATCAACGGTTAAGAAAATAGAATCAACGGCTGTAAGACACCTGAATCGACTGATGTGACATTTCAACGGATAAAGTAAATTGTCATCCGTTGAAAAGTACTACAGTTTTATCCGTTGACGGATAAAAATTCCAGAAATGTATATGTCTTTCAACGGATAATGAACATCCGTTGATGGAACAATTTTGACTTTCAACGGATAGGAAATACCCGTTGATGGAATAATCTGTGTTAAAAGGTCAAATTTGTTCTAGCAACTAATACATTCCAGGCTTCAATTCAAATTGCAATTAGGACATAAATTTTATGAGTAATTAAGCATACCTAGCTCACTTACCAATCTTGTGAATGTTGATTCATCAAGTGGCTTGGTAAATATGTCTGCAATTTGTTGTTCACTTGGAACAAAATGTAGTTCCACTGTACCATTCATGACATGCTCTCTGATGAAGTGGTACTTGATATCAATGTGCTTGGTCCTTGAGTGCTGCACAGGATTCTCTGTTATGGCTATGGCACTTGTGTTGTCACAAAAGATAGGAATTCTATCAACATGAAGTCCATAATCAAGGAGTTGATTCCTCATCCATAACACTTGAGAGCAGCAACTTCCAGCAGCAATGTATTCAGCCTCAGCTGTAGAAGTAGAGACTGAATTTTGCTTTTTGCTAAACCATGATACAAGCTTGTTTCCCAGGAATTGGCAGGAGCCTGTTGTACTTTTCCTGTCTATTTTGCAACCTGCATAGTCTGCATCTGAATAACCAATTAGATCAAAGCCAGATTCTCTAGGATACCAAATACCTAAATTTGGTGTACCCTTGAGATATCTGAAAATCCTCTTGATAGCAATTAAGTGAGACTCCCTAGGATCAGCTTGAAATCTAGCACACAGACATGTAGCAAACATTATATCTGGTCTACTGGCAGTTAAATATAAAAGTGAACCAACCATGCCTCTATAACTTGTAATGTCCACAGACCTTTCAGTCTTATTCAATTCAAGTTTGGTGGCAATGGCCATGGGAGTTTTTGCAGATGAACATTCCATTAAGTCAAACCTTTTTAGAAGATCATGAATATATTTAGTTTGACTAATGAAAATTCCATCACTAACTTGTTTAACTTGTAAACCAAGAAAATAGGTTAGTTCTCCCATCAGGCTCATTTCATACTTACTTTGCATTAGCTTAGCAAACTTTTTGCAAAGTTTATTATCTTTAGAACCAAATATTATGTCATCTACATAAATTTGAACAAGTATACTAGAGCCATTAACATTCCTAAAGAAGAGAGTTTTATCAACAGTACCTCTAGTGAAGTGATTCTCCAAAAGGAATTTTGATAGGGTTTCATACCAGGCTCTAGGTGCTTGCTTCAGTCCATAGAGTGCTTTCAACAGATAATACACATAGTCTGGAAAATTTGGATCTTCAAACCCTGGAGGTTGACTTACATAGACTTCTTCCTCCAATTTCCTATTTAGAAATGCACTCTTGACATCCATTTGATAGACTTTGAAATTGGCATGGGCTGCATAGGCTAGAAAAATTCTGATGGCTTCAAGTCTTGCAACAGGAGCATATGTTTCATCAAAATCTATTCCCTCTTGTTGAGAATAGCCTTTAGCAACCAATCTGGCTTTATTCCTTATGACAATGCCATTTTCATCCATCTTATTTCTGAATACCCATTTTGTGTCAATAGGACTCTTGTTCTTTGGTTTGGGTACCAGCTTCCAAACTTTGTTTCTCTCAAATTGGTTTAGCTCTTCCTGCATAGCTAATATCCAATCTGGATCCAATAAAGCTTCTTCCACTTTCTTAGGTTCCTCCTGAGATAGAAAACTACTATACAGACATTCATCTTGAGTAACTTTTCTTGTTTGCACTTTAGATGATGCATCACCAATGATCAGTTCAAAGGGATGATTCTTGGTCCATTTCCTTTGAGGTGGAAGATGTTCTCTAGATGAGGTGGCCTCAGTATTGTCATGATGTGAGACAGAGTGTTGATTAGTTGAAACTCCCCCTGAGTTGTTGGTTCTTTGCAGGGAATTTGGAGTTCTATCAACTGATGATGTAAATCGATTATCCGTTGATGAACTATGATCAACGAATGCTTCATTTTGTACTTCAACGGATGATGCACTATGTCTTTCAACGGATACTGCATTGCCTCTATCAACGGATGCAGAATTTTGTGCATTATCCAAGGGCATATTTTGAATCCCTTTTGAAGTGTCATCTCCATCAATCTCCTCTTCACTATCATCACAATATATCTTAATGTTGTCAAATTTGAGTCTCTCATTGTGTCCCTCATCTGTTAGTCCATCAATCTTTTTATCATCAAACACAACATGCACAGATTCCATAACAATGTTGGTTCTTAGATTGTAGACCCTATAAGATTTTCCAGCTGAGTAACCAACAAATATCCCTTCATCAGCCTTTGCATCAAACTTCCCTTTATGGTCAGATTGATTTCTCAGTATAAAGCATTTACATCCAAAGACATGAAGAAAGTTTAGAGTTGGTTTTCTTCTCTTGAACAACTGATAAGGAGTCATGCCTTTAGTTTGATTGATCAAAGAAATATTCTGAGTGTAGCAGGCACAATTAACAGCTTCAGCCCAGAAATATGTTGGTAACTTTGATTCTTCAAGCATTGTTCTGGCAGCCTCAATCAAAGATCTGTTCTTTCTTTCAACTACCCCATGCATGATTCCATTTTCTTCACAGAATAGCCTTATTGACAAATTCTTGAACTCAGTTCCATTGTCACTCCTGATATTCCTAACCTTCAAGTCAGGATGATTATTGACTTGCCTGATGTAATTGATAATGATTTCACTTGCTTCATCCTTTGATCCAAGAAAATAGACCCATGAAAACTTTGAGAAATCATCTACAATCACTAAGCAATATCTTTTTCTTGTAATTGACAATACATTGACTGGTCCAAACAAATCCATATGTAGCAGCTGTAATAGTTCATCAATTATTGTTTCAAGCTTCTTTTTGAATGATGCTTTCCTTTGTTTGCCTTTCTGACAAGCATCACACAAACCATCTCTTGAGAATTCAACAAGAGGAATTCCTCTGACTAAATCCTTTTTGACTAGATCATTCATTGTCTTGAAATTCAAATGGGATAGCTTCTTGTGCCATAGCCAACTTTCAACTGGACTTGCTTTGCTGAAGAGACAAGTAATAGATTCTGCATCTGTAGAGTTGAAGTCAGCTAAGTACACATTTCCTTTTCTAACTCCAGTTAGAATCACTTTGTTGTCTTTCTTACTGGTGACAACACAGACTTCTGAATTGAAGGAAATTGTATTCCCTCTATCACATAGTTGACTGATGCTCAGTAAGTTGTGCTTGAGACCATCAACTAATGCAACTTCATCAATGATGACATTCCCTGTTGAAATCAAGCCATATCCCATAGTAAACCCTTTGCTGTCATCTCCAAAGGTTATGCTAGGGCCAGCTCTCTCCTTAAACTCAGTGAGCAGGGAGAAATCTCCTGTCATGTGTCTTGAACAGCCACTGTCCAAGTACCATAGATTTCTTCTTTTTCCCTGCACACCATAAAATCAATCAAGTTGATTTTGGTACCCAAGTTTCCTTGGGTCCATACTTGTTAGCCTTTCTCCCAGACTTCATTCCTCCTGCATCTTTAGACTTAGGTAACTTTGAGTCAACCTTGATCTTAGATGTAGTTGGTTGAGGTGTAGGGTTAGTCACAGAATCATTTAGCACATTTGGAATTTGATAAGGCATGGATTGTGCAAGCATGTTATTCCATATTGGCATATTGTATGGCATTTGAGGCATACTAAATGCAGCAAGATAAGGATTGTTAAAATATGGCATGTTTACAAAATGTGCTTAAGGATTCTGTTGAGACATAACAGGCATAGCATGCAGAGGTGATGCAGATATATTAGGCATGGAAGAGGGCACAGGTATGGGAGTTTTCTTAATAGATTTGCAATTAGCAGATAGATGATTAACACTACTACAATGCACACAACTTTTTTTAGGAGCATACTTATCAGGTGTGTAATTGTTATGTTTGTTAACCCCTACCTTCCCATTTCTATTAGATTTCCTTTTAGTTTCCTTTTTATCCTCAACCACTTTGAGCCTATTTTTTAACTGTTCTAAGGTCATGTGTCCTATATTCACCTTACTGAAATCTTTGGATGTGCTTGCTTCTTCTTTGACAAAGTTCTTGGAAGTTGAACCAAACTTTTTGTTGAGTTTCTTTAGATTTTCACTTTTAGAAACATCTGCCTGTTTTAATTGAGGAACCTTCAACGGATGCTCCTTTTCTTCCTTCAACGGATAACTTTCATCATCCGTTGATTCCACATCCGTTGACAGCCCATCAATTAATTCCAGTTTCTTTTTGTTTTTATCCCAGGCAGTCTCACAGAATGATTCAATTCCTTGGACCTTGGAAATTTGAGCACTAACATCCCTAGATGTCTTCCAGGCTTTAATCACCTCTTGCTCTCTTTCTAATTGATTGGAAAGTATTTCTACTTTCTTAACAGATTCAGCTAGTTCATTTTCAACAGATATACAATGTAGCTTAGTTTTCTCTAGGTCAATCAACTTATCTTCTAACACAGCATTTCTATTACTTAAAAATAGATTGTTCTCTTTAATCCTACTATTTTCTTTAGCAAGAGATTTAAGAGACACACGCAAATGATACAATTCAGTAGACATGTCATTAAAAGCATCATTGCACTCTTCTTTAGTAAGCTGTGTTAAATCAGTAGTGATTACCTGGTTGCTTGATGAACTAACTTCATTTTCCTCAGAATCAGCCATGAGAGCCAAGTTGACATATTCCACATCTTCATCCTCTTCTTCTCCATCAGTTGCCCAGTCTTTTTCTTGAGTAATGAAAGCCCTCTCCTTTTGCTTGAGCAGATCAAAATATTTCTTTTTGTAATCTACTTGGTCAAATTTCTTCTTTTCAGAAGTTGGCTTTCTGCACTCACTTGCAAAGTGTCCACTTATACCACAATTGAAACACTTGAACTTGGATTTGTCCACCATGTTCTTATGAGGTTTAGTGGCTCTAGTGTTTTTCCTAAATTTCATCTTTGCAAATCTCCTGGACAGAAATGCAAGATGCTCATCAATACCATCAGAGTCATCTTGGCTGGAGTTGTCTTCATTCTCAGCAACTTGCTCCTTACCCTTGCTTGATTCTGATTTGCTTGTGCCATCTTTGGAGTTTGATGTAGATCTCACAGTTTCTTGTCTGCATTCTTTCTCATTTTCAGCTACCAAGGCAACTGAACCTCCTTTCTTTCTTCCCTTCTCCAATACCTCATCCTGTTCCAGCTCTAGTTCATAAGTCTTTAAGATTCCATATAATCTTTCAAGAGTGAAGTCCTTATAATCTTGAGAGTTTCTCAAGGAGACAGTCATGGGTTTCCATTCCTTTGGCAAGGATCTTAAAAATTTAAGATTTGAATCCTTCACCTGGTACACTCTACCATACAGCTTCAGTCCATTCAACAGCTTTTGGAATCTATTGAATGTGTCATTTAAAGATTCATTTTCTTCAAAATGAAAATACTCATACTGTTGAATGAGAAGCTGCATTTTGTTTTCTTTTACTTGTTCTATACCTTCACACAGTAGCTGAACTGTGTCCCAAACCTCTTTGGCAGTTGTGCAATTTATCACATTATCAAACATATCCTTGTCAAGACCATTAAACAAAATGTTCATAGCCTTCTTATCCTTGTGGACTTCTTCTGTGTCTTCCATTGTCCATTCTGCTCTAGGTTTTGGAATGGATTGACCAACAGCAATTGTGGCCGTAGCAACTGTGGCTACTTTGTGGGGAATGTGAGGACCATTCTCAATGCAGTTTACATAACCTTCATCTTGGGAGAGTAGATGAAGGTGCATTTTCACCTTCCAATGGTGATAACTGTCTTTGTCAAGAACTGGGATTTTTACTCCAATATCCTTCTTACTCATCTTTGTTAGTTTCCAAGATCTTTAAACTCTTTGTGTGTCAAGAGCTTGCTCTGATACCAATTGTTATTCCTAGTGGACTAACAATGAGATTTATAGAAGGGGGGTTGAATGTAAATCTCAAAACTTTTTCAAGTTTTGAGCAGTTTTAAAGGCTTTGTGTTCAAGATAAACAAGTGTGTGAATTGCTTTAAGCTAATACAGACATATATATTCAAGCACTAATGTAAAGAACACAACAGACCTTAAAAACTTTTCTGGTGGATTGTTGTTCCACCAGAGATGGTATTTCAGAAAATCTGTGATTCTAGATGTTGATCACAGCTGCATCCTAGTACAAACTAGATATTTTTTCTCTCAAGATTTTTCTAAACAGCACTGGAAAAATTCTTATCTAATTACTAGCTGCTACTTGGTTTATATATCACCAAGTTTACAAGTGAAGACAAAGATAAAAATACAATAATAAAATAAGTTCTCCACTTGTTTCTTCTCCATATCACTCAAGTACTTTGTTGACTATTGCCTCTTTGTACTAGAGTAGAACGGCTGCTTTTTCTGATGTTCCTGAAATTAGGCTTCCACATTTCAGTTATCTCTGTCAACCCATGTGCCTCTGTCTGCTGTTACAACTACCACTTATCAACTGCTATTTAACAGAACATTCGTTGAAGCCTTCATCCGTTGATGGCTTTATCCGTTGATGTGTTAGCAGTTGAAGCTCTATCCGTTGAAGCTTTAGAGACATCCGTTGAAGCTTTGTTTCTCATCCGTTGAAGGTCTTTAAGATATCCGTTGATACCACTTCATTTATACAAAATTACAAGGCATGAAATATTTACAATTGGCCTTCCTATTTGCATATCTTCTAGTAGTCAACATGACTTAAATTTTCTCTCAACTTCTAAGAATTATATCTTAAATACAGAGACTGAAATGTGCTACAACACTAGACTTATTTCTAAGTAAAGCTACACCATCAACGGATAGCCAAAGTGGTCTTATCCGTTGAGGCTACAAACACTAAACTTCTACTTAAGTGTTTTGTTAAACATATCATCAAACTAATGCACATATATTCCTAACAATGATGTCATGAAGATCGCTCGTGCAAAGGCCAACAAGAACCAGCAATAAAATAAAGCATTTTTAGTTTTTCCAGAAGGACGGCGCGCCCGCGCTGTGGTAGCGCGCAGCCGCGCCAGAGAAACAGAATGTCAGCGCGCCCGCGTTGGTGAAGCGCGCGGCCGCGCCAGGTCGGGATTCCAGAATCCTGTTTCAACTAGAATAATGTTTTTCTGGGCTTTTGGATCAATTGGGCTACTAGTTAAAGACAATTAAAAGGCGTATCTCATAATAGAGCTTAAGGAGAAGACGACGAGAATACCTATAGCATAATTCAACGAAGGCGAAGAAGATCTAGTTTATTTTTGTGATTCTTTGTTCTAAGTTATAAACTTGGATGCTCGTTTCTTGTTTGTTGAACCTATTCTAGTTTACGTACTTTGTTTATTATTCATTTTTATAAAGACCTAGTTTATTATACCATGCTTTCATCGGAACCCACGGTTATGATGAGTTCGGTTATGAACTAATCGTTATCGTGGGGTTCTAACGGATTTATTTATGAATTTCAATAGTTAATCTTGTTTTGATATCTTAGTGTGTGGTGATTGTATGATATCCTAATATTGGTTGTGCTTATTCGTCTTATGTGCGTCGCGAATATATGAGATAGCGTGTTAATCTCTAATGAAGCGACAGTGAATTTAGAGGTTTAGAACTTGCCATGCTAGCATAGGTTCATGTATTTGTTATGCATGATTAGTAGGTAATTTTAGCCATCTTACTTGCCCTATGTAATCAAGAAAGATAACTTGCACATTAAACCTATGGGTTGTCAAATTCTATAGACATATACGGTCTCAACATACTTGGTGTCTATTTAGCTTCTATCTCTTTTTTGGATGTCTGGTTGTAGGGCATTCGTACAACGAAAGTTGGCGTTTACTAGTTTCGTGTTATCTGATTAGTTGTCATCACCATTGCATGCCAAGGTTAAGAATAAGAAGACTTTGAATAAAGTATTTAATGAAGTTAGAATCCAATGTGTGTCTCATATAATAAATCAACTCTTTATTCTCTTAGTTATTGCATGTTAGTTAATACCTTAGTTATAAACAACACCAGTTTGTTATTCGTCTTAGCTGAAGGGTTTTTAGCACATAAACGCAACGAAAACGTAAATTTAATTCTTAAAAAATTAAAACCCTCCGCAGGATCCATGCGAAAATAATATTTAATTCGTAGTTCAGTATGTTTACCTTAAGAAGCTTTACGATAATGAAAAGATGGAGGTCTTGAATGATCACCACGTAGCCCTTCGCTGGAACGATCTACGCCTTGAAGGTATCCACACGAATGATTGCCTGGAGGATGTGTGGCACCCTCCAAACCCAGGTCAGAAGTTTGGGGTCCACACACACTGTTTACAACCTGCTTATAACAATAATAAAGATAATAATAATAATAATAATAATAATAATAATAATAATAATAATATGCAGTGACCCTACTTACCAAGTACCACGGATCGCAACAGGTTAAAGTATGCACACAAGCCAAACACAGTAATTTATTACATACCGATTAAATCCCTACCATTCAAACTCAAACTGAGTATTAGACATATTACAAACTTTTACAAATTTATATTATTCCAAAAGAAGCTTACTAGCTCAGCTTCAACAGCCTTAATCCCTATCTCTCGCACTGGACTGGGGATCCTTGCTACCAACTGGTTCCTTTTTAACTGGAAAGAGTATAAACAAAATCGCACAAATGAGCTAACTAGCTCAGCAAGTCACAATAACAAAACTGAGAATAATGATCATCAAGTGAATATGGTTATGATATCAAGTGAACAATGGATTATGATTTAGAATTGGATACTATACTTTTATTTTAAAACCAAGGTTAGGCTGCTGATCAGTCACGCACTAACCCCGAGCAAAGCACACAACATTGCTCTATCTACTGGATCCAAGGCACACATTGGCCTAACCTGACCATTATATGGTCTGACCATGAATCTGGTCCACAATTTTATAAAAACAATCCAATTCTAACATAATAACAAAATTAAACAATAATAAACAATAATCAGAATCATTAACAACAGTGAGTGTTTAACAATGAAAGGGTTTCAACCCTTGTGTGGATCAACAAGGTACTTTCAAGGCTTGGATGTTGGGTAATGAAAGAATTGGATAACAAAGGAATCACTGTTTCAGGGTTTCAAGAATTTGGTCTTTCAAAGCATAAGATACCATGGGTTGAGTATAAAATAATTCAGTTCAGTGTTTGGTATTTAGTTTGTATGTATTTGTGGAGTAGTATCGTAGATTTGTGGTTCGTGTTTGGGTATACAATAATCAATGGCTTAGAAAGAATATGGTTCATGGCTCAAGAACAATAACTGAAATCAGGGTTTAGGTTTCTGTGCTTCAAAGCACTTGCAATGTCAACAAGACTATCAAGTACTACAATATCTCGAGAAAGTTCAGAACACTTGCCTCATATTAGCTTACTATCCTGCACTCGCTTCCAATCACAATCGTTTTACTCCTCAACTACCTGTTTCCCTTTCCTACGTCTTGCCTCTGCTGCTCATATATTATAAGCATCTATCAATCATCAACTCATATGATTCTATTCAACACATACTTCTATCTACCCTTCGTTTTACCCAAATCCGATTAACGGATTGAAAGTTATGCAATAATCAAGTAAACACCGAATGTATAGACCGATAGTCAATCAACAAGTCACATATTATAAAGAAGTCTCGGGTTATAAATAGACTTTCGGGTATTTAAAATGATTTTTAAAACATTTTTCGGAATTAAAACGTGTCGTTAGATCAATTTTGGGTTAATAAACAGGGTTCGGCTGGCCAATTCTGGCTCCGAAACAATTTTATAATAATTATCGAGCCTTGGAAATAATTTAGAATAATATTTTAAAGCTCGAAACTATTTTTCGGAATTTTTAAATCATTTTTAAATAATTAAATCTAATTAAATAATTAATTAAAATCAATTAATCAATTAATTTTCGAATTAATTGACCAATTAATCAATTAAAAATTAACTGAAATTAATTAACTAATTAATTCAGATTTATTTTTGAATTAAAACTAATTTTCGGAATTAAAATACTAATTTTTTTTAGAATTTTCAGAAATTAAAAATGAATTTTTATAATAAAAATAAATAGGAAATATGATTTTTAAACATTTTATAAACATGAATCCTATTTTTGAAAACTTTGCAAACTACAGGGACTAAACTTCACCATCTTCAAAACTACAGGGACTAAACTGCAATTTTGCCGTTCCAGTCGCCGGAAAATCGGGGGTGGCCGGAGAATACGATCCCGGCGTCCGCACCCCACCAACACCTCCAGATCAACACTACACAATACCAGGAACTTGTTTATGCAATCAAAACATTCTAATCATCCCTGTTCTGGCCGGAAATTGGCCAAGAACATCGCCGGTTTCCGGCGAACATCGTAAATCTTTAAAACACAACTCCCTTCGATTCAAGCATCCTCTGTTAACGAGCTATATATCAATCGATTGCCAATTTCATAAGGAACACAACCCACTATAAATTAACAGCTAATAACCCCTGAATCAAAAACCCCCAAATTTCAATTGAAAACATTCATACGGGTTATAAACCCTAATTTTAAAATTCGAAAATCAAACTCAAATTTGAACATGTTATTGAACTCCAAATCAGACGTATAATATAACACAATCATCAGGAAAACAAGCTCTACAATGCAATCATCAAATCATACAAACAATTATCCGAACAAAAATTCATATTTTTCATAAAAGTAATTCGAAAATAAATAAATTTTTAGAAATTAAACCTTTGATTCTGCAGGTGTATGGATTACAGATTCTGATAGAGCTTCTCAAGACCTTCAAATCCAGTACTCGAGCTTTTCAAACAAAGATCAATAACACCTTCAAAAGTTGGTTTGATTCTTGAAACAGTTTATGAATATAGGATTTTTCTCTATAAAATTATATATTTATCTGTCTGCAAATGATTTTGATACGAAATAAAATACGGTAAAAGGCTATTTATATTTACGGAAAATTAGTATCTCGTTGGATTATTCCGGATATAAAATGGTACGTTTATTTGTAAAAACTGATCGAGGTTTTCGAGATAATTATCCAAATCAGTACAATTTGTACTGCGGTCTTGGTCTCAGCGCCTGGTTACACGTATTACGAAGTGATAATTGTGATAGTTTAATAAAAAGCTCCCGTTTATCGAAAATACGGGTTTTTATTGATTTACCGAAAGGAATATTGCATCGAAAATATTGCGCCGGGACCCGCGCAGGACAAACCGTACGCCAGATCGAAAAAGTCGAAACATGGAAAATGCTCGGAATATTACAATTAGGTTAGGAAGGAGTTCTCGGAAGTGTTTTGGGTTCCAAAAACGTAACAACGGTTGACGTCAGTTGGGTCCCGTTTTTATAAAATAGATTTTAAATACTCGGAAAAAGATTTTAGAAATTTCATATGATTCATATAAATTCATAAATCAACGTAAAAATAGTTAGGAAGATATGACAATTATCTATATTTTATTTTGGACATATAAAAATTGAAATACTCAATTAATACTATTTTTGAATATTCAAATACAAATAACACTTAATAGTTAATTCACAGAATAGATACTGAACACACATAATAATTATTTAATTAGCAAAAATAATTACACGGTATATCCCAGATATTACATCCTTCCCCCCTTAAAAGGATTCTGTCCTCAGAATCTCCTAAGAAAACAAATGAGGGTACTTTTCTCTCATATCACTTTCTAATTCCCAGGTTGACTCTTCAACCTTTGGGTTTTTACATAATACTCTTACTAACTTTACCACTTTATTTCTCAATACTTTCTCTCTCTCCTCTAGAATCTCTATTGGACTCTCTACATAAGATAAATCTGCCTGAAGCTCTATTGGCACATATTCTATTACATGCCTGGAGTCTGGATTATATTTCTTGAGCATCGATACGTGAAAAATATTGTGAATGTGCTCCATATGCGGTGGTAACGCCAACTCGTAAGCTACTTTGCCAACACGCTTTAGGATCTCAAAAGGTCCGACATATCTTGTACTCAGCTTTCCTTTCTTTCCAAACCTCGTTAGTCCTTTCCACGGTGATACTTTCAGTAATACCAAGCTTCCTTCTTCAAATTCCATGTCTTTCCTTGACTGATCTGCATACTTCCTCTGACGATCTTGTGCGGCTATTAATCTCTTCTGGATAATTTTAACAACTTCCTTTGTCTGCTGCACCAATTCAGGTCCGAGTATTTTGTGTTCTCCTACTTCGTCCCAATATACTGGAGATCTACATTTGCGTCCATAAAGGGCTTCATAGGGTGGCACCCCAATGCTGGCGTGATAGCTGTTGTTATAAGCAAACTCTACGAGGGGTAAATGCTCGTCCCAACTTCCTTTGAAATCAATAGCACAAACACGTAACATGTCCTCGATTGTCTGGATCGTTCTTTCACTTTGGCCGTCCGTCTGCGGGTGATAGGCCGTACTCATATTCAATTTTGTTCCTAAACATTCTTGAAAACTCTTCCAAAATCTTTAATTAAATCTTGGATCTCGATCAGATACAATAGACACTGGAACTCCATGACGAACTACAATTTCCTTTAGGTACATATGGACTAACTTGTTGAGCGAAAATCTTTCATTTATAGGTAAAAAATGAGCTGACTTGGTAAGTCTATCCACTATAACCCAAATGGCATCATGATTAGCCCTTGTCCTTGGTAATCCAACTATAAAATCCATGGCAATGTGTTCCCACTTCCATTCTGGAATCTCCAATGGCTGTAGCAATCCGCTTGGTCTCTGATGCTCTGCTTTAACCCTCTGACAGGTATAACATTTGCTAACCCATTCCGCAATTTCCCTCTTCATGTCTGGCCACCAATAATTCTTCTTTAAATCTCTATACATCTTGGTACTTCCTGGATGGATGGAATACCTTGAATTATGTGCCTCCTGTAGAATTTCATTCTTTAACTTTGTCACCGGTGGAATCCAAATTCTAGATGAAAACCTCAGAATACCTTGGTCATCTTTCTGCGTGCATAACTCTTCCCCTACCAAACGATTTATATCTTGATCCATTACATCTTCCTGACATTTCTTTATTTTCTCTAATAATTCCGGTTGGAAAATCATACTGTACACTTTTACTTCCTCAGGCTTGCAAACTCTAATCTCCAATTCTAATTTCTGAAATTCCTTATATATCTCTTCAGGTACGGACAACACATTTAACCTTTCCTTCCGACTTAACGCGTCTGCTACAATATTCGCTTTACCGGGATGATAATTAATCGAGCAATCATAATCCTTGATCAACTCTAACCATCTCCTTTACCTCATATTAAGTTCCTTCTGGGTAAATATATACTTCAAACTTTTGTGATCCGTATAAATTTCACATTTCTCTCCATACAGATAATGTCTCCAAATCTTCAAAGCAAACACTATGGATGCTAGTTCCAAATCATGAGTAGGATACTTTTGTTCATGTGGTTTCAATTGCCTTGATGCATACGCAATCACCTTGTCGTGCTGCATAAGAACACATCCTAATCCTTTGTAAGAAGCATCACTATAAATTACGAAATTCCCTTGATCATCTGGAAGTGACAAAATAGGTGCCGTGATTAATCGTCGCTTCAATTCCTGAAAACTTTCCTCACATTTGTCGTTCCATATAAACTTCTCATTCTTTCGTGTAAGCTTTGTTAATGGTGTGGCAATCCTCGAGAAATTTTGAACGAATCGACGATAATATCCCGCCAATCCTAAGAAACTTCTTACCTCGGTGGGTGTTCTCGGTCTCTCCCAATTCGTAATTGCCTCGATCTTTGCCGGGTCCACTTTGATCCCTTCATTACTAATTATGTGTCCTAAAAACTGAACCTCCTGTAACTAAAACTCACACTTCGAGAATTTAGCATACAACTTCTTTTTCCTTAAAATCTCCAAAGCTGTCCTTAAATGTTCCGCATGATCCTCTTCTGTCTTTGAATATATCAAAATATCGTCTATAAATACAATAATGAACTTGTCCAAGTATTCCTTGAAAATTCTGTTCATCAGGTTCATAAATGCTGCCGGGGCGTTGGTCAATCCAAAAGACATTACTAGAAATTCATAATGTCCATACCTTGTTCGAAAAACTGTCTTTGGTATATCTTCTGGCTTGATCTTCAGTTGATGATATCCCGATCTTAAATCGATCTTGGAGAAATACTTGGCTCCCTTCAATTGGTCAAACAAATCATCAATTCTAGGTAACGGATACTTATTCTTGATTGTAAGCTTGTTGAGCTCCCTATAGTCGATACATAGTCTCATGTTTCCATCTTTCTTCTTGACAAATAATACCGGTGCACCCCACGGGGACACACTGGGTCTGATTACTCCTTTCTCTAACAGCTCTTGTAATTTCTTCGCTAATTCTTTCATTTCAACGGGCGCCATTCTATACGGGGCCTTGGATACTGGTTCTGTTTCAGGTGCTAAGTCGATCGCAAATTCAATTTCTCTATCTGGAGGAAGTCCTGGCAATTCGTCGGGAAACACGTCTCGAAATTCATTCACAACTGGAATATCTTCAAGTTTTGTTGGTTCTTGACTTCTGTCAATCAAATATGCCATGAAATGCTCACATCCTTGCCGTAGTAACTTCTTGGCTTGAATCATCGTTAAAAACTTCTTTACTTGTTTTTGACCCTTGAATGTTACTATCCTTTCGTCTGGCGTTTTCACCATTACCTTCTTATTTCGACAATCTATCTGGGCATCGTGCCTAGATAACCAATCCATCCCTAATATAACATCAAATTCTCCTAACTTAAATGGTATCAAATCTACACAAAACTTACTACCAGAAATCTCAACCTCACAATTTCCACAAACTTGATTCACAGTTACACGTTCTTGGTTTGCTAATTCCACAGTTATTATTTCATTTAAATACTCTACTGGACAATTTAACTTGCTAACAAAATCTTGTGAAACAAACGATCGAGTTGCTCCCGAATCTATTAACACTTTGGCACATAAAGAATTCACATGGAGCGTACCTGCCACGACATCTGTATCCTGGATAGCATCCTTCACTGACATGTCGAAAACTCTAGCCTTTGGAGTCTCATTCACTGTTGGGGTAGATCCCATAATCCTCAATGCATTACTGACTTGGGCTGGTGTCTTGCAATCCCTGGCCATATGTCCTGGCTTTCCACATTTGAAGCACGTAAATCCAATGGCTGGAACCTTCACTGCTGGATTCCGGATAGGTTGATCCTTATTTGCTGGCTCTCTTGCTGGCTGATTTCGGCACTCCCTCGAATAGTGTCCTTTCTGATTACATTTGAAACATACCACGTTCAACTTGTTACAAACTCCCCCATGCTTCTTTCCACAAACTTGACAATCTGGAAAAGTTAATCTCAACTGATTCGGCTGATTCACATTAGCTGGACGGTTGCCCTGGCCTCCGTCTCCTAAAATTAAAATTTCTCCCTGGCTGAAACTTGCCCTTCTTAAAATTTGGAAACTTCCCTGGTTGTGACTGACCCTCACTTCCCTCAACCTTCCTTTTCTTGCTCTCTTTCTCCTTTTGTGACATCTCACTTTCTGTCTCCGCAATCATAGCCTTTTGTACAACTCCTGCATAGGTTTCCAATTCAAAGATAGCTATCTTTCCTCTGATCCATGGCTTCAAGCCTTGCTGAAATCTCTTAGCTTTCTTCCTATCAGTATCAATATACGACGGCACATACCTTGACAATTCCTCAAATTTACTCTCATAATCTGACACCGACATAGTTCCTTGCTTTAACTCTAAAAACTTCAGCTCCATCTGGTCTTGAACAAACTGAGGAAAATATTTTTCTAAAAACAATTCCTTAAACCTTTCCCAAGTAATAACATTTGTACCTTCCAATGTCTTCACCATCTCCCACCAATAGGTGGCCTCATTTTTCATATAGTAACTTGCAAACTCAACCTTCTGCTCCTCTTTCACTTTTACCAAGGCAAATGCCTTCTCTATTTCCTTTAACCACACATTTGCTTCAATTGGCTCTAAGGAACCCTTGAATTCTGGTGGGTTTACTACCCAAAAAGTTTTGAAAGTTACCTGGGAATTGGTCTGTCTTTGTTGTTGTTGTGCCAGGTGAACTGTTTGTTGGGCCAAGATTTGGAGAATCTGGGCTATTGCTGGGTCTATGGGTCCTGGGTTCACATTCTAGTTTGTCTCATCTTGGTTGTTATTGTTGTTGTTGTTGGTTTCTTCATTCTGGGTGTGGGTGCGGGTATTTTTTCTGGGAGGCATTTTCTGTAAAGAATCAAACAATTTATTTAGCTTTTGAATCAAATCTTTGCATAAAGGAAAAGTTTTGTAAAACAGAAATATCTCTTTTTGAAAACAGTTGTAACTAAGTAAATTGCATGCTTCTTTACAGAATATAAACAGTTATGGAAAACAGGGTACATGGTATCACAGGGTATAACTGGTGCAATAAATAAGGTAAAATAAAACAAGTGTGATAAAGTAAATGACAGTGCTGGAAAGGAAAAAGGTACTGATATATATAGATCAAAAGTTTTAGGTAGTACAAGCGTAAAAACGCTTCGAAAGTAAAAGCAAAAGGGTACAACAACCTACTCACTAGTCAGCATAGCTAGTCTTTAAAGACAACTCAAAAGTCTACTGATACACACTACACACTACTGTACATACTACATAACCATAACAACACTGCTCAGAATCTCTGACTCATGGCAAGTCTGGACCTCCAATCTCCTCAAGCTCCTCTAGAACCCACTTAGCCCATTCTACTAAGAAATCAAGAGTGATGTCCTCATGTGTAGCCTCAGCAATCCTCACTGCAGCTGTTCTACGAAACGCCTGTAGCCTCTCTCTGAGTCACCTCTCACCACTCCCAACCTCTCTGGTATGCATTATATGTAGTAACTCCTGAATCTGACCCTGAAGGAATCGCTGCTCCATAAGGGAAGCCTCAAACTGATGATATGGGACAGGATAGGAAGAGAACTAAAAAGGTACTCCTGTAACTGAATGACTAGTAAAGCCTGAATCAACAGGTGGGGGTCCTCTAACAGGTGGCCTCATGCCTGGAGGTGGAATAGCCTGCAGTGGTACGGGCTGCAACACCGGTGGAGGTAGAATAGCCAATACTGGTGGAATAACAGGACGGGGATCCGATGCTGGTGCTCCAACTAAAGGCTCTGAGTGATCAGCTGGTATAGGAATAAAAGAGTCGGCCATCGCTGCTATCTGAAATTATATCGCAATATAAGAATCTCGAACCACAACGCGAATTATACTACTACTGGTTATACCGTAACACTCAACCTCTCAATGTTCTATCATTCTATTCCTTACTTCTAATCCTAACCCTCTACCCATTCCCGTCAACCTAGGCTTGTGTCAGTGACTTATAACCTGTAGCTCTGATACCAAAACTGTGGCGCCCTCCAAACCCGGGTCAGAAGTTTGGGGTCCACACACACACTATTTACAACCTGCTTATAACAATAATAAAGATAATAATAATAATAATAATAATAATAATAATATGCAATGACCCTACTTACCAACTACCACAGATCGCAACAGGTTAAAGTATGCACACAAGCCAAACACATTAATTTATTACATACTGATTAAATCCCAACCATTCAAACTCAAACTGAGTATTAGACATATTACAAACTTTTACAAATTTACATTATTCCAAAAGAAGCCTACTAGCTCAGCTTCAACAGCCTGAATCCCTAGCTCTCGCACTGGACTAGGGATCCTTGCTACCAACTGGTTCCTTTTTAACTGGAAAGAGTATAAACAAAATCGCACAAATGAGCTAACTAGCTCAGCAAGTCACAATGACAAAACTGAGAATAATGATCATCAAGTGAATATGGTTATGATATCAAGTGAATAATGGATTATGATTTAGAATTGGATACTATACTTTTATTTTAAAACCAAGGTTAGGCTGCTGATCAGTCACGCACTAACCCCGAGCAAAGCACACAGCATTGCTCTATCTACCGGATCCAAGGCACACATTGGCCTAACTTGACCATTATATGGTCTGACCACGAATCTAGTCCACAATTTTACAAAAACAATCCAATTCTAACATAATAACAAAATTAAACAATAATAAACAATAATCAGAATCATTAACAACAGTGAGTGTTTAATAATGAAAGGGTTTCAACCCTTGTGTGGATCAACAAGGTACTTTCAAGGCTTGGATGTTGGGTAATGAAAGAATTGGATAACAAAGAATCACTATTTCAGGGTTTCAAGAATTTGGTCTTTCAAAGCATAAGATACCATGGGTTGAGTATAAAATAATTCAGTTCAGTGTTTGGTATTTAGTTTGTATGTATTTGTGGAGTAGTATCGTAGATTTGTGGTTCGTGTTTGGGTATACAATAATCAATGGCTTAGAAAGAATATGGTTCATGGCTCAAGAACAATAACTGAAATCTGGGTTTAGGTTTCTGTGCTTCAAAGCACTTACAATGTCAACAAGACTATCAAGTACTACAATATCTCGAGAAAGTTCAGAACACTTACCTTGTATTAGCTTACTATCCTGCACTCGCTTCCAATCACAATCGTTTTACTCCTCAACTACCTGTTTCCCTTTCCTACGTCTTGCCTCTTCTGCTCACATATTATAAGCATCTATCAATCATCAACTCATAGGATTCTATTCAACACATAATTCTATCTACCCTTCGTTTTACCCAAATCCGATTAACGGATTGAAAGTTATGCAATAATCAAGTAAACACCGAATGTATAGACCGATAGTCAATCAACAAGTCACATATAACACATAATACATCACATAATCAATGACAAATCATTTATAAAGAAGTCTCGGGTTATAAATAGTCTTTCGGGTATTTAAAATGATTTTTAAAACATTTTTCGGAATTAAAACGGGTCGTTGGATCAATTTTGGGTTAATAAACAGGGTTCGGCTGGCCAATTCTGGCTCCGAAACAATTTTATAATAATTATCGAGCCCTGGAAATAATTTAGAATAATATTTTAAAGCTCAAAACTATTTTTCAGAATTTTTAAATCATTTTTAAATAATTAAATCTAATTAAATAATTAATTAAAATCAATTAATAATAATTAAATCAATTAATCAATTAATTTTCGAATTAATTGACCAATTAATTAATTAAAAATTAACTAAAATTAATTAACTAATTAATTCAGATTTATTTTTGAATTAAAAATAATTTTCGGAATTAAAATACTAATTTTTTTTAGAATTTTCAGAAATTAAAAATGAATTTTTATAATAAAAATAAATAGGAAATATGATTTTTAAACATTTTATAAACATGAATCCTATTTTTGAAAACTTTGCAAACTACAGGGACTAAACTTCACCATCTTCAAAACTACAGGGACTAAACTGCAATTTTGCAGTTCCAGTCGCCGAAAAATCGGGGGTGGCCGGAGAAGACGATCCTGGCGTCCTCACCCCACCAACACCTCCAGATCAACACTACACAACACCAGGAACTTGTTCATGCAATCAAAATATTCTAATCATCCCTGTTCTGGCCGGAAATTGGCCAAGAACATCGCCGATTTCCTGCGAACATCGTAAATCTTTAAAACACAACTCCCTTCGATTCAAGCATCCTCTGTTAACGAGCTATATATCAATCGATTGCAAATTTCATAAGGAACACAACCCACTATAAATTAACAGCTAATAACCCCTGAATCAAAAACCCCCAAATTTCAATTGAAAACATTCATACGGGTTATAAACCCTAATTATAAATTCGAAAATCAAACTCAAATTTGAACATGTTATTGAACTCCAAATCAGACGTATAATATAACAAAATCATCAGGAAAACAAGCTCTACAATGCAATCATCAAATCATACAAACAATTATCCGAACAAAAATTCATATTTTTCATAAAAGTAATTCGAAAATAAATAAATTTTTAGAAATTAAACCTTTGATTCTGCAGGTGTATGGATTACAGATTCTGATAGAGCTTCTCAAGACCTTCAAATCCAGTACTCGAGCTTTTCAAACAAAGATCAATAACACCTTCAAAAGTTGGTTTGATTCTTGAAACAGTTTATGAATATAGGATTTTTCTCTATAAAATTATATATTTATCTGTCTGCAAATGATTTTGATACAAAATAAAATACGGTAAAAGGCTATTTATATTTACGGAAAATTAGTATCTCGTTGGATTATTCCGGATATAAAATGGTACGTTTATTTGTAAAAACTGATCGAAACGGTATCGGTTTTCGGGATAATTATCCAAATCAGTACAATTTGTACTGCGGTCTTGGTCTCAGCGCCTGGTTACACGTATTACGAAGTGATAATTGTGATAGTTTAATAAAAAGCTCCCGTTTATCGAAAATACGGGTTTTTATTGATTTACCGAAAGGAATATTGCATCGAAAATATTGCGCCGGGACCCGCGCAGGACAAACCGTACGCCGGACCGAAAAAGTCGAAACATGGAAAATGCTCGGAATATTATAATTAGGTTAGGAAGGAGTTCTCGGAAGAGTGTCGGGTTCCAAAAACGTAATAACGGTTGACGTCGGTTGGTTCCCGTTTTTATAAATTGATTTTAAATACTCGGAAAAAGATTTTAGAAATTTCATATGATTCATATAAATTCATAAATCAACATAAAAATAGTTAGGAAGATATGAAAATTATCTATATTTTATTTTGGACATATAAAAATTGAAATACTCAATTAATACTATTTTTGAATATTCAAATACAGATAACACTTAACAGTTAATTCACAGAATAGATACTGAACACACATAATAATTATTTAATTAGCAAAAATAATTACACGGTATATCCCAGATGTTACAGGATGGGTGTGTACTAGTACGTTCTTGAGGCCGCCTTCTTGCTCTCTCTATCTCTCTTCAAGTTCTAGGGTTTATGTTTTATCAAATAAAATATGTAACCCTAATTCTATTAGAAAAGATATTATATAGGAAAGAGCTATTAGGCCTCCAACCCTAAACTTAATTTTAGAGTTATTATTATTATTAAATTCGAAATTCTAATTATTGTATTATTAAGTGTCACTTAATCATCCAATAACTTAATTTCGGATTTAATATTAAATTCGAATTTTCTATTTATTTAATTAATTAAGTCACACTTAATTAATAACAGATAATTCGAATTACTTACATTTAATTTAAATCAGAATTTAAATTAAATAATCCTTCAATCATTCTTTGTGCGACCCTTTAGGTTATTATTACGTTGGAAATGATTTTAAATCTAATTTAAAATCATAAACAATGAACGACATCTAGTAATACATCATTGTTACCCAAGTAATAATAATTAAATCGGTGATCGATTAAACCTTTTGTGTATAATTTATAATGTACTATAATCCTTTTAACCATATATTATAGATTAAACTTGAGGCATGTTATGTGTCATCCTCTTCATAATTTAATCCAGGTTTCCTTGATCGACGAATAGACTATAACATCAAATCAACATTTGAGCATGGCCATGCATTTCATAGTCTAACTCAAACAAGAGGCCAATAATATCACTCCTAAAATAGGAGGGTTAAATCCTTTTTAGATCATTCATATTTCTCATATGATTCATAATATACCCAATATACACTTTTATCATCACCCGGTCAAAGGTAACTTTTAATGCAACCAAAGTATATTAATTCTCATATAGAAATATAATGATTTCAAGTCTAAGGACCAATACATCATTATCACTGTGAGAATTACTTATGACACAACAAACATGTAGAATCTCACATTGGGTCTTCCAGCACCATGTATATAATACATGTGCCTGTGTTTTGACTTTAGTATCACTATACCTATGATCAATGAGATGTGATCATCAGTCAATATTCACACTAGTCTTAATGCATTATTATTGTCCCTTAATAATAATACTCGACTAGGGATCTTTAGAAATATCGATACTATTCTCATAATCTCATTTCTAAGTCACGTACTTAGAGATATAAAATTACATATCATATTCCAAAGACATTTATTAATCTAACATCTTATCACAGAAAATAAAGATATAATAAATTACTAAAGAATAATCCATATAATCAGAATTAATAATCTAAATGTTTCATAATATAAACATAATAATGTTGTCTCTAGGGCACAAACACTAACAATCTCCCACTTGTATTAGAGCCAATCACCCAGATATCTAATACCCATGGAACTAGTATGACCTTCGTGCTTTTGCTGTGACAAAGCCTTAGTCAGTGGGTCTGCAATATTATCATTAGTATGCACTTTACATATATGTATATCTCCTCTTTCATTAATCTCTCGAATGAGGTGATATCTCCTAAGTATATGCTTTGCCCGGGAATGGGACCTTGGTTCTTTAGCCTGCGCGATGGCTCCATTATTATCAAAGTAAAGATCAACTGGATCTGTGATCGATGGAACCACACCAAGTCCCGTTATGAATTTCCGTATCCAAACAACCTCTTTGGCTGCTTCATTGGCAGCAATATACTCAGCTTCCATTGTAGAATCAGCTACTATCTCTTGCTTTGAACTCTTCCAGCTTACAGCACCTCCATTAAGGCAAAACACAAAACCTGACTGAGATACTGAATCGTCTCTGTCTGTCTGAAAGCTGGCGTCAGTGTAACCCTTTACAACCAGCTTATCATCTCCTCCATACACCAAGAATGAATCTTTAGTCCTTTTCAAGTACTTAAGAATATTCTTGACTGCTGTCCAGTGACCCTCGCCAGGATTAGACTGGTATCTGGTCGTCATGCTCAAGGCATACGAAACATCAGGCCGAGTACATATCATCACATACATTATAGATCCAATTGTCGAAGCATATGGAACTTTGCTCATACGGCCCTTATCATCTAATGATTTAGGGCAGTTGTCTTTTGAGATCAATATCCTATGAGACATTGGGACATATCCTCTTTTTTCCTCTTACATCCCGAAATGATGCAATACTTTGTCAATGTATGTACTCTGACTTAGGCCGATTAATTTCCTTGATCTATCTCTATAGATATTGATCCCTAATATATAGGTAGCATCACCTAAGTCCTTCATCGAGAAACTATTTCCCAACCAAGAACCTGTAGAGAAGGTATGTCATTCCCTATTAGTAATATGTCATCTACATATAGTACTAGGAATGCCACGTGGCTCCCACTAACCTTCTTGTAAACACATGGTTCATCTTCATTTTGAATAAAGCCAAATTCTTTGACTGTTTCATCAAAATAACGATTCCATCTCCTTGAGGCTTGCTTCAATCCATAAATAGATCGAAGCAACTTACAGATCATCTTAGCAAACTTGGGATCGACAAAACCCTCAGGTTGTATCATGTATACATCCTCTTCAAGGCTCCCATTTAAGAAAGCGGTTTTGACATCCATTTGCCAAATCTCATAGTCATAGTAAGCAGTTATTGCTAGCAAAATCCTGATGGACTTGACCATAGCAACTGGTTAAAAGGTCTTATCATAGTCTATACCATGAACTTGTTTGAAACCTTTTTCCACCAGTCGCGCTTTATAGGTCTGTACTTTACCATCCATGTTAGTTTTCTTCTTGAAAACCCACTTGCACCCTATAGGTTTTACCCCTTCAGGTGGATCAACTAAAGTCCATACTTTATTTTGATACATGGATTCCATTTCGGATTTCATGGCCTCTAGCCATCTCTCGGAGTCTGGACTGTTCATAGCATCTTGGTAGGTAAGAGGCTCATCATTATCTATGAGCATTACATCATCATCTTGAGTCAAGAGAAATCCATAATATCTCTCTGGCTCATGATGAGCCCTACTAGATCTACGAACAACCTGTGTTTCCGCAGCAGGAACATCTTGATGTACTTCCTGCCCATTTTCCAACTCTGGTTCAATATTATTTTGTACAACTCGATCTTCATCGAGATCTATACTCCTCCCACTAATTTTCTTTGAAAGTAACTCTCTTTCAAGAAATACAGCGGTTCGTGCAACAAACACTTTGTTCTCTGTAGGATTATAGAAACTATACCCTTTAGTTTCTTCAGTATATCCCATAAAATAACATTTTATCCAATTTTGGTCCCAGCTTGTCAGACACCAAGCGTTTCACAAACGCTTCGCATCCCATACTTTCATGAAAGATATGCTGTGACGTTTCTCAGTCCATATCTCATATGGAGTTTTTTGAACCGATTTAGTTGGAACTCGGTTTAGTGTATATGCAGCCGTTTCTAGAGCATAACCCCAGAAACTTATTGGAAGATCTGCTAGACTCATCATCGATCGCATCATGTCCAACAAGGTACAATTTCTCCTCTCAGAAACTCCATTCCATTGAGGCGTTCCAGGAGGAGTAAGTTGTGATACGATACCACACTCCTTCAAGAAACCTTTAAACTTGAGGCTTAAGTATTCTCCTCCACAATCTGATCATAGAACTTTTATACTTTCCCCTGCTTTCTTTTCCACTTCAGCCTTGTATTCTTTGAACTTTTCAAAGGAATCGGATTTGTTCTTCAAAAGAAACACATATCCATATCTACTGAAATCATCAATAAAAGTAATGAAGTAGTAAAAGCCACCTCTTGCCATCGTACGCATTGGACCACATACATCACTATGTATAAGTCCTAATCGTTCGGTGGCCCTTTCACCTTGTCCGGTAAAAGGAACTTTAGCCATTTTGCCAATGAGACAATATTTTCATTCTTCGTATGATTCAAAATCAAACTTATCCAAGTAACCATCTTTATGTAATTTGGAAATGCGTTTCTCATTTATGTGACCTAAACGACAATGCCAAAGGTATGTTTGATTTGAGTCTTTCATCTTAATACATTTATTATCATTATTTATGTTATAGACAGGAGTATCTATATCAAGAATATATAAACCATTAAACAAATGTGCAATCCCGTAGGTAATATTATTGAATGAAAGGGAACAACTATTGTTCTGAATCAAAAACGAAAAACCTTTCTTGTCCAAACAAGAAACTGAAATAATGTTTCTGCAAATCGCAGGCACGTAAAAATAGTTATCTAGTTCTAAAACAAGCCCAGTGGGCAGCGATAAACGATAACTCCCGACAGCTAAAGCAGCAACCTTTGCTTCATCGCCAACTTGTAGGTCGACTTCTCCCTTCGCCAATGTCCTACTTCCCTGCAGCTCCTGCACATTAATACAAATGTGAGAACCACATCCAGTATCTAATACCCAAGATGTAGAAGTAGACAAATTGACTTCAATAACATAAATACCTGAATCAGAAGCAGTAACAACATCCTTCTTCTTCTTCAGATCCTCCAAATAAGCATGACAGTTCCTCTTCCAATGACCTGGTTTCTTGCAATAGTGACAATCACCAACCTTTGGAACACCACCTTTAGGCTTCAAAGCCTTGGTCGGATCAGGTTTCGGATTGCCATTCGATTTAGATCCCATCTTCCTCTTGCCTTTCCATTTACCCTTTCCTTTGGCCTTCCCCTTATTCACCATCAATATGAGAGTAGGGGATGTCTTCTGAATGTTGGTCTCAGCAGTTTTTAACATAGCCAACAGTTCGGTGGGGTTCTTATCTATCTCATTCATATTGTAATTCATCACAAATTGAGAATAATTATTGTTTAAAGATTGCAAAATTAGGTCAATCTGGTGCTCCACAGCAATCGGGGCACCCAACTTGGCAAGGTACTCAATATACCCAATCATCCTTAGAACATGCGGTCCAACCGGATCACGTTCTCCCTGCTTACATGCATGCAACAATTTAAAAGTATCAAACCTCTCCTGACGAGCCTGTCCTTCAAACATACATTTAAGGTGCTCAATCATATCATAAGAATCCATATTCTCATGTTGTTTATGAAGTTCAGCACTCATGGTCGCTAACATGAGACATTGAACATCCGTGTCATCATCGATATATTTCTGATAAACATTATGTTGAGCACGAGATGCTCCTTCAATGAGAGGTGCAGAGCGAGGGATATCTATGACATAGAGCTTGTGCTCTTGTTTGAGGACAATCCTCAAGTTCCTCTTCCAGTCAAGGAAGTTTGTTCCTGTCAGCTTGTCCTTCTCAAGGACTGATCGCACAGAGAAGTTGTTTGAATTGATTGCCATTTGATATCTATAATGTTTAAAATGCATAAGATAAATTAGTTTACAGATGATTATTAAATTATGTTCAAGTGATTATTCATATATATTCAAAATATATATCTCCCACTATTTATCAAATTAATAGCCTAAACTATTAATTCGGAAAGAGTATCTTCTATATACTTTCTAGTGAGCCAAGATCTAAATTTTCACAATATTTTAGTTCAGCTTTGGCTTTACTCCTAAAACATGATTCAATAAGGTAGACAACATTTGTCAATTATATGAACTATATAACTCTTGTATAGTTTAGTGGAACAATATTTATTCTTATTTATCCAATAAATCTCACCAAACTCTATGCCTCTAAGTTCACAATCCTATTGTGGTAACTTAGTTAAGTTAAAACCCAAAGGTCTAAATGTTAGGTCACACACACTGTAGAGGGGGTGAATACAGTGTATAATACAATCAAATCGAACTTTAATATCTTGAGTAACAGAAAACAAACTTTATTGAAATAATAAACTCTGTTACAGTATGGAACTGTTACCTCTCAGTGATGAACAAATATCACGAGAGCTGCTAGGGTTACAATGAATAATCTTCTCGAATATGATAACACTTATAGTGTAAACCCTATGTCTGTGTTTATATACTACACAGTTACAAGATAATCGCTAATTGATATGGAATATAATTCTGCTTCCTAAAATATATCAATCAAATATCTTTTCTTCCAAGTATTCCATTCTTCACGGAACTCCTTCTTCATGCATATCTCTTCTTATGGTTATCTCGATCTTCTTTCCTTTAATCAGCTACTTTCCTTATCTAATCGTCCTTCAGCACTTAAGTTCTGATATCCAACTTCTGATGATTATCTCCTGATAATATAAGTACTGATATCCTTCAGTCCTGACTTCCAGTATAAGTACTGATTCCCAGTTAAGTACTGATTTGTCCTGTTAAGTAAGATCTGAAAACTAAACATAAATCATATTAGCCATGACATTATCAAATATATCTAACAATCTCCCCCAACTTGTAAATTAGCATAATATACAAGTTTAACAGATATTTGATGATGTCAAAAACATTAAGTACAAATGCATGAGAATTAGACTAGATAACTACAACTTACAGTCCTTAAAGTTTTACCAATATTTAACTTCTGATAACAACTTCAGTCTGTACAAATATCAGAATTTAAGCAGTTGTAGATCTTTGACTTGGCTTCATCTTCTGATCTCTCTGATGTCAAGAGTTGTTTTGAGATAGTTCTTCAACAAACATCTCTCAGCATATCTAAGTTCATCAATCATTCGCATTTTGGCATCTTTAAGCTCTGCAGTATCTTCACCAATTTGAAAGATTGCAGCCCTAAGATCATTAATCTTTGCTTTTCTTATATCATGATCCAGTATGATCAAATAAGCTTTATCAGACTCAAGATTGAATTCCACAGCCCTGTACCCTAGAAAGGTAGTTATAATTTGAGCAGAATTGGGCTTCATTTCAACTATATCACCCTTGTGATCTCTGTACTTTGGAACATATGTGCTGTCAGATTTAACAGAATAAAGCCTTTTCTGTCTCTGAATCTGATCCTTCAAATAGTTTGCAGCAGTTCCTGTCAATCTGTCATCCACTTGAAGTAAGAATATTACATGCTCCAATTCTTCAAAATACTTCAATGGAATGGCATTTTGCCTTATATGATAAACCCTACCATCTGTCATAAAATACAACAAGATGTATTCTTTCAAGTAGGTATGGTAAACCATTTGTATAGATTCCAGTTGATTCAATCTCTCAGGAGTTGCTCCAATACCTGGTTCACTCAAGGAAGTTGGATCATTGGTAGTGTTCTGTATTCTCCTTTCATCAGCACTTCCCAATCTAGTTTTATCTCTTGCTTCCTTTCCAGTAACTACTCTAGCTTTAAAACCACTTGCAGTAGTCTTCAAAGGTTGAGTCTGTTTTGCTTTAGTGAATCCTGGTAGGAGTGTCTTTGGTCTATCTTCTGATATCAAGTTAACTTGAGCTATGTCAGAGGTTACTTGCTTCTTCTGAATATCAGAACTTACAGTTTCTTGACTCTGAACAACTTGAGCCATGTCAGAGATTGTTTTAAGAACTTTTCTTGAAGTCAGAGCAAGATCATCCTTTTCATAAGTAATTTCTTCATCCTCAGGAGGCACATAAACCTTGATAGGTTCACCAACCTTTTCTTTACCCTTGGATCTATCTGCGGTTGTGATTTAGCCAATGTTGCTTCAATATGTGTCCTTTCTTTGATCACAATGCCTTTGAGTTTTGGAAGTGGCTTTTTACCAGAAGCTTCAGATTTAGATGTGACTTTCTCTGATTTAAGTCTGGCTTCTTCTTCCATTAAACTCTCCAAGTCCATTCCTGGATTTTCCTGAAGAAATAACTGTCTTGATATTTCCTCATCAAGATCTAAAAGTTCATCAGAACTTATCCTTTTACTAGTAGCAGAACTTATTCTTTTCCCAGTATCAGAACTTGTCCTGTGACTTGTGATTGCAGCTTTTCTTGATGTGAAACCTCTACCTTGACTATGACCTCTACCCATTCTAGAGTTTCCTAGATCATCCTTTTCATCATCCTTCCCTTTCAGTGTCTTGTCAGTCTTGCATTTGGACTTAATTACTTTCTCCCCCTTTTTGGCATCAGCAGGTAGTAGAAGAGAGACAAGCAATTCCACTGAGGCTTGGATTTCATTAAGTTGTGATTGTTGAGAAGCTTGATTTTTCAGAATATCATCAATCTGAGCTTGTTGAGTATCTTGAGTCTTCTCAATATAAGCAATCCTGTCAAAGGTAGGTTGGAAGAACTTTTTCTTATCAATCTTTTGAACTTGTTCCTGTTTGATAAATTCTTCCTGAATCTTGTATAGCTCTGCATGAGTAGTTGAATGAAGACCTTGTAGATGTTTAGTACTCAATGCAGTGACTCTAAGCTGGGTTTTGAAATCATCAGAATTTAACATTTCATCAGCTTTAGTCAAGTGCTCAGCAAGATGCTTTTCATTTGGAACACAGGAAACTGAGTTCCATTCCTTAGTCCACTCCTGTCCTGCAGGAGTTTCACTCCAAGGCACTGGTGCTTCTCTGGTAACAAACTTCTTAATAAGTTCAGATTTAAGAATAGTTTGTTGAGAAGCATGTCCTGAAGGACCTGCTTCATCAACATCTGCAGTTGGAGCAGCATCACCAGTATCTCCAGCATTTGCAGCATCAGAACTTACAGAATCAGTATCCTCTGATAAAACAACAGTGTGAGTAGCAATGGAGGCTTTAGCATCCTCTAATTGCTGATCTGGTTCTAAGTTCTGATCAACAGCCATATCCTGATGCTCACCTAAAGTCTGATCATCAGCATCTAGATGCAGAGAAGGTGTAGCAGATAACTCTGGAGTTTGAACAGCATCAGTAACAGGTGTTGTTGAAGGATTAGTTGCTGTTGGAGCTTCTAAGAGAATTACTTCAGGCACAACCAAGTTTTGAACATCAATATCAGCACTTGTGCCTGGATCAACAGGAGATACAGATGGTGTGATGACCTTTTCAGAAACAGCTTCCTTATATGGAGTTGATGGAGAAGAAGTAACTTTAGCAAATTCCTTTTCTTGTGAGATCAGAGATTCCTGATCCCCTTCCTTAGCTGCTTCCTCTTCATCATCTGAAACTGGCCTATTTGCCCTCTGTTTCTTGTATCTCTTTGTATATTTGGATTCCTTGGGAGTTTCAGGAACAATCATTCTTCTAAGCCTCTTGAGAAGCCTAGATCCCCCAATTCCAGAATCCTTCTGAGAAGTCACTTTCTCAGCTTCTTCAATAACAGGTTCTGAAGAAGGAACCTGTTCCTCAGTATCAGATTCATCTCTCAAAGCAATCTTTCTTTTCTTCTGAAGTGTTTTAGGAACAGTCTTTGTCCTCTTTGGTTTGGAAGATGAAGGCTTCACAGTAGGTGCTGATGATGAGGGTTGAACTGTCTGTGAAGTGGAGAGATAGGATTTGATATATTACCTGAGGGTTGGTTGAGTAGAATGAGTGGTAGGTGCTGATGATTGTTGTGATTTTTGGGAGGTTGTTGTTGGTTGGACATCAGAATAAACAGATCTATAAGTATTAGGATCATCATTTACTAAGATCTGTTTTACAGACTAAGGAATCTGTAAAGGTCTAACCACTGATTTCTTAGTGTCAGCATTTACCAGGTCATTAAAGTAGCGTTTTGCAACTTTAAAAGGTGGAGTTGAGGAACTGACTAATTGAGGTTCATCAGTACAAAAAGTATATATAAGTTGACAGAATCTAGCAAAGTACACAACATTCCTATCCTCTGTCATCCTATCCCCAATAAAACCAATTATACCAGTTGCAAAATCAAAATGAGTTTGGTTTATAATAGCATACCCGATGTGCTGACTCAAAATTGGGATAGCATCAAAATTCGAACATTTGTTCCCAAAAGCTTTAGTGATGCAGTCGAAGAAGAAGCTCCATTCTCTTCTGATATGAGCCCGTTTCAACTGCCCAAGTTTTGCCAAACTCTGTTCATACCCCAAATTGGCCATTAACTCCTGAAGAGATGATTCCTCTGGAATTGAAAAGGTACATCCTTCTGGGAGATGTAGAGCCTTGCGTATTGTACCAGGAGTGACTGCATATGAAGAATCACCCACTTCGAAAACAATACTAGGAGTGCCATGTTTACCACCATCATCAAAGTGCCCAGTCCGCCAAAATGTCAGAACTTGTTGGCTTGAAAAGACTGAAGGCTGGGTCAATGCATACCCAATCTCACTGTGTGCAAGAAGATCTTGCACAAAATGCAATTCAGATGGAGCTTCAGCATGATCAAGAATTGCAGCATAGTTATTTGGAACAAACTTAGCTCCATCAATGATTAAATCCTTAGGTGCCATGTGAAAAATTGAGATTTAAGTGTGCCTGTTAGGTGTTTGATAAAATGTCTGTATGAAAAACCAACGTGAGAAGAAGAAAGAGAGTAAAAGCAAGGAGAGAAAAAAATATAAAGGGAAATAAAAGATTAAAAAAAATCTTCTCTCTTTCTTACTTATACTCTAAAAAAAGTGTTACCGTTGGACACCTGTCAGACATGCAGTAATAACGGATAGTTACTGGGCTCGAGAAAACAGTAATCATTACTTACCCACTTGCCGTTTTTCAAGGAAAACCCGTTTCACTTATCCAGATATTCCATTAATCAAGGTGAAACAGTTTTAATTCGAAATTGAAACCGTTCCCACTTATTTAATTATTTTTCACTGCATCATTAATATTCTGAAAATAAATCAAGTAAAAATGACCAAGATAAATCAGATGAGTAAGTACTGATAAAGGAAAATCAGAACTTAAATTAAAACAGAAGTTATATGGTCATCAGAATATGACTATGTATCAGGATTTATCAATGCATTACAAAAGAACTTAGAGACAAAATCTTGAAACAAAAATGAATTTCATTAATATATCAAGTGAATACATTCATGAAATTGAAATTACATCAGTACTAGTACAAGATTTCCCTAAGCTGCTAAACCTAACATCAACAGCCTTAGTCCTAGCTCAAGAAGCAGGGCAAGGCTGATGATGAAGAAAAATAGGAAGAAGAAAATAAATCATTTCTTCTTCCTACTCTCGACAAACAGAATGGCGAGTCGAATGATTCGCTCTTGCTGGCGGAGAGCTTCCAGTCTTTCCTCCTCCAATCGCTCCAGATGGTGATGGTAATCCATATAGAAGAACAGGAGGTGGGTGAGTACCTCCTGTGGGACAGAGTCCTATATCTCATCAGGAATGGCAGTGACGTGCCATTCCTGCTGCCAATCGGCACAGCTTAGCTCCATATTGAATGTTTCGTAGTTCAAAAACATGTTGTATCTGACCATGGTATTTTTGAAAGAAAAAAGGATGAAGGTAAGATGAATTTATGAGAAAGGATTTGATGGGAAGGCTGATGTGAAGTGGTTGCTTATATAGGCAAGAGAATTCCAGGAGACGCAAAGAAATTTAATGCTGACAGGTAGAATTAATTCTACCTCGTCTCCCCAGACTTGGAAAAAGAAAAACATTCATTGGAAAGAGAAAACATGGTTTAATGCACACAAGAAGCAAGTAAAAGTTGAATGTTCAAGTACGAATACCATTAACCCTATCCATAGTGACTATTAATCTTCCACTTCAACATATTCTAGTTTGAACCGAGACTGTTATCAAATTTTATCCACAGATAAGTCAAGTAAAGAATTAGACTGTAATATCAGAACATAGACTTATATCAGAACTTAACAGGCATCAGAACATAATTTCTTAACTCGAAAAAGGAATGCATATCTTAGTAAGTCCTCACACAAGTTCTGAGTTATATTCTTCAGAATTTAATCATCAGAACATGCAATCAGAACTTGTCCTCAGAATTTGTGCAAAGTGACACAATGACTGTTTATCTAAAACAACATAGACCACCACAGTAATTTTCATCATTCATATGGAGTGATTAGTGTGTGCATTAAGCTAAATGTCAGACAAAGAGTAAAGTCTAATTCACTTCAGTACATCTTAGAAATAAGGCATAACTAAAACTTTGCTAAAGAGCTGTCATTATTCTGAAACCTACTGTTGAATAAGTTCATGGTTGAGTCCACCTCAACTATTTTGTACTAATTTTATGCATCTTTTTAAATTCCATTTCACAGTGGCTTCTCAGTGTAAGTGAGTCACGACTGCTTATCAGAATTTATGCTATCATCAGAGTATTTCTCCAGTAATCATAGAGTGTGAAAAGTCACCAAGAAAATATTTTGCTTTTCTAATGCATATTTACTTAATACCAGCAATGCACTTGGGTCGTCCCTTCCACATTTTTTACTCTAGATCTCAAAGGAGTACCTGATTTTATTCTTTGATCCTTTTGCTTTTTCTTTTGATAAGTGAGGTTTATCAGCACTTAGTGCATTCAGCAGATTTACTAGTATCAGAACTTAACAGATGAGTAGCATTATTCTAATTTGTGACTTAGTAATAAGATAAACAAAGTAAACTCAACTAAGCTCAATTATCAGAATTTGCTTGTGTCAATAGATTTCCACAGAAATAATTACTTCTTACATGGGATCATTTGTTTATTGAAGACTACTAGGTCAGCATCTAGCACAGTTATCCTCATAGGATTGAATAGTTACTTAAACTGACATATCACTTATTAGAGTTTAGAAATATATATCAGACAACAGTCAGTACTTAAACACATTTGTCAATTAAGAACAGAATACACAAAGAGATTAAATTCTGTAAATACTGATCATAAGGTCAGATATAACAGAACAAGACTAAGCAGATTTAAAGAAAGAACCTGAAACCATTCCAAGTTCATTTACCAATCTTGTAAAAGTGGCTTCACACAATGGTTTTGTGAAGATATCTGCTAGTTGTTGATCTGTTGGAACAAAGTGCAATTCCACTGTACCTTCATCCACATGTTCCCTTATGAAGTGGTACCTGATGCTGATGTGCTTTGTCATAGAGTGTTGAACTGGATTACCTGTCATAGCAATAGCACTTTGATTATCACACTAAATAGGGATTTTGAAATATGTTAACCCATAATCCAGTAACTGATTCTTTATCCAAAGAATCTGTGCACAACAGCTTCCTACAGCAATATACTCTGCTTCTGCAGTTGATGTGGAAATTGACTTTTGTTTCTTGCTGAACCAAGAAACCAATCTGCCTCCAAGAAATTGGCAGCTTCCACTTGTGCTTTTCCTGTCAATTTTGCAACCTGTAAAATCTGCATCTGAGTAACCTATTAGTTTAAAATCTGATTCTCTAGGATACCACAATCCCAGATCAGCTGTTCCTTTAAGATACTTAAAAATTCTTTTCACAGCTGTTAAGTGAGGTTCTCTTGGATCTGCTTGAAATCTTGCACAGAGACAGGTAGCATACATGATATCAGGTCTACTAGCAGTTAGATAGAGTAGAGAGCCAATCATACCTCTGTAATCAGTAATATCTACTGATTTACCAGTATCCTTATCCAGTTTTGTTGCAGTGGCCATGGGAGTGGATGCACTTGAACAATCTTGCATTCCAAATTTCTTCAGCAAGTTTCTGGTGTACTTAGTTTGACAAATAAAAGTGCCTTCTTCATTCTGCTTGACTTGAAGGCCCAGAAAATAGCTAAGTTCCCCCATCATACTCATCTGATACCTTGACTGCATCAGTTTGGCAAACTTCTTGCAAAGTCTGTCATTTGTAGACCCAAAAATGATATCATCAACATAAATCTGGACCAGAAGTAAGTCCTTTCCATGGTTGAGGTAGAACAGTGTTTTGTCTATTGTTCCTCTGTTGAATCCACTTTCCAGAAGAAACTGAGCTAAAGTCTCATACCATGCTCTAGGAGCTTGCTTAAGTCCATAAAGTGCTTTATCAAGCCTGTAGACATAATCTGGATGTTTGGAGTCTACAAAGCCTGGAGGTTGTTCAACATATACTTCCTCCTCCAATTCTCCATTGAGAAAAGCACTTTTCACATCCATTTGAAAGACAGTAAACTTTTTGTGAGCAGCATAAGCCAAAAATATCCTTATGGCTTCTAACCTAGCTACTGGTGCAAATGTTTCATCATAATCAATTCCCTCCTGTTGAGAATATCCTTTTGCAACCAGCCTTGCCTTATTCCTTGTAATTATGCCATCATTGTCAGTTTTGTTTCTGAATACCCACTTTGTACCAACAACAGATCTATTCTTTGGTCTTGGCACTAGGGTCCAGACTTTGTTTCTTTCAAATTCATTTAACTCTTCCTGCATTGCTTGCACCCAATCAACATCTTGAAGAGCTTCTTCCACTTTCTTTGGCTCAATCTGAGAGAGAAAAGAATTGTAAAGACATTCATTTGAAGTACCTGTTCTAGTTCTGACACCTGCATCAGGATTTCCAATTATCAAATCAGGTGTATGTGATTTTGTCCACTTCCTTGCAGATGGAAGGTTTTCTCTAGAACTGGATGCTCCCCCATGATCCATGCTGTCTTCATTTTCATTTTCTGATGCTCCCCCTGAAACTATGCTCTCTGAGTTGGATTCTTCAGAATTTAGATTTTCAGCACTATCAGAACTTGGCTTATCAGAATTTAACGATTCAGAACTTGAAGATCCAGACGTATATTCTGATGTTTCTTGAGATGTGGTAAGATCTTGAGTATGCCCCCCTGCACAGGTGCATCTTCCTTTGGCGTAGTCACCACAGTTTCAATAACATCAGAGTTTAATCCATCAGAATTTACAGTATCAGGACTTAGACTGTCAGGATTTTCAGCATCAGAATTTGAGTCTTCATTTTCAAATCTCAGCTGATCATGGTCAATAAAATCTTCAAGACCAGTAATCTTCTTGTCATCAAAGGAGACATTGATAGATTCCATGACCACTTTTGTTCTCAAATTATAGACTCTGAAGGCTTTTATGGAAAGTGGATATCCAACAAAGATTTCTTCATCAGCTTTTAGATCAAACTTTGATAGCTGTTCAGGATGAGTCTTGAGAACAAAACACTTGCATCCAAATACATGAAAGTACTTCAGATTTGGCTTCTTTTTCTTCACCATCTCATATGGTGTTTTTCCTTGCTTGTTAATGAGTGTTGCATTTTGAGTAAAACAAGTAGTCTGCACAGCTTCAGCCCAGAAATAGGTTGGAAGCTTTGCTTCTTCAAGCATTGTACGTGCAGCTTCAATGAGAGTTCTATTCTTCCTTTCAACAACTCCATTTTGCTGTGGAGTTCCAGGAGCAGAAAATTCCTGCTTTATTCCATGGTTTTTGCAGAACTCTTCCATTATCAAATGCTTGAACTCAGTGCCATTATCACTCCTTAAGGTTTTCACAGAATCTTTGACCAATTTATCCAGATGTTTGACATGATCAATCAAGATAGATGCAGTTTCACTTTTTGTGTGCAAGAAATACACCCATGTGTATCTAGTGAACTCATCCACTTACTGGACCAAATAGATGAACATGTAGTAGATGATAAGGCTCAAGAATTGATGATTCAGTCTTGCTCTTGAATGAAGATTTTCTTTGTTTGGCCTTCTGACAAGAATCACAAAGGCCATCAGGAGCAAATACTGACTTTGGGAGTCCTCTCACAAGATCTTTCTTGACCAGTTCATTTATATTGTTGAAATTTAAATGAGAGAGTTTCTTGTGCCAATTCCAGCTTTCTTCAATTGATGCTCTACTCATCAGACAGATTGCAGAACCATTAGTACTTGTTGAAAGCTTAGCTTCATAAATGTTACCACGCCTGTATCCTTTCAGAACAACTTTGCCTTTAGATTTACTCACAACTTCATAGTGTTCTTCAAAGAAATCAACATGATAACCTCTGTCACAGATTTGACTTATACTCAGCAGATTGTGTTTAAGTCCTGAGACCAGAGCTACTTCTTTAATGATGACATTCCCAAGATTGATATTGCCATATCCCAATGTTTTTCCAATGTTGCCATCTCCATAAGAAACACTTGGGCCAGCTTTCTCCATAAAGTCTGATAGCAGGGCTTTATTTCCAGTCATATGTCCTGAACATCCACTGTCCAGAACTAGAATATTTTTCCTGTTGCCCTGCAATCACAAAGACCACTAATTATTAGTTTTAAGGACCCAGACTTGCTTGGATCCTTTGGCCTTATTAAGTTTGTTAACATTTGCAGCGGATTTAGCATCAGAGTTTATGTTAACATTTTTCTTATCAGAACTTACACTATCAGACTTTGAATCAGAATTTACACTAGAAAGAACAATGGAAACTTTCTTCAAAGAAGGTTTTAATTGATAATAATCATAGTACAAACTATGATATTCCTTACAAGTATAAATGGAATGCCATAAACTACCACAATGAAAACAAGGATTTTGTGGTTTATATCTAACAGACTGACTCTAAACTCCTGATTTTGAAGGTAAGGAGTTAATGTTCTTATTCTTCCTGCAAAAAGAAGCCAGATGGTTAGAACTTCCACAGTTATGACATGTTTTCCTAGGAGCATCAGGAATAGGTTTATAATCATTGCTTTTATTCACACCTTCCTTTCCATTCCTATTTTTCCTAGGTGATTATACCTTGTTTGCATTTTTAACATCTTTCAGCTTATGCTTAAGCTGCTTCTTGGTCATTAAGCCTATGTTTACTTCAGCTGTCTTTTCCTGTTTTAGTTTGTCAGAAGTTAATCCCTCTCTAACTTCTGATTTATCATTATCAGATTTTTCAGTTACAAACTTAACAGGTTTTAACTTTGGCTTTTGCTTAACAACAGGCTTAATTTCTACAGTTCCTTTATCATTCTTATCCTCTCCATAACCTAAGCCCTCTTTCCAATTTTCACTACTTGGCAAATTTTGAGTTGTTCTGCCGGAGTTAGTCCAAGTCCTGATTATTTCTCTTTCCTTTTCTAACTCAGTTTTTAGAGATTCATTCATTTTTAGCACTTCATCCCTAACATAAAGAGCATCATCTCTATCCTTCTGAGTTTGATGGAACATAACTAACTCTTTTTCTAAGAAATCATTTCTTTTCTTAAAAGCAAGATTTTCAGAAGTTAATCTTTCACATGTTAAAGTTTGATCTCTATAACTAACAAACATGGTTTTAAGATATCTTCTCAACTCATTAATATCATCAGTATGAAAAGCATAAGTAGTTTGAGGTACCTTTGTTTCAGCAGTTTCAAAACTGCTCTCAGCACTTTCTTTATCAGCATTTGCCATCAATGCATAGTTCTCCTCACTTTCAGAGTCTGAGGTGTATGTCCAGTTTTTCTGCTTTGTGACAAGAGCCTTGCCTTTGTCACCCTTTACCTTCTTGCAGTCAGGAGATATGTGGCCTTTCTCACCACAGTTATAGCATTTGACATTGGTATAATCTCCTCTATCAGACTTTCCTCCTCTGCCTTCAGATCTTCTAAAATTCTTCTTATCAGAACTTATGCCTTTCCTGGAAAACTTCTTTCCCTTCCTGAACTTCCTGTATGCAATCTTTGTGATCCCTTTCACCATAAGAGCACACAGCTTCATCATCTCCTCATCAACATCAGTCTCAGGCAAGCTTTCAGAATCTGAGTCATCATCACTTTCAGAACTTGATGACTCAGTATCAGACTTTGTTAAAAGAGCTTTACCCTTGTCTTTCCTTGAGGTAGCTGCCTTGGAGGATTCTTCTTCAGCCTTAAGAGCAACTGTTCTTGACTTTCCTCCTTTTCTCTTGCTTCTTTGTTCTATCTCAAGTTCATGAGTCTTGAGCATTCCATAAATTTCATCAAGAGTTGTTTCATCAAGATTATAATTGTCTCTTATTGTTGTTGCCTTCAAATCCCAACATTCAGGAAGAGCTAACAGGAATTTAAGGTTTGAATCTTCAAGATCATACTCCTTATTAACCAGTGACAGATCATTCAAGAGTTTGACAAATCTATCATATAAATCAGTCAATGATTCATTAACCTTTGAATCAAAGTGTTCATACTCTTGAGTGAGTATTGTCTTCCTGTTCTTTTTAATCGTATCAGTTCCCTGACACCTTGTTTTCAGAGCATCCCATATCTCTTTAGCAGTCTTGCAGTTAATTACCCTGTTTGACATTACATTATTAATGGCACTATGCAGTAAGTGTCGTACCTTAGCATCCTTAGCAATTGATGCGATATCTTCAGCAGTATAATCACTCTTTTCCTTTGGTACGGTTTTTGCTGCTTCACCTGCAACTGCAACTGCGAGCTTGGTTGGTTTGTGAGGCCCTTCCTTGATTCTATCAAGATATTCTGGATCTGTAGCTTCCAGAAACATGGTCATCCTCACCTTCCATATGGCATATTCAGATGGTCTCAGTATGGGAACTCTGATGGTTTCATACCGACTTTGAATTTGTGTCTTTGGAGGTTCTTCAGTTTTGGTAGGCTTAGTTGGAGTTTCTGTGTCAGACATGATTATGTTTGGATCTTTAACTGTATGTGTGTTAACATATATGCTCTGATACCACTTGTTAGGTCACACACACTGTAGAGGGGTGAATACAGTGTATAATATAATCAAATCGAACTTTAATATCTTGAGTAACAGAAAACAAACTTTATTGAAACAATAAACTCTGTTACAGTATGGAACTGTTACCTCTCAGTGATGAACAAATATCACGAGAGCTGCTAGGGTTATAATGAATAATCTTCTCGAATATGATAACACTTATAGTGTAAACCCTATGTCTGTGTTTATATACTACACAGTTATAAGATAATCGCTAATTGATATGGAATATAATTCTGCTTCCTAAAATATATCAATCAGATATCTTTTCTTCCAAGTATTCCATTCTTCATGGAACTCCTTCTTCATGCATATCTCTTCTTATGTTTATCTCGATCTTCTTTCCTTTAATCAGCTACTTTCCTTATCTAATCGTCCTTCAGCACTTAAGTTCTGATATCCAACTTCTGATGATTATCTCCTGATAATATAAGTACTGATATCCTTAAGTCCTGACTTCTAGTATAAGTACTGATTCCCAGTTAAGTACTGATTTGTCCTGTTAAGTAAGATCTGAAAACTAAACATAAATCATATTAGCCATGACATTATCAAATATATCTAACACTAAAAGTATCATATACTTCAATACGCCGTCCCACGATAGATGGGAGTACTTCGCTCTAGCGAACCCACTCCTTATCGATCTAGGGGTTAACGCGTTGGACATATTGAAAGGCATCTAAATAACTTAATATAAACATTAGGGTTTTGTTAGTATTATAACGATCATGATCCCATCATAAAGAGATTCTCAATTTTTCCTTGAATAAAATACTTCAAATCAATACTCGTCAATGGTTTGATTTCCAGGTAGTGGAGGAGTCACATCGGTCTCGCTTAAAACCCACAGCCTTACAAGTTCTATGAACCCGTTGTTGACAAAATTGCCCCATGTTGGAAATAAAGAAGATTCGTATGTCATTCCGTATTTCATAAACACGAGAATCTCATAATCGTTTGTAAATTTTAAAATCTTGAGTCGTTACAGATTTTATCTTGTTTAGGCATGGCATGGGTGACGTATCTAATACATACATTCATGCATGATTAATCTAATTAAAGTATGCATCATTAACTATTCTATACATACATTCATACATCAATATGTAAAGTGCAATAAAGTAATGTGTTTGGTTATGGCCCCATCCTATGTGATCTTTATCAAGCTCATGATAAAGATCAAGGTCAATCTAATGTGGTGATGGAAATAAATACAACTACTTATTATATAAGTCTTCTTCTTTGTTTAGACTTCTTGTATGCCTCATCTTCTTCTTTGAATCACCTCCTTTGGATAGCCTTCTTGAGTCTTCAATTACATTACATGATTGAAAGTAAAACTAATCTAATGAACTTACAAGAATAACTCGAGTTACATTCGAGATTTATGATTACAAAGATTGACGACATGCAAGTCGTATTTAAAACCAAAATCAAAACCATTACACTAAGGTCGAAAGGCCATAACCATCCACCATGCTCATACAACACATAAAAGCATGTCAAAACACATAATCTGATCTTAACATATCATATTATCCATGATCTAATCATAAAAAAAATATGACAAAAATCAGAAAAATCAGAATCAAATCAGAAAAACAAGAATCACTGTTTACAGGCAGTAAACGACGTCAAACGCCTTACAGACGAGTCGTTGATAGCTTTTGCTATCAGTTTTGTTCAGATGCTCGTTTACCTATGGAATAGGGTATTCGTTTGCGTAAATCGGATACCAGGCCCAGATTTCAGCAAATCTGCAGCAGCCAATTCAGAATCCGTATCTAATATGATTCTCATAATTAGAACAAACATAAATCATGTATATATCAGTATATATACGGATTACATAATCATCTTATGATTATAAAACTCACATGAATATCATATATTCAAGACCATACATATACAAGCATATTATATCAACATCAAATCATGGCGAATCACGTACATGCTCATATATCGAAAACGGTTAAACACATAAACGAATTAAAAACTTTTCGCAAGTAACTTTGATGCCATTGAAGGGTTTTTAGCATATAAACGCAACGAAAATGTAAATTTAATTCTTAAAAAATCGAAACCCTCCGCAGGATCTATGCGAAAATAATATTTAATTCATAGTTCAGTATGTTTACCTTAAGAAGCTTTACGTTAATGGAAAGATGGAGGTCTTGAATGATCACCACGTAGCCCGTCGCTGGAACCATCTACGCCTTGAAGGTATCCACACGAATGATTGCCCGGAGGATGGGTGTGTACTAGCACGTTCTTGAGGCCGCCTTCTTGCTCTCTCTATCTCTCTTCAAGTTCCAGGGTTTATGTTTTATCAAATAAAACGTGTAACCCTAATTCTAGGCAAGAGCTATTGGGCCTCCAACCCTAAACTTAATTTTAGAGTTATTATTATTATTAAATTCGAAATTCTAATTATTGTATTATTAAGTCTAACTTAATCATCCAATAACTTAATTTCGGATTTAATATTAAATTCGAATTTCCTATTTATTAAATTAATTAAGTCACACTTAATTAATAACAAATAATTCAAATTACTTACATTTAATTTAAATATGAAATTAAATTAAATAATCCTCCAATCATTCTTTGTGCGACCCTGTAGGTTATTATTATGTTGGCACTAATTTAAAATCATTAACAATGAGCGGCATCTAGTAATACATCATTGTTATCCAAGTAATAATAATTAAATCGGTGATCGATTAAACCTTTTGTGTATAATGTATAATGTACTATAATCCTTTTAACCATATATTATTGATTAAACTTGAGGCATGTTATGTGTCATCCTCTTCATAATTTAATCCAGGTTCCGTTGATCGATGAGTAGACTATAACATCAAATCAACATTTGAGCATGGCCATGCATTTCATAGTCTAACTCAAACAAGAGGCCAATAATATCACTCCTAAAATAGGAGGGTTAAATCCTTTATAGATCATTCATATTTCTCATATGTTTCATAATATACCCAATATACACTTTTATCATCACCCGGTCAAAGGTAACTTTTAATGCAACCAAAGTATATTAATTCTCATATAGAAATATAGTGATTTCAAGTCTAAGGACCAATACATCATTATCACTGTGAGAATTACTTATGACACAACAGACATGTAGAATCTCACATTGGGTCTTCCAGCATCATGTATATAATACATGTGCCTGTGTTTTGACTTTAGTATCACTATACCTATGATCAATGAGATGTGATCATCAGTCAATTTTCACACTAGTCTTAATGCATTATTATTGTCCCTTAATAATAATACTCGACTAGGGATCTTTAGAAATATCGATACTATTCTCATAATCTCATTTCTAAGTCACGTACTTAGAGATATAAAATTACATACCATATTCCAAGGACATTTATTAATCTAACATCTTATCACAGAAAATAAAGATATAATAAATTACTAAAGAATAATCCATATAATCAGAATTAATAATCCAAATGTTTCATAATATAAACATAATAGTGTTGTCTTTAGGACACAAACACTAACATTAACATTGAATACTAACCATATCGTTGTTGCATAAGCGCATAAATCTTAAGTTAACCAAAAGAGTCTCTGTGGGAATGAACTAGAATTAATTCTATATTACTTGCGAACATGTATATTTGCGTGTATTATTAGCGCGTGTTTTCATCCTAACAGGGCGCGCCCTTACACCATATTATTAAAAAATTGTTGAGTGGTACAATATTATACATGTGCAATTATCCCCTAATGACCATTAGTTGATAGTTGCTCTTTTTATTTTATATCACGATAAAGAATTTGGGGTACCAATTATGAAAAAGTTTAACTACATAAAAAGACAAACAAGTAAAACAAAAGTTGCTTCTAGTCTAGTTCCATGCTACTTCATTACACTATCCAGCATCTTTGAATATCTTCATAATTGCATGGAATTGGTAATGCTTGTTTGTTCTCTAAATCCTACAATTAGGCTGCCACATTCCATTTGCAAACACCCGACGCATGTGACTGTGTTGTCACTGTCAACTGCTCTTTTTGAATATGATCATCCGTCGGGACTATGTTGGTCATCCGTCGGGAGCCTTGTTGATTATCTGTCGGGAGTCTTTGTAGATCATCCGTCGAGAGACTTTCTGTCACTTGTCTCTGTTTCACTTATACAGAATTACAAGACATCTTATATTTATAATTAGCCAACCTATTCTGCATATCAATCTAGTAGTCAACATGACTTAAAGAATCCTACAACATCTACTAATACATTGTTGTTTGCGGAAATGTGCTACAAAACTTATTATTATATAAGCTACACTCTCGATGGATGTTCCGTGATTATCCATCGGGACTAGAAAGTTCATCCGTCAGGACTATTATAGAACATCCGTTAAGAGCTACAAAGACACTAAGTTAAATCTACTAAGGTGTTTTGTTCAAATTATCATCAAGTTCACAACATATTCCTAACAATCTCCCCCAATTTATGTCTACTAGAATTGTACCCATAAATTAAGAGAAACTTGATGATAACAAAACACCCTAAATGTACAGATTGAATTTTGGTAGATAAAACTAGTAAGCGCTACAGTTTATTTGAAAATTGAACAAAGTAAAGTGTACAAAGAGTTCTCACAATCATTTTCAAGGTGCTCCTCTAGTCTGAGCAGATGTTTTCTACTTCCTTGATTGTCTTGATTTCTTCCCAAGCTTCCAGTTGTTTTCTTCTATTTGATTTTTGAGTTGTCTGTGAAATTCAAATTCTTCAGCATTTGATAGATCCAGCTTTTCTTGCATTTCCAATAGAGTCTCATTGCTTGAGATGCTCAATTGGTCATCCAGTCTGAAGAATCTCCTAACACCTTTTTCATCCATGAATTCCATCAGCCAGTAAGGCATCAAGTGCACTGTATTTCCTGTGAAGGGAATTGATAGAGTCCTTGGGAGTGCATTTGAGGGTTTTCGGCTCCTTAGTTCTTCTATCTTCTTTAGAACCATTTTCTTGGCAGTCACATTGAATCCAAAATTTTTCTTGAAAGATGAGAAGATCTTTATCAAAACAGAACAACTTTCTTGAAGAATCCTGTGAAGGGGCCATGTGATCTATTTCCCACCTTTATATTTGAACACCATTCTTTCAGGGAGATTTCTGTGAGCATGAATTCCTCTTACTTCTTCTAGTTCATCCATGTAGAGATTTATATCTGAAAATTCCTTGATGTCACAGATATATAGAAGATCTCCCTTGTTGACAGTTGGTTAAGCTTTAGTTAAGGTTTTGGTTTTGAGACTCACAGGCTTGACCTTCTTGATTGCTCTTGTCTTTGTCTTATTTAACTTGTTAAATATTGGTAAATTAAGCTCAGGAAGTGGCAAACTATCCCAGTCTACTGGCTCATTCTTGGGAACTATTGGCTCACCATAAAAATTCCTTGTAGGATCCACCTTAAATTCATCCTGCACCACTGAGGGCTTGGATGTTTGAATTATAGATGTAGACTGGTTGGGACTGTAATCTTCCATCTCATCATCATTGAAGTCTAATCTTCTTTTGGGAAGGATTTTGTATCTGAACTTCCTTTTCCGTTGAGGTTCCTTTTGCATTTTCTGATCCTGAGCTTCAGCTATCACATGTTGCTTCTCAGAAATCTCAGTTGCAGTTTTCACAGCTTGGAGCTTGGCTATTATAGCAGCTTGCTTTTTCTTCTGTTTGAGCTTCTTAGCATCTAAAGCAGCTTGCTTCTTTTCTTGTTTAATCCTATCTTTTTCTTTCTTCTTAGCTTCTGCAAACTGAGGGTGTCCAGCCACCACACAGATTTCTTTCCCATTCCTGTAGATTTTAGCAATTCTTTTCTTTAGCACTGAGTCAGTTGGATCTTTGAAGAATGCAATGGACCTTGCCAACAACTTCTTTTCATCTGGCCTTGGAGTCTCAAACATAAGATCCAAGGGATTTTTTTCAGATGACTTTGGATAATTTCTTTCGGGCTTCAAAACCAAGTTGGCTTTTGGAGATTTTATAATGAAGGTTGGCCCTTTTCCAAATTACCTAGACTCATTTCATTTGCAGAAATTTGTCTCAATTGAGAGAAGTGATGAAAGATCTTGACTGATTTCTCAATTGGGCCAAAATTCTTTATTATTTCTTCATCAATTTTCTTCCATTTGTCATCCAGTTCCTTCTCAACTGCTGCAACATCAAGCTTCTTAAAATTTGTATTTGAATCCAACTTAGCAGCTGCTATTTGGATCAGATCAATGCTGTCCAATACTGGTGGCTTAGGAAACGTAATTGCTGGCACAATTACTTTACTGACTTGAATGTTGAGCACTTTCTCCCCCTTACTTGTTGACCCACCTTAACTAATTGAGATGATCGAGTCTTTCTCCCCTTGTTGTTAGCATAAAGTTGAATAAAGGTAGAGATTTGTGCAGCCACTGTAACACCCCCAAATCCGGGGTCGGGGATCCGGGTTGTCACGAGTTCCATTTCCCTTAATAACACCCAATCTTAATAAATAATCAACTACTCTGTACTGTGACCCCACAATAAACACACACACCACAAGTTATAGTCTCAGAGATGAATATCCAAAAATAATCACAAGTCGTTTTATTCCACAATTATATGCCAATACACCTTAAACGGGTTTCTGAATAAATTTACATTTCTTTTCCATTATTACAATTGATAAAGATACATAAGTCTGGTACATCAAAAGTTGAAAGCCTAGCCTATTGGTAGTTCCTACCTCAGCTACAGCGACATCAACGCCTATAGGAAACTGCGGAACGTTTCCTAATCGCTTGCGAATCGGGAGCTTGGTCCTGTTCATCTTTTCTATCTATTGTTGTGTGATGAAAGAAGAAAGCCAGGGTGAGCAACAAGCCCACCGAAATAATATGTATACTGATTAACAATATATGAGCCTTCTGATAGTACTCATGAAAGTATTGGTCAAAAGAAATGAACCAAGTTTGATATCTTAATGCGATGAAGTCGCAAAATATTCAGTATACATACATATATACTTTTCAAAATCTTGGAAGTCCTCTTCCATGCATAATATACACAGAGTTCCAGTTTATAACTGTATAAAAATAAATATCGTTGCAAGGTGATCTCATATATCTAACCTTGTCTCAACGTTTTTCTGAAAGTCTTTGATATGCATAAGATAATCATTTACTAGATATAAGTTTAAAAGATGAAGTTACAAGATACTCCAATATACTTATATCTTTTCCGAATACTACTTGAACTACCACCGTTCAAGTTATTAGTTTCAAAAGTTCATCACACTGGTGAGACTACAAGATAAGACTTGAATAGATTCAATCTTTGAAATATTTTGAAGGAAATGAAGTTATGATATACTTCATTAAGTTCTGATATATATATATCCACATATACATCTTCTTCATACATTCCCTGAAAACCTCTGTCATGTAAGGTATGAACAGAGTTTGTAACATCCAATGAATTTTTGGAAAGGAAAAAGAATTGTGGCATAAACCCGATATCTTGTTGATCAGGCAAAGATACCAATAAGTAACCTTTTCTACTAGTAGATGGACGAATTCCCCACTGGTCATCACCCTGGCCGCAATAGGACCTTATGCTGGACTGCCACTCAGTCACTTATGCATTTGATGGACTCCCACTGAGCCACTTACACTATCATGGACGCCCACTGAGCCCATGTTGCTTATGCCGACTCGATAGATGGACTTACTTCCCGAACGTTGGGTAAGTAATCAATTCATTTACCAAAACTGCAACCTTGTTGTGAATATAAAATACACCATAGAGCCGGATCCCTCAGGTTTTGAGCGAGTATTTAAATCCCCTTTAAAAGGAAGATCTTAAATATAAAAAAAATGAGTTTTGGGATCCGCTCTAACTTTTAAAAATCATTTTGAAGACTCGAAAACACTTTAAAGAGTGTTTGGAGTAATGCTGATTTAATAAAATAAATCAGTCCCAATATATTTAGAAAATATCTGAATATTATTATTTAAATAATATTCCCATAAAGAATAATTTTTATAAAAATAATTGAAGTAGATGTTGTAAAACTTATACTTGAAATGACTCTTAAATAACCAAAGATATACTTATACGAAAGTAATTTCTTTATTTGAATAATCAAAAGTAAGTTTGATTATCGACACATTATTCTTTAATAAAATAAAGAATATTATTAAATAATAAGCGGAGTCATAATACCTCGAATGAATATTATAAATAATATTCATTAAATAAAATAAAGGAGTCATACATCCTCAAATGAATATCCAATTAAGAATCATTAAATAATATAAACTGAGTCATAAGCCCTCGAATGAATATTCGAAATAATATTCAATTAATACAATAAAAGGAGTCATAAATCCTCGGATGAATATTCAAAATAATATTCAATTAATACAATAAAATGAGTCATAAGTCCTCGGATGAATATTCAAAATAATATTCAATAAATAAAAGAAAGTTAAAGTTATCGAATAAACCTTATTCGATTAATAGTTTTGAAAACTATAACCATATATATATAAAATATATATATTATACTCGGGAACATCGACTCCCGGTTAAGAAATATGTTCACCTTTTGATCCCCTATACTAAGGGTAAACTCAAATACCGCTTATCTCTAGCATAGGTATTATGTAACTAAACCAACAGATATATATTTCAAGAATATGAAACAGGCATGCATATATACCATATCACATGCTACAATATATCGCAAGAATTTGCTAAATAACCATTATGCATCTATCACAAGATAATGCATGTACAAATGTATACATCACAACAACAGTATAACGGATAGAAAACTTGCCTGAGCGACTGGGGGTTACGAATGGCTGGGGACGAGTATGGTAACCTATAAACAACAAGCAAGTTGGAATTAAACCAAAGTCACTTGTAAATCTATACTCTAACCAACTCAGACTCTACGCTCGTTTTGCGCTTACTGATTCTCTTAAGTCACTCGAGTATCCTCGGCTCCACCATTTTTAATAATTTAACCATTACGAGTTTTAAAGCGATTCTTTTACGAGTGTCTTACCAACTGTCTAACACACTTAACATAATTGTTTCATACTTCAATTAGTCCTTTAAGGTCTTTAACCTATATTTCGAAGTAAGGCGAGGGGTAATGATTCGTTCGCGAAACGTCGTTACTTAAAACGGCCGTTTCTCCTAAACCGTACATCGGAATCAAACGAACCACATATCAAAACGAAGCTCGTAACATGAACTATCTAAACATGGCAATGGTCAAAACCTAGCAGGGAGTTCTCGGGTCCTAATATTATGAACAAAAGCAGTCTAAAGTAAATTGGACATTGACGGCTATGTTTACGCGATTTCCCAATTTTATACCATTCCAATTCAACCACCAATCAATCCCAATTCATTCATACAATCAACATTCATCCAAAACACACTAAAACAGTCCCAACACCTCAAGTTCTTCCAATTTATGTTATTCTCATCATGAACTTAAACTATACTTAATTCCTTTAACAAATCAACAAGATTCAACATTCATACCACTACCACTCCAACCCAAACTCTAAACAAACAAGCTTCATGCTTCACATATACTATATTACTCATAACCATTCCTAAATACTCAAAACTAAAGCTAGGGTTTGGAGTTTATACCTTCTTGAAGCTTCTTAATCAATGAAAGATCCTTGGAATGCCCATGGAAGCCTTGATCTATGCTTAAGCTACCTTGAACTTTCATAAAAATCAAGAAAACCAAAGTTATTTCTTGAAGGTTACTATTCACCATCTTCTTCCTTAATTTATTGGAAGAGATTGTGAAGGAATTAGAAGTTTAAACTTATAGGATATCCATATCTATATACAGGGAACCTTAGATAATTACCTTGTGATTTAACAATGCTTGGAACTTGATTTTTGATTTTTCTTCCTTTGAAAAAGAAGAAAATCCGAGAGCAAGATGATGAGAATGAAATGATTTTGTGTTTTTTGATTTGTTTGGATTAGCTTGGTTGTTTTTTTGTTTTGTTTTTGGTTAATTACCTTAATAACCTTATATTTGTGTGGTTATAAACCAACCACACCTCCTCCTTCCCTATGTCATGCTTGCATCACCTTATTGTGTCATCATCTCTTACTTGCCCTCTTCTCATTGGTTGGATGACCTCATCATCCCTAACCTCCTTGATTAACCTCCTAATTGTTTGCCTAATGACCGCTGATCTGTTATACGGTTCGCTTAACTTTCGTTTTCGTTTATCGTTTGAGGGATCATACCCGGGATCTTATTACTTGGGTTTCCTTAACCTTTCTCAATACATTATAATCCTTTTATGATCCTCTCTTATAATCCTTTAATTTAAATCCTTTTTATCCTGTTACCTTATACTCAATTCTTTCCGTATCTAGTGGATTTCCGGGAAAAATCAAAGTGTTCGGAATTGGATTCTGACGATCTTTATATACACTTATATACCATATAGAGTACTAATAAAATCTCAGAATATCAATAACAGAACCCCTACATAGTGTGGCATGAAAAGTTTTCTTATTCAGCATAATCTGCAAAATCACTATTCATAAGGGTTTCAAAAATTTCCAAAAATTGGGGTTATTACAGCCACCAACTGTTGAAGTAAACTGGTTTGAGCTTCCTGATTTGCAAGTATCTTGGCCACTGACTTTTCCATATTTGACAGTCTAAAGTCCATGGCCTCAACCTTTCTGTTCAAATCAGCTTCCTTCCTTAGCTTTTGAGCTATTTCAGTCATAGTGGTTCCTGGAAGCCTAGCATTCAACCTTGCTACAAAATCTTGTTTGACTTCAGAAATTTCTTGCTTGATTGCATCCACATTTTGACTTTGTTGGAGAGCTTGAATCTTGTGCATCTGTAGAGATTCCATGTGTGCTTTGAGTAACCTTTTGGTGCTGACATTTGTGGATGCCTGAATAACTATTTGGGTGTCATGAATAAGCTTGCATAAGGTGGATTTGAGATGTGAATATGAGCATTCTTTACTTAGCATCCATGAAGGAATGTCTGCATCTCCCCATATGCTCATGCTATCATCCTCATCATCTTCACCATCATCCCCAAATGAGTCTTCAGCTAATTCAAAGTCACTACCAGCTGTGGAAGGCATAGCAATTATGACATCCTTTGCCCTTTGTATTGAAGCAGTAGTATGCACCAAGTTTAGCATCCTTTTAGCAGCCACATTGTCCTGTTCAGCTAAAGCTTGATATTCTGACACAGGGTGAGTAAATGCCTCAGCTTCATAAGAAACAGAGTCTAAGACGACTTGATATTTTTGCTGAAATAGCTGTTTCTTGTCAGCCTCATTGATATCCATTAACTTACTTACAATAGGCTCTTCCCAAATTTCAGTACCTGCATTTCTCTCATTTTCTATATATTCTTGCATCAAGGGCTCCCCTTGGCTCACCACCCTCACACCCTCACCTTCACCTACTAAGGTGGAACTCCCCTCACTCACTTTTGCCAGGATGGAAGAAATAGCCTGCATATTTTCTCTCTTATCCCCTCCTTTTGCCTGAGAGAAACTCAACCTCTCACTCTGTTCACTCCCTTCCCTCAATCCTAGGAGTGATTGTACAACTACTAGCACATCTACACTTGTAACAGTTGTTGAAAATTCAGCTTGTGTAGTGAGTACTGACGGATGAGGAACATCCATCAGGGTAGTAGTTAGGATAGCCGACGGATGACTGCTGTTAGGCACATCCATCGGGATACAATCACTAGCCGACGGATAAACAATATCCACCGGAATAGAGGAAATGATAGAGCTTGGAGTAGAAAGTATTATGGACTCTGTACAGATTGATGATAATTTAGGCACATACGTCTCAATAGTTTCTGAAAGAATTGGCAAGTGAGCCAACAAATCATCTAGGAGATGATGCTCACTTGTACTGAATTTTGGATTCTCCAATAGAGTTAAAGAAGGAGAATCAGGGATTGATGTGTGAATCATGTCCATATCTAGAGAATTGGTGGGAGAGTTTTCTGTGTTTGGTGCTTCTATTGTTAAAGATTTTGGCTGTGACTCCACATTTATTGGAGCCACATCAAACTGAATTTGAGAAGGTGCAGTGACTAAGTCTTTAGCTGCAGTTTGCACTATGTATGATCCCTGTGCATCCCCAAGTTTTCTAGACTTCTTCTTTCTTGTATAAGTCTGGGGTGAGTCTGTGCCCTTAACCCTTTTGGCATGTGCTCTTGGTTGGGAGCTTGTTTCAATAATAGCATCCTTTTGGGAGGATGAAACTAGAGATATGCTAATTTCCTTATTTAGAACCACAGTTTGTTGGGAAACTGTGGTGTGGCTAGGTTTGGGTATACTCACCTCACCATCCTTATTCTTAGGGCTTCTTTGATATTCACCCTGTCCCTCACCAATCTCAACACCCTTTACACTCCCCTTTTTGGTTTTGGTAGATTTTGAAACTGGCATCTTTTGAGAGACACCAGAGTGTGGTTTCTTTGATTTGGATTTTGTGGCTTGGGTAGGCATCTGTTGGGTCATAGACATAGATGCCATAGCCACAGTCAATGGCAAAGAAACTTGAGAGGTAGAATGAATAGAGACAGGAGTATTTACCTCACTTACCTGAGGACCCTCCATGATAGGCAAATAAACAAGGGGCACCTCCTTGTGGTGATTGGTCCTGTTTAAATCTGCAAGTACTCTTCTTTCTTGAACCCAACAATCCAGTTTGTTGGTTGGGTTCTCAATCACAAGATCCTCACACATATGGTTAGCAATAATCATAAAGAATCTAGCATAATAAACATTCCTAGATCTCTTTTTAATATCCCCTAACTTGTAGCCTAACTCAAATATGATAGCATCACTAAAATTATAGTAATTATCAGTAACTAGCATGTAGAGCATGTTAAGCATAACAGTATTGATAGAATCAAAGTTGCTTATTTTACCAGAAAACACCTTGGTAACTACATCACACAGAAAACTCCACTCTTTCCTAAGTCCTAGTCTCCTAATCTCACTTAATTTAGTGGTAGGAAGAGCATAACCACTAGAAGTAAGCAAGTTAACTAAATCAACATCTGTGTGTGGTTTAGTTGTAGTGTTTTCAGGAATTTTGAAGCATGCTTGGATAATATTACTGTTAATATAAAATTCCTTACCTTTAATGGAGCAAGTTATGGTTTTGTCAGTTGCTTGGTACACAACAGTGGTCCACATCTCCTCCACAACTTCACAGTAGATTGTGGGTGATTCCAGCATGGCATAGTTAAGCTTGCATCCCTTCACAAAATCCATCATTTTGTGATAATCTTCAGAGGCTGGAATCTCTTTGTTTACAAGACCCACAAAGTTGTTCTTCTCATAAATGAATCCTGACTGAGACATGATCTTGACTATTGTTGCCATTGTTAAGCAAGGAAAGTTGCAGAAAGAAAGAGGGTTTCGCTTTGAGGAAGAAGAGAGCAGTTAATTGTAATAGAGAAAGATAAAAGCTAAAATGAACTTGAAAATAGGCTTTTATGTAATCTCAGATAAAATGGGATAAAAATTAAAGGTAAAAAATTAAAGACCCAATGAAACTTGCCCAAAATAGCCGTCTAAAAGTAAAATAAACTGTCAAAATTCTGTCAATTATCTGTCGTGATATACTTACAGACTGTAAGTAAATCCGATTGATAATTCCCAGAATTTTAACGGCTAAGATGTAGACAATTCGACGGATGAGAATAAATAATTATCCGTTGGGTTTAAAATATTCCAGAAAAGTAATTGATTTTTACTAAGCTATTCTATTTCGATGGATGATCAAACTTGATGGATAATGAACATCCGTCGAGATGTAAATTTTGACTTAGCCAAAATTTCATCCAAAACAGAAAAATCAACTAAATTTCTGGCTGCATTTCAACTTGCAAAATTATCAAAAATGATTTAAGAATAATTAAGCATACCTAACTCACTTACCAACCTAGTGAAGATGGATTCATCAAGTGGCTTGGTAAAGATATCTGCAAGTTGCTTCTCACTTGGAACAAAATGAAGTTCCACAGTACCATTCATTATATGTTCTCTAATGAAGTGGTACTTGATGTCTATGTGCTTTGTTCTTGAATGTTGTACTGGATTTTCAGTAATGGCAATTGCACTTGTGTTATCACAGAAAATAGGAATTTTGTTCACTTGCAGACCATAGTCCAACAGTTGGTTTTTCATCCATAGAATCTGTAACACCCCCAAATCCGGGGTCGGGGATCCGGGTCGTCACGAGTTCCATTTCCCTTAATAACACCCAATCTTAATAAACAATCAACTACTCTGTGCTGTGACCCCATAATAAACACACACACCACAAGTTATAGTCTTAGAGATGAATATCCAAAAATAACACGAGTCATTTTATTCCAAAATTCTATGCCATTACACCTTAAAAGGGTTTCTGAATAGATTTACATTTCTTTGCCATTATTACATTTAATAAAGATACATAAGTCTGGTACATCAAAAGTTGAAATCCTAGCCTATTGGTAGTTCCTACCTCCGCTACAGCGACATCAACGCCTATAGGAAACTGCGGAACATTTCCTATCCGCTCGCGAATTGGGAGCTTGGTCCTGTTCATCTTTTCTATCTGTTGTTGTGTGATGAAAGAAGAAAGCAAGGGTGAGCAACAAGCCCATAAAAAATAATATGTATAATGATTAACAATATATGAGCATTCTCATAGTACTCATGAAAGTCTTGGTCAAGAAGAAATGAACCAAGCTGATATCTTAACGCGACCAAGTCGCAAAATATTCAGTATATGTACATACATACTTTTCACAATCTTTGAAATCCTCTGACATGTATAATATACACAGAGTTCCAGTTTATAAATGTATAAAAATATCATTGCAAGGTGATCTCATATATCCAACCTTGTCTCAACGTTTTTCTGAAAATCTTTGTCATGCATAAGATAATCATTAACTAGATATAAGTTTAAAAGATGAAGTTACAAAATACTCCAATATACTTATATCTTTTCCGAATACTACTTGAACTACCACCGTTCAAGTTATAATTAGTTTCAAAAGTTCATCACACTGATGAGACTACAAGATAAGACTTGAATAGATTCAATCTTTGAAATATCATTATAAATAATGAAGTTACGAGATACTTCATTAAGTCCTGATATATATATACACACCTATATATATACATTTCATACACTCCTTGAAAACCTCTGTTATGAAAATTATAAACAGAGTTGCAATATCCAATGAATTTGGAAAGGAGAAAACCTTGGCATAAACCTGATATCTTGCTGATCAGGCAAAGATACCAATAAGTAACCTTTTCTACTAGTAGATGGATGAATCCCCCACCGGTCATCACCCTGGCCACATAAGGACCTTGTGCTGGACCGCCACCCGGCCTCTTACGTGTTGATGGACTGCCACCCAGCACTTACACTTTGATAGACCATACCCCGGCCTGTCGCTTATGCCAACTCAATTAGATGGACTTACTTCCCGAACGTTGGGCAAGTAATCAAATTGTTTTCTCAAAACAGCAACCACGTTGCGAATGTAAAATACACCACAGAGCCGGATCCCCCAGGTTTTGAGCGAGTATTTAAATCCCCTTCGAAAGGAAGATCTTAAATTTGAAAATGAGTTTTGGGATCCGCCCTAACTTTTAAAAATCATTTTGAAGACTCGAAAACATTTTTAAGAATGTTTGAAGTAATGCTGATTTAATAAAATAAATCAGTCCCAATATATTAGAAAATATCTGAATATTATTATTTAAATAATATTCCCATAAAGAATAATCTTTATAAAAATAGTTGAAGTAGAAGTTTTAAAACTCATACTTGAAATAAATATTAATAACCAAAGATATACTTATACGAAAGTATGATCTTTATTTGAATAATCGAAAATAAGTTTGATTATCGAAACATTATTCTTTAATAAAATAAAGAATATTATTTAGTAAATAAGCGGAGTCATAAGTCCTCGAATGAATATTCAAAATAATATTCATTAAATAAAATAAGCGGAGTCATAAGTCCTCGAATGAATATTCCAAATAATATTCATTAAATAAAATAAGCGGAGTCATAAGTCCTCGAATGAATATTCAAAATAATATTCATTAAATAAAATAAGCGGAGTCATAAGTCCTCGAATGAATATTCCAAATAATATTCATTAAATAAAATGAGCGGAGTCATAAGTCCTCGAATGAATATTCCAAATAATATTCATTAAATAAAATAAGCGGAGTCATAAGTCCTCGAATGAATATTCCAAATAATATTCATTAATAAAGTTAACGAATAAAACTTATTCGATTAATAGTTTTGAAAACTATATCTATATATATATATATATATATTATACTTGGGAACATCGACTCCCAGTTTAGAAAAATGTTCACATTTGGGTCCCCTATACTAAGGGTAAACGCCACTACTGCTTATCTCTAACATAGGTATTATGCAACTAATAAGCATTTGAACCAACAGATATATAAATCAAGAATACGAAACAGGCATGCATATATACCATATCACATGCTACAATATATCGCAAGAATTTGCTAATAACAAATATGTATTTATCACAAGATCATACATATACACATATACATCACAACAACAGTTATACGGGTAGAAAACTTGCCTGAGCGACTGTGGGTTATAAATGGCTTGGGGTGAGTCGGGTAACCTATAAACAACATATAAGTTGTAATTAAACCAAAGTCACTTGTAAATCTATACTTTAACCAAATTAGACTCTAACGCTCGCTTTGCGCTTACTGATTCTCTTAAGTCGCTCGAGTACCCTCGGCTCCACCATTTTTAATAAATTAACCATTAAGGTTTTTAAGGCGATTCTTTCGCGAGTACCTTACCAACTGCCTAATCCACTTTACATAAATGTTTCATACCCCAATTAGTCATTTAAGGTCCTTAACCAAGGTTTCAAAGTAAGGCGAGGGGTAATGGTTCGGTCGCGAAACGCCGTTACTTAAAATGGTCGTTTCTCCTAAACCGTACATCGGATTCAAACGAACCACATATCAAAACGAAGCTCGTAATATGAACTATCTAATTATGTCAATGGTCAAAACCTAACAGAGAGTTATCGGATCCTGATGTTAAGAGAAAAAACAGTCTAAAGTAAATCGGACATTACGACGGCTTTGTTTACGCGATTTCCCAAATTTTTACCATTCCAAATCATATCAATCCAACTACCAATCAACAACAACTCATGATACACATCAATGCTACTGATTTCAGTCATAATAAGCTCAAGGATCTCAATCCAATCATATATTATAACATCTCCAAATTCAACTAAACTACTTAACAATTAAGCTCGAATCATGCTTATCATTCAAATTACTACTCATCCATCCAAACCATCTCCAAACTTCAACATTCAAACTTATTACTAAAGGGTGTGAAGATTTATACCTTTCTTGGAGGGTGGAAAGTTACTAGGAAGCCTTATGGAGCCTCCTACAAGCTTATCTTTCCAAAGAAATCAAGAACACAAAGTTAGGCTTTAAAGTTTCTAAAAGTCCGATTGAAAGAACTGTAAAAATGAGGATCTTACCATGCCTATTTGTACGAGACTTGTGAACAAGAGTTGTAGGCCATCTCAATACCTTTCCAACGAGCTATAGAACACAACATTTGAGTGAGTATTGAAGGAGATATGGCAGTTTGAAGTTACTGTGTTTATTTTGGCCGAGAGCTTGATGAAGAAAAGGGAAGAGCTTTTGTGTTTTTTGTGATTTGTTTTGATTTGCCTTGGTTGGTTGACTTTTGTTTTGTTTTAATCATTTTTAACCATGAAAAAAAATTGTGTGGTTATAAATCAACCACACTTCTTTCCCTTATGTCATGCTTTGGTCATCATGTGATGTCACCCTCCACACTTGTCCTCTTCTTGTTGGTTTGATGACATCATCATCCCTAACCTCCTTGATTAACTCTTAATTGCTTGCCTAATGACCGCTGATCTGTTATACGGTTCGCTTAACTTTCGTTTTCGTTTATCGTTTGAGGGATCATACTCGGGATCTTATTACTTAGGTTTCTTTAACCTTTCTCAATACATTATATTCCTTTCATGATCCTCTCTTTTAATCCTTGAATTTAAATCCTTTTTATTCTGTTACCTTATACTCAATTTTTTCTGTATCTGGTAGATTTTCGGGAAAAATGAAAGTGTTCGAATTTGGATTCTGACGATCTTTACATACACTTATTTATCATATAAAGTACTAATAATATCCCAGAAGATCAATAAAAGAGCCCCTACATAGTGTGGAATGAAAAGTTATCTTATTCAGCATAATCAGCAAAACACTATTCATAAGGGTTTCAAAAATTCCAAAAATTGGGGTTATTACAGTCTCCCCTCCTTAAAAGGATTCCGTCCCGGAATCAGATAGAAAATGAATAGGGATACTTTCTTAGCATTGCACTTTCTAATTCTCAAGTAAATTTTTCCACATTGTGGTTCTTCCATCAAACTCTGAATAGTTTGATAACCCTTCTCCTAAGCACTTGTTCCTTTTTCAATCTATAACCCTTCCTGGTTGCTCCATATAGGTTACGTCGTGTTGCATGTCTATGCGCTCATATGCCCTTATTTGTCTGGCATCCGAATTATACTTCCTTAATATTGATACGTGGAACACGTTATGAACTTGCTACATGTTCGGGGGTAGGGCTAGCTCATATGCTAACTTCCCAATACGTCTTAATACCTCAAAGGGTCCAACAATTCGTGGGCTTAGCTTTCTTTTCTTTCCGAACCTCATCCATCCTTTCCAAGGGAATACCTATAACAGCACTAGGTCCCCTACTTCCTATTCCTTGTCCTTTCATATCAAATCAACATACTTCGTGTGCCCATCTTGGGCTACTACCAACCATCCTCTAATTAAATCTATTATATCCTTGGTCCTTTGGACCACTGCTGGTCTAAGCATCTTGCGCTCTGCAACATCATCATATCATAAGGGAGATCGACATTGTCTTCCCTCAAGGATCTTATAAGGCGACATCTCGATAATGACATATGATCTATTTTCATAAGAAAACTCAATCCGCGTTAAGTGATCATTCTAAATTCATTCAAGTCTATTGCACAGACTCTCATCATAGCTTCTAGCACTATGGCTTTTGCTTTTCAATACCCATTCTTTTCCAGTTTGTAGTCATTACTATCTTCCGTACATAATACTATACTGGTTACACTTTTGCTCGTTAGCGTTCTATAACCTTTTAATAACCACGTCAACCTTAGTATCACGAACGCGTTAGAATCGGAATACCACCGTACTGATACTACTTCCTTTAGCTGCTTCCATCTTCAAAAGCTTGGTCCTTCATATAGAAGTAAAAGAATTTATTGAGAGATCACTATGATCATGAACACTTGTTATATCGCATAGTTAGTACAGAAGGTGGCCAGCCTTTAGTACTTGACAAGCAATTAAACAATAGATGGTATCCTACTAGGCTTCTATCACACAGATAGATAGTCATTCGGCAATACCTCCCCTTCTGGAAGGGTTGTTCTTCTCAGCTTATATGAAATGAAAAGGAGAGAAAAGAACGAACTGAAGAGAATTGTATATATATATAATATACTGCCACAAAATATCTGGCTTGGAATCTACCTCTGAACTATAGAGGTTTGTCATAGGAGAACAAATCATATACGTATATATATCAACATCAAGTATTATCGCATCGCATTTCACATGCTTAAATATTTTTGCTATTCCGTCCATCATTCTATGGACCCATGCTCTTCCTCGAGCTTATACACAATCACCTTTGAAACTCCCTTGACATTGAAAATCGAATCTGGGATCTCATTCTAGACATCATCGTTACTAGAATTCTATGCTTGCATCGCAACCTTCCTCGTATAGTCATACGACCCTCTATTGATAAGGAGGAATAAATATTCAATAGGTAAATAATCTACTTAATTAGTCTATTCAATGATAACTTATACATCACCATGACCCGATTAGTGGTACTCAATCTCAACATTCATTACAGTACAACTCTCACAGTTGTCATTGTCTCATTATTCATACTCATTGGAGCATTACTATGGTCTACCACTGACCTACTGTAGTCATTCATTTTCCATGAAATCTTCATATCTAACCATACAAAGTCCATACCTACCTTATCGAATTCTTCTAAGGAGTTAACATAATCACCATTCATAATTCATGAAGAACACTCCACATCCTGGCGTACATTCATGACATGAAGCAGATAAAATTGCAGAAGAGTTTCAATCAAAGCAACGATAGCAGGTTAATACCCTTCTTAATCATATGCCTTCAATAGAAGACTTAACTCAAAGGTTCGTTTAGTCCTTCTTGAAACATGGTCCTGGCTTATCTCAAGATAGTACCTTCTAAGATAGATAGCCCGCTCATGGCGATTACACGAATTAAACCTTTACCCAACTACTATTACGGTTGAGTATTGCACAGTCATCAGAAGGAATGTCAATCTTCCGAACCGTAATACAACCTTCCCGGCTTCAACCATCATCACTGTATTCCTCTTGCACGAGCGCCTATAATTATCCTCTTACATTTAAAGTGTCGGCCACCTCTTTGGCCTTTCCTGATAGTAAAATTTCCTTACAATCAATGTCATTTTAACCACCTCCAACTAAATTTTCTACCTCATTTCAATCACTGCTTATATGAAAATGCTTTTCTTAAGTCCTGGTGAGAAGAAAAAAAAATCACCATTTTTTTTCCGTAAGTCATTGCCTTAGTCATTAGATGTGAACATTGCCACGACTGACTCTCAATCATACTTAGAACATCTTTTATCTTTGGCCCTAATGGCCCTGAACAATTTCGACCTTTACTGGTTCGATCCATACTTTCTCGTGGTTTAACACGTGCCCCACTTGGCATCATTATAATTACATCATATTTCCTTTATCAACATTTTTACTCTTGAGAATTTTGAATATTACCTTTCTCCTTGTAAAACCTCTAAGGTTATCCTTGAATCGTTCCTCCTGTATTCCCTAGATACAGGGCATATCGAAATACCCTTTACTAATACTAGAACCATTGTCTATATGTTTCTGAAAAATTTCCCCACTGATACTTAAAGGTTGTTATTACCTTAATCCTTTCCAATTCATACTGTCAAAACTCATACTATCCCTATTAAGGGTGAAATGCCAACCTTTATGCATTCCCCTAGGATTCATTTTAAGTTACCGATGTTCTATCTTTAATGCCACCTTTAAAAAGGTACATGCATCCTTTCATGGATAAATCAAGTCATATATCCATGATAAGGATGTCTTATTCAATCATTCCCACCTCGATAGTATATGCCTAATTTCACAATAACATCTATATTCAAAATGAGGTCAATCAATATGGCCTCCAAAAGATAACTACGGTTATCTACTTTTCTTGCTTGATTTGGTAACGATAACAAGGATGTTCTGGAAGATATTGGTCGTGTTCAACGTGAACTTCTTCTTAATAATTCCGTATTTACTTTTGTTGTTTATCTCAACAGTCATCTCAATGTTGGGATATCTCTCATACCTGGCGTCTCCCTTCTTGGGTATCAAGCCACCGGTCTTACACTTCACATTCTTGAAGGTCACTTCCTTCATCCAATTTTCCTAATTTCTTACTTCCTTGTCTCCTCAGTCTATCCGCGTCTCAATATTTATCCTTCGAACTATCTCAAGGTTTCCTCAAATCCTCCCAACTTACAGGGGATAAAATATATGTATCTCATATTCCTTCAATCATCAACTTTAACTCATGGTGAATCACCCTCATCCTAACGATTACATACTTTTCTATTTCTATTGCTACGAGTCTTTAGGGTTTCCTCATACCCAACTCCCTTATCATTCCTCAAACTCTATTGCCTTTATATTCCTTTCCACTTCAGTTTCTTTTTATTTTCCTTTCTCTTATCATTATTTCATGAACCCACTAATCATTGACTTCAAGCATCACATCGTTCTGGGATTCTTGTCATCAGAACGAATCTTGACAACTTTTACAACTTAGCTTCATATTTCATCATACTCGTCCACCTTTGTTCTGACTCTAAAGCTTTTACACTATCTCCATAACCTTGGGAATTATTTTCCCGAAAATAATTGACTGAACTTTAATCAGTTTATTCTAACCTCTGGCTCCGTGCCTTTCTTGGTCTTTCACCAGTGGTGGCCCTTCTCTTAGGAGGGTAAGTGACAAAAATAGTCTTTTGTGATTCGTCCATCATTTAGAATCTCAAATGATTCCTATATTTCCTTTAACCAGGCTCTTGCCTCGACTGGGTCAGCTTGTTCCTTGGAACTCTAAGGGCTTAGCGACTTAAAGGTCCTGAAAGAATTTCTCACCGCATTGTTTCCTCAGGGTGGTGGTTGGGGATAATAGTCTAAGTTCTGTCTAGAAAGGTCCATAAATTTTCGTATAGGAGTACCGTCTCGGGTCTCCTTTCCTTACTCGACTTTTGTTTCCTTAGTCTGAACATTCCCTCCTCCTCCCCATAATCGGGGTCCTCCTACATATTTTAAATCCTCATTTTCCACTTCATCATGTTATGGGTTCCTTCTATCTTGATGGCGACCTCCCTAACTATCACGTTCAGGGTTTGCTCTAAATCTTATTCCTCAAACTAGCTTTCATCTAAGATCTCATCTTTAAGCTCTTGAACATTTGGAACCCAAATTTTGTAGGAATACCTCATTATTCCCTTATCATCTTTCTCGGTATTAATCTCTTATCTATTTATTGGCTCTCTGCCTTCATTCATCACTTTTTCTGGCACAATCTGTTCTTTTCCAATAATTCGGGCTGTATTGCAATCTCAAACAGCTTTTCGGTACCGGCTCCGGTTACCTTCACTTCTATTTCCATTTTCTCAAAACCTCTTATAAACTCTCTCAAAGACATTATCATCTTGAGTCTCTCCTTTTTACTAAGGGCATCAGCCACCACATTGGCTTTCCCCGAATGATAAAGAATCTCATAATCGTAATCCTTGATTAGCTCTAACCACCTCATTTGGCGCATGTTGAGCTCCTTCTGCGTGAAAATGTACTAGAGCACTTATGGCTTAGGTAAATCTCGCACTTCTCTCCACACAAGTAGTGCCTCCAATCTTTAGGGCAAAACTATTGCCACGAGCCCAAGCTCATGGGTGGGGATATCAAATTTTATATTCCCTTAATTGTCTTGACGCGTACACGATTACCTTGATGTGCTGTATAAGAAGCACCTTAATTTCTTATGCGAAGCGTCACTACAGATCACAAAATCTCCTTTTCCATCCGGCAATGCCATCATAGGGGCCGTCACCAATCATTGCTTCAGTTCTTAAAAGCTGTTCTCGCATTTCTCTGTCCATTCGAATTTCTCAGTCTTATGAGTTAGCCGCGTTAAAGGGGCTACTATCTTTACAAACTTGAACGAACCTCTGGTAGTGACCGGCCAATCCTACCTCTGGTAGTCGCCCTAACCATGGTCATCAATTCCTCAGTGGTCCTTTATTCATTCTTGTTAGGATCCTCCACGAGATCCTCCTCAGCAACAATCCCATCTAGGACAACATCCTCAACCACTACATCATCAATATGAACATCATCCGGTCCTGCGTTAGGACGCTCTATCGGATCCACAATCCGATCTCCAATTAGTAATAAAACATCATCGCGCTGTTGCTCCTCAACCTCAGGGTTCGGAGTCCCGCTACCATCTACGATAACGAACTACGCTTCTATCACGATATTTATAAGGGTTCCCATAAGGGTTTTAACTCTCAGTACTACGTTAGGTAGCCCAACTATGAACTTGGCAAGAGTTCTTATTATCTTAGTGAACTTATTATTTTAACGTCATATCATCTCTGAGGTTTATAACGCTTAGCTCTGATACCATTTCTGTAACACCCCCAAATCCGGGGTCGGGGATCCGGGTTGTCACGAGTTCCATTTCCCTTAATAACACCCAATCTTAATAAACAATCAACTACTCTGTACTGTGACCCCATAATAAACACACACACACCACAAGTTATAGTCTCAGAGATGAATATCCAAAAATAACACGAGTCATTTTATTCCAAAATTATATGCCATTACACCTTAAAAGGGTTTCTGAATAAATTTACATTTCTTTGCCATTATTACAATTGATAGGGATACATAAGTCTGGTACATCAAAAGTTGAAAGCCTAGCCTATTGGTAGTTCCTACCTCAACTATAGCGACATCAACGCCTATAGGAAACTGCGGAACGTTTCCTATCCACTCGCGAATTGGGAGCTTGGTCCTGTTCATCTTGTCTATCTGATGTTGTGCGATGAAAGAAGAAAGCAAGGGTGAGCAACAAGCCCACCGAAATAATATGTATAATAATTAACAATATATGAGCATTCTCATAGTACTCATGAAAGTCTTGGTCAAGAAGAAATGAACCAAGCTGATATCTTAACGCGACCAAGTCACAAAATATTCAGTATATATATACATATATACTTTTCACAATCTTTGAAATCCTCTAACATGTATAATATACACAGAGTTCCAGTTTAGAACTGTATAAAATATCGTTGCAAGGTGATCTCCTATATCTAACCTTGTCTCAACGTTTTTCCGAAAATCTTTGACATGCACAAGATAATCATTTACTAGATATAAGTTTAAAAGATGAAGTTACAAGATACTCCAATATACTTATATCCGAATACTGCTTGAACTACCACCATTCAAGTTATAATCAGTTTCAAAAGTTCATCACCCAGATGAGACTACAAGATAAGACTTGAATAGATTCAATCCTTGAAATATCATTATAAATAATGAAGTTACGAGATACTTCATTAAGTCCCGATATATATATATAAACCTATATATATACATTTCATACACTTCTTGAAAACCTCTGTTATGAAAATTATAAACAGAGTTGCAATATCCAATGAATTTTGGAAAGGAGAAAACCTTGGCATAAACCTGATATCTTGCTGATCAGGCAAAGATACCAATAAGTAACCTTTTCTACTAGTAGACGGACGAATTCCCCACTGGTCATCACCCTGGTCACAATAGGAACTTATGCTGGACTACCACTCAGCCACTTACGCATTTGATGGACTCCCACTGAGCCACTTACACTTTCATGGACGCCCACTACGCCCATGTTGCTTATGCCGACTCAAATAGATGGACTTACTTCCCGAACGTTGGGTAAGTAATCAATTCATTTACCAAAACCGCAACCTTGTTGCGATTATAAAATACACCACAGAGCCGGATCCCTCTGATTTTGAGCGAGTATTTAATTCCCCTTTAAAAGAAAGATCTTAAATATATAAAAAATGAGTTTTGGGATCCGCTCTAACTTTTAAAAATCATTTTAAAGATTCGAAAACACTTTAAAGAGTGTTTGGAATAATGCTGATTTAATAAAGTAAATCAGTCCCAATATATTAGAAAATATCTGAATATTATTATTTAAATAATATTCCCATAAAGAATAATCTTTATACAAATAATTGAAGTAGAAGTTCTAAAACTTATACTTGAAATAAGTATTAAATAACCAAAGATATACTTATACGAAAGTACTATCTTTATTTGAATAATCAATAATAAGTTTGATTACCGACACCTTATTCTTTAGTAAAATAAAGAATATATTTCAGTAAATAATCGGAGTCATAGGTCCTCAAATGGATATTCAAATAATATTCATTAAATAATATAAACTGAGTCATAAGTCCTCGAATGAATATTCAAATAATATTCAGTTAATAAAATAAACTGAGTCATAAGCCCTCGAATGAATATTCGAAATAATATTCATTAAATAAAATAAAAGGAGTCATAAGCCCCCGAATGAATATTCGAAATAATATTCATTATATAAAATAAAAGGAGTCATAAGCCCCCGAATGAATATTCGTAATAATATTCATTAAATAATATAAAGTTATCGAATAAACCTTATTCGATTAATAGTTTTGAAAACTACATCAATATATATATATAAATATATATATAATATACTCGGGAACATCTACTCCCGATTTTAGAAAAGGGTTCACCTTTGGGTCCCCTACACTCAGGGTATACGCAACTACTGCTTATCTCTAGCATAGGTATTATGCAACTAATAAGCATTTGAACCAACAGATATATAAATCAAGAATACGAAACAGGCATGCATATATATCATATCAACATGCTCCAATATATCGCAAGAATTTGCTAATAAAAATCATGCACTTATCACAAGATAATGCATATACATATATACATCACAACAACAGTATAACGGGTATAAAACTTGCCTGAGTGCTCCCGGATAGACTTAAGCTTAGAGTGGGTCCGATAACCTATGAACAACAACATAAGTCGGAATTAAACCCCGGTCGCTTAAGAAACTAGACTTTAACCATTTAGAGTCCTAACGTTCGCTTTCGCGCTTAACGATTCACTTAAGTCGCTCGAGTACCCTTGGCTCCACCATTTTTAATAAATTAGCCATTAAGAGTTTTAAGGCTATTCTTTTGCGAGCACCTTACCAACTGCCTAATCCACTTTACATAAATGTTTCATACCCCAAATAGTCATTTAAAGTCCTTAACCAAGGTTTCAAAGTAAGGCGAGGGGTAATGGTTCGGTCGCGAAACGCCGTTACATAAAATGGTCGTTTCTCCTAAACCGTACATCGGATTCAAACGAACCACATATCAAAACGAAGCTCGTAACATGAACTATCTAATCATGGCAATGGTCAAAACCTAACAGGGAGTTCTCGGGTCCTGATGTTAAGAGCAAAAACAGTCTAAAGTAAATCGGACATTACGACGGCTATGTTTACGCGATTTCCCAAATTTTTACCATTCCAAATCATATCAATCCAACTACCAATCAACAACAACTCAAGATACACATCAATGCTACTGATTTCAGTCATAATAAGCTCAAGGATCTCAATCCAATCATATATTATAATATCTCCAAATTTAACTAAACTACTTAACAATTAAGCTCGAATCATGCTTATCATTCAAATTACTACTCATCCATCCAAACCATCTCCAAACTTCAACATTCAAACTTATTACTAAAGGGTGTGAAGATTTATACCTTTCTTGGAGGGTGGAAAGTTACTAGGAAGCCTTATGGAGCCTCCTACAAGCTTGATCTTTCCAAAGAAATCAAGAACACAAAGTTAGGCTGTAAAGTTTCTAAAAGTCCTATTGAAAGAACTGTAAAAATGAGGGTCTTACTCTGCTTATTTGGACAAGACTTGTGCACAAGAGTTGTAAGCCATCTCAATACCTTTCCAACGAGCTATAGAACACAACATTTGAGTGAGTATTGAAGGAGATATGGCAGTTTGAAGTTGCTGTGTTTATTTTGGTCGAGAGCTTGATGAAGAAAAGGGAAGAGCTTTTGTGTTTTTTGTGATTTGTTTTGATTTGCCTTGGTTGGTTGACTTTTGTTTTGTTTTAATCATTTTTAACCATGAAAAATAATTGTGTGGTTATAAATCAACCACACTTCTTTCCCTTATGTCATGCTTTGGTCATCATGTGATGTCACCCTCCACACTTGTCCTCTTCTTGTTGGTTTGATGACATCATCATCCCTAACCTCCTTGATTAACTCTTAATTGCTTGCCTAATAACCGCTGATCTGTTATACGGTTCGCTTAACTTTCGTTTTCGTTTATCGTTTGAGGGATCATACTCGGGATCTTATTACTTAGGATTCTTTAACCTTTCTCAATACATAATATTCCTTTCATGATCCTCTCTTTTAATCCTTGAATTTAAATCCTTTTTATTCCGTTACCTTATACTCAATTCTTTCTGTATCTGGTAGATTTTCGAGAAAAATCAAAGTGTTCGAATTTGGATTCTGACGATCTTTACATACACTTATTTATCATATAGAGTACTAATAATATCCCAGAAGATCAATAAAAGAGCCTCTACATAGTGTGGCATGAAAAGTTTTCTTATTCAGCATAATCAGCAAAACACTATTCATAAGGGTTTCAAAAATTCCAAAAATTGGGGTTATTACAGTAGACATGTCATTTATGGCATCATTACACTCATCTTTAGATAAATGTGCTAGGTTTGTTGTGATTACCTTATTGCTTGATGAACTTGTCTCTGTTTCATCTGACTTGGCCATAAGTGCTAGATTGACATAGCTTGTGTCTTCATCATCTTCTAATCCATCTGCAGCCCAGTCATTCTCTTGTGTGATGAAAGCCCTTTCCTTTTGTTTGAGCAACTCAAAATATTTCTGCTTATAATCAATAGGCTCAAAATTCTTTTTACCAGAATCAGGCGTTCTACACTCACTAGCAAAATGACCTTCCAAAGCACATATGAAACACTTAAATTTGGACTTATCAACCATATTTCTGTTTGGCTTAGCTACTCCAAAATTCTTCTTAAATTTGAGCTTGGCAAATCTCCAGGATAGAAAAGCAAGATGCTCATCTATGTCATCCATGTCATCTTGACTAAGCTGGTCTTCATGCTCAGCTACTAGTCCCTTTCCTTTGCCTTCACAAACTCTTTGGTTAGGTGCAGATTCAACAACTTCAACCTTTATCTCCTTCTCCTTTTCTTGCTCAGCAACTAATGCAATGGACCCTCCCTTCTTTCTTCCTTTCTCCATCTTCTCATCTTGCTCTATTTCAAGCTCATAGGTTTTTAGGATGCCATACAGTTTATCCAAGGTGAACTCCTTGTAATCTTGAGAATTTCTCAATGAGACTGTCATACGTTTCCATTCCTTTGGTAGAGATCTAGGGAATTTAAGGTTTGAGTCTTTTATTTGATAGACCCTTCCATACAGTTTTAAAACATTCAATAGTTTTTGGAATCTACTGAAAATGTCAGTGAGTGACTCACTTTCTTCACAATAAAAATGCTCATATTGCTGAATCAAGAGCTGCATTTTGTTCTCTCTTACTTGCTCAGTTCCATCACAAATAATTTGAATTGTGTCCCAAACCTCTTTGGATGTTTTGCAGTTTATGATGTTGTCAAACATATCACCATCAACACCATTAAACAGTATGTTCATGGCCTTTTTATATTTCCTGACTTGTTCAATGTTTGGGTCAGACCATTCATGTCTAGGCTTTGGAACTGATGGTTCATTTCCTGTAGCAGCTCTTATAGGAACATAAGGACCTTTCTCAATGCAGTCCACATAAGCTTCATCTTGAGAAAGAAGATGTCGGTGCATCTTCACTTTTCAGTGGTGATAGTTGTCTTTGTCCGAGATTGAATTTTCGCTCCAACATCCTTTCTGATCATCTTGCTGATTGTGGTGATCTTTACACTCTTTGTACTTCAAGAGCTTACTCTGATACCAATTGTTATTCCCAAATAATGCAACAAGAATTACAGAAGGGGGGGGTTTGTAATATCTGGGATATATCGTGTAATTATTTTTTTGCTAATAAATAAATATTCTGTATGTTCTGTATTTATTCTGTGAATTATTTGTTAAGTGGTATATATGTTTGGATGTTTAAATATAATATAGTTTGAGTATTTTAATTTTTATATGTCCAAAATAAAATATAGATAATTGTCATATTTTTCTATTAATTTTTATGTTGATTTATGATTTTATAAAAGATTTATGGATTTAATAAATTATTTTTCCGAGTATTTGTAAACTATTTTGTATAATTGGGAACCAGCCGACCTCACCCGTTTTTATGTTTTTATAACCCGAAACTCTTCCGAGAACTCATTCCTAACCTAGTTGCAGTATTCCGAGCATTTTCCATGTTTTAACTTTTTTGATCCGGCATACGGTTTTCCCCGTGCGGGTCCCGGCGCGATATTTCGATAAAAAATTTGTTTCGGTAAATCGATAAAACCCGTATTTTCGTTAAACGAGATCTTTTTATAAAACTATTATAATTATCATCTCGTAATACGTGTAGCCAAAACGCTGAGACCAAGATCGCAGTACAAAATGTACAGATTTTGATAATTATCTCAAAACCGATACCGTTTTTGATCTGTTTTCTCAAATAAACGTAATATTTCATATCCGGTATGATCCAACGGGGTACCAATATTCCGTAATTATAAATAGCCCTTACCGTATTTTATTTTGTACAGAAAATCATTTACAAACAGTTAATTATATAATTTTATAGAGAAACCCCTAATATTCATATAACATTCAGAGAATCAAACCAACTTTTCAAGATGTTATCGAACTCTGTTTGGAAATCTCAAGTACTCAAAACGAAGGTTTTGAGAAGTACTATCAGATTCCAGGACTGGTTTTACTGCAGAATCAAAGTTTTATTTTCTATATTTTTATTTATTTTTGAATTAATTTGATTTAAAATATGAATTTTTGTTCGAGAGATTGTTTGTATGATTTGTTGATTGCATGTTGTAGAGCTTTTCTTCCTGATGATTTTGATATATTATATGACTGATTTGGAGTTCAATAACATGTTCAAAATTAGGTTTTAATTTCGAATTGTTGAATTAGGGTTTATAACCCGTATGAATGTTCTTAATTGAAATTTGAGGGTTTCTTCCCCAGGGGTTATTAGATGATTTTGTTGCATCATGTTCCTGGTTGAATTTGCAATCGATTCATGTATAGCACATCAACAAACGATTCCTGATTTGCTCAAATCGAAGCAAACAAAACTCGCCGGAGACGGCGAGTTTCTTGATCATTTTCCGTCTAATTCCGGAAAGGGTTGTGTGTTTTGATTGCTTGTACATGTTCCTGGTAACCAATACTTTAATTCTGGAGAGTTTGGTGGCCTGAGGTGGCAGAAATCGTGTTCTCCGGCCACTCTCCGGCGAGTCGACAGCGGGGTTTGCAAAAATTGCAAACAGGCCCCTATACTTTCAAAAACGATATAGTTTAGTCCGCAAGGTTTCCAGAATTTTCATATTTAGGATTCTTGTTTTAAAAATAGTTAAAAATCATATTTTCTATTTATTTTAATTACATAAATTCATTTTTAATCATTTTAAATCTTAAAAATTATTATTTTAATTCCAAAAATTAGTTATAATTCAAAAATAAATCCAAATTAATTATTTAATTAATTTTAGTTAATAATTAATTAATTAATTGGTCAATTAATTTGAAAATTAATTAATTAATTAATTAATTTAAATAATTATTAATTGATTTTAATTAATTCTTTAATTAGATTTAATTATTTATTTTTGATTTAAAAATTCCGAAAAATAGTTTCGAGCTTTAAAATATTATTTTAAATTGTTTTCAAGGCTCGATAATTATTATAAAATTATTTTGAAGCTAGATTTGGTCAATCGAACCCTGTTTATTATTTTAAAATGATTCAACGGCCCGTTTAGATTCCGGAAAATATTTAAAAATTCATATTAAATATCCGAAAAATCATTTTAATATCAGATCTTCCTTGAAAAAGTATTCTCATCGAACACCTTATGTGTTATGTGTTATATGTGCATTGATTGACGTGTTAAATGCGTATGTATATATCATATGACTGTTTTAATCGTATCTTGCAATCCATAAATCAGATTTGGGTAAAACGAAGGGTAGATAGAAGTTTATATCGAATAGAATCATACGAGATGAGTATTGATAGATACTTGTGCTATGTGAGCAGAAGAGGCAAGGCGTAGGAAAGGGAAGCTGATAGTCAGAGAATAGGAGATTGTGATTGAAAGCCAGTGAAGTGTTAGCGAATTAAGACGGGGCAGGTGTTCTGAACCTTCTCAATACACATTATGAATAATTGATAGTCCTATTTTATATTGCAAGTGCTTTGAAGCACTGAACCCTAAACCTTGGTTCCATTTATTGATCTTTGAGCCGTAAGCCTTATTCTTTCTGAACCATTGATTGTTGAATACCCAAATACGAACCACAAACATACGATACTACTCCACAAATACATACCAATTACGGAACTGAAATTGCTCAAAACTCAAACCTTTAAACCTTATACATTGAAATACCAATCCTTATAGCCACAAGACTTTGATTTTTTTGTTATCCAAATTTTATACGGGCTGATAGCCAATCCTTGTAATTGCCATGTTATTCTCTTGTGAAGATTGCAAACCATCTTATGCTTGGAACCTGATATTGTTTATGATTTTGTTCATTGCTTTACATTACTTATTCTGTTGTTGCTATATAATTGGATTGTTTTATAAAATTATGGACTAGATTCGTGGTCAGACCAGATTGGTGGTCAAGTTTGGCCAATGTGTGCCTTGGATCCAGTAATTAGAGCAGAGCTGTGTGCCTTGCTCGGGGTTAGTGCGTGACTGATCAGCAGCCTAACCTTGGTCTTAAAATGAAAACTTAATATCCAATTCTAAATCATTGCTCATCCATAAACTTGATATGTTAAATCATTTCACTTGATCATTATTTATTCTTAGTATTGTCAATGTGACTTGCTGAGCTAGTTAGCTTATTTGTGCGATTCTGTTTATGTTCTTTTCCAGTTAAGAAGGAACCTGTTGGTAGCGAGGATCCCCAATCCAGCGTGCGAGCTAGGATTCCAAGTTAAGAGGAATAAGTTAGCTGAAGACTTTTGTGATAATTTAAGTTTGTGAAGTCTGTAAGAATGTTTAATATTCAGTTGTAAGTTTGAATAGTTGGGATTTGGACGTTTGTAATATAAGTGTGTGTGTGTGTGGCTTGTGTGCATACTTTAACCTGTTACGATCCGTGGAAGCTAGTAAGTAAGGTCACTACATATTATTATTATAATTATCTTTATTATTATTATAAGCAGGTTTATATGAAAGGTGTGTGTGTGTGTGGACCCCAAACTTCTGACCCGGGTTTGGAGGGCGTCACAGGTTTGGTATCAGAGCTACAGGTTATAAGTCACTGACACAAGCCTAGATCAACGGGAATGGGTTAGGATTAGAAGTAAGAAATAGAGAGATAGAACGTCGAGAGGTTGAGTATGACTGTATATTAGGTGTTAGTATGATTCGCGTTGTGGGTTAAGATTATTATTTTGCGATATGATTTCAGATAGCAGCGATGGCAAATTCCTTCATTCTAATACCAGTTGATCATTCTGAGCCTTCGGTTGGAGTTCTGATCCACGTCCTGTTGTTCCGTCGGTATTGGCTATTTTACCTCCTGTTGGGATAGAGGTTGTACCACTGCGGGCTATTCCACCTCCTGGTATGAGGCCATCTATCCGAGGACCCCCAGCTGCTGGTTCAGATTCTACTGGGTATTCAGTTGCGAGTGTACCATTTTAGTCTACTCCACATCATGTTCCTTATTTCCGATATAAGGCTCTTCTTTTGGAGCGTGAGTTCCTATTGGCACAGATTCGAGAGCTGCAACATATAGTGAGGACTACAGATGTTGACTGGAGTGTGAGGGAGCTTCGAGAGGAGATTCATGTGATACAGAGTGTTCTTGAGGCTAGACCGCATGGAGCTACATGTGAGTATGCAGGCCCTGATGCTCTTATGGGATGGGCCAGAGAGGTGATGGAGGATCTTGAGAGGCTTGGTGGACCAGAGTTTCCTTGGAGCTAGAGACAGAGATGCTGAGCCAGAGTTATGATGGTTTTATTATGTACATTGGTGTGTAGCATGTATCAGTAGACCTTTGGTTGTATTTATAGACTAGATCTGCTGACTAGTGAGTAGGCTTGTTGTACCCTTTTGCTTTTGGAGCATTTTCACGCTTGTACTACCTAAAACTTTGATCAATATATATATCAGTACCTTTTCTTTTCCAGCACTGTTATTTACATTACTGCACCTATTTTATCTTACTTATTGCACCAGTTATAACTTTTGTGATACCATGTACCCCATCCCCTTACCTGTTTATATTCTGTAAAGAAGCATGCAATTTACTTAGTTCAACTGTTACAACTGTTTTCAAAAAGAGATATTCTTGTTTTATAAAAAACTTTTAATAAAAAAGAATTTGATTTAAAGGCTAAATAAGTTGTTTGATTCTTTACAGAAAATGCCTCCTCGAAGAAATACCTGTTCTACCAACCAGAATGAAGAAACCAACAATGACCAAGACAACAACAACCAGAATGCAAACCCAGGTCCCATAGACCCAATAGTAGCCCAGATTCTTCAGATCTTGGCTCAACAAATAGTTCACCTGACTCAATAGCAGCAAATACAGACCAACCCCCAGGTAACTTTTAAGACTTTTCAGGCGGTGAATCCACCATAATTCAAGGGTTCTTTAGATCCAATGGAAGCGAGTGTTAGGTTAAAGGAAATAGAGAAGTCATTTGCTTTGGTTAAGGTAAAGGAGGAACAGAAGGTTGAGTTTGTAACTTATTATTTAAAGAATGAGGCCACCTACTGGTGGGAAACATTTAAGACATTGGAATGTACAAATGCTATTACTTGGGAGAGGTTCAGAGAGTTGGTTTTAGAAAAATATTTTCCCCAGTTTGTTCAGGATCAAATGGAATTGAAGTTTTTGGAGTTAAAACAAGGGAATATGTCGGTAGCTGATTATGAAAGTAAGTTCGAAGAATTGCCAAGGTTTGTGTCATCATATGTGGATACTGACCGGAAGAAAGTCAAGAGATTTCGGCAAGGTTTGAAGACATGGATCAGAGGGAAGGTAGCCATAACTGAATTGGATACCTATGCAGGAGTTGTATAGAAGGCCATGATTGCAGAAACGGAGAGCGAGATATCACAGAAAGAGAAGGAAAGTAAGAAAAGGAAGTTCGAAGGGAATGAAAGACAGTCACAACCAGGGAAGTTTCCACGTTTCAAGAAGGGCAAGTTTCAGCCAGGGAGAAATTTTAATTTCAAGAAGCAAAATGTAGGCGACGGAGGTCAAAGCAACCGTACAGCCAATGTGAACCAGCCAAATCAGTTGAGGCTAACTTCTCCAGATTGTCAGGTATGTGGGAAGAAGCATGGAGGAGTTTGTAATAAGTTGAATATGGTTTGTTTCAAGTGTAATCAGAAAGGGCACTATTCAAGGGAGTGCTATAACCAGCCAGCTAGAGAACAAGTGAACAAGGACCAGCCTACCCGGAATCCAGCAGTTAAGGTTCCAGCCATTGGATTTACATGCTTTAAGTGCGGAAAGCCAGGACACATAGCCAGGGATTGCAAACACCAACCTCAGTCAGTAATGCATTGAGAATTATGGGATTTACTCCAGTGGTGAATGAGACTCCAAGGGCCAGAGTTTTTGATATGTCTGTGAAGGACGCTATCCAGGATACTGATGTCATGACAGGTACGCTTAATGTGAATTCTTTATGTGCAAAAGTGTTAATAGATTCGGGAGCAACTCGATTGTTTATTTCTCAAGATTTTGTTAGTAAGTTAAATTGTCCAGTTGAGTATTTAAATGAAATAATGATCGTGGAATTGGCAAATCAAGAACGTGTATCTGTTAATCAAGTTTGTGTGAACCGTGAGATTGAGATTTCTGGTAATAAGTTTTGTGTGGATTTGATACCATTTAAGTTAGGAGAGTTTAACGTTATTCTAGGAATGAATTGGTTATCTAAACACGATACTCAGATAGAATGTCGTAATAAGAAGGTAATTGTAAAGACGCCAGACGAGAGAATGGTAACGTTTAAGGGCCAGAAGCAAGCAAAGAAGTTTTTAACGATGATTCAAACTAAAAAGTTGCTACGACAAGGATGCGAGCATTTTATTGCATATGTGATTGATAGAAGTCAGGAGCCAGCAAAACTTGAAGACATTCCGGTAGTCAGTGAGTTTCTAGACGTATTTCCCGATGAGTTACCAGGACTTCCTCCAGATAGAGAAATTGAGTTTGCAATCGACTTAGCACCCGGAACGGAACCAGTATCCAAGGCCCCGTATCGAATGGCGCCCGTTGAAATGAAGGAATTAGCAAAACAATTACAAGAGTTGTTAGAGAAAGGAGTAATTAGACCCAGTGTATCCCCATGGGGTGCACCGGTACTATTTATTAAGAAGAAAGATGGAATCATGAGACTATGTATCGACTATCGAGAGCTCAACAAGCTTATAATCAAGAATAAGTATTCGTTACCTTGAAATTAATGATTTGTTTGACTAGTTAAAAGGAGCCAAGTACTTCTCCAAGATTGATTTGAGATTGGGATATCACCAATTGAAGATTAAACCAGAAGATATACCAAAGACAACTTTCAGAACAAGATACGGACATTATGAATTTTTAGTGATGTCTTTTGGATTAACCAATGCCCCAACAGCATTTATGGATCTGATGAACAGAATTTTCAAGGAATATTTGGACAAGTTTGTCATTGTGTTTATAGATGATATTTTGATTTACTCAAAGACAGAAGAAGACCATGCAGAACATTTGAGGACATCTTTGTAAATCTTAAGGAAGGAAAAGTTATATGCTAAATTTTTGAAATGTGAGTTTTGGCTACAGGAAGTTCAGTTCTTAGGACACATAGTTAGTAATGAAGGGATCAAAGTGGACCCGGCAAAGATTGAAGCTATTACAAATTGGGAAAGGCCGAAAACACCAACAGAAGTAAGAAGTTTCTTGGGATTAGCGGGATATTATCGGCGATTTGTTCAAGATTTCTCGAAGATTGTGACGCCATTAACAAAGCTTACACGGAAGAATGAAAAGTTATATGGAACGATAAATGTGAAGAAAGCTTTCAGGAATTAAAGCGGAGATTAATTACGGCACCTGTTTTGTCACTTCCAGATGACCAAGGAAATTCTATAATCTATAGTGATGCTTTTCATAAGGGACTAGGTTGTGTTCTGATGCAGCATGATAAGGTTATTGCGTATGCGTCGAGGCAACTGAAACCTCATGAGCAGAAGTATCCTACTCATGATTTGGAGCTAGCAGCCATAGTATTTGCTTTGAAGATTTGGAGACATTATCTATATGGGGAAAAATGTGAGATTTATACGGATCATAAAAGTTTGAAGTACATATTCACGCAAAAGGAGTTTAGCATGAGACAAAGAAGATGGTTAGAGTTCATTAAGGACTATGACTGCACGATTAACTATCATCCCAGCAAAGTAAATGTGGTGGCGGACGCGTTAAGTCAAAAAGAGAAGTTGAATGTGTTATCAGTACCCGAGGAGATATACAAGGAATTTCAGAAATTGGAATTGGAAATCAGAGTTTGCAAGCCTGATGAAGCAAAGATGTATAGTATGACTTTTCAACCAGAGTTGTTAGAAAAGATAAGGAAGTGTCAAGAGGAGATAATGGATTAGGACATCAACCGTTTGGTAGGTGAAGAGTTGTGCACACAAAAGGACGATCAAGGTATTCTTAGGTTTTCTTCTAGAATTTGGATTCAACAAGTAACGGAGTTGAAGAATGAAATTTTACGGGAAGCTCATAATTCAAGGTATTCAATCCATCCAGGAAGTACCAAGATGTATATAGATTTAAAAGAAAATTATTGGTGGCCAGATATGAAGAGAGAGATTGCAGAATGGGTTAGTAGATGTTATATATGTCAGAGGGTCAAGGCAGAGCACCATAGACCAAGTGGGCTATTGCAGCCATTAGAGATTCCAGAATGGAAGTGGGAGCACATTTCCATGGATTTCATAGTCGGATTACCAAGGACAAAAGCAAATCACGATGCCATTTGGGTTATAGTGGACAGACTTACCAAGTCAGCTCATTTTCTGCCTATTAATGAAAGATTTTCACTAGACAAGTTGGTCCATATATACCTGAAAGAGATAGTAGTTCTTCATGGAGTTCCTGTTTCTATCGTATCTGATCGAGACCCAAGATTTAATTCGAGATTTTGGAAAAGTTTTCAAGAATGTTTGGGAACTAGGTTGAATATGAGTACAACTTACCATCCACAAACAGACGGCCAAAGTGAATGAACAATCATACAATTGAAGACATGTTACGCGTTTGTACCATTGATTTCAAAGAAATTTGGGACGAGCATTTACCCTTGGTAGAATTTGCTTACAACAACAGTTACCATGATAGTATCGGGATGCCACCCTATGAAGCTCTTTACGGACGTAAATGTTGATCTCCAGTATATTGGGATGAAGTAGGAGAACGCAAGATACTTGGGCCTGAATTGGTGCAACAGACAAAGGAAGTTGTTGAAGTTATCCTGAACAGATTAATGGCAGCACAAGACCGTTAGAGGAAGTACGCAGATCAATCAAGAAAAGATATGGAATTTGAAGAAGGGAATTTAGTATTGCTGAAAGTGTCGCCGTGGAAGGGATTGACAAGATTTGGAAAGAAAGGAAAGCTGAGTCCTAGATATGTCGGACCTTTTGAGATTTTGAAGCGTGTTGGCAAAGTAGCTTACGAATTGGCTTTACCCCCGCACATGGAGCACATTCACAATGTTTTTCATGTATCGATGCTTAAGAAGTACAATCCAGACTCCAGACATGTAATTGAGTACGAGCCAATAGAACTTCAGGAAAATTTGTCATATGTAGAGAGTCCGATAGAGATTCTAGAAGAAAGAGAGAAAATGTTAAGAAATAAAGTTGTAAAGTTAGTAAGAGTATTGTGGAGAAACCCAAAGGTTGAAGAATCAACCTGGGAGTTGGAAAGTGATATGCGAGAAAAGTACCCTATGTAATATCTGGGATATATCGTGTAATAATTTTTTTGCTAATAAAAAAATATTCTATATGTTCTGTATTTATTCTGTGAATTATTTGTTAAGTGGTATATATGTTTGGATGTTTAAATATAATATAATTTTAGTATTTTAATTTTTATATGTCCAAAATAAAATCTAGATAATTGTCATATTTTTCTATTAATTTTTATGTTGATTTATGATTTTATAAGAGATTTATGGATTTAATAAATTATTTTTCAGAGTATTTATAAACTATTTTGTATAATCGGGAACCAGCCGACCTTACCTGTTTTTACGTTTTTATAACCCGAAACTCTTCCAAGAACTCCTTCCTAACCGAATTGCAATATTCCGAGCATTTTCCATATTTTGACTTTTTCGATCCGGCATACGGTTTTCCCCGTGCGGGTCCCGGCGCGATATTTTCGATACAAAATTTGTTTCGATAAATTGATAAAACCCTTATTTTTGTTAAACGGGATCTTTTTATTAAACTATTATAATTATCATCTCGTAATACGTGTAGCCAAAGCGCTGAGACCAAGACCGTAGTACAAAATATACAAATTTGGATAATTATCCCAAAACCTGTACCGTTTTGGATCTGTTTTCTCAAATAAACGTAATATTTCATATCCGGTATGATCCAACGGGGTACCAATATTCCGTAATTATAAATAGCCCTTACCGTATTTTATTTTGTACAGAAAACCATTTGCAAATAGTTACTTATATAATTTTACAGAGAAAACCCTAATATTCATATAACCTTCCGAGAATCAAACCAACTTTTCAAAGTGTTATCGAATCTGTTTGGAAAGCTCGAGTACTCAAAACGAAGGGTTTGATTAGTACTATCAGATTCCAGGACTGGTTTTACTGCAGAATCAAAAGTTTATTTTCTATATTTTTATTTATTTTCGAATTAATTTGATTTAAAATACGAATTTTTGTTCGAGGGATTGTTTGTATGATTTGATTATTACATGTTGTAGAGCTTTTCTTCCTGATGATTTTGATATATTATATGACTGATTTGGAGTTCAATAACATGTTTAAAATTAGGTTTTAATTTCGAATTGTTGAATTAGGGTTTATAACCCGTATGAATGTTCTTAATTGAAATTTGGGGGTTTCTTCCTCATGGGTTATTAGATGATTTTGTTGCTTGCATCATGTTCCTGGTTGAATTTGCAATTGAGTCATGTATAGTACATCAACAAACGATTCCTGGTTTGCTCAAATCGAAGCAAACAAAACTCGCCGGAGACGGCGAGTTTCTTGATCATTTTCCGGTTGATTCTGGAAAGGGTTGTGTGTTTTGATTGCTCGTACATGTTCCTGATAACCAGTACTTTAATTCTGGAGAGTTTGGTAGCCTGAGGTGGCCGGAATCCTGTTCTCCGGCCACTCTCCAGTGAGTCGACGGCGGGGTTTGCAAAAATTGCAAACAGGCCCCTGTACTTTCAAAAACGATATCGTTTAGTCCCCAAGATTTCCAGAGTTTTTATATTTAGGATTCCTGTTTTAAAAATATTTAAAAATCATATTTTCTATTTATTTTAATTACAGAAATTCATGTTTAATTATTCAAAATCTTAAAAAATATTATTTTAATTCCAAAAATTATTTTTAATTCAAAAATAAATCCAAGTTAATTAGTTAATTAATTTTAGTTAATAATTAATTAGTTAATTGGTCAATTAATTCGAAAATTAACTGATTAATTGATTTAATTAATTATTAATTGATTTAATTAATTATTTAATTAGATTTAATTATTTATTTTTGATTTAAAAATTCCAAAAAATAGTTTCGAGGTTTAAAATATTATTTTAAATTGTTTTCAAGGCTCGATAATTATTATAAAATTATTTTGAAGCCAGATTTGGACAATCGAACCCTGTTTATTGTTTTAAAATGATTCAATGGCCCGTTTAAATTCCGAAAAATATTTAAAAATTCATATTAAATATCCAAAAAATCATTTTAACATCAGACTTCCTTGAAAAAGTATTCTCATCGAACACCTTACGTGTGATGTGTTATATGTGCATTGATTGACGTGTTAAATGCGTATGTATATATCATATGACTGTTTTAATCGTATATTTCAATCCGTAAATTGGATTTGGGTAAAACGAAGGGTAGATAGAAGCTTATATCGAATAGAATCATACGAGATGAGTATTGATTGATACTTGTGCTATGTGAGCAGAAGAGGCAAGGCGTAGGAAAGGGAAGCAGATAGTCGGAGAATAGGAGATTGTGATTGAAAGCCAGTGAAGTGTTAGTGAATTAAAACAAGGCAAGTGTTCTGAACATTCTCAATACATATTGTGAATAATTGATAGTCCTATTTTATATTGCAAGTGCTTTGAAGCACTGAACCCTAAACCTTAATTCCATTTATTAATCTTTGAGCCGTAAGCCTTATTCTTTCTGAACCATTGATTGTTGAATACCCAAATACGAACCACAAACATACGATACTACTCCGCAAATACATACAAACTATATACCAATTACGGAACTAAAATTGCTCAACACTCAAACCTTTAAACCTTATACATTGAAAGACCAATCCTTATGACCACAAGACTTTGATTCTTTTGTTATCCAAATCTTGTACCGGCTGATAGCCAATCTTTGTAATTACCATGTTATTCTCTTGTGAAGATTGCAAATAATCTTATGCTTGGAACCCGATGTTGTTTATGATTCTGTTCATTGCTTTACATTGCTTATTCTGTTGTTGCTATAGAATTGGATTGTTTTATAAAATTGTGGACCAGATTCGTGGTTAGACCAGATTGGTGGTCAAGTTAGGCCAATGTGTGCCTTGGATCCAGTAATTAGAGCAGAGCTGTATGCCTTACTCGGGGTTAGTGCGTGACTGATCAGCAGTCTAACCTTGGTTTTAAAATGAAAACTTAATATCCAATTCTAAATCATTGCTCATCCATAAACTTAATATCTTAAATCGTTTCACTTGATCATTATTTATTCTCAGTATTGTCAATGTGACTTGCTGAGCTAGTTAGCTCATTTGTGCGATTCTGTTTATGTTCTTTATCAGTTAAGAAGGTACCTGTTGGTAGCGAGGATTCCCAATCCAGTGCGCGAGCTAGGATTCCAAGTTAAGAGGATTAAGTTAGCTGAAGACTTTTGTGATAGTTTAAGTTTGTGAAGTCTATAAGAACGTTTAATATTCAGATGTAAGTTTGAATAGTTGGGATTTGGACGTTTGTAATATAAGTGTGTGTGTGTGGCTTGTGTGTATATTTTAACCTGTTGCAATCCGTGAAAGCTGGTAAGTAGGGTCACTGCATATTATTATTATCTTTATTATTGTTATAAGCAGGTTTATATAAAAGGTATGTGTGTGTGGACCCCAAACTTCTGATCCGGGTTTGGAGGGCGCCACAGGGTTGAATGTAATTCTGGTTACTTTTCCTGATTTTAAAAATTGTTCTTACTTAATAATATATGATTGTGTTTGATTTGCAGTAATGCGGAATAAAAGAATAATAGAAATCAAATCACAAAGAAATAAAATACAAGGCTTTAAAACTTTCTAGTGGATTTGAACTTATCCACCATATATATATATATATATATATAAAGATGAGAACTGTGTGTTGCTTGAATGGCACACAGCTGCTTACAAGAGAACTTGCAGAATTACAATGAGATGCTTAACAAATACAACTTTATCTATCTCTCTGAAAATAATGCTTCCTTGCTTATCTCTTTGTTCTACTTGTTACACTTGGTTTATATATTACCAAGTTACATGATAAAAAGACAAACAAGTAAAACAAAAGTTGCTTCTAGTCTAGTTCCATGCTACTTCATTACACTATCCAGCATCTTTGAATGTCTTCATAATTGCGTGGAAAAAAAAATGCTTTTTTGTTCTCTAAATCCTGCAATTAGGCAGCCACATTCCATTTGCAAACACCCGACGCATGTGACTGTGTTGTCACTGTCAACTGCTCTTTTGAATTATGATCATCCGTCGGGACTATGTTGGTCATCCGTCGGGAGCCTTGTTGATTATCTGTCAGGAGCCTTTGTAGATCATCCGTTGAGAGCCTTTCTGTCACTTGACTCTATTTCACTTATACAGAATTACAAGACATCTTATATTTACAATTAGCCAGCCTATTCTGCATATCAATCTAGTAGTCAACATGACTTAAAGAATCCTACAACATTTACAAATACATTGTTGTTTACAGGCATGTGCTACAAGACTTATTATTACATAAGCTACACTCTCGATGAATGTTCAGTTGTCATCCGTCGGGATTGTAAAGTTCATCCATGAGGACTATTGTAGAACATCCGTCGAGAGCTACAAAATCACTAAGTTAAATCTACTAAGGTGTTTTGTTCAACTTATCATCAAGCTTATAACATATTCCTAACAAAGTTAAAATACCTACATTATAAGGAAGTTAATTACTCATTCCCCCTTGGTTATCCACACTTCCCACCCTAAAAAATACCCTTGGTTATCCACAAAAATAGGCATAGACACAAATGCCTCACCTATATGTATATGTGTATATATATATATTGGGTAGCACTCCATGGAGAACTTTTTTATATAAATAATTGTGGAGAACCATTATTTAAAAATAATAAATTTATAATTTATTTCATTTTCATCATATATAGTTACAAATTTTAATTACCAATTAAAAAATCGAAGTTAAACAATTTTTTTATTTAAAAAATCATTGAAATTAATGAAAATTTTTAATTGGTTCTATAGTAGAATCAAACTTATTAAAAATTATTCCACTATAGAATAAAATTTAAAATTAATTATTTTTTCAAATTTTAAGTGTTAAATTTTTTATTGTAATAAAATATTCTAGATTAGCATCGAAATGTATATTTTTTGAAATAAGATTTTATAATTTGTGACAAGATTCTATAACAGAATCAATGGTTCCCCACGATTCTCCATATAAGATGGTTCTCCATGAAATAAAGACCTATATTTATTACTATAATTAAAAGTTCATGCATTTTAACCACACAAAAAATATCACTTCCTGCAAACTTTAAATAGATAGGAAATATGACTTATCATGAGAAGTTAATTCCCAATGCATACCAAATAAGCACTTATATTCATTTTAAATTTGTGGGACTATTTTATTTGAGCAAAAATATATAATTTAAGGACTTAACCTTTTTTTTCTTTGTTGGTTGGGCAATATTTTATTAACTCCATTTATTTTACAGTTATTAAAAAATAGCTTTGAGAATGAAAATCAAACCAAACATATCTCGCATAAAGTAGGATTTGGAGAGAGTATGATGTACGCAACCTTCCCTTATCCAAAAGATTGAAGAGGCTATTTCCCCGAAAGATCCCCGACTTGTGTGTGAGCATGTGAAAATATGGAATATAAAATATACAAAAATATGTAAATTATTTGAAAAAAATACCTTAGCCCATGGTTATATATACTTAGGACTTACCTTTGTCACAATCACAGTTAATTTATTGAAAAAATTAATCTTTACGCAGTCAAATTTTCCAATGTCTATAGAATACAAACAACTATTGAAACCCATCAATACCTTCAGATTCTCTAGCATCAACATCCGAAAAGGCGCACTTGATTATTTGTACCTAAAACATAGTCAACCAATTTTGGAACCCAAACACAAAAATCAGTAATTCTTTTATCTCCGATTATTTTACTGTCGGATACTACCACTATTTATGTTCTCAATACCAACATAGTTGGATATCTGCAATCACTTTCAAGAATGAAAAGTGAAGACGATTGATGGTGTTAACCGTTTTTAAATTTTGATAGCCGCCAAATGATGAATATGATGACAATAAAAAGGGGGAGGGTGGTTTGTTTCAGGTAACAAGGTGAAATTGAAATCCCCATTCCCCGATAGAAATAAAACACAGCCAGGCCTAAAACTCAGGCCCAACATAAACTAATCTCTAAAATCAAACATATACTTTGCCAAAACTAAAAATAGGATTCAAGGGTTTTAGGTTTAATAATGGCTGCGTTATCCAGATCAATATGCAGTATTGTTTTCACAAGAGTGAGAAACCAGGAACCAAACTACGTGATAAAGATAATGAACCGAAAAGTTGGGGTTTACATGAGTGACAACAAAGAATTCTATACTTATTCGTCCACTGATAACGAAGTGTTAGTGTCATGAGGGAGTTTCGAGGATGTACGTAGTAAATGTACTAAACATATTAGGGAGTTGTTCTTCATTGCTCAAGATCGTTTAAAACATGCATTAAGATTATTTAACGGGTATAGTTATACCTTAGTATGTTACTCTCAATTTTACTTTATCATATTCTATTTTCTAATTAGACCAACGACATATTTAGGTATATGACGGCTTTGCTTACTTTTCTTTTCGAACTGGTGGCTAATAAATACAACATAAAATATATAGTTAAAAAGAGTCTTATTTACTAGGATTGTAAGACTTCGAATAATTAATCTCAAGTTATCGAGGTAAAGAGACCATACTCAAAATCTTAGAATACGAGACTATGCCTGAAGATGATAAAGCCTCTGTTTACCGTTTAATTTTAAGTGTTCAGTTAAAATTCTCATACACCCACTTAGGAATTCAAGGCCACTGTAGCCTTAAATTGAATATGTATATATTTTCAAACACTAGTATGTAAAGTTAAGGATTCATATATAAATCATGTTATATATTATTGTTTTCACAAGTTAATATTATTTTTCTCGATTTTCGAGTCAATCAAATTTATATCTTTTGTAAATGTAATACAAGACAAGAACTGCATTGAAAGACTAATGCATGAGAAACAAGATCGTAACAAGTACATTATTAATAAAAACAATGCACTAGATATGGGGAAAGTTGTTTTCAGAAGCATAGATTAATTAGAAGTGTAACACAATATTTTCATTTCATGAGAAATTAAATAGGTTTTTATTTATATTTTAATAGTCGTATATTTTGCAATAATTCTAGTTTTAATATGATTGATACAACTAACTTTTTCAATTTTAATTTATTGTTACTATTACTCGTTAAGTTAGAAATACTTATTTGATTAAAATTTTCTCTTATTAACAAATCCATTAAAAAAATGGGGATGACCTTACTTGAAATTTTAAATTCCATTGTAATCTAAAAGCAAGCAACATTATAACAGCCGGCCTTTTAGACTATTAGTCTAAATAGTAACTTGGACTCGTGTTTATTGATAGTTGTACTATTTATCATGTCATTTTGTTAGAATTTTTTTTCATGTGGTGTTGGTAAACCATACAAATTCAATAAGGTATAACAAAGATGGAAAAGAGTTGATAATTACCCTAGTAGAGATAAGGTATTTTTAAAAATTGAGCTAGCTTTACTCAAAAATTTCAGAGTCTAACATAATTTAAATAATCAACCTTATTGTAGTTGATAAAATTCCGAGAATTAATACTTATTTGTAAAGTTATAAATCATATTTTTCAAAAAAGTTAAATGTTTACACATTCCAAATTTAACCATATTGTCTACTAACATCTAAAGTCAGATTACACAAGTTTATCATGTAATATTTGATATTTTGAAGCCAAGATCGTGTTGCTTTACTAAGCACACTTAGAGCATTTCCAATATTGTTGTTTAAAATTGTTAACTAAAACAATGTAAAATAAAATTATCTAAATTTTGCTGAAATTGCGAGAGATTGTCTTTCAACATGGCACTATGGTATGTTATTAATATTGTAAGTTATTATAAATAAAATATACAGTTTGAATATGATAACAGATTATGCGCAGTTTTCTTATAGGTCTATAGAGATTCAGCAAATATAACCAATCTCGTAAATTAATTTATATTATTTATATTGTTTTAAACATAAATTTGTGAAAATGGTAAAATTGATACTACATTAAAAAGATCTTTTTAGTATTTTTAGTAATTTTCAGTAATATACTTTGTATATTAAAAAGTACATACGTGTGATTGTAAAACCCGTGATTTTTAATATAATTGTTTGCGAATAAAATTATGTTTTTGCATTTATGATTTTATATAATTATCTAATAATAATGTGATGTTCTGATAAAAAAAGGAATTGTTTAGTTTTTGAAAATAGATAACCGAAAGGTCATGATATATATTTATTTATTTAAGTGATGGTTGATAAATCAAAGTTTATAATTGGGACTATAACAATTAAATACATTAGATCAGTTGCATGTATTTATGTATTTTTTTGGTCAATAAAATTTATATATCAGAGGTGAGTTTTGTGAGAGTCGGACATAGAAAAAAAGGCAACTTGTGAGAATGTTAGTTTTCTCTTGTTGTACTTTAGGGGTCGTTTGGTTCGTCAAATTCTGGAATCGGGTATGAGTTTCAGTCATTCCAACCCCATACTTAATATTTGGTTAAAAAAAATAAAATTTCATACCCATTCATCAAACCCCAAGGTATGGTTTTTCATTACCTAGGGAGGTGAGTACGAGGGAGGGGTATGAGTATCAACTTTAATTTTACTATTTTAATTTTTAATTAAGCAATTATATAAATATAAATATATATATATATTTAATACTAAACGAAATCTATGAACCTAAAATATATTAAAATAATAATAAAATTAATATATATAATTAAATAAAATTATTGATTTAACATATTCTAAATTAAAAATATCCATTCCATTATTCAACCAAACATATGATATGATAGGATAGATGATATCCATATGACTCTAACCCGAATCCTAATTACCACCCGATACCACGTCTAAGTAGTAATTTTTTTATACAGGTGATTGTGAACTCCCATACATGATTAGATGTGCTACTTTAATTGGTATTATAATATTCATTGTATCTTTGGCCTCTGTGATTTATTTGCTATATAGGCAACTTGTTGGTTTGACAAGATAATTTGTATTTTCATATTATTGTTTCACATCTCCATCTTAGTATTATTTTTATGGATTGAACACAATGCATAGGGCAATTGTAGGACTACCACTTTCTTCTTAAAAGGTACACTAAAATTTCATATTAAAATAGTTTCTTGATCAAAACTTTATAATCAAAACTAGTTTCGGCCATATTCATCTTTTTTTTCTATAATTTTTTTTATTGTTATGGTTGGTTTTTGATTTTTATATTTAGATAAATGTAGATAATCTTATTGTTTTAATTATTGTATGTTAATTATTGTGCATAATTCTCTTGTTTCGACCCTTGACTTTGCCGTAGAGTATATTTTATATATATAAATAAAAGAGTGTGTAGTCCAACTTTATTTAATGTGTACTTTTAAATTTTAGTATTTTTTTTTTCTCGTAGGTAACCCGCAGTATGTTTAGTTAAATGATTTTTAATTTATAATACAGTCCCCTGCTATTTTGTTTGGTTAAGTTAGTATTTTTTTAATGTATTGAAATGAGAAAGGTTAAATGCCATTAATTTATAATGTTTTGTTAATAGCTCTATTTGCCCCATTTAATTCACTATATATAATATTAAGATCTAATGTATATGGCCTGGTGGTGTGTTGTGTGGGAGTGAGTTTGGGAAATTAGTACACGTGTATGTGCATTGATAGCATTAGCATGCTGGCGCTGCCGAGGGCCTTTTTATTCCGATATATGAGCTTAGTTATTCTTAATTCCTTGTTGTTTAGCTTGCAGGATGGATAATAGTTTGTCATATTTTGTTTATATGATGTGTTAGATTTTGCTGACGTGCTAAGTTATTAATTGATATCGAGGTAAGTTTACTTTTCGACTTTACTAGTGGTTTCAGTATTGTATTAAAATGTTGACATTCTGAAAAGTTATATTTTATTTTGTTTCTCTCTATTTTTGTGATATAAATTTTCATCAAGTATTGTTTTTATTTATTTTGCTAGATTCAAATTTAGTAAGAAACTATGAACTTTGGAACCCTAGTTTATTTTATGATCTGAACCTGTTAATATATGCGTTTAGTTTCAGGAACTAGAATCTGATACCTTTCTAGGGGCACTATTGTGCAACTTCTGCCACCTTAGAGAGGCGACACAATATTAACTTCTGGATTGCGTCACCGACTTCTGAATTTGTAGACCATGTCACCGGATTTTAGTGACCTTAGATTAAACTGCGGGTCATAAGTTATTTTTATTGAATTTATTATCTCATTTACGATTTACTGTTTGTTAAGCCTACATTTTCGTTAATGTCAAGACATGATCGAGGAGCAGACAACACTGCAAGCAAGTCGGGACATGAAAGATGAGTCAACATCCTGGAGGAAGTCGACACGGAGATCAACTAATAAGAGCATGACTTGGTCTGTTGAGCGCCAGATTTGTAGGGATTGTTGTTGAACAAACAACACGATCTTCACTCATAATTCAAAATGGAGATATAAGTGGAGAGGAGGAGAAAAAAGAGGAACAACCAAGAAGATAAAGCTAAGGAGAAGGAAGGAGAAAAACAATTCGAACAAAACATAAACACAACAACAAGATTCAAGGTTCTACAACATCTCGGGTTCATCAGGGAAGAAAACTGAAAAACATAAACACAACACCCAAAACCCAAACCAAAACCTACATACATATGTAAAAACATTAGTCATGATACTTGTATTAGTTTACATATGTTAGATGAAACTCTTGTAATTTCGATCATACAATTAGTGGATTACATTTTAGGTTGGGTACACAATCCCACCCGCGGTTTTTTCCCATTCTTGGGTTTTCCGCGTCACCAATATCTCGTGTCAAGCATATTTATATTGTTCTTGTTTAGTTACATATCCAAAATCGTAATAATCTCTCATCCTTATCATTTAGCCTCATAAATTTTGGTGAAAATAATTGGCGCCGTCTGTGGGAAACTTGCTAAGAATTTGATTGTTACATTACAATGGAGGGTGACAACCTGGAGGAACGATTTACAAGTCAAGAGTTGGAGGATAAAAATAATAAAGAAATGGCAGCAACGTTGAAATGACTACATGATGAAATGGCGAAGATGCGTTCTAAAAATGAAACATTAAAGAAAGAGCTAACTACGGCCAAATCAAGAACTAAGACTGCGACGAAGAAGACAATCCCAAGCATGATCAGACGTTTAGACATGGATGACACAGAGGAATATGATCAACATGAAGGGCAAACAAACGGGACAAATGATATTATTGAGATAGAAGACATAGAGGATGTGCCAAATAACGATGACAATACGAAAAATCTACGTGATGAACAACAATATGATGATCATGACGATCGATAAGGAGATACTGACAGAAGAAGGTCTCGTCACAGAAGTACGAGATCTCGAAACCAAATTGCGGAGGAATTCGAAAAAGAACTGAAAGAAGTAAGGGATTTAATTGAAAGAATTCCTGGTATTCCAAAACCATTGGAAAAGGCGACTCCCACAAGCTATGCTGACTCACCTTCCCATGACAACATCGCTCTAGTAGAGATACCAAAATGTTTTACGGTGCCACAAATGCGACCATACGACGAAACCAGTGATCCATTGGAATATATGGCACAATACAAACAACGAATGTTTACGGTCTCGATTACGTGTGATTCGAAAGAAGCTTGTATGTGCAAAGGTTTTGGTTATACACTATCAGGACCAACCTTGCAATTGTTCGTGAACCTCCCATATAGGAGCATCAAGACGTTTGCCGATTTGGTGGACGCATTCAACATTCAATTTGCTAGCAGTCGAGTTTCGAAAAAACCACCAGCGACTTATACAAAATTGTGCAACGAAATAGAGAGCCATTGCGTGATTACTTGACACGATTCAACAGAAAAAAAGTGACCATCACCAACTGTGATGTCCCTACGGCTATTGAAGCATTCAGAAGGGGGTTAGAATGGGAATCTTCATTGTATGAAGAGCTGACAAAATACCCTTACAAAACGATGGATGGCGTGCAAGCCAAAGCTATGGCACAAGTGAGATTGGAAGAAGACAGAATGGAGGATGACGAGAAGTATTATAATCCATCAAGAAAGATTACAACACCAAGCTCTAGGGAATACAAGCCGTATACAAGACCTATCAGGGATGAAGTCTATGTTAACTCGACACGGGAATCTAATGAGTGGAAAAATGAGGAACGCAGCGACTGGAGGAAGGACCCTAACCTGCCATCAACTTATAACAGTTATGGCTTCACGATAACACCTCCAGCCTTGATGAAGGAGTTCACCAAGTTGGGAGGTATAGTCAAATGGCCAGTAAAGAGCAACAAGCCTAAAGCGAACCCGAATTCCAAACTATGGTGCGACTATCATGGAGACTACGGACATAAAGCCTATGACTGCATGGCTTTGCGAAAAGAACTACAATTTCTAACCAAGAAAGTATATCTAATAGAGTTTATGACATCAAAGTAGGCGGCTTATTTCAAAAAGGATATATCACCTAAAAGGGACAATGTGACACAAATGAGACAACTACCACCTCCACCGCATCACAAAGTGATTAACTTCATTGCGGGTGGATCAGAGATATGTGGATCAACATATTCACAAGAAAAAAGAGTATCCAGAGAAATGGACATACGAGTTACACAAGTGGGAGTTGGTAATGACATTTTGCCATCTTTAATGTTTGACGAGTCGGACAAGAGAAACATACGTGAACCACAACAAGACGGACTAGTCATCTCACTACCTGTGGGAAATTGCTTAATCAAAAGAATATTGGTGGACAATGGGAGTGCCACCAACATCATGATGCTTAACACTCTAACACAAATGGGATTGGCAGAAAGTGACATGATCAATAAGTCGATGACACTAGTGGGGTTTAGTGGTGAAATAAAGCGTATATTGGGGGAAATCACATTGCCAACATACGCGCAAGGGGTCAACCTCTTGGAAAATTTATGTATAATAGATGTCGACTCGACTTACAACATAATCATGGGAAGGCCTTGGATCCATAACTTGAAGGTAATACCATCAATATATCACCAAGTGCTGAAATTCCCAACACCATGGGGAGCTCAAGAAATACGAGGAGATCAAAACATGGCTCGGGAGTGCTACATGACATGTCTGAAGCTAACTGTTCAACACCATGGAAACGAGACGCCTGTAGCTACAATTACAGGACCTGAACGGTTAGCCAAAGTCGACTTGAAGACAGGAGACAAGAAGGTGTTAATAAGAAAATACCTTTCCCCAATAATTGAAGCTAACTTAGTGAATTTCCTGACCACGAAACTGGATGCTTTCGTATGGGAATATGATGATATAACATGAATAGATCCAGCTGTCATCACGCATAAGCTAACAGGAATAGTACAGAAAAATAATGGGAAATAGAGAGTTTGTGTTGACTACACGGACTTAAACAAGGCTTGTCCTAAAGACCCTTACCCGCTACCTCACATTGACACCATGGTAGACTCAACGGCTGGCCATGAGTTGCTGACGTTCTTGGATGCATCGAGTGGTTTCAATCAAATTCGAATGGAACCATCTGAATGTGAGAAGACTGCATTCATAACGGACAGGGGGATATATTGTTACTTAGCCATGCCTTTTGGACTAAGAAATGCTGGGGCTACATTTCAAAGGCTTGTCAAAAGAATGTTCAAGGACCAAATAGGGTAGACAATGGAAGTCTACATTGACGACATGGTTGTCAAATCTGTTAACGCAGAAAATCATGTTCTGATCTTCAAGAAGTGTTTGATATACTAAGGTCATACAACATGAAGTTGAACCCATCCAAATGCAACTTTGCTGTGTCATTAGGAAAGTTCCTTGGACATCTGGTGACAAGGAGAGGAATTGAAGCAAGTCCAGAACAAATCAAAGCAATTTTTAAATTAAAAAGCCCATCGAATGTCAAAGATGTCCAAAAACTGACGGGAAGAGTTGCGGCCTTGAACAGGTTCATTTCACGTTTGTCTGATAGGTGCAAACTTTTTTACGACGTGTTGAGAAAGAACAAAGGATTCTTATGGTCGGATAAACACGAAGCTGCTTTGAATGACTTGAAAAGCTATCTTACCACACCACCACTTCTGTCCAAGCTCATTCAAGGAGAGGACCTATTCATTTATTTATCCGTAACAGATCATGCAGTAAGTGGTGTTCTTGTGAAAGAAAGTGAAGGTGTCCAGTCACTTGTATACTACGTTAGCAAGAGCTTGGTGGATGCAGAAATAAGGTACACATCTCTTGAAAAGTTAGTACTTGCATCAACTATGACTTCCACTAAGTTGAGAAATTATTTTGAATCACACAAAAAACATGTCATGACGAACTTTCCTTTGAGAAATATTTTGAGTAAACCTGACCTGACAGGAAGAATGGAAAAATGGGCAATACATCTAAGTACCTACGACATCATGTATGACGCAAGGACAACAATAAAGTCACAAGCCTTAGATGACTTTGTGGCTGATTTTAGTCCAATCCAAATGACGACTGCTAAGCAAGAATTCCAACAAGCTCTCTCAAGAGTAGACACAAAGCCTTGGACATTGTACAGAGACGGGGCATCGAATTTAAATGAAACAGGATTGGGGCTTGTCCTCAAATCACCACAGGGGGATATGATAGCTCAATTAATATGTTGCGACTTTAAAGCTACAAACAACGAAGCTGAGTATGAGGCATTAATCATGGGACTCACAATTGCTAAAGACATGAAGATCAAAACTGTTTACGTCAACTGTGATTCGCTACTAATCGTTAATCACGTCAAAGGATCTTATGAAGCCAAAGATCCCAAGATGGTCGCATACCTGAACATCGCCAAAAGATTAAAAAATCACTTTGACAACTTCAGCATACAACAGATTCCAAGAGAAAATAACGTACAAGCTGATACATTAGCCAGGTTGGGAGCTGTGTCCAAGGGGTTAGACTTAAATAACATCCCAGTAGTCCACATCATGAAGCTTGCCATGAAAAGACTGGTTCTTGAATCAGAAATAATGGCTCTTGATCAACGTGATGACAATATAAGTGGAGATGCAACAACTGGATTAAGACATACAAAGACTATTTGTAGCTTGGTACAAAGCCAAGCAACAATAAGAAAGCAAGAATTCTCAGGATGAAAGCCTCAAGGTTTACAATCATAGATGGTATAATATTCAAAAAAATCCTCTACGGGGTTGCTCCAGAGATGTCTGAGAAGACATGAGATAGACATGGTATTAAGGGATGCACACAAAGGAGAATGTGGAAACCACACTAATGGAAGAAATCTCTCTTTAAAAATTATACGTTTGGGTTATTATTGGTCGACATTAAGATAGGATGCACCAGATTATGCAAAAAGATGTGATGCCCGCCAAAGACATGCACCTGTTATACACCAACCATCTGAACACCTTAACGTGTCCGTTCCATCTTGGCCTTTCATGAGGTAGGAAATGGATATTGTGGGAAAAATGCCATCTACACCCGGCCAGAAAGTGTTCATGTTGGCCATGACTGATTATTTCTCAAAATGGATCGAAGCGGAGGCATTCAAGCAAGTGACATCAAAAAAGGTGATTTCATTCATTAAAAGAAACATTCTTTGCAAGTTTGGTGACAAGACTGAAACATTTTGCAAACGTTGGAACATTAATTTGATTAAGTCGATACCAAGATACCCTTAAGCCAATGGACAAGCTGAGTCAAGCAACAAAATTATAATCAACAATCTTAAAAGACGATTGATGTCATGTAAAGGATAGTGGGCTGAAGAACTGTTTTGGGTGTTGTAGTCGGACAGGACGACTCCTAAAACATCAACAGGACAGACACCATACTGTCTAGTCTATGAAACTGAAGCCGTGTTACCAACAGACGTCATGATACCAATAGCAAGATATGGACTTTTGATGAATGACATGAATAACACAGAGTTGTCACATGACAAAGACACTGTGGATGAATTGCGAGAAATGGCAAAAATTCGGTTAGTTTCTTATCAACAAAGGGTGTCTTATACCTACAACAAACATGTTCATATAAGAACTTTCCGTGTTGGTGACATGGTATTGAGAAAAATGTTCCAAAACACGATGGACGTGACGGCAGGAAAATCGCTGACACTTGGGAATGCCCTTACTTTATCGATGTCATCGTTGGAAATGGGGCTTACCGGTTGTCGAGCATGGATGGGACACAAATGCCGAGAAACTGGAATACTTTGCATCTGAAACTTTATCACGTGTAAAGTTTTCTATCTCATCTTTTAAAGTTCTGTTCTTAGAATTCGTTGATTGATAAGTCATAATGACATAGTTAGTTGTCGGTAATTGCTTATGTTTGGCATGACGTTGTTTGCTATATGTCATTATTTGCTTATGATGATTTATTAATGGAAGATTGATTCTGCGTTCGACTTGCCATGAGCTACATTATTATGTAATAAAATTATGCTTACATTTTTAAGTTATTAATTTAAATCATGAATTGCACTATTATACACATAAGACTATGCTTGTTCACTTAATTCAATTATGCAATTCTACTTAATAAGTCCCTACAATATTATTGTATGTTAGTATATGTTAAAACTCATAAAGGGCTGATCACCCAACTATAATTTTGCTACTTCACAAGTGCAATATACACTTGACGAATGTAGTTGACGGAAAAGTACAATGACATTTATTACGATGACGATAATATTTACACATATTCATAACGTTCTACAAATTTATATAACTACTTGGTGAGTTTCAAGAGGGAATTAGGCCTTTTAACCACCCTACGAGTGCATGCACCAACGTATGATGACGACATAACGTACTTTGACGACAAGACAATGTATATTAATGGAAAAATAAAATACCTTGACAACTGAATAAAACAATGTACATTAACGATTACAATTACATTTAAAACGAAAGCATATTTAGAAAAATGTATGACAACAAGTAAGAAGTCTTACTCTACAAAAGGTCTAAACAATTTTCTTTCCTAAAAGAATTGTTTGGATAGATTTCATGAATGAACAATTATGTGACGTTCAAGTACCTACAGAACATTATCAAAGACATAAAAATTAACCAAGTGATACGGTCAAAAGATGATCAAGTATGAAGACGGAAAAAGTACGATTCAAAGATAATAGATTTAATATTATGGAAAATATTCAACAAACAAACCAAGATCCCCCGCTTAAAAGCAAAACAGGGATGAGAGTATTGCAGAAGTAACGTCAAAACAACGAAGAAACAAGTTCAGAACTTAAAAGGAGATTAGATCTTAAAATACTTAAATTAAATTTATGAAAAGAGGATATTGTCACTTGTCTTCGGGAGCATCATCTTGTGGGGACTTTGCTTCGTCACCATTGGTATCACCACCAAACTCATCCATAGGGAAGGCATCATCGGGAAAAGCTTCGTTATAAATCTTGACGGTCTCGGGGACATCCCACGAGTTCCACTCACCCCGATGATATTCAAGCATCATATCCACAAGAGTTCGTATAATTTGCTGATGCACGTGTTGGGTTCCGAAGGCATAAAACGCAGCGGATAAACGTAAATAAAACAAAAATTCGAAACCCAAAAACAGGATCCATGTATAATTATGGGCAGATTATGGAGATAACGAATCATACCTTTCAAGAGATTAACTTTTACGAACTCAACGGAGATCCTAGCTATCACGCTTTGTGTCTACCTCTCGGAGAAACACCTCTATGGTATCCACACGAGCACCTTCAAGAACGTCTCACGAACTTGACTACGGAATGGATGTACTAGCCTCCTTCTTGACGATCTGAATTGCCTCTGCCTCTCTTTGCTGCTAGGGTTTTCTTAAAAACGTTCAAGCCTCTTTAACCTCTCATTATCTATTTATAATGACTGATTAAAAAGGCCCATAATAGCAAAGCCCAACCCTAGTAGGTATTGGATTAAATAATAAAAACGAATTTCTATTATTTAATTAATAACTAAGTCATACTTAATTATTATGGGCAAAAACATTCCTTTTAATTCGAATTTATATTATCTCAATTAAGTCTTACTTAATTATAATAAAATTCAAATAATCATCAATTAATTTAAATCCATAATTTAAATTAACTATTCCATTAAGTGCTCTATTTGTGCGACCCTATAGGCTATTATTTAATTGGCAATAATTTTATTCTCTAATAAAATTATAAACAATGAGCGGTATCTAGTAATACATCATTGTTACCCAATTAAACAATAATTAAATCGTGATTAGATAAAACCTTTCGTGATTAATGTTTTTTCGTGTAATATAATCCCTTTAACCATACATATTATAGATTAAACTCGAGGCATGTATTTAGTCATCCTCTTCAACATTTAATCTGGGTTTACTTGATGCATGAGTAGATTATTGAAACAAATCATTATTTGAGCATGGCCATGCTTTTATAATCTCACTCAATCAAGAGGCCAATAATATCTCTCCTAATTATAGGAGGGTTAAATCCTTTATCTATCATTCATATTTCTCATACGACTCATGATATACCCGATGTCCACTTTTATCATCACCCGATCAAAAGTAACTTTTAATGTAGTCAAAGTATATTAATCCTCGTATAGAAATATAATGATTTCAAGTCAAAGGATCGTTACACCATTATCACTGTGAGTCTTTCTTATGACTTTATTAAACATGAAGAATCTCACTGTGGGTCTGTCCAGTACCATGTACTCTCACATGTACCTATGTATTGACTTCAGTATCCCCATACTTATAACCAATGAGATGTGGTTATCTTGTCAAACAACATACTAGTCTATCTATGTATTATTATTGTCCTATATAATAATACTCGACTAGGGACCTTTAAGAATATGATATATTATATAATCTCAAGTTCAAGTCATGTACTTAAACTATACAATTTGTATCATGATTCTAAGGACATTTATTATGCTAACAAAATATCGCAGTAATTAAGGTCATAATAAATAAATTTATTGAATGATCAACTGACATAAAGATAAAAGAATAATGTATTGCCTCTAGGGCACCTACACTAACAATCTCCCACTTGCACTAGAGCCAATCACCCATATATCTAATACCCATGGAACTAGTGTGACCATCGTGCTTCTGCTGCGACAAGCCTTTGGTCAGTGGGTCTGCAATGTTATCATTTGTGTGCACTTTACATATGTGTATATCACCCCTTTCATTAATCTCTCGAATAAGGTGAAATCTCCTGAGTATATGTTTAGCCCGGGAGTGTGATCTAGGTTCTTTAGCCTGTGCAATGGCTCCATTATTATCGCAGTATAGATCAATGGGATCTGCGATCGATGGAACCACTCCCAAAACAGAAATGAACTTTCGAATCCAAACGGCCTCCTTAGCTGCTTCACAAGCTGCAATGTACTCAGCCTCCATTGTAGAATCAGCTACTGTTTCTTGCTTTGAACTCTTCCAGCTTACAGCACCTCCGTTTAGACAAAACACAAAACCAGACTGTGATACAGTATCATCTCTGTCTGTTTGGAAACTTGCATCGGTGTAACCTTTTACAACGAGTTTCTCTTCTCCTCCATACACCAAGAATGAATCTTTAGTTCTTTTCAGGTACTTAAGAATATTCTTAACTGCCGTCCAGTGACCTTCACCCGGATTAGACTGGTATCTGCTCGTCATGCTCAAAGCATACGAGACATCTGGGCGAGTACATACCATTGCATACATGATAGATCCAATTGCTGAAGCATATGGAACTTTATTCATGTGGTCCTTCTCATCCAATGATTTCGGACATTGGTCCTTAGAGATCGTTATCCCTTGAGACACAGGGACATATCCCCTTTTTGCATTTTGCATTCCAAAACGATGCAAAACCTTATCAATGTATGTGCTCTGACTTAGACCGATCATCCTTCTAGATCTTTCTCTATAGATCCTCATTCCTAGAATGTAGGATGCCTCTCCTAAGTCTTTAATGGAGAAATTGCTCCCTAACCACGTCTTAACAGCCTTTAGAGAAGGTATGTCATTCCCCATTAGTAGTATATCATCAACATATAGTACTATGAATGCCACATAGCTCCCATTAACCTTCTTGTAAACACACGGTTCATCTTCGTTTTGAACAAAGCCATACTCTATGACTATTTCATCAAAACGGATATTCCATCTCCTAGAGGATTGCTTCAATCCATAAATGGATCGACGCAATTTACATACCTTGCCAGCATTCCTTGGATCGACAAAACCCTCAGGTTGTGTCATGTACACATCCTCTTCAAGGCTTCCATTAAGGAAGGCTGTTTTGACATCCATTTGCCAGATTTCATAATCATGGAATGCTGCAATGGCAAGTAAAATCCTTATAGACTTGACCATAGCCACTGGTGAGAAAGTTTCATCATAGTCAATACCATGAATTTGTTTGAAACCTTTTGCAACCAGCCTAGCTTTATAGGTCTGAACATTTCCATCCATGCCCTTTTTCTTCTTAAAAACCCATTTGCACCCTATGGGTTTTACCCCTTCAGGTGGATCAACCAAAGTCCATACTTGGTTTTCGTACATGGAATCTATCTCGGATTTCATGGCTTCAAGCCATCTCTTAGAGTCTGGACTGTTCATAGCATCTTGGTATGTGAGAGGCTCATCTTCATCTATGAGCATCAAATCACCACACTGAGTCATGAGAAATCCATATCTCTCTGGCTCATGGCGAAATCTACCAGATCTACGAACAACCTGTGTTTGTTGAGCATTATCATTATTCTGCTCTTGTTCCACTTCAGGTTCAATGCTATTTTGCGGTTCTCGATCTTCATCGAGATCTATAGTTCTCCCACTGTTTCTTTTGGAAACAAAATCTCTTTCCATGAAGACAGCATCTCGAGCAATAAACACTTTCTGCTCAGAAGGACTATAAAAATAATACGCCTTTGTTTCATTAGGGTATCCTACAAAAATGCACTCTTCGGATTTAGGTCCAAGCTTGTCAGATTCTTGACGTTTCACAAATGCCTTACATCCCCAAACTTTCATAAAGTTCATGCCTGACCGTTTCTCTTTCCATATCTCATATGGAGTCTTTTGAACCTTCTTAGTAGGAACACGGTTAAGTGTGAAAACCGCTGTTTCTAGAGCGTAACCCCAGAAACTAATTGGAAGATCTGCATGACTCATCATCGATCGCACCATGTCCAACAAGGTGCGATTTCTCCTCTCTGAAACTCCATTCCATTGAGGTGTTCCTGGCGGAGTGAGTTGCGATACAATACCACACTCTTTCAAATACTCTCTAAATTCGGTGCTTAAGTATTCACCCCCACGATCGGATCGTAAGATCTTAATACTTGCATCTCCGCCAATTTGCTTCTCTACTTCAACCTTGTATTCTTTAAATTTTTCAAAAGAATCGGATTTGTTCTTCATAAGATATACATATCCATATCTACTGAAATCATCAGTAAATGTTATGAAGTAGTAGTAGCCTCCTCTAGCCATTACACGCATTGGGCCACATACATCACTATGTATTAGCTCCAGACGTTTAGTGGCCCTTTGACCCTTACCAGTGAAAGGGGCTTTAGTCATCTTACCAAGCAAACAAGATTCGCATTCTTGGTATGATTCAAAATCAAACTTATCCAAGTATCCATCCTTATGTAATTTGGATATGCGTTTCTCATTTATGTGGCCTAGACGACAATGCCAGAGGTATGTTTGATTTGAGTCATTTATTTTAAGTCGTTTGTTTTCTATATTACAGACAGGGTTATCTAAATCAAGAACATATAAACCATTAAATAAACGCGCAACACCATAGGTTAAATCATTCAAAGCAAAAGAGCAACTGTTGTTCTTTATTGTAAACGAAAAACCTTTCTTGTCCAAACAAGAAACAGAAATAATATTTCTGCGAATCGCAGGCACGTAAAAACAGTCTTCTAGTTCTAAAACAAGCCCAGAGGGCATAGATAAATAATAAGTCCCTACAGCTAAAGCAGCAACTTTTGCTCCATTGCCTACTCTTAGGTCCACTTCTCCCTTAGCCAGAGTTCTACTTCTCTGCAGGCCCTGCACATTTATACAAATGTGAGAAGCACATCCAGTATCAAATACCCAGGATGTAGAAATAGACAAATTGACTTCTATAACATAAATACCTGATCCAGAAATCTGAACTGCTTTCTTTTTCTTCAGATCCTCCAAGTAAATTGGACAGTTTCTCTTCCAGTGACCATCTTTCTTACAGTAGTGACATTCACCCTTGGCCACACCACCTTTAGGCTTTAAAGCCTGTTTGGGACCTGACTTTGGCTTGGTTGTAGAATCAGATCCAATCTTCTTCTTACCCTTCCATTTTCCCTTCCCTTTGGCCTTACCTTTATTTCCCACCATCAGTATGGGAGCAGGTTCAGCTGTCTTCATGTTGGTCTCATATGTTCTCAACATATGCAACAATTCAGTAGGTGTTTTGTCAAATTCATTCATATTGTAGTTCACAACAAACTGAGTGAATTTGTTGTTCAAAGAATTCATGATTAGGTCAATACCAGTTTCCGGACCAATCGGGAAACCCAAAGTTTCAAGGTACTCAATGTAACCAATCATCTTCAGAACATGTGGGCCAACTGGTTCACTCGCCCCTTGTTTGCAATTAAAAAGTGACTTACTCGTGTTGAACCTTTCTTGACGAGTTTGGCTTGCAAACATGCTTTGCAAGTGCTCATTGATAGTATATGCATCCATATGCACATGTTGTCTTTGAAGCTCAGCACTCATAGTTGCCAACATAAGACATGCAACATCATTTGCATCATTCTCATCCTTTGTGCGTGCTGCTCGTTCATCAGCAGTAGCACCCTCAGGAAGGGGGCCTGGAGGAGGAATATCAATGACATGAAGCTTGCGCTCCTGCCTGAGGACAATCCTCAAATTCCTCTGCCAGTCTAGGAAGTTGTTTCCTCCTGTCAGCTTGTCCTTCTCAAGGACTGAACGTACGGATAGTGTGTTTGTGTTGTTTGCCATTACTCAGTATCTACAATAATAAAAGCGCAAAATAAACATTAGATTGTCTGAGTTAAAATTTTATGTTCATATGATTATGATATATTCGTAATATATCTCCCACTATTTTTTTTTATCAAATTAATAGCCCTAACTATTAATTCGGAAAGTATATCCCATAAATCTTTCTAGTGAGCCAAGATCCATATTTCGTCATGTTCTAAGTCAACCACTGGTATCCTTAAAACATGATTATTTAGGTAGACAACAGTTGTCAATTATATCATATATAATTCTTGGATAATTTGGTGAACAACAATTGATCTTATCTATCTAATAGATTTTTAACCAAACTCTATGCTTCTAAGTTCATAATAGTTGAATATAACCGTTTATATTCACCTTATTATGATGACTCAGTTAAGTTAGACCCAATGATACAACGTCCGAATATAACCGTTTATATTCGTCGCATTTCACCATGATAGATAGGAGTCCCCTGCCACTGACAGCCCTTCCCCTTATCGATCTAGGATTTAATGAGTGTTCATTCATTGGAAAGCATCTGATTAAAACTTAATATTTTTACTTAGGGATTTTAATTTAGAACGATCATGATCCCATCATAAAGAGATTCCCAATTTTTCCTTGAATAAAATACTTCAAATCAATACTCGTCAATGGTTTGATTTCCAGGTAGTGGAGGAGTCACATCGGTCTCGCTTAAAACCCACAGCCTTACAAGTTCTATGAACCCGTTGTTGACAAAATCGCCCCATGTCAGAAATAAAGAAAATTCGTATTTTATTCCGTGTTTCATAAACACGAGAATCTCATGATCGTTTGTTAATTTTAAATCTTGAGTCGTTACAGATTTTATCTTGTTTAAAGGCATGGCATGGGTGATGTATCTAATACATACATACATCATTAATCTAATTAAAACATGCATTTTTCTACTCTACACATACTATTTATACATCATATGAAAAGTACATAAAGTAAACGTGCAATAGTTATGGCCCAATCCTATGTGATCTTTTCAGGCTAATGAAAAGATCAAGGTCAATCTATGGTGTAAAAATAACTATTACATATGTCTTCTCTATTGCTTCCATTGTCTCCTTGGCCTCCATAGGATGCCTCCTCTTTCCCTTGTCCTTCTAGGATGTTACATTAAGAATTATACTAATGAACTTACAAAAGAACTCGAGTTACATTCGAGATAAAACAACTACAAATAGAAAACGACATGCAAGTCGTATTTATTACAAACCAAAAGAATAAACCATTACAACTAAGGTCTTAAGGCCATAACTATGCACCATGCTCAGTAACCATTAAAGAACATGATAGATCATATAAAGATGACATACTATTTATCACTTATCATGATCCAATCAAGAATAATAAATAAGTAAAGCATATGTCATAAGCACAAATTAAAAACGAAACCCTAACCACGCGGTTCGACCTCCGCGGTGAGGTCGCTGGGGGGGTTCGGGGGGGCAGCGAGCCCCCCGATGGCGGAAATTTTGCAAAATCAAGTATCAGAATACTAGAAAAACATGTATCAGAATACTATTCCAGAAGCATGTATCAGTATACACACGATCCATATCCCAGTTACCAAAAACGTGTATCAGTATACATATTTTAAGAGATCGCATACATATGAGTTATGGCAGATCTTAAACATACTAGTATCATCATATAGATCATTAACAGATTCATCATATCATTCATATAACATAACTGTTATCATGGCAGACTCATATAACATAACTTTTATCATGGCAGACTCATCACACATGCATACTTGTAAAAATACAGTAAACACGTAACCAAATCAGCCCCTTATACACGTAGCTCTGATGCCATTGTTGGGTTCCGAAGGCATAAAACGCAGCGGATAAACGTAAATAAAACAAAAATTCGAAACCCAAAAACAGGATCCATGTATAATTATGGGCAGATTATGGAGATAACGAATCATACCTTTCAAGAGATTAACTTTTACGAACTCAACGGAGATCCTAGCTATCACGCTTTGTGTCTACCTCTCGGAGAAACACCTCTATGGTATCCACACGAGCACCTTCAAGAACGTCTCACGAACTTGACTACAGAATGGATGTACTAGCCTCCTTCTTGACGATCTGAATTGCCTCTGCCTCTCTTTGCTGCTAGGGTTTTCTTAAAAAACGTTCAAGCCTCTTTAACCTCTCATTATCTATTTATAATGACTGATTAAAAAGGCCCATAATAGCAAAGCCCAACCCTAGTAGGTATTGGATTAAATAATAAAAACGAATTTCTATTATTTAATTAATAACTAAGTCATACTTAATTATTATGGGCAAAAACATTCCTTTTAATTCGAATTTATATTATCTCAATTAAGTCTTACTTAATTATAATAAAATTCAAATAATCATCAATTAATTTAAATCCATAATTTAAATTAACTATTCCATTAAGTGCTCTATTTGTGCGACCCTATAGGCTATTATTTAATTGGCAATAATTTTATTCTCTAATAAAATTATAAACAATGAGCGGTATCTAGTAATACATCATTGTTACCCAATTAAACAATAATTAAATCGTGATTAGATAAAACCTTTCGTGATTAATGTTTTTTCCGTGTAATATAATCCCTTTAACCATACATATTATAGATTAAACTCGAGGCATGTATTTAGTCATCCTCTTCAACATTTAATCTGGGTTTACTTGATGCATGAGTAGATTATTGAAACAAATCATTATTTGAGCATGGCCATGCTTTTATAATCTCACTCAATCAAGAGGCCAATAATATCTCTCCTAATTATAGGAGGGTTAAATCCTTTATCTATCATTCATATTTCTCATACGACTCATGATATACCCGATGTCCACTTTTATCATCACCCGATCAAAAGTAACTTTTAATGTAGTCAAAGTATATTAATCCTCGTATAGAAATATAATGATTTCAAGTCAAAGGATCGTTACACCATTATCACTGTGAGTCTTTCTTATGACTTTATTAAACATGAAGAATCTCACTGTGGGTCTGTCCAGTACCATGTACTCTCACATGTACCTATGTATTGACTTCAGTATCCCCATACTTATAACCAATGAGATGTGGTTATCTTGTCAAACAACATACTAGTCTATCTATGTATTATTATTGTCCTATATAATAATACTCGACTAGGGACCTTTAAGAATATGATATATTATATAATCTCAAGTTCAAGTCATGTACTTAAACTATACAATTTGTATCATGATTCTAAGGACATTTATTATGCTAACAAAATATCGCAGTAATTAAGGTCATAATAAATACATTTATTGAATGATCAACTGACATAAAGATAAAAGAATAATGTATTGCCTCTAGGGCACCTACACTAACAGCACGACCTTCTCTGCCTCGTCATGCATATCTTTCTCTAGTGTCTGCACCTTGGAAGCAAATTCCTCTAACTCATTTTGAACGTCTTTCATAGCTTTCAAATTGTTGAACGCCAACTCCTCAGTTGCTCGAATCTTCTCAGCACACTTTTTATACTAATCTTCTAACTCTTTGAGCCTTTTCATCTCATGTTCATAACATGATGCTTTGAAGAGTCTATGACACAAAGAAACATATTATATAAGAAAAAATGACAACGAATGAGAAGAAGAGAAGATACAATGACAAAACAAATTGAGACACTACTTACATGAAAGGAATATCCAGTATCATTATTCAAAATTGAAGCAACGGGTTTAGCTGACAAGGCCTCCATAGATTAGAGAAGTAATATGTCACTAAGAAGATGAGCAAAAGTGGAGGGATCAACAGACATATCGTAACTTTGGATAGCTAGGGGAACAACAATCTCAGGTTTGGTGTTTGTAACAGATGGGTCAATTCTGACTTTTTTGGAAAGAGGGCTGCTAATGGGGCTCAACATCATGGGGGCTTTAGAAGAATCAATTTCAGTGAATTTGTCATCACGGGCTCTTTTAGCAAAAAGGTCTTTGCTAGAAACGATCAAGGGCTTAATTACTGGAGGCTTAAATTCTACAATGAGGAAGAAGGGTTCGATCCATGTCAATATAACAAGTGACAAACAAAAAGAAAAAAGGAAATACGTCAAAAGAGAAGTTACTCGACGTATACCTTTGGCATAGATTCTCCCGGAGCTCATTTCACCATCATTAATGCTCTTGGGGCTATCTTGTGATTCAGACGACAAACTCATGGCAGAGGAGGATGGTTGTATCACAGGGGTTGAGAGTTGTTTGCTGCGAGTCCTGTTTGTAGCAAAATTTTGCAGAGATCTCTTGGAGACTGTAATCTCATAACGAGATTGATCCTTCTTCAGACCCGAAACAAATTCCTCAATGTTAATTTGGCTGGCATTATGAATGGGCTTGCCTAAACAATTTGGCCATAGCCTCTCCCCGATCGGTAAAGCACGGATCTTCTCAACAATAGTTTTGGCTCCAACGTTACCCTCATCAAAATCAAATTCACAGTCTACAGATACAAAAAAGAAAAAACGTTCTACTATAATAAAGGCAGAAATACAAAAGTACGAAGAAAACAAATTAACATAAAGGTACGCTGATAGAAATAGCTAACATGTCGAAAGGGATAACGACAGTATGGTTCAAAAAAGACCAGCAAGATATAGGCAAAACGAACAACATGGAAAAAATCAGCATATAATTGCAATTACAGATTTAATGAATGGAAAATGAAAGAGTAACATCAAAAACAATGAGAGACGAAGATCTTACCAGTGTTGTTCCAACGCTCCAACAAAGAGTCGACGTCATCTTCTAGGGTCGTTTTCTCGACAAAAAATAGTCTTTCTTCCAGTTTCGGTCATTGACCGTATCATTATTGAGAATCAATGGATCATCGGTATCCTTGTTGGCAAAACCAAGACGACAACCGCTGAATTTCTTTAAACTATAAGAGTGTTTGACGACTTCGACATCAATACCCAATTTATTCTTCTCTTCAATAGAATCCATACATGCAAGAACCCTCCATACAAAGGGCATGAGTTGTCCAGAGGACACTTTTAAAGTATTAAGCACACCAATTATGAATTTGGAAAACAGAAACGTAAGTCCAATGTCAAAGGGATAGTAATGGAAATATACCCAACCTTTCTTGAAGAAATCAGCACGAACAGTGGCGTCTAGGACAACGACAACAACATTAGATCGAAACAACATTTTGGCCTCTTCAAATCTCTCAGGTTTAATCTCACTTTGACGATTGTCTTTTGAATCTAGCCAGTTGGTAGCAATCCAATCAGAAGGGTTGGAAGAAGAATGGGTGTTTTCATCATTACGACTATCAGAACTTTTACTGTGTTTTTTGGCCATGGTTAAAGAAAGGGAGAGGAGAAGTTAAGTGATAATCGAAGAAGAGAAGGGATGACAGATGAATTTGGGGAAGAGAATATATAGGGATAAATGAAGAGTTCAGTCTGGGATAACGAATGGGTTTTCTTGATAAATGAGTAGCCAATGCATGTACTTCACTAAGCTACTCACACGCTAACCTAGGAGAGTTGAATCGTTATCACACGCTATATACACTGCATAACACAAATACACATTAAAAGATTTAGTTTTAGATTTTGTTAATTAATTTATTTAATTAACAAAATCTGGGGCTATTGTTAACCCTACATTTTTAAAAATGTCAAGACATGATCGAGGAGCAGACAACACTGCAAACAAGTCGGGACATGAAGGATGAGTCAACATCCTGGAGGAAGTCGACATGAAGATCAACTAATAAGAGCATGACTTAGTCTGTTGAGTGCCGGATTTGTAGGGATTGTTGTTGAACAAACAACACGATGTTCACTCATAATTCAAAATGGAGAGATAACTGGAGAGGAGGGGAAAAAAGAGGAACAACCAAGAAGATAAAGCTAAGGAGAAGGAAGGAGAAAATTAATTCGAACAAAACACAAACACAACAACAAGATTCAAGGTTCTACAACATCTCGGGTTCATCAGGAAAGAAAACTGAAAAACATAAATACAACACCCAAAACCAAAACATACAAACATATGTAAAAACATTAGTCATGATACTTGTATTAGTTTACGTATGTTAGATAAAACTCTTGTAATTTCGATCATACATTTAGTGGATAACATTTTAGGCTGGGTACATAATCCCACCCGCAGTTTTTTCCCATTCTTGAATTTTCCGCGTCACCAATCTCTCGTGTCAAGCATATTTATATTGTTCTTGTTTAGTTACATATATGAAATCGTAATAATCTCTCATCCTTAATATTTAACCTCACAAATTTTGGTGAAAACACTGTTTACCATTGAAAATTTCTTTTAGTACTTCTTTTGAAATTATTCTTAAGAATTATATTAATCTGTTTTATAAGATATTAAAAATATTGACCATTTAGTCTGTAAGGTTAGTATATTGTTGGGTGTCCAAATATCGGATTCGGCAACATAATGAAAAATATACATGTTTTTGGACTAAAATAAGTGTACAAGTATGAGCGTCCATGTTCAAGTGTCGAGTGTCCGACACGGGTATTCGAAGGTAAAATGAAGAGTCCGAGTAACATAATTCGTAGCTCATTATTTTAAAATTTTCAGGTCTCGGAGTTTCGTGAAAGCTGTTGGATTTGAGAGTTTGGTTCGTTGTATAATCTTTATGTTTACAAGTTCTTTTTTAAAACTTTAGGGAGCTGCACCTCTTTATTTGAACCTAATTTTACTTATGTTTCCGACTTTGGTTTTAAGACATTTGTTCTATAATTGTTTATGTTGAGATTCGAATCTCAGTTGTGTTCGATTATTGGTTTTTCTAAATCCAAAATCTCGGGATGTTACCGTGATAGCAGCCATGATACTTTATAACTATCAGATGATTAAGATCTACTAATAAAAAGGTCATATACTTTGATCGTATTTACTATAGCTGGGGTATCATGCATGGTTTGTTTCCCGATTATTGATTCTTTTAATAAATTTTGATCAATTTCATGTTCTGTTTTTGTTTAATTCTTCTTAAAACTTGTAAATTCTGCTGTTCTTTTGATTTTCAAAGATAAACTATGTAATTTCTTATTCTTGATTTTCGTCGTTTTCGGTTGAGTTTATATGCATGTTTCATTTTAAATCCTTGTTTTTATTCTTTCTTATGAATATAATGTCAGTCTAGTGTAAATTTATAAGTCAAGGGATTGTTCTTGGTCAGGCAATGGAAATTTGAGTTGCATGATCAGCACCAATAAAGAAGATATGAACATTAATGCATTATAAAAGATGGATAATCGATATGAGTTTCTGTGTAAAAACCTTGTATTGTTTTTCGCAGTACTATTTGCAGTTTCAGTGGTTCTTCAACATTTTGAAATGCCCTTTGGTAGTGAGTAACCTTCACTACTTTCTCCCAAAGTTTCGTATAACAAGAAAAGCAATTATCCAGTTGGAGGAGAATTATCTGATTTTGTTTCAGTTAGGAATCAAAGTTTGAAGGGTGAACTCGGATTAGTTAGTAGTAATCAACTTTTGATCTGAACAATGTTGGGAATAGCGGGGAATTGAAGGATGATAGAAATTCTTTTAGTAAGGGAAGGAAAGAGAAGCCTATAGATATGGAGCATAATGTTTCTTCAAATGGATTAGCTGAGAGAGGTCAGATATGTTATAGTTAGAGTTATTTGCAAAATGTATCCCCTGGTTTGATCGAAATGCGTTTTTTAGCTATATTTTAAATAACTGTATTTTGCATCCCCTAACTATTTTTGGCGCGAGAAATTGCACTCTTTTCGTTAATTTTGTTAAATTTTTCAAGGGTATTTTAGTAAATTAAAATATTTAATTATTTTTAGATCTTTATTTAAGGTTTTTGACCCTCTAAACGATACATTCTGGAAAAAATTAAAGAACAAAAGTTATAGGGAATGAAAAGATCTTCCTAAAATAAAAAGGTTCAAAACTAAAATATATTTTTTTATAATTCTTTTTAATAAATTCATTAAGTATAGATTTAATTTAATTTTGGCTTCGTAAAATTTTTGATAATTTTGAATGTTATTGTTTTGAAAAGATTTTTTCGTTCACTACAACTTCCGTTTTTTAATTTTTTTTGAAAGGTATCATTTATATACCTTTGTTTCCCTGGCTAAATGGTCAGATATGTTATAGTTATTCCTATACCTTTGTTTCCCTGGCTAAATGGTCATATGTTTGTGAACACAGGTTGTCCAACTGTGAAATTTGTATGTTAAGTATAGATCTATCGAAAGTGTAACATTATTACAAAAAATTTGCTGTTTAGGCCCAATTTAACTGAACTTATGATTTGATTTTGGGCAAGTTTGTATTTTACACATATGTATAATGGGTAAAATATCAAAGTGGTCACTCAACTAAAGGTCATATATCAGTTTAATCATCAAACTTATCGGAGTATCGTTTGAATCACTCAAGTCATTATAAATATCGAAAATATAACTCAAAATATGTGTTTGAGAATTAAAAATTATTTTATGGAGTTCTATATATTTTTCTTGAATCCTATTACAACCAAATGAAAAATGTATGAATTCTAGTATTTTATATAATATATTAAGATTTTTAAAAATTTATCTACTATTTATTTTTAATTTCGTAGTCATTTTCTTTATTTAAATAAAAATAATTACTAGATAAAATTTTAAAAATCTCACAAAATCATCTAAAATACTATGAATTTATAACTTTTCATTCCGTTGTAATAAGATTAAAGAAAAATGTTTAGAACTCCATAAAATAAATTTTAATTCTCGAGCACATATTTTGAGATATCTATTTGATATTTATTATGACTTTAGTGATCCAAATGATACCCCGTTAAGTTTAATGATTAAACTGATATATGGCATTCAGTTGAGTTATCACTTTGATATTTAACCCTATTGCTGTCCACAATAATATTAAACGAGGCCTGTAACTGCCAGCAATTGAAGTCTGGAATCGTTATATGTCAAAGTGTAAGTTGGATGTCAGCTTTCTTAAGATTATTACCCAGTTTCTCAAGACAATCATAAATATTAGCAGGAGCTATGAAATAATGGAGGGCATGCTCAAAGTCTATGTCTATACGGATAGAGAAAAACCGATCTTCCATGAGATGGAATCTATTCAAGTGAAGGTTGGTTTTTGAAGCTGCTAGAAGCGAACAAACAGTTTGAACACAAGACCCTGGAGAAGCTCATCTATTTTACTTACCTTTCAGCTTTCGGTTGCTTCAGTTAACTCTTTATAAGAAACGTTCACATAACTGTAAAAATCTTAGTCAGTACATAGAAAACTACATCACTGGGGAAACGATTCTGACATGAGTATATTCACCAGAATGCCACATGTTAGAGGTAACAAGAACTAAATCGAACACATGAGAAGCAGCAAGTACTGCATTTGTCCTAAAGGTTACGAGGTGAACAGCCCAAGGGTTGTGGAATCAATCTTCTACGAGTGTGTGCCGGTAATTGTATCGGATAACTATGTGCCTCCTTTATTTGAGGTTTTGAACTGGGAATCCTTTGCTGTTTTTATTCCGGAGAAGGACATTCTGAATATGAAGAACATTTTACTTTCGATCTCGAAGGAAAAGTACCTTGAGATGCAAAACAGAGTAAAGAGGGTACAAAAACACTTTCTTTGGCATGCTGAGCCTTTGAAGTATGATTTATTCCATATGATTCTTCACTCCATTTGGTATAATAGGGTATTCGGGGTATCTCTAGTTTGATTACTGAATAGATTGTCTTTTTTTGTAATATCTGCGTCCTGCTACATGTCATTGCAGCATTTTTACTTCTCTTTTTTTCATTATTCAAAAGAGGGAATTATATTCCCATAAGAGGTTCTTCAATTCTATTTTAGAAGAACACAATAACTTGCTTCATATAGTCTCGTAAAACAACAGAGAATTTCAATCAATCTCAACGAATATCTCGTTGCTCAAGGAGAAAAATACGATGGGATGACCAGATTGGAATCTGCGATATTGTATTTGTTATTATTTGAATAAAATTATAAATCTGAAAGTCTTCTGTAAGTGGTGAAAAAAGTTGTTAATTTTGGAGTGAAGAGGCGGCAGTTCAGAGGAAGATATGGCTACAGAGTAAAAAACTTAGGCAGATGCCTTCAAGTGAAATGTTGGAATTCTGGTGAGTTTCTTGCAACCATAATGGAAGTTTGATTATATTCGATCATAGTGAATTCTCATGTTCTTTTGACAATTTTGTTTCTGTAACCATACCAAGTCTGAAAATGTCTTAATCTTGTCCTGGATGTTGGCTTGATTTCTTTGCCTTTCTTAGCACATGAAGTTTAAAGTTTTTTACTAGATTATATGTTTCATGCTTTATTACGATTAAGTAGTGTTCTCGTATTACATTCGTGAACTAAGCATTACTCAGAAACTGTTGTCGTTGACCTTAGGCATTGCTGTGTTGGCTAACAAGGTATGTTGTTTGATTACTAAAGACTATTCATGTGCTTTAGCTGTCAGTTTTCGAGGGGTTCACGAGATTTATATACTGATGCGAAAATATGTAAGCAATCTATAATTTCTGTGTGAAACTTCATTATCTGGATAAAGTCTTCTTTACAATGCTTAAAGGAATAAACTGCAATGAGAAAACATAAATATGTTTCAACTTTCAACCCAGTGTGCAGGAGAAGTCTTTATCTGTCCTTACATTGGATCTTATGACAATAATGACACTGTTATATACATTTCTTATTGAATGCCTGAAATCCTGATATGACTAAATCAAGTTGGCTAGAATAGTTCCTTTTCAAGCTTAGTGTAGTCTACGGTATTTCTCTGTTTTTCTGAACTATAACAACTCTGTTCCGAGACATCTAAACTGTACTTCCTGTTAAATTAATCTGAATTTGAATTTACGGTATTAAGTTTGCAGATCATATATCAGTATATGTTCTTGTAAACTGCAAAACACAGATGATGTTAAGTAGTGAATTAACTTGGATGGAACTAGGACATAGGAACTAATTTTACCGGCTTCACAGTACTATAGCCATAATATTACTTTATCCAGAACCATTATCCAGTGTTCATGTTTAACACAGAAAGCTTGTCGTCTTCGTTCCCTTAAACTCAACAAATGAATCCATTTTTTTCTGCCTGAGTTTCGTTAACATTTGATCTGTCTTCATGGTAATACTGCTTCTTATTCTTCATTCTTTCAAACTTTACTTAATCATAACTTATTCATCTAGTTCAAAGCTTGAAAAATAATGGAGAAATATCATTGCAAGTCTTTGCTTTCTCGAACGGAATCTTAATCTATCATCATTTTTTTTCCTGCTGATTAAACTAATAATAGTCTATGATTAGTTAGCTTTTTTCTTAGTTCTATTCATTAGTTTAATTTTTATTGGGGAACACATTACTTCTGCTCCTGGAGAGGGTTATATATACCAGAGGCTACTTCACTTAAAAAATATTGCCAAAATCTTTTTTAATAAGAGATAACAACTGAACAACAAATGGTATGACAACACCACAAACTAGCATAAGTTTGAAGATTAATGGATAATACAGCTTTCTCAATCAATTAACGTACACGTAAATACACATTTGTGGACCATTTGATTACCAATAATCTTGGCTAGACCTGCTTGACTTTTCTTCACTTATGAAGTCATTGTTTCTGGAGTTTGCTGAAAAGACACTTTGAATGTTGTAGTAGTTGATTACTGACTAAAGTTACAAGAAATATATACAGATGTATATATTTTCAGTACCAGTACCAATACTGCATCCCCTCGCTATTTTCTCTTTTTTACTGTGCAAACATGATTTGTAGACTCATCATACTCCTCATTGTGGTTTTAATAACATCACATGTATCTGTATTTGCAATTCCAGGCAATGACACTGATCAACAGGCGTTGCTTTCTTTTAAGGCTTCGATAACAGCTGACCCATTGGGTGCACTAGACTCGTGGAACAATTCCATCCACTTCTGTCAGTGGATTGGCGTTACATGCAGTACAAGACGACAGAGAGTAACAGCACTCAACCTCAGCTCGCAAAACTTGGTAGGAACATTTTCTCCTCATATTGGAAATCTCTCCTTTCTCAAGGAAATTTACCTCTATCAAAACAACTTTCATGGCTCAATCCCAAATGAAATTGGTCTACTATTTCGCCTACAACATCTTGATCTAGGATCAAATTCTTTTCAAGGTGGATTTCCTCCGAATTTGAGTAATTGTGTAGATATCAGAAACATCAGTATGGATAAAGATAATCTGAAGGGAAAACTACCTATTGAGTTTGTTTCTTGGCCTAAGCTTTATTGGCTTAATCTCGGAAATAATCATTTTACTGGATTAATTCCACCTTCTTTAGGGAATATATCTTCTCTTCGTTTTTTTCACTTAAGAGCTAACAATCTGGAGGGGCATATACCTTTGGAACTAGCTCATCAGAGAAACTTAGAGATTCTTAGTTTGTCACTGAACAATTTGTCGGGCATGGTTCCCCTACCACTTTACAACATTTCATCCCTCCATATCTTTAGTCTAACTCAGAATGAGCTAGAGGGAACGGTTCCAGCAGATTTGGGTATCACCCTTCCTAAGCTGCAAGAATTTGAGGTTGCTGCAAACAGATTTTCGGGGCCAATTCCACCATCAATAACTAATGCATCTGATCTTGTAGTTCTGGATATCACAGTAAACAGTATTACTGGCCCTATACCAGACAATTTTGGTAGCCTTCCCAATCTTGAATGGCTAAATCTGGGTCATAATCCACTTGGAAACAATATGCGTCCTGATGACTTTAGCTTCGTGAATTCTTTGGCTAATTGTACCCATCTTTATCATTTGGGCTTAGGACAGAGTGATTTTATAGGGCAGCTCCCGAATTCACTTGTAAATCTCTCCACCACAATGCAACTTCTGTTTCTTTACAGTAATCACATTTACGGAAGCATGCCTCGTGAAATTGGAAAACTTGAGAACCTGACAGTACTTTCATTGTCAAACAACTTATTAACAGGGACCATTCCAGAATCAATTGGAGAGCTTTCAAATTTAGGCAGACTACATTTAAATGGAAACAACATTTCAGGAGCAATTCCAACTTCCATTAGCAACATTACTCGTTTATTTAATCTCAGTTTGGAGAATAATATGCTCGAAGGAAGCTTACCTATTGGATTGTTCAATATTTCAACTTTACAGGGATTGTATCTTAACGACAACAGCCTAAACGGTGTGATACCAGAGCAAGTAGTCGAACTTTCCTCCCAATGCACTTATCTTTATTTGGGGCGAAATTTATTCACAAGACCACTACCATCGAACATTGGAAGCTTGAAACAATTAGTCCATCTATCTGTCTCGAACAACAGATTAACAGGTGATATACCTGCTACTCTAGGTAGTTGTGCTATGATGGAGGAGCTATATATGGATGGAAACCTTTTTCAAGGTGGAATTCCATCTTCTTTCAAAGCATTGAGAAGTCTTAAATTTTTGGATATCTCAAGTAACAATCTATCCGAGAACATTCCAGGAATTTTTGATGGATTTCCTCTAATTTAATTTGTCAATCTTTCGCACAACAAACTTGAAGGTGAAGTGCCTAGGAAAGGTTTATTTTTAAACATCAGTGCTTTTTCAGTCGTTGGAAATTTGCAACTTTGTGGAGGTATTCAAGCACTGCATTTGCCTGCTTGTCCGGTGAAAGTCTCAAGGAATACGAAAAAAGTATTTTCCCTGAGAACAATACTTCTTATAGTTCTTATACCCCTTGGTATCTTTTTAGCATTTCTTGTCCTTACTTGTTATCTCCGTCGAAACTCCAAGAAGTTGAAAAATAACCCTGTCCTGGTATTGCAAGAAAACCAGTATCTCAATGTTTCATACAAAGATCTTCTACTAGCTACAAATGGATTTTCCCCAAATAATTTGTTAGGTGAAGGAAGATATGGTTCAGTTTACAAGGGAGTTCTCAGATTACCGAAACAATCAATGGAACACATTGTTGCTGTGAAGGTACTGAAAGTTGAAGTATGTGGAGCCAACAAGAGTTTTTTGGCAGAGTATGAAACGTTGAGGAATATATGTCATCGTAATCTTATCAAGATTCTCACCGCATGCTTCAGCACGGATTATAAGGGCAATGACTTCAAGGCATTGGTTTTTGAGTTCATGACTAATGGGAGTCTGGACGACTGGTTGCATCCAAGTCCTTGTTATCAGGGAATTGAAAGAAACTTAAGTTTGATCCAGAGACTAAATATTTCCATTGATATTGCACAGGGAGTGGATTACCTACATCATTACACCCATGCAGGTATAATTCATTGCGACATAAAGCCAAGTAATATTCTTCTTGATGAGAATTTTGTTGCTCGTATTGGTGACTTTTGTCTAGCGAGGTTCTGCTTTGCTGCTACTACAAGTGACATCAATCAAGAAAATTTGAGTTCAACTGGTGTTCGTGGAACTGTTGGATATGTCGCTCCAGGTGATTTTTAGTACAGTTTTTTTCCATCAATACTTAGTACTGCTCTACAGGATTGAGTTTCAAGATGGCTAAATTTTTCTCGAAGATCTTAATAAATTGATATTTCTAAACTTTGCGAAGTATTAATTTAACATGTAATTATTTGCCATTTTTTAACTATTTTGTTGTGCAGAGTATGGAATGTGTGCGGAGATATCTGCAGAGGGAGATGTGTACAGCTATGGAATTCTTCTTCTGGAATTGTTTTCAGGGAAGCGACCTACGGAAAGCAGCATGACAATGGACTCTGGTAATAATCTGCATGACTACGTGAGAAAGGCACTCCCAGAAAGAGTAATGGACATTGCTGACCCACAGATATTCTTATTTCAAGAAGAACGTGGCTTAACTGTATATGAATATCCATCATACAGCAGGGCTACATTGGAGGTATGCCTGGCATCGATATTTGAAGTGGGGATCTTATGTTCAGAAGAGATGCCAAGAAAACGCATTGGCATCAGCGTAGCTGTTAGGCAGTTACAAATAGCAAGAGACAAACTTCTGCAGCGCATTCAGTAACGTGCATCAGAGACCCAATAATACTGCCGAGATTTATTCAAACTGTTTACACTGATGGTAAAGGTACCCAGGTCTTTTACTGTGTTTTTACTCTTTATCTCCAGTTCAGTGCTTCTGTTGATTGGTTGAGTTGGGAGAGAACGCCCTAATTCTTCTTCATGTCTATATATTTAAAAGGTACAAGTGTACAACTGATTACTAACTTGACCTATTAGCCTATTCTTAGAATAGCTTGATCATTTGGAGCACATTAGTTTCCTTGTAGCATAATGTATACCTTACTAGCACAAGACAACAATATATCAACTTTAATGCAAGAACTATGTTTTATGACATAAAAAGTGAAGCAAATCAAAAAAAGGAACATGTGTAAGAGGTATATAAGTGAGATCCAGTTTGACGGTTAGTTACTTGGTTATGATATTGAATCATCTCACTATTTGGGAATTAGGTTTGTCAGGCGCAAGCAAGATATTGTGATTTAGAACATATATTAGCATAACTTTCTTTACATCGACATGTCCACTACAATTTCACTCACATTGCATTTTTAAGAGTCGTACCCTCTGATTAACCTCCCCACCTTATTATCCTTCAGAATGTACTGTCAATTACATTTTCTAGTCCTTGAAAACTTTCTGATAGTGAAAACCTGTATTGTGCTTGATTCTAGCTTCTCGTATTACTGATTACAGGTGTCATTCTGGGCATTCACAACATTTCTAATTGCATCTGTTCATCGTAATCCTGTTTACCACTTGCAAATAAAGAGAATTGACTCCCTTTTAAGTTGTCACATGGTAAGCTAATATTTTCTATAAGTTCAAAGTAGTCTGTCAAGCGCCATGTCCAAGAAGAAAAAATCTGTAGAAATGGATGCCAAGATATGCAAAAAATTGACTAATTGACAGAGGTCCGTCATATTACATGTAGTTAATTTGATCATGATTATAGACAGTACCTCAAACACAAAGGATACTCATAAGAAATGTTGAAGTCACTAAAACATTGTAAAACCTAGAAAACCCTCAATTGACAATTGGAATGGTATACTTGGCAAACAGCGTATAAAGACAGTGAATATTGTGTTTTTATAGGATCCAAATGGACAGCATTGTTGTGATAATATTTTAGAGCTCAACCTCAGAAGGACCTATTACTACGAGTGACATTGCCTTGGGAAAACCTAACAAGAAAATCTCTCACTGATCCAAGTTAAAAACATGTAAAGTGAGTTTAAAATGCATGAAAACTTGTATATGTTCATAGTCAACATGCTTCTTTCTATTTTGAGTAGAGGTAATTTGCTATTTATTTATTAATGGTCCTAAAACAAAAATTAAAGGCTAATTTTAGAATTGCATTGTGATAGACCATGAATTGCTGTCACCAGATAAAGCTGAGTATGCGTACGAGAAATAAAAGAGGAAGCAGATGTAACTTCAGCTGGGATCTCCTACTAAATCACCGCCCCACCACCAAGCAGAGGTGAGAGTTCGTAAAATCCACAGCAAGCCTTAAAGGATGTTGATGTAAAGCAAAGTAAAGAATCACCAATGAGCTTTGTATTGAGTCATAGGAGGAGGAAAGGTAACAAGAAAATGAAACTCATACAGTATCAGTTTACTATTGGTATTCTCCTAACATACATGAGTTTTATCAGAACATAATAGTTGCTACAACTATCAGAAAGTGATAAATTTCTATTTTCTTCTGATTTATGGAGGATTGAAAAGAAGTTGATCCTAAGTTGCAAGTTTTGTTCATATAAATGGCAGGTAATTAAACATGAAAACAAAAATTAAACATGATCTTGTAAAGGACTTTGAAAATTATCATAGCACAAATATCTACCTCGAATGGAAACATGTTCTGCACTTTAACAAACTAGGACATGACACATGATACCTGACCATTTCAGAAAAGTTCAGATGACATTTAGCTATATAAAAAAAAGAAGCTCAGATGACATTACATTTATGAATAGTCTTAATTCATAGTTAGACATAAACTTTTCAAGATTAGCTAAACCAAAATTTTCAGTTGCTTAAAACTTATTAGTCTGTGTATACTGTGGGGAACTTTTGCAACTAAACCCTGAATCTATTTGTTTAGTGAAAATAGTTAATCAATATTAGAAGTCTAGTTGATTAATTGCAACCTCTAGTAACACGCATCAAACAAAATTTGCAGCTTCGTAGCCTAGAGCAATACATAATATGTTTTGTCCATTTGATCCTCTTTGGACTGGCGAGTTCATATAATTTAAAAATGATGTATTGTGTTTATTTAGCTAGTACTTTTGTAAATTTTGTGGTTGGTTTTACGTTCAGGCGAACTTCTATAGGTTCAAATGGGTTAAAGTGTATGGGAATGGGACGGATTATATTGTTTTATAGGAATTCAGTAGCAAACAATGTAGATTAATTTGTGTCAGCCTGCAACTAGGTTCTTTTTCTGGGATTAAGCGGAAGTCTCATGAGTCCTAATTATTCTAACTACGTAACAGAGACTGTGTTTGAAGAATTTTATTATAAGATACAGTTTGTTTTCATAGGTATTTTCTGCTAGATAAACGTGAGCAGAATTTGAAATCTGAGATTTGGTACTTGCCAATATTCATGTATCTTATAATTTCTGGGATACTGACATTTACGCTCATGGGAGTCCTTAAAGTGCATTTATTAAACGAGGGCAATCAGTGTGGAACATTTAGTCCCACTACTTAAAGCTCTGCTATGAAGCTTGTAGAAGAACAATTATTTCTGTTCAGTGCGGACTCTGGGAGATGATGGACTTACTCGTTGTCACGATTCAGGTAAAAATGTAAAAGCTGTTAACACATTCAATTCACACAAAATGTAAGGTCACATGACTTGCATGTAAACTGGACACAGATTTTGATTTGTTCAGTGTACTAATAGGAGGGAAAAAAGAAGAAGTTCTTCTGGTGTGATAATTGCCAGTCTAGTCTCAGTTTCAATATCAAAACATCAAATCCGTAGATATAATTATATGGCAAGTACTTCAGAGTACATAACTTTAAACTCAAAAGGTATTGTAGAGAGATTTAGAAGAAGGTACTATAGAAATGGTGTTATGTTCACAAGATCGAAGCTTAATAATGTGTAAACGACAATTACTAAATTGATTTGCAAGTAACTACGTTATTTCTGATCTCACTGTCACAATCTAGCAAGTCCGGTTTTTTGACCAAAATATAGCAAGTCCAGTTGAGGTTGTTTCGAGTTTGAAATCTGCTTCAAAAAGACTTTCTTCTTGGCTCCATTTACTTTGAAAATCTTGCATTAGAAATTAAAGCATTTTGTTTTCTTATCAGTTATTTCATCAGAAACTGTAGGTACTGTACACAGTTAATTTAATGTGCTTGAAGGGTGTCCCCATTTATTTTGTGCCCTGTCATTGTTGCTCGATTCAATTGTACACTGTTTCTTTGAAAGTTGGCCCCATTCTCTACCAATTTACGTTTCTGGTTCTGAATACGCTATTGCAAGTTGTTAGCCATTATGATATCAACGTAGTGAAGAGGTAACACCGTTACAATCTGCGTTTAGATTCTTGAGAAAAACCGGAAATGGAGATCGTATTTAAGGCTGTCTTGAATCCCTGGCTGCTATCTAACTATCTATTTGTATGACTGTATCAGGTTTGTGACTGTATTTATAATTTTTGGCACGAAACAGGGGTAAATCAAGGAAAGACTGCTGGTTGAGGGTGAATATGCAGGGGACCATATTTGTTTTCGTAACATATATTCTGAGTTAACATTTTTTTAGCTACTGAATTTGCACATGAAATGAAAAGAAGTCACTGTAAAGAGGAGAAGAGTAATGACTCTTTGAAGGCTTGGAAATATCTGACATTTCATGAATTTAATGACCAGATTTTCAGAATTATTGTGTTTGCCAGAGGATGGCCACCGGCATATGTGGTAAGTCTTCAGTTCTGTCATTTTTGTTGGAATATTTACTGTACCGATTTACCTATTTGTGAAGATCATGCATTGCATTTGTACAGTGCTTTTCGACCACCCGGTATTCTCTTCATTAATCAACCCAAACTAAGTGGCCTAAGGTGCTTGTCAAGAAACTACGTAAGGCCTAGCCTCGCGGATATCCCTGTCTTCTTGGTAATAACAGGTCATAGCTTCAGAGCACAATAAAGCATGTATGCGCAAGTATTTAAATTTTTGCAATTGACCGTACAAAAAAGGGTAAGGGAAAGAAAGACCAGCTTCCGAATATCCATGTTAATGTAGACTCTCAAAGAATTACCCACTTGAAGATCCATTGTTAGATTTAGAGTTTTTCAGCTTTTAAGAACAGTGCTTAGCTCAGCTTTAGCATAAAAGTGTATCACTAACAAGGAAGTTTCCTCTGTCATTCGGAGGTTTTGTCATTTTACAAAGTAGAGCAATTGTATGCTTTTCTATAACTTGTTTTCTTTTACAGTAAACTTTAAAAAAACATCTCATAAGACGAGTATGGGCTGTCATTCAGCCATTCAGGGGGGCTGCACTAGAACTATATATAATGGGAGTACACAGGGTAATTCAATTCATGTACTTTTGTTCTGAACAGCAAGTCAAGCAGCTAGCTCTGAGCACATGTCCACCGTAAAAGTTCTGTGTATTCCCTGTTACAAACAGTTGTAAACATACAAATTTTACAAATCCAGATATGTACAGGATTCGTAATAGATAAAAATACAAATCACATAAATTTAGTTTAGTATATTCACGTCAACTTCCCGTGTTAAACCTGTTTGCTTAAATGTTTCCGCAAATCTTCAATCGGTCTTTCTAACTGTGCCCAAGACACACAATAAGCACTAACTTCCATGAGTTTGGTGCATTTTTATTGGTGGAGTTGTTGTAAATGTAGGGGATCCATCAATATTTATGATTAGAGGACCAATCAAAATGTACCAAATTCATGAGAGTTAGTGCTTATTGTGTGCCTTGGGCACACATTAGAAAACCCGATATTCAATTTATCAAGTCCTGCTTTGCGATCTCCTACATTGCTATAAAACCTAGGTGCAGTGGAAGTCCATTAAACCTAGCTAGAAACATAAGATTACTAAAAATACCAAAGTTGCAGCTTTTACCAATGATATTAGGGGAATTATAGAATCTGCAGATATTGCTGTATATAGACAACAATTAAAAGGCAGGCTAGAAAAGTACCGAGACGAATAGTAGAGCTACCTATCTATTTACCTATTGTCCTATTTGAAAGGGTTACTTAATCGGTAGGTGTACTATATTATGGGACGCTATTTAATGTACAATAGACACTTTAGAAAGCTACAGCTAAACGACAGCACAGCTTTAGGGCTGGTGTTTCCCTATTCTTTTGACCAAATTTTAGACACACTGACCTAGCTAGATCACCTTTGTTGTTCAACTCTAGCCATGAGTTCCTTTCATCTTATTAATGTATAATTATATGTAGATTTAAATGTTAATGTGGATTATTAGGATGTGATTCATGATTAAGATAATATAGAATAAATCAAACAAAACCAAAAATATCTTGAAAAACAGGAATAAGGGGCAAACTTAGACCCAAGTCTAGAGATTTTTTTTCTGAAACTCGATTTCCAGTTAAACGACCAACATCAAAATATTGACAATATTTCATTTTAACCCTATTCATTTCGAAATCCTGGTTCCGGGATCATGCATGCATATATCTCGTAAGAACGCTAGCGAACGAGTAAGATGTATGCAGATCAAAGTCAGGGTAGAGATGGGCTATTTTATACTCCCTTTAAATTCTATACATTACTTTTTGACACGCTTTTCAATATTCATTTAAAACATAGTTCCATAATATTTTTTTTTAATTTTTTTTCTAAATAAAAATTTTATGTTTAAACTTTTATTTACAAAAAAAAATTACAAAAAACATTATCAAATTATACTTTATAAAAATCTCGAAATGCGTATAAATAGTGCACGTATAGAATCCGTTGAAACGGAGGTAGTATGCAAACTCGGTAGTTTTACAATTGCAGATAAAATTCCCAATAATTTTAGAACCTGAAACCGGAATTTGAACCAATCGCAAAGATCGAAGCTTACCAGTCTAGGTTAATGTTCAATCGTACGGAATATTTGGGTTAGTTGGGTAGTCAAGACTGCATGAGCATGAGTGCATTCCAGGATTGAAAGTTCAGAAATTGCAGAAGCTAAACGGTGTCTATATGGACCAGATTCATTTATAAGGATAAGATGTGTCAATTAATTGATCATCTTTTCAGATCAGCTGCAAGTACACATTTAAACGTCAATCAACAGCTCATCTTTGTTTGCAGTACAATATTCAACTTGTGAATTATATACATTGAATTGGAAGATCAGAACACCGTTTAAACATCACTTCAGTATCTTGTAACTCGTCAAGTGTTTATCAATTCGCTTACTTCCAAAATTTATTAAATTTTCTCTCCCTAGCTAGGTGATCTCTAATTTTCTGGCTTCCTAGTTCCTACCCCCACGGCCCCACCCCTTCTTCCTCTTAATTACTTTTTGGCGGAATTCGAATAAATTAAACATGTAAATAATATTGTAAAAGCAGAAGGAAAATATAAAATTTAGAAATATCTCAAGGAAATACCTCCTAGCTGATGTTAAGCGTTGCTTATAACTTATAAGGTAAACGTTTGAAAATAGTGTCTAGCTAGGTTTAAGGTGCTAAGTTGCTCATCATTTTTTAACTTTTCTCCGCTATTTTATCATTTTTCTTAAAAATCCGTGCTCAACCCAAATGTAAACCCTTGGTAGGGACGGAGGGAGTACTATTTTTACACAAAAGGTTATTTTTTAGTCGAATACTGATCTTGTTACTCATTTTTTGGATAATAATTTAACTTCACGTCCTTAAATATTCAGAATACTATATAAGGGTGTCATTACAACATCACATATCAAGTGTTTAGGACATTTATAAATAGAAGTTAAGAACTGATTTATATTAAATTACTAATTTTTTCAGACCGACATGTAATAATTGTTGAGTTCAGTATTTTTGTATTGGATGTTATAATAATATAGTCAAACTTATATCTTGTGCCGGCCTGATATAACCAACTATTTTAAGAAGAGCATTAGCCTAAATATGACAGGTAAGAACGAAACCGTGATTAATTAGTTTAAAATGATTAATTAATTGACTAATTAGAATGAAAAAACAGTTAATTTACTGATTACAATGAAAAGGAACTGTTAATTACAATCATTTTTAGGCGACGGTCCCTTTCGCAACATATAAGATTGGAAAGGACAATATCAAAATCGATCAAGATCTCCAAGAATCTAAACACCAAATTTAAGATAATTTGTACAAGGGTCCCTTTGATTAACATAATGGAAGAAAGCAACCTTACGTTTAAGTGTGTAGGGTAAACTTCATTAATTAGCAACTAAACAAAATCAAACATATGAATTTTTTACCAGACCCATAAGGCTGGTCCTGTGATTTGGGAACTAGATCTAATGGTTCAGCATGGCCTGGGACCCATCATAGATAGTGGTTCAAGCTTGATGAAGACTCAAGTTGCATGGGGATCAATGCAGCTACTAACAGCACCAAACATTTACTCGAAATTGGTTTAATGTCCCCATGCATGGATATGTATATGTAACTGTATTAGATGGTCACTTTCATCTGTTTCATAAGCTCCCTAATAGCCTCTCTTGATGGCAATTAAAGGAAGAGTGCCATTTGTCCATAAACATAAATATTTAACACAATTCAACACCTCTTAATTGACATTTCTCTAGTTGTTTTTATGGATGTCAAAATTTGTATATTCTTAAAATTAAACTTAGGAAAGACTACGGTTATATACAAATGATTTATAACAAATTTAAAATATCATGAATAGACACTACAAGAAACTTGGTTTTGATTCACCGTTAAATCGATCGTTTAATTACAAAATTGGTAGGTAATAAGAAATATACTCTAATCGAATTATTTTATTGACCGTTTACTATTTTGATAAATTTAAGGTAATTTCGACCGATTATAAATGTTGATTATTTTTTCCTTTTTATAATTACAAACAGTATTATGCGGTCAAAAAATGTCCTTTCTTCTTGCGGTGAAAACAAACGATTACAAAAATATCTTATAGCGGAATGGTAAAATATACAGGTAAGCATGTCTGTATAATTGATTTTGATCTAGAGATTGAAGAAAACCTCATGAGAATACGACACAGCCCAGAGGCTAAATTTTGGTTTGAAGTGAAAAATGACGAATATGACAAAATTTTATTATATTTGTGTTCTTTTCTGTACCTGGACTAAATTCATTATTGATTTTTGCTACATATTCTCCAACTATTTTATCTTATTATGATGCAAGCATCGTGGCTGGTACATACTAGTTGAAGACAAACAATTAAATTAAAAAATGTAATGTATACGTATACGGTTGAAAAATGATGGCTCTTGTAATTGTCGTATTAAACCCTAATCTTCGACAACAGAGCTCTTGGCCCTAGGGCATCTAATTGTCCTCAATACATAGTAAAGAATTGTTAAGTTCGTCGAGAGGGACGTGGATATATCAGCACCACACATACAGATATTTTTTTTTATGGTTGAACAATCATGAACAACAAACAAAGAAGAAGCTATAAATATCAAATGTTCTAATTCCTCAAATTACCTATAAAAGGTTTGAAAGAGATTGTGTTGGCAATATATATACAGGGCAATAGCACTCCCTTGGAAACCCTCTAGGGAATCGTGTTATTTAAAAAATATAAAATAAATAATATATAATTTATTTTATTTTTCATTATATATAATTATAAATTTTAGTTATCAAGTTAAAAATCGAAGTTATATAATTTTTTTATTTAAAAGATCAGTGAAATTAATAAAAAAGTTTAAATTAGTTTTATAGTAGAATCACAGTAGATACATACTTATTAAAAATTATTGCACTGTAGAATCAAATTTAAAATCAAGTAATTTTATCAAATTTTAATTGCTAAATTTTTATTATATTCAAATATATTTACTATTCTAGATTAGTATCGAATTTTATATTTTTTGAAATAAAATTTTACAATTTGTGATAAAATTTTATAATAAAATCAATTTTTTTCACGGTTCTCCATAAGATGGTTCTACACAGATGACCTATATATATGCTGGTAGTAAAATTTTAGCATTAATTTATTGCAAACAATATAATAAATTATATGTAAATTAATTTTGATAAATACGGATGCTGATTGACACACAACGGATGAGGTGTTCTATGAGATTTTTTTGAATTTCTCTTGGGATTATTCAGTTGATGGCAATCGATGGTCCAGATATTAAACAATTTTGCTGCACTTGTTTGATTTTATATTCTGTCAAGAATCTGCAAGTCAAAATCTTATACAATGCAATAGAAATATATTTGACAATTTTCATGATAAATATTATAATATGTTAATAATTTGTTGTTATTATATATTAATGAACAGTAAATCAATATTCAAGGGAACTCTAATAAAATGAAAATTAATTAAACAGCAGGACCATCTGTCCATCTCAATGTTTTGTATAAGAAGTGACGTGGATTTGTTACTACCACGTAAATAAATTAATTGTGATTTTCTATGAGGGATATTATGAGTATTTCCTTTATTTGATTGAACTTTTAGTGTGAGCCCATTATTAACCAAAGTAAACGATATTAATAGGAGGGTTCACCCTTATTATTCTAATAATTCTTAGAACTTATACTCTCTCCGTCCCTAAAAACGTTTCCTCTTTGTATTGGACACGTTTGCCAAAGCACTCTTTTGATTGTTAATATCTTTAATTTCGTATTAGTATTAAATATAAAAATTTTATTGTATTAAAGTACTCATAAATACGAATCCAACGAGATCACTAATTATTATATTTGATCTTATAGATTAGACATAAATTAATAGTCAATCGCTTAACATGAATAGTGCCCGAAATCAATATAGGAAATATATTACGGGACGGAGGGAGTACATTTTAGATAAGTTAACAAAGATTTTTCGGCAAAATTCATCCAATTTTGTAAATTTGTATATATATATATATATTTCAACTAATTTTTTATATTGTATTGAAATAATTAGATATTTTGATAATTGATTTACATAGTTTAATCAAAATTTTGGGTTTTATATTTTCCCTATTGTTATTGTTAAAGAATAAAGAGTATAACATCATATTCTGGCCTTCTTCTACCACCTTAAGGTTTTATTACGGATGGTTATTTAACATGGTATCAGAGCTCGGTTTAGGAAGAAACTTGGGTTCAAGTCCTCCCACCCCCATTTATTTAATTTAAAAATTTATTGTTAGTATTGATATTGGTGTTGGTTGTATTTATCATTGTCAATCGTAGCGAAAAGTATCGTTCGATTGAGGGAGAGTGTTAAAAAATAAAGAGTATAAGATCTTATTCGGGCCTTCCGCTACCACCTTAAGGTTTTAGTGCGAATGGTTACTTAACAATTAGTATTAATTAGGGTTCTTCGACAAAAATTGCTTTATTTTGTAGTATTAATGTACTATTTACGTAGAGTTTAGATGTAGAATATAACATTATATAGTAAAATTTTTTTTATTCTGTAACATTAATATGCAATTACGTATAATATTAATTAGGATTCTATAGCAGAATTGTATATGCAAAATTTCGTGTTTATGTATTATATTTTAAAATTACTTTTAAACACACAACTAAGCAAGAAAACATGTATTTAGATTTTGATTTAGATTCTGAAAGTATATTTAAAATTTAGGCTTCTGCAGCAGAACTCGCAAGAGTTATAATATTTTATTTTAAGGATTGATTCTAAGTTGAGTGCATCCCATTAGTAGGATATTATATAAAAAATAATTTCGGTCTTACTCTAACATTTTTAAGACATTTAGATAAATTGGTTACTAAACACTATATCATAATTAACATTGATTGATGGGTCGACATAAAGAGCAATGTTACATATTTAAAAAAAATCAAAAAGGTTCCAAAATGACACATGTTATTTTTTAATTCGTGAGATTCATATTAATACATGATGTGTCATTTCATTTATGACTGGGCATTTAATAGCACATTGACAACTCATCATTTGGGAATGATTTTGAAAATCGTTGTAGGACTCTAGCATTTCTCCGGCATAAAACATGTTAGAATTGATTGACGGATCGACAGAAGTCTCAAATCCAAATCAATGCCATCCTCAAAATTCACATAATTTATTAAGATAAATAATTTCTCACAATGTGCACATTTTGATAAAAATCAGCCACGTGTCAACCGCGTCATTTGATAAAATTTTTGGGAAAAATACTAGCACTCCTCATAAAAAATGTGCAAGTAATCTCCTCTTCGACCCTAAAATGAATCTTAGAGAGCTCACCGGATTAAATGGCACTCCGATACTATTACAATTTATTAAAACAAATTAATGACTCAAAAATAGCGTCCCACACCGCTACCCCTTTGACCAAAAAAAAGTTTTTAAACAACATGATCAAAATAAGAAACTAAAGCGTCAAAATTAAAATGAACGGGTTAATCCAGGAAGGGCACATTTTGGTATCCATTTTCGTATTTTTGTAACGCAGCTCACTACTAGAATTGCCTTGAAACACGTTTACGCCGTAGTCCAGAGATTTTTTGAGGAAAGAAAAGAAGAGAAGAGATGTGGCAGAAGAAATAAATCATTCGTGTGCTCCTGAGTTTGTGTAAAAAAAGAGAGAAAGTGATCACGAAAAAGAAGATAATATGAGAGGATCTTTTCAAATCTTCCCATTTTTGAAATGAAAGTTTTGAGGGAAAATTATATGAAATTTTCTCCCCCGATCATTTCTCTTCTCTCGCGAAAAAACTCGGGAGCACGCCTAGTAAGGAAAATTTTAAAATTATATTTTCTCTTCTTTTCTCTTCTCTCCATTTTCAAATTCTGAAGCACAGTTAAAGTGTACGTATGGATATACAATTTAATCTCGACAATTGGTGATTTATTCTTATTTTTATTGAAATTATTTTCTTTTTAAATAACCTTAATTAATTCCTTAATTGAGTTTACAAGGAACCATATACACATTAGTATTTATAACTGATGAACATCAAGATCATGTATGAGATTTTCAATATACTTAGTTTTGCAGTCATCTACTTTTCTCTCTTTTTAATTCCTTTTATTACACTTTAATACCAGTGATGTTTCGATGCCAACAATATAAAACATTGACATCTTTATGAAACACGTGAATTAAAGCATTTTTAGTTGTATATAAAAGTTGAATTGACCCTTAGGGACCACAATTAATTAAAGCTAAATACATCCTAATAATTAATTATTAGGTTAAATTTACTCGTCCTAATAATTATTAAAAAACGAATATTAAGCTAATAAATTATATAGAAAAAAGAATATTAATAAAGTATACTAGTCGCACGTATGCTTAAAATTGAGGATTTATGGGAATTAAAATTCATCTAATGACCTTGCTAATCTTTTGATTATATAAAGGTTATATGGCTTTTAGAACTTGTTTTAAGAGAAATCACATCATAAGGGCCATCGTAAAATTGTTTAGTTTCAAGTGGGGGTTCACTTGCATCAGTGCTGAGGAAAGCATCCAATTTAACCAAATAATTGCAATATTTATACAACAAGTGATGTACCTTATAATGTATCATTGTGTTTTGTGTGCATTATAACAAAAAAGTTGTCGTACAACTCCTGTATATATACATTACAGATGATCGTTTTCATAGACTTGCATATTTTTTCACGGTGGACCTCGTTTGCTGATCTCTTGGAATTTGTTTTCTCGGTAGAGGGACCAAAATGCACATACACCACAAGGTTAAAGCTTACTATACATTACTCTAAAACCCTACTTATTTCTCAAGGGGTATTTTGCGGTTAGTTATAGAATAAGTAAAATTAATCCTATTGGTGGCTTCATTTTTTATGCACGATTTTGGAGAGTAAATTATGTTATTCAAAGAAAAAAGAGAGAGAGAGAAAAAAAAATAATGTTAGTTAAAACACAATTCTAAAGTAAGGATTTTCAAGACTTTAATTTAATGGGTCTATACTGGGGTCCACACGGTCTAAATTAATTTAATTTAATAAGTTAAAATCTATGGCACACGGTCTAAATTAATTACACGAGACATTTTATCAATCTTGGTGTTAAAGTATTTCAAATGATATTTTGCATTTTCGGGCTTCTTATATTTTAGAAAAATGCTAGATATCCCAAATTTTTATATCAAAAATTCTCCAAATTTTATGTGTGGTATGAATATTTAGAAACCTTCCTAATAATAATATTAGACCCTGCGTGCATTTATATGCGCCCACGAATTAAAATTAGCCATGTGTCAGCTAGGGCTGTCAATGGATCGGATCTGGATCGGATCGGCCTTGATCCATATCCTGATCCATTTAATTTTACCGGATTCGGATCCAGATCGGATTTTTGTCGGATTTTTTATAACCCGATCCATATCCGGATCCATTAGGATCACCGGATCACGGATCGGAGCTCCGATCCGTTTATATTTAAAAAAATAAAATACAAACATAATTTCTTATATAAATCCATGAATCTGCTTCCTGCAAAAAGATGATGAGAAAGTAGATAACTTTTATATTTCTCGTTATCCAGATATCAATTTCTTATTCAGTAAAGGATTACACACTCAAATAAAATTTCTTACTTCGCCTTCTTGTCTTACTTTCAGACAGTGATCAATTTATAATATTTTTTTATATAATTTATTATAATATATATGTATATATATATATATTTAATAAATAATAAATTATCCGGATCGGATCATTAACGGATCGGATCGGCCTAAATCCATATCCGGTTCTTATCGGATCGGATCGTTACCGGATCGGATTTTTTTCGGATCGGATTTTTTTTTAATTGATCCATATCCGCTCCATTAACCTTCGGATCGGACCGGATCGGACCAGATTTCCGATCCATTGACAGCCCTAGTGTCAGCCACGTCATTTGGTAATTTTTTTGGATAAAATATTTGGGGTACTTAGCACTACTCTATATTTTATGAGTTTATATCAGAGGAGTCACCCAGTTCATTAAAATCTCTCACTTAAAGACCGTTTCTTTTTGTTAAGTTATAATTTCGTTAAACACAATTTTTAACATCTTAAAATTTTAGTATACAGGTAACTTGACATAATATCAAGATTAAGGCTGGTGGAAATATTCAAGTTCGACTAATTCACTACTATCCCAGATATTTTCAATAATAATTGAAACTATTAATATTGTACGTTGATGAGCCAAAAATAAATGGAACAGGATCCCACCGTATAATTAAAAAATGTGTATTATGATGGGCTCAAAAAGGCACGAAACACCTATTGATCCACTATTGAAATTCAAATAAACGGGTTTTTAGGTGAGGGAATGTTAAGATATAAGATATGATTCTGTTAAGTTTAATTCCTAACAACTTGAGATTTTAAGAGAACTAATAGCTTTACAATTTTCAAGGCGCCTCATATAAAATATGGGAAAATCAATTAACGTTACCTATTTTTCATTTTAAAAATAATATCAACAATATAATGATTTGCCAGCTGACGTGTTAACTTTTTCGCTCTGATTTGGTGTGACATAACAACTTTTATACAGAGATTTAATTCTATTTATTTAGGTGCCCCAAAAATATAAATTAAATCAAAACTAAACATATTCAGTATATCCTGCTTAGAACGAAGTCTAATGAGGATAATATATACGCAGATCATGCCCAAACCCTTAAATTAAGGAGTCTATTTATATGAAAATCCATGACTTAATACACAAATAATGAAATAATGTGTGATATATATTTATATGTGTGTAGAGTGCAATACACACAATGTAAAAGTAACAATTAATACATCAAAATATACATGTAAGATAAAATTAAACTAAACAGTAGTTTTAAGAAGTATAAGTTTGATCACACAATTTGTGAATTGATAATACAGTACGAACAAATGACTTTCTTCACATGAGACTTAAGTTCATTTATTTTAAACGTTCCACACATTATTTGTCGAAACCCTTGTATTTTTGAGCATTCATACTAGACTTTGACTTTTAATCTCCATAATATTCAAATAAATCTAATATCAAAAATGTAAATCAAGAATAATTTTTGAGAAAAAACTGCCAAAATATCTGTTCGATAAAATCCCAAAATTCCCATCATTTCAACCCTGAAATTATCCACCAGTCAAAGCCATGTCTTCTTCATCGTCAACATCCAGTTCAATTTGAAGGATATGTCCTCGATGCACATTCACCGATCCAAATTCACAACCCACCTAACAAATCAGCTTAATATATATAAACTAATTATTTATCCTACTTTCCAATTATAATTCAATTATATTTTAATACCCTCTTGCTGTTATTAAGATATTTACTCGTAATCTTGAAGCCCCTTAAGATGTGACAACTAATTCGTCTATGAATTTGGAGAATAAGTCGATGATTAATTTTTGATCACTAAAGTCGATGATTTTTTTGACAGGGAAAGTCGATGATTTTTTATTGTGATATAAATGCTCGACTTCATATGTTACGAATTTCGAAGAATGGTAGACACTTCTGGAGTTATTGTAAATTTATTTTGATATTGCATTCCTCACTTTTTGGAATGTTAATTTGTTAATAAATGATATTTTTTTTAATCTAAGGATAGATCCTTAATTTTTATCTTGTACACACTCGGCTTTTCATCATCTCATTATATAAAAATCATTCGCATTACTATCCTCCGTCTCATTTTTTTATCATATGCTAATTTTCACCATCAATTCACTAATACTTCCATATTCCTCATCCCCGATCCACAAAAGTTCTCTTACATTTGTTATATTAATTTGGAATTATTGACAGGCATATAATATAATTTTATCAAAGATTTATACATATTAACACACACTCTATTTTTCTCTTATTCATACCGAAACTTATACTCATTTACATTGGCATATTTTCTCTATTATTAATAAAATAAAATAAAAAATCAGCACTAGATCCATATTTTTTAGCATAATTATCTAAATATCCACATGACAACATATTAATATTAAAATTTTAAATAATATTGACTTATATATCCTCATTTAGGATTTTTCGTATCTCAGTTGAAAAAACTGTAATGACGAATCTCTACGCACCATACCATCACATGCATTCAACATATAAGATATTACATTCATATATGCACTTATTAACAACCAATAATAAAGAAAGAAATAATAGTTTGAACAAAACGATCAAATGAAATATTACGAATACAAGCAATACATGATGAACAATACATAATGGAAGTTATTTTAAGTCCTATTTGCTAAACCTGAATCACCTTTTTGAACTAGTAATTATTTTGGACAATCTAAAGAAATATATATTCTGAACATATGAATGATTTGTTATTGGTTATTTTTTTAAAAAAAATTACTGGATCATAGTAATTTACTGTTATACCCTATTGAATGGTTAATATTGTTTGACAATAAATATTTATTTATCATCTGAATGATGCTAAATGAATGTTCTTTCCATATAATTATAAAATATGATAAATAAACTTAAAAATTTTAGTACAACTTAAAAATTATTCAATCTTAAACACAACTATATTATATTCTAGAAATTTCTTAAAGTTTTAGAGCAATTTGATCACTAAGATCATTCATATATCACGTGGCTTGACATCCCCATTGTATATCATTCATTGGTTCTTCCAAATCTTCTTTATCACTTCTCCATCATTATCCGACAAGGGATTTGTTCAATTGATCAAATAATTCATCTTCTATATAGTTTTTTCTTCCTTATCGAAATTGTGAGCTTCAATACAAGTTATCACAATATCTCGATGCGTAGATAATGAGTATGGAGCCATCTGTTTGAGGATTGAAAATCTTGCTTTCAACACCTCATAAGTAAGCACGCTCGATAATATTTTTTTATTTTGCATGTGAATAATTACATTTTTCTTCATTGTTTAAAGCACACTCTAATATACTTTTTTTTTTAGTTTTTTTTGGGTATATGGATTTTGTTTGATTAGTCTAAACCTAAAAAATTAAAAACAAAATAACTAGATATGAAGAATTCATAACGAATTATATTTACAAGCCTCCAACTAAAATGAAAACGGGTGCAGAAGAAACATACATGTAAGAAGAAAAATATTTCATAGCACCAGATTATATTAGAGAATTTAGATTATTTGTTATCTTTAATTAAATTTAACTGTTAATATTATACGATTCATTGTGTTATAATACTTGTGATTTTTGAAATTTGCATTGTTCTTGATAATTTAAATAGTTCTATTATTATTTACTAGAACATTTCTTAATTAAATTCAATCCTACTATGTAGACACTTGTTAAATCCTTTACTGTTATCAACTTATTTCTTTTGGCTTGAACTAGAAGCTTCCTTTTTTGACAAGCTGACAAGCATATAACTGAATATTTTTGTTCTCTTTTACAATCCTTAGTCGATATGTTTGTCCTCCGTAACTTCAAGAATTCAACATACTGAAATCATGTGATCTTCAATGTAACATCCCGATTTTTTTATAATTATTTTTAGTTGAATTATTTGATTTAATTATTTATTAATGTCAGTGTGCTGTAGTTAAAATAGTTTTTATAAGTTTATTTTTATTCTTATATTCAGAATATTGTTTTAAGGGTATTGGTTTAAAAAAAATAGTAAGGTCATTATAAAAAAAGAGTGAGGGTTTTATTAAAAAAAAGAAAGGAGGAAGAAAAAGTTAGGGTTTGAAAAAAAAATAACAGGGAGAACAAAAAGAGATTAATTACGTTTTATGAAAAGAGGAGAAGAGAAAAAGAGATGGAGAGAAGATGAGAGAGTAAAATAGATAGAAAAGGAGGAAAAGAGAAGGTAAGACAAGGAGAAATAGATGAACAACAAAGTCAAATCGGAGATTATGGATTTGGAGTTTAAGAAATTAAGGTTCTTGTGATTTGGGGTTCTGAATTTATTGATTTTCATTCTCGGTTACTAAGATCTCGAGGTACGGATATCTTCTTTGTTCTCTTATTTTTCGTTTCCGTATTCTTCATTGTATACGATCTGATTTCTTGTTAAATTCATATCTCATTCGCTATCTGTTAGAATTTGTTGATTTTGATCATTTCAGAAAGTTCTTTTAATTATCTACAACTTTCGTTTCTTGCCATTTGCGAAATTCGGTCTCTAAATATGAGTTTTTCTGTAATTTGTATGACCTGCCTCTTTGACTTCGACATTTGAATATCCAACCTTTGAAAAATCATATTAAATTGAATATTTGTTCAAATATTATGAGCAATACCATTCTGGAAATCTCTTTTCGATATCTACAATTTGCGTTTATATTCTGCTGTTAAATTCTGTGATTTTGATGTCTTAAACATCAAAATACAATTGTAATCGGGGGCTGATTCTGTTCTGCAGTCCGCATTTATTTGTTTTCTGAATTCGTTACTTGTTCGTTTTTGACGAGCCTTACCATTCTGGAAAGGTCTCGGAATTTCCCACGACTTTCGTGTTTCGTACTTTTTCAGTTGACTTCATCTTTATTTAGTAATTTGACATTCTTTGAAACTGATCAGATTTGAGCTTATCAATAATTAGTGGTTTGTTATATTATTTTGTTTCGTGATGTTGGGTTATTGTGTTTTGAGGTTATTTGATAAATTTATATATGATTTTGGAGATGTATGATATTTGAGTGTGTGATATTTGAGTATTTATTTTGAGTTATTTATGTTGTTTGTATGACTTGGGAGTTTGTAAGACATCCGTCGCGAGTGGATAATCTCATGCTTGGCACCTCCTATGCGGTATAATTAAATTGTATGGGCGTGTCACCGAAGTGGTGGGACACGTATAGCTATGGCTAGTATGTGTATGATTTGGCCTTTTGGGTAGCACGTTCTTATTGTCGTGTAAGCCCCTGTAAGATATTGGGTAGCATTTGCTTTGTACTGTGCAAGCCCCTGTAAGTTTTGATAACTACATATTTCTGGATTACTGAAAATGTAGGACATCCTGTAAGTGTAAAATTATCTCCCATGTTCGTATGTAAGCTATTTTGTGTATTATTTTGTAAGTGTGAGAATATGTGTAAGAGTATGTGTAAGAGTATGATTTTATTTTATCATTATTCTTTCGATTATATTATTTATGATTATTATGTAAAATTGATAAGGATATGTGTAAGAGTATGATAAGTTTTGGGTGGAAAGCATTTAATTTTGTTTTGTGAGTTGAGTATTCTTTTTTTTATATTGTCTTATTCACTATTATTATTGTGCTTTTTTCAGATATTCAGTTGTGTGCTTAACCTCGTAATCTTTTAATCTTTGTTCAGTTATGCTTTATTTTATATCCGTATATGAGCCCTTCGCTCACTGCCGGTCCTTTGTTTTTCTTGTTTTCCTCCGGCAGATATTCTCTCTTTTAGGTGGGTTGTTTAAGGGGAAGAGTACGAGTTCCAAGACTTTGAGGAGTTTTGTATTTTCTTAGATTTTCTTTAGAATTTGTTGGTTTGGTTGTAATTTAGTTATATTTTATTTCAAGAATTGAAAGTTTTATTGGATTTTAATGGAGTTTGAATTTAAATAAGTATTATCTTGAGAAATTTTATTAGTTGGGTTGTTAAAGTTGGTATCAGAGCTATTGTTTTCCGATTCTGTAGACTGGCCTTTAGGCTCGATGTATGAATTGTGGGTAGTTGTAAGATAGACTTATAGCCTTAGAGTTGCCTTTAGGCTCGACCTGTGAGTGTGGGTAGACTTTAGAATGGATCGTTAGTTAAGAATGTTATTCACTTCATGTTCCTTTGTTGTCTGTCTATATCCATTTTTTTAAAAGAGATGTGTTAATTAAATTTCGTCCTTTTGTAAGGAGGGAAGAATGTAACATCCCGATTTTTTTATAATTATTTTTAGTTGAATTATTTGATTTAATTATTTATTAATGTCAGTGTGCTGTAGTTAAAATAGTTTTTATAAGTTTATTTGTATTCTTATATTCAGAATATTGTTTTAAGGGTATTGGTTTAAAAAAAATAGTAAGGTCATTATAAAAAAAAAGTGAGGGTTTTATTAAAAAAAGAAAGGAGGAAGAAAGAGTTATGGTTTGAAAAAAAAACAACAGGGAGAACAAAAAGAGATTAATTACGTTTTATGAAAAGAGGAGAAGAGAAAAAGAGATGGAGAGAAGAGGATGGAGTAAAATAGATAGAAAAAGAGGAGAAGAGAAGGCAAGACAAGGAGAAATAGATGAACAACAAAGTCAAATCGGAGATTATGGATTTGGAGTTTAAGAAATTAGGGTTCTTGTGATTGGTATTCTAAATTTATTGATTTTCATTCTCGGTTACTAAGATCTCGAGGTACGGATATCTTCTTTGTTCTCTTGTTTTTCGTTTTCGTATTTTTCATTGTATACGATCTGATTTCTTGTTAAATTCATATCTGATTCGTTATCTGTTAGAATTTATTAATTTTGGTAATTTCGGAAAGGTATTTTAATTATCTACAACTTTCGTTCCTTGCCGTTTGTGAAATTCGGTCTCTAATTATGAGTTTTTCTGTAATTTGTATGACCTGCCTGTTTGACTTCGACATTTGAATATCCAACCTTTGAAAAATCATATTAAATTAAATATTTGTTCAAATATTATGATCAATACCATTCTGGAAATATCTTTTCGATATCTACAATTTGCGTTTACATTCTGCTGTTAAATTCTGTGATTTTGATGTCTTAAACATCAAAATATAATTGTAATCAGGGGCTGATTCTGTTCTGCAGTCCGCATTTATTTGTTTTCTGAATTCTTTACTTGTTCGTTTTAGATGAGCCTTACCATTCTGGAAAGGTCTCGGAATTTCCCACGACTTTCGTGTTTCGTACATTTTCAGTTGACTTCATCTTTATTTAGTAATTTGACATTCTTTGAAACTGATCAGATTTGAGCTTATCAATAATTAGTGGTTTGATATGTTATTTTGTTTCGTGATGTTGGGTTATTGTGTTTTGAGATTATTTGATAAATTTATATATAATTTCGGAGATGTAAGATATTTGAGTGTGTGATCTTTGAGTATTTATTTTGAGTTATTTATGTTATTTGTATGACTTGGGAGTTTGTAAGACATCCGTCGCGAGTGGATAATCTCGTGATTGGCACCTCCTATGCGGTGTATTTAAATTGTATGGGCGTGTCACCGAAGTGGTGGGACACGTATAGCTATGGCTAGTATGTGTATGATTTGGCCTTTTGGGTAGCACGTGCTTATTGTCGTGCAAGCCCCTGTAAGATATTGGGTAGCATTTGCTTTGTACTGTGCAAGCCCCTGTAAGTTTTGATGACTACATATTTCTGGATTACTGAAAATATAGGACATCCTGTAAGTGTAAATTTATCTCCCATGTTCGTATGTAAGCTATTTTGTGTATTATTTTGTAAGTGTGAGAATATGTGTAAGAGTATGTGTAAGGGTATGATTTTATTTTATCATTATTCTTTCGATTATATTATTTGTGATTATTATATAAAATTGATAAGGATATGTGTAAGAGTATGATAAGTTTTGGGTGGTAAGCATTTAATTTTGTTTTGTGAGTTGAGTATTCTTTTTTTATATTGTCTCATTCACTATTATTATTGTGCTTCATTCAGATATTCAGTTGTGTTCTTAGCCTCGTCATCTTTTAATCTTTGTTCAGTTATGCTTTATTTTATATCCGTATATGAGCCCTTCGCTCACTGCCGGTCCTTTATTTTTCTTGTTTTCCTCCGGCAGGTATTCTCTCTTTTAGGTGGGTTGTTTAAGGGGAAGAGTGCGAGTTCCAAGACTTTGAGGAGTTTTGTATTTTCTTAGATTTTCTTTAGAATTTGTTGGTTTGGTTGTAATTTAGTTATATTTTATTTCAAGAATTGAAAGTTTTATTGGATTTTAATGGAGTTTGAATTTAAATAAGTATTATCTTGAGAAATTTTATCAGTTGGGTTGTTAAAGTTGATATCAGAGCTAGTGTTTTCAGATTCTGTAGACTGGCCTTTAGGCTCGATGTATGAATTGTGGGTAGTTGTAAGATAGACTTATAGCCTTAGAGTTGCCTTTAGGCTCGACCTGTGAGTGTGGGTAGACTTTAGAATGGATCGTTAGTTAAGAATGTTATTCGCTTCATGTTCCTTTGTTGTCTGTCTATATTCGTTTTTTTTAAAAGAGATGTGTCAGTTAAATTTCGAGGACGAAATTTTTGTAAGGAGGGAAGAATGTAACATCCCGATTTTTTTATAATTATTTTTAGTTGAATTATTTGATTTAATTATTTATTAATGTCAGTGTGCTGTAGTTAAAATAGTTTTTATAAGTTTATTTTTATTCTTATATTCAGAATATTATTTTAAGGGTATTGGTTTAAAAACAATAGTAAGGTCATTATAAAAAAAGAGTGAGGGTTTTATTAAAAAAAAAGAAAGGAGGAAAAAAGAGTTAGGGTTTGAAAAAACAACAACAGGGAGAACAAAAAGAGATTAATTACGTTTTATGAAAAGCGGAGAAGAGAAAAAGAGATGGAGAGAAGAGGAGAGGGTAAAATAGATAGAAAAGGAGGAAAAGAAAAGGCAAGACAAGGAGAAATAGATGAACAACAAAGTCAAATCGGAGATTATGGATTTGGAGTTTAAGAAATTAGGGTTCTTGTGATTGGTATTCTAAATTTATTGATTTTCATTCTCGGTTACTAAGATCTCGAGGTAGGGATATCTTCTTTGTTCTCTTGTTTTTCGTTTTCGTATTCTTCATTGTATACAATCTGATTTCTTGTTAAATTCATATCTGATTCGTTATCTGTTAGAATTTGTTAATTTTGGTCATTTCGGAAAGATATTTTAATTATCTACAACTTTCGTTCCTTGCCGTTTGTGAAATTCGGTCTCTAAATATGAGTTTTTCTGCAATTTGTATGACCTGCCTGTTTGATTTCGGCATTTGAATATCCAACCTTTGAAAAATCATATTAAATTGAATATTTGTTCAAATATTATGAGCAATACCATTCTGGCAAGCTCTTTTCGATATCTACAATTTGCGTTGACATTCTACTGCTAAATTCTGTGATTTTGATGTTTTAAACATCAAAATACAATTGTAATCAGGGGCTGATTCTGTTCTGCAGTCCGCATTTTTTTTTGAATTCGTTACTTGTTCGTTTTTGACGAGCTTTACCATTATGGAAAGGTCTCGGAATTTCCCACGACTTTTGTGTTTCGTACTTTTTCAGTTGACTACATCTTTATACACTAATTTGATATTCTTTGAAACTGATCAGATTTGAGCTTTTCAAGAATTAGTGGTTTGTTATGTTTTTTTGTTTCGTGATGTTGGGTTATTGTGTTTTGAGGTTGTTTGATAAATTTATATATAATTTTGGAGATGTATGATATTTGAGTGTGTGATCTTTGAGTATTTATTTTGAGTTATTTATGTTATTTGTATGACTTGGGAGTTTGTAAGACATCCGTCGCGAGTGGATAATCTCGTGTTTGGCAACTCCTATGCGGTGTATTTAAATTGTATGGGCTTGTCGCCGAAGTGGTGGGACACGTATAGCTATGGCTAGTATGTGTATGATTTAGCCTTTTGGGTAGCACGTGCTTATTGTCGTGCAAGCTCCTGTAAGATATTGGGTATCATTTGCTTTGTGCTGTGTAAGCCCCTGTAAGTTTTGATGACTACATATTTCTGGATTACCGAAAATGTAGGACATCCTGTAAGTGTAAGATTATTTCCCATGTTCGTATGTAAGCTATTTTGTGTATTATTTTGTAAGTGCGAGAATATGTGTAAGAGTATGTGTAAGGATATGATTTTATTTAATCATTATTCTTTCGATTATATTATTTGTGATTATTATGTAAAATTGATAAGGATATGTGTAAGAGTATGATAAGTTTTGGGTGGTAAGCATTTAGTTTTGTTTTGTGAGTTGAGTATTCTTTTTTTATATTGTCTCATTCACTATTATTATTGTGCTTCATTCAGATATTCAGTTGTGTTCTTAGTCTCGTCGTCTTTTAATCTTTGTTCAGTTATGCTTTATTTTATATCCGTATATGAGCCCTTCGCTCACTCCCGGTCCTTTGTTTTTCTTGTTTTCCTCCGGCAGGTATTCTCTCCTTTAGGTGGGTTGTTTAAGGGGAAGAGTGCGAGTTCCAAGAATTTGAGGAGTTTTGTATTTTCTTATATTTTCTTTAGAGTTTGTTGGTTTGGTTGTAATTTAGTTATATTTTATTTCAAGAATTGAAAGGTTTATTGGATTTTAATGGATTTTGCATTTAAATAAGTATTATCTTGAGAAATTTTATTAGTTGGGTTGTTAAATTCAATATTTCAAATCAATGCACTTTCTTATAGCATGTAGTCCTCTGACATGTTATTATTCACGAAGGCTTGAACATGTTATTTAACTTCTTTCCGTGACCCTGTACATACTTCAAACTTTAATTTCATATTTTTTATTGTTTGTATTCATCCAATCCCCTGTCTTTTGAATTCATATGCTTCATAGATTATATTATTTACCTAATCAAAACAATTTCGATAATCTATAATAAAAAAGAAATTACCGATTATTAATAGAAGATATAGCATGGTGATGGAGACACTTATAAGTTGTAATAATGAATATATAGAATAAGATGAATTTATATAGAAGATAGCGAAAATAAAGAGTAAAGATAAATAAAATAGGGCGAGAGTTACGAATGGATATAGAGGAGAGGTCAATGAAGATATGTGGAAATAGATTATACGAATAATTTTGGGAAGAATTCTAATACGACTCGTCTAGCTAATTTTAGGTGTCGTCCAAATTTCTTTTTTACCAATCCGACCCAAGAAAAATGTTACCCAAATGATCTGAATAATGGACTGATTCAGTAAAAACCCATTCAAAACTCATTATGCTATTAATACACGAGACCTTATTGAATGATGGTAAAGTATGATAATATATATCATATTTAATTATTTATAAAATAATTAAACAAATTATAATATCATACTCAATAATAACTACATAAAACTCATTTTCAAATATTTTTACATTTTTCTCTTGTAACCTTATTATTTTTTATTTACTATATATGTATAACATTATATATGTACTTGGGTGAGTAATCAATAGATCAAAAATTTAAAAGCAACCTTTCTTGTTACTTTAAATATATTTTTCTCAGTCATTTTAATCTCCTCGCTTATTTTCACATTAATAAGCAACATATATTCAATATTTCACTCAAACCAATTGTCACTAATATCAATTTTCGGATAAATCGTATCAACAACGCTAATAATCATAAATTATATGTTAGATTATATTATTATTTATATGATTAAAATTTATAAATTTCAACGAAATAAAGAAATTATGTAGATATCAAAAAATATATTTGTGTAGCATAAACCGTAAGATTGTATACTATTGTATAACATAAAAAAACTAAACTCACTGTTAGATATATTTGATAATGTCATGGCTAATATATCTTATGTTTAGCTTTCAGATCTTGTGTGAACAGGATAGATCAGTACTTAACTGGTGATCAGTACTTATACTGGAAGTCAGGACTTAAGGATATCAGTACTTATATTATCAGGAGATAATCATCAGAAGATAGATATCAGAACTTAAGTGCTGAAGGACGATCAGATAAGGACAGTAGCTGATTAAAGGAAAGAAGATAGAGATAAAACATAAGAAGAGATATGCATGAAGAAGGAATTCCGTGAAGAATGGAATACTTGGAATAGAAGATATCTGATTGATATATTTTAGGAAGCAGAATTATATTCCATATCAATTAGCGATTATCTTGTAACTGTGTAGTATATAAACACAGACATAGGGTTTATACTAGATGTGTTATCATATTCGAGAAGATTATTCATTATAACCCTAGCAGCTCTCGTGATATTTGTTCATCACTGAGAGGTAACAGTTTCATATTGTAACAAAGTTTATTATTTCAATTAAGTTTGTTACTCAAGTTCTTTAAGTTCGATTTGAGTGTACTATACACTGTATTCACCCCCCTCTACAGTGTGTGTGTGACCTAACAATTGGTATCAGAGCCTATCTGTTAACTTACATACAGTTAAAGATCCAAACACAATCATGTCGGACACAGAAACTCCAACTAAGACTACCAAAACTGAGGAACCACCAAAGACACAAATTCAGAGTCGGTATGAGACCATCAGAGTCCCCATACTGAGACCATCTGAATATCCCATATGGAAGGTAAGGATGACCATGTTCCTGGAAGCAACAAATCCAGAATACCTGGATAGAATCAAGGAAGGTCCTCACAAACCAACCAAACTCGCTGTTGCAGTTGTAGGTGAAGCAGCAACGACCGTACCAAAAGAGAAGAGTGATTATACTGCTGAGGACATAGCATCAATTGCTAAGGATGCTAAGGTACGACACTTACTGCATAGTGCCATTGACAATGTAATGTCAAATAGGGTAATCAACTGCAAGACTGCTAAGGAAATATGGGATGCTCTGGAAACAAGATGTCAGGGAACTGACACAATTAAGAAGAACAGAAAGACAATACTCACTCAAGAGTATGAACACTTTGACTCAAAGACTAATGAGTCATTGAATGATTTATATGATAGATTTGTCAAACTTTTGAATGATTTGTCATTGGTTGATAAAGAGTATAATCTTGAAGACTCAAACCTTAAGTTCCTGTTAGCTCTTCCTGAATGCTGGGATTTGAAGGCAACGACAATAAGAGACAACTACAATCTTGATGAAACAACTCTTGACGAAATCTATGGAATGCTCAAGACACACGAGCTGGAGATGGAACAAAGAAGCAAGAGGAAAGGAGGAAAGTCAAGGACAGTTGCTCTTAAGGCTGAAGAAGAATTCTCCAAAGCAGCTTCCTCAAAGAAAGACAAGGGTAAAGCTCTTTTCATAAAGTCTGATACTGAGTCATCAAGTTCTGAGAGTGATGATGACTCAGATTCTGAAAGCTTGCCTGAGACTGATGCTGATGAGGAGATGATGAAGCTGTGTGCTCTTATGGTGAAAGGAATCACAAAGATTGCATACAGGAAGTTCAGGAAGGGAAAGAAGGTTTCCAGGAAAAGCATAAGTTCTGATAAGAAGAATTTCAGAAGATCTGAAGGCAGAGGAGGAAAGTCTGACAGAGGAGATTACACCAATGTTAAATGCTATAACTGTGGTGAGAAAGGCCACATATCTCCTGACTGCAAGAAGGTAAAGGGTGACAAAGGCAAGGCTCTTGTCACAAAGCAGAAAAGCTGGACAGACACCTCAGACTCTGAAAGTGAAGAGAACTATGCATTGATGGCAAATGCTGATAAAGAAAGTGCTGAGAGCAGTTCTGAAGCTGCTGAAACAAAGGTACCTTAGACCACTTATGCTTTTCATACTGATGATATTAATGAGTTGAGAAGATATCTTAAAACCGTGTTTATTAGCTATAGAGATCAAACTTTAACATGTGAAAGATTAACTTTTGAAAATCTTGCATATAAGAAAAGAAATGATTTCTTAGAAAAATAGTTAGTCATATTCCATCAAACTCAGAAGGATAGAGATGATGCTTTTTATGTTAGGGATGAAGTGCTAAAAATGAATGAATCTCTAAAAACTGAGTTAGAAAAGGAAAGAGAAATAATCAGGACTTGGACTAACTCTGGCAGAACAACTCAAAATTTGCTAAGTAGTGAAAATTGGAAAGAGGGCTTAGGTTATGGAGAAAATAAGAATGATAAAGGAACTGAAGAAATTAAGCCTGTTGTTAAGTAAAAGCCAAAGTTAAAACCTGTTAAGTTTGTAACTGTAAAGACTGATAATGAGAAATCAGAAGTTAAAGAGGAATTAACTTCTGACAAACTAAAACAGGAAAAGACAGCTGAAGTAAACATAGGCTTAATGACAAAGAAGCAGCTTAAGCATAAGCTGAAAGATGTCAAGAATGCAAACAAGGTAAAATCACCTAGGAAAAATAGGAATGGAAATGAAGGTGTGAATAAAAGCAATGATTATAAATCTGTTCCTGATGCACCTAGGAAAACATGTCATAACTGTGGAAGTTCTAACCATCTGGCTTCTTTTTGCAGGAAAAATAAGAATATTAACTTCTTACCTTCGAAATCAGGAGTTAAGAGTCAGTCAGTTAGATACAAACCACAAAATCCTTGTTTTCATTGTGGTAGTTTATGGCATTCCATTTATACTTGTAAGGAATATCATAGTCTGTACTATGATTATTATCAAATAAAACCTTCTTTGAAGAAAGTTTCCATTGTTCCTTCTAGTATAAATTCTGATTCAAAATCTGATAATGTAATTTCTGATAAGAAAAATGTTAACATAAACTCTGATGCTAAATCCGCTGCAAATGTTAACAAACTAAATAAGACCAAAGGATCCAAGCAAGTCTGGGTCCTTAAAACTAATAATTAGTGGTCCTTATGATTGCAGGGCAATAGGAAAAATATTCTAGTTCTGGACAGTGGATGTTCAGGTCATATGACTGGAAATAAGGCCCTGCTATCAGACTTTGTGGAGAAAGCTGGCCCAAGTGTTTCTTATGGAGATGGCAACATTGGAAAAACATTGGGATATGGCAATATCAATCTTGGGAATGTCATCATTAAAAAAGTAGCTCTGGTCTCAGGACTTAAACACAACCTTCTGAGTATAAGTCAAATCTGTGACAGAGGTTATCATGTTGATTTCTTTGAAGAACACTGTGAAATTGTGAGTAAATCTAAAGGCAAAGTTGTTCTGAAAGGATATAGACGTGGTAACATTTATGAAGCTAAGCTTTCAACAAGTGCTGATGGCTCTGCAATCTGTCTGTTAAGTAGAGCATCAATTGAAGAAAGTTGGAATTGGCATAAGAAACTCTCTCATTTAAATTTTAACAATATAAATGAACTGGTCAAGAAAGATCTTGTGAGAGGATTGCCAAACACAGTATTTGCTCCTGATGGTCTTTGTGATTCAAGTCAGAAAGCCAAACAAAGAAAATCTTCATTCAAGAGCAAGACTGGATCATCAATTCTTGAGCCTTATCATCTTATACATGTTGATCTATTTGGTCCAGTAAATGTCATGTCTATTGCAAAGAAGAAGTATGCGTTGGTCCTAGTGGATGAGTTCACCAGATACACATGGGTGTATTTCTTGCACACAAAAAGTGAAACTGCATCTATCTTGATTGATTATATCAAACAGCTGGATAAAATGGTCAAAGATTCTGTGAAAATTCTAAGGAGTGATAATGGCACTGAGTTCAAGAATCTGATAATGGAAGAGTTCTGCAAAAGCCATGGAATAAAGCAGGAATTTTCTGCTCCTGGAACTCCACAGCAAAATGGAGTTGTTGAAAGGAAGAATAGAACTCTTATTGAAGCTGCACGTACAATGCTTGAAGAAGCAAAGCTTCCAACCTATTTCTGGGCTGAAGCTGTGCAGACTGCTTGTTTTACTCAAAATGCAACACTCATTAACAAGCATGGAAAAACACCATATGAGATGGTGAAGAAAAAGAAGCCAAATCTGAAATATTTTCATGTATTTGGATGCAAATGTTTTGTTCTCAAGACTCATCCTGAACAGCTATCAAAGTTTGATCTAAAAGCTGATGAAGGAATCTTTGTTGGATATCCACTTTCCACAAAAGCCTTCAGAGTCTATAATTTGAGAACAAAAGTGGTCATGGAATCTATCAATGTCTCTTTTGATGACAAGAAGATCACTGGTCTTAAAGATTTCGTTGATCATGATCAGCTGAGATTTGAAAATGAAGACTCATATTCTGATACTGAAAAACCTGACAGTCTAAGTCCTGATACTACAAACTCTGACGGATTAAACTCTGATGTTATTGAAACTGTGGTGACTACATTAAAGGAAGATGCACCTATGCAGGGGGAGCATACTCAAGATTCTACCACATCTCAAGAAACATCAGAACATGCATCTGGCTCTTCAAGTTCTGATTCGTCAAGTTCTGATAAGCCAAGTTCTGAAAGAGCTGACAATCTAAATACTGAAGAATCCAACTCAGAGAGCATAGTTTCAGGGGGAGCATCAGAAAATGAAAATGAAGATAGCATGGATCATGGGGGAGCATCCAGTTCTAGAGAAAACATTCCATCTGCAAGGAAGTGGACAAAATCACATACACCTGATTTGATAATTGGAAATCCTGATGCAGGTGTCAGAACTAGAACAGGTACTTCAAATGAGTGTCTATACAATTCTTTTCTCTCTCAGACTGAGCCAAAGAAAGTAGAAGAAGCTCTTCAAGATGCTGATTGGGTGCAAGCAATGCAGGAAGAGTTGAATGAATTTGAAAGAAACAAAGTCTGGACCCTAGTACCAAGACCAAAGAATAGATCTGTTGTTGGTACAAAGTGGGTATTCAGAAACAAAACTGATAGTGATGGCATAATTACAAGAAATAAGGCAAGGCTGGTTGCAAAAGGATATTCTCAACAGGAGGGAATTGATTATGATGAAACGTTTGCACCAGTTGCTAGGTTAGAAGCCATAAGGATATTTTTGGCTTATGCTGCTCACAAAAAGTATACTGTCTTTCAAATGGATGTGAAAAGTGCTTTTCTCAATGGAGAATTGGAGGAAGAGGTATATGTTGAACAACCTCCAGGTTTTGTAGATACCAAACATTCAGATTATGTCTACAGGCTTGATAAAGCACTTTATGGACTTAAGCAAGCTCCTAGAGCATGGTATGAGACTTTAGCTCAGTTTCTTCTGGAAAGTGGATTCAACAGAGGGACAATAGACAAAACACTGTTCTACCTCAACCATGAAAATGACTTACTTCTGGTCCAGATTTATGTTGATGATATCATTTTTGGATCTACAAATGACAAACTTTGTAAGAAGTTTGCCAAACTAATGCAGTCAAGATATCAGATGAGTATGATGGGGGAACTTAGCTATTTTCTGGGCCTTCAAGTCAAGCAGAATGAGGAAGGCACTTTTATTTGTCAAACCAAGTATACCAGAAACTTGCTAAAGAAATTTGGAATGCAAGATTGTTCTAGTGCATCCACTCCAATGGCCACTGCAACAAAACTGGATAAGGATACCGGTAAATCAGTAGATATTACTGACTACAGAGGTATGATTGGCTCTCTACTCTATCTAACTGCTAGTAGACCTGATATCATGTATGCTACCTGTCTTTGTGTAAGATTTCAAGCAGATCCAAGAGTACCTCACTTAACAGCTGTAAAAAGAATCTTTAAGTATCTTAAAGGAACAACTGCTCTGGGATTATGGTATCCTAGAGAATCAGATTTTAAACTAATAGGTTACTCAGATGCAGATTTTGCAGGTTGCAAAATTGACAGGAAAAGCACAAGTGGAAGCTGCCAATTTCTTGGAGGCAGATTGGTTTCTTGGTACAGCAAGAAACAAAAGTCAATTTCTACATCAACTGCAGAAGCAGAGTATATTGCTGCAGGAAGCTGTTGTGCACAGATTCTTTGGATGAAGAATCAGTTACTGGATTATGGGTTAACATATTTCAAAATCCCTATTTACTGTGATAATCAAAGTGCTATTGCTATGACAGGTAATCCAGTTCAACACTCAATGACAAAGCACATCAGCATCAGGTACCACTTCATCAGGGAACATGTGGATGAAGGTACAGTGGAATTGCATTTTGTTCCCACAGATCAACATTTGGCAGATATCTTCACAAAACCATTATGTGAAGCTACTTTTACAAGATTGGTAAATGAACTTGGAATGGTTTCAGGTTCTTTCTTTAAATCTGCTTAGACTTGTTCTGTGTTATCAGACTTTATGCTCAGTATTTACAGAATTAATATCATTGTGTATTCTGTGCTTAATTGATAAATGTCTTTAAGTACTGACTGTTGTCTGATATATGTTTCTAAACTCTGATAAGTGATATGTTTGTTCCAGTACCTATTCAATCCTATGAGGATAACTGTGCTCGATACTGACCTAGTAATCTTCAATAAACAAATGACTCCATGGAAGAAGTAATTATTTTAATGGAAATCTTATGACACTAGCAAATTCTGATAACTGAGCTTAGTTAAGTTCACTTTGTATATCTTATTACTAAGTCACAAATTAGAATAATGCTACTCATCTGTTAAGTTCTGATACTAGTAAAACTGCTGAGTGCACTAAGTGCTGATAGACCTCTCTTATAAAAAGAAAAAGCAAAAAGATTAAAGAATAAAATCAGGTACTCCTTTGAGATCTAGAGTAAAAATGTGAAAGGAACGACCCAAGTGCATTGCTGGTATTAAGTAAATATGCATTAGAAAAGCAAAATATTTTCTTGGTGACTTTTCACACTCTATGATTACTGGAGAAATACTCTGATAATAGCATAAATTCTAATAAACAGTCGTGACTCACTTACACTGAGAAGCCACTGTAAAATAGAATTTCAAAAGATGCATAAAATGAGCACAAAACAGTTGAGGTGGACTCAAGCATGAACTCATTCATCAGTAGGTTTCAGGACAATGACAGATCTTTAGCAAAATTTTAGTTTTGCCTTATTTCTAAGATATACTGAAGTGAATCAGACTTTACTCTTTGTCTGTTTTTAGCTTAATGCACACACTAATCACTCCATCTGAATGATGAAAATTTCTATGGTGGTCTATGTTATTTTAGATAAACAGTCATTGTGTCATTATTGCACAAATTCTGAGGACAAGTTCTGAGTTACACGTTCTGATGATTATGTTCTGACGTCCATAACTCAGAACATGTATGAGTATTTACTAATATGGGCATTCCTTTTTCGAGTTAAGAAATTATGTTCTGATGACTGTTAAGTTCTAGTATAGGTCTAAGTTCTGATTTCTCAGTCTCATCCTTTACTTGGCTTATCTGTGAATAAAATTTAATAACAGTCTCAGTTTGTACTCGCATATGTTGAAGTGGAAGATTAATAGTCACTATAATTAGGATTAATGGTTTTGTACTTGAACAGTCCACTGTTTCTTGTGTTTTGTGCGGTCTAGACCATGCTTCCTCTTTCCAATGACTGTTATTCTTTTTCAAAGTCTAGGGAGACGAGGTAGAATTAATTCTACCTGTCAGCATTAAATATCTTTGCGTCTCTTGGCATTCTTTTGCCTATATAAACAACCACTTCACATCAGTCTTTCCATCACATCCTTCTTCCACACTAATCATCCTTCTTCTGTCAAGAACACAATGGTTCGATACAACATGTTTTTGAACACACAAACCTTCACAATGGCGCTTAGTTGTGCCGACTGGCGGCAGGAGTGGCATGTAACAGCCATTTCTGAGGAGATCTGGGACTCTGTCCCACAGGAGGTGCTAACTCACCTCCTATTCTTCTATATGGACTACCATCGCCATCTGGAGCGATTGGAGGAGGAACGGCTGGAAGCTATCCGTCAGCAAGAGCGAATCATACGACTCGCCATCTTGTTCGTCGAAGATAGGAAGAGGAAGAGGACTTAATCTCGTCTTCTTCCTGTTCTTCTTCATCCTCAGCTTTGTCAGGCTTCTTAGCTAGGACTAAAGCTGTTGACGTTAGGATTAGAAGCTTAGGGAAAATCTTGTATAAGTATTGATGTAATTTCCATTTCATAAATGTATTGACTTGATATATTAATGAAAATTGTTTTTACTTCAAGATTGTGTCTCTGAGTTATTTTATCTTGTGTTGATAAATCCTGATTGATATTCTGATGACCATTTAAATTTTGTCTTTATTTAAGTTCTGATTCTTTGTCAGCACTTATTCATCGAAATTATCTTGGTCATTTTTAACTTGATTCATTTTCAGAATATTAATGTTGCAGTGAAAAATAATTCAATCAGTGCTAACGGTTTAAATTTTGAATTGAAACTGTGTCTCTTGATAAATGGAACGGTTTTTCCTTGAAACAAGGCAACTGGGTAAGTAATCATTCCTGTTTTCTCGAGCCCAGTAACTATCCGTTATTACTGCATGTCTGACAGGTGTCCAACGGTAATATTTTTTTTATAAGTACAGCAGAGAGAAGATTTCTGTAATCTTTTTAATTTCTTTATCTTTTATCTCTCTTCTTACTTTTACTCTCCTTCACTTTACTTTTTCCGTTGTTTTCATACAGATATTATCTCAAACACCTAACAAGCATACTTGAATCTCAATTCTTTTTCACATGGCCCCAAAGGATTTAATCATTGATGGAGCAAAGTTTGTTCCAAACAACTTTGCTGCAATTCTTGATCATGCTAACGCTCCATCTGAATTGCACTTTGTGCAAGATCTTCTTGCACATAGTGAGGTTGGGTACGCCTTAACTCAGCCTGAATTATTTTCAAGTCAACAAGTTCTGCGGTTCTGGCGGACTGGAGTTTTTGATGATGGTGGAAAACGAGGCACTCCCAGTATTATCTTCCAAATGGGTGATTCATCCTATGTAGTCACTCCTGGTACAGTACGAAGAGCATTACATCTTCCAGAAGATTGTACCTTCTCTATACTAGAGGAATCAAAACTTCGGGAGTTAATGGCTGAATTGGGATATGAAAGAGTCTGACGAAACTTGGACAGTTAAAACGGGCTAATATCAGAAGAGAATGGAGTTTCTTCTTCGATTGCATCACCAAGGCTTTTGGCAACAAGTGTTCAAATTTTGATGCCATCCCAATTCTAAGTCAGCACATAGGGTATGCTATTATCCATCAAACTCATTTTGATTTTACAACTGGAATAATTGGTTTTATTGGGGATAGGATGACAGAGGATAGAAATGTTGTTTACTTTGCTAGATTCTGTCAACTTATTTACACTTACTGTACTACTGAACCCCAGTTAGTCAGCACTCAAACCCCACCTTTTAAGGTTGCAAAAAGGTACTTTAATGACCTGATAAATGCTGACACAAAGAAATCAATGGTGAGACCATTACAGATCCCTCAGTCTGTGAAACAGATTCTGGTAAATGCTGATCCTGCTACTTACAAATCTGTTTACTCAAATGTTCAATCAACTCACCATAACCAAAATCCATCAATCTCAGTACCTACCTCTCATTCTACTCAACCTACCCTCAGAACTTATCTCAAATCCTATCTCTCCACTTCACAGACTGCTCAACCTTCTTCTTCAGCACCTACTGTGAAGCCTACATCCTCTAAGCCAAAGAGAACAAAGACTGTTCCTCACACACCTCAAAAGAGGAGGAGAATTACTTTGAGAGATGAATCAGATTCTGAGGATCAGATTCCTTCTTCAGAACCTGTGGTAAATGAAACTGAGAAGGCAACTTCTCAGAAGGATTCTGCAATTGGGGGTTTTAGGCTTCTCAAGAGGCTTAGACGTATGACGGTTCCTGAAACTCCCAAAGAATCCAAATCAACAAGGAAATACAAGAAACAGAGGGCACAAAGGCCAATTTCAGATGATGAGGAGGAAGCAGCTAAGGAAGGGGATCGGGAATCTCTGATCTCATAAGCCAAGGAATTTGCTCCAGTCACTTCTTCTCCATCAACTTCATCTCAGGAACATGTATCTGCCAAGGCTAGTTCACCTTCTGTGTCTCTTGTTGATCCGGGCACAAGTGCTGAAATTGATATTCAGAACCTGGTTGTGCCTGAAATACTTTTCTTAGAAGCTCCAACTGCAAATAATCCTTCCACAACACCTGTTACTGATGCTGTTCAAACTCCTGAGTTATCCCTAACACCTTCTCTGCATCAAGATGCTGATGATCAGATTTTAGGTGAGCATCAGGATATGGTGGTTGATCAGAACTTAATATCAGATCAGCAATTAGAGGATGCTGAAGCCTCCATTGCTACTCACACTGTTGTCTTATCAGAAGATACTGATTCTCTAAGTTCTGATGCTGCAAATATTGGAGATACTGGTGAGGCTGCTACAACTGTAGATGCTGATGAAGCAGGTCCTTCAGGACATACTCCTCAACAGACTCTTCCAAAGTCTGAACTGGTAAAGAAGTTTGTTATCGGGGATGCACCAGTACCTTGGAGTGAAACTCCTGCAGGTCAGGAGTGGACTAAGGAATGGAACTCAGTTTCCTGTGTTCCAAATGCTTTACATCTTGCTGAGCACTTGACTAAAGCTGATGAAATGTTACATTCTGATGATTTTAAAACCCAGCTTAGAGTCACTGCATTGAGTACTAAACATCTACAAGGTCTTCACTCTAACACTCATGCAGAGCTACACAAGATTCAGGAGAACTTTATCAAACAGGAACACGTTTGGAAAATTGATAAGAAAAAGTTCTTCCAACCTACCATTGACAGGGTTGCTTATATTGAGAAAACTCAAGAGAAGCAACAAGCTCAGATTGATCAAATTCTGACAAATCAAGCTTCTCAGCAATCACAACTTACTGAAATCCAGACCTCAGTGGAACTACTTATCTCTCTTTTATTACCTGCTGATGCCAAAAAGGGGGAGAAGGTAATTAAGTCCAAATGCAAAACTAACAAGACACTGCAAGGAAAGGATGATGGAAAAGATGACCAAGGAAACTCTGGAATGGGTAGTGGTCAAAGTCAAGGTAGAAGATTTACATCAAGACAAGATAGTCACAGAATAAGTTCTGATACTGGGAAAAGAATAAGTTCTGCTGCTGGTACAAGGATAAGTTCAAATGAACTTCTAGATCTTGATGAGGAAATGTCAAGACAGTTATTTCTTCAAGAAAATCCAGGGATGGACTTGGAAAATTTAAAGGAAGAAGAAGCCAGACTTAAATCAGAGAAAGTCACATCTAAATCTGAAGCTTCTGGTAAAAAGTTACTTCCAAAACCTAAAGGCATTGTGATCAAAGAAAGGGTACATACTGAAGAAACTTTGGCTAGATCACAACCACAGATAGATCCAAGATCCAAGGGTAAAGAAAAGGTTGGTGAACCTATCAAGCCTTATGTACCTCCTGAGGAAGAAGAAATTACTGATGGAAAAGATGATCTTGTTCTGACTTCAAGAAAAGTTCTTAAAACAACCTCTGACATGGCTCAAGTTGTTCAGAGTCAAGGCATTGTGAGTTCTGATATTCAGAAGAAGCAAGTAACCTCTGACAGTGCTCAAGTTAACTTGATATCAGAAAATAGATCTAAAACACTCCTACCAGGATTCACTAAAGCAAAACAGACTCAATCTTTGAAGACTACTCCAAGTGGTTTTGAAGCAAGAGTAGTTACTGGAAAGGAAGTTAGAGATAAAACTGGATTGGGAAGTGCTGATGAAAGAAGAGTACACAACACTACCGCTGATCCAACTTCTTTGAGTGAACCAGGTATTGGAGCAACTCCTGAGAGATTGAATCAACTAGAATCTGTACAGATGGTTTACCATACCTACTTGAAAGAATACATCATGTTGTATTTCATGACAGATGGTAGGGTTTATCATATAAGACAAAATGCCATTCCTTTGAAGTATTTTGAAGAATTGGAGCATGTACTTTTCTTACTTCAAGTGGATGACAGAATAACAGAGACTGCTGCAAACTACTTAAAAGAACAGATTCAGAGACAGAAAAGGCTTTATTCTGTTAAGTCTGACAGCGGATATGTTCCAAAGTACAGAGATCATAATGGGGATATTGTTGATATGAAGCCTAATACTGCACAGATCAGAACGTATCTTGGTATTAAGGGACTTGAATTCAATCTTGAATCTGACAAAGCTTATGTCATAAGACTAGATCAGGAGTTAAGGAAAGCAAAGATTAAAGATCTCAGAGCTGCAATCTTTCAAACTGGTGAAGATACTGCAGAGCTTAAAGATGTTAAAAGGAGAATGATTGAGGAATTAAGATATGCTGAGAAATGTTTGTTGAAGAACTATCTCAGAACAACTCCTGACATCAGAGAGATCAGAAAATGAAGAAGCCAAGTCGAAGATCTACAACTGTTTAAATTCTGATGTTTATACAGATTGAAGTTGTTATCAGAAGTTAAAATTGGTAAAACTTTAAGGACTGTAAGTTGTAGTTATCTAGTCTATTTCTCATGCATTTGTACTTAATGTTTTTGACATCATCACATATCTGTTTAACTTGTATATTTTGTTAATTTACAAGTTGGGGGAGATTGTTAGATATATTTGATAATGTCATGGCTAATATGTCTTATGTTTAGCTTTCAGATCTTGTGTGAACATGATAGATCAGTACTTAACTGGTGATCAGTACTTATACTGGAAGTCAGGACTTAAGGATATCAGTACTTATATTATCAGGAGATAATCATCAGAAGATAGATATCAGAACTTAAGTGCTGAAGGACGATCAGATAAGGATAGTAGCTGATTAAAGGAAAGAAGATAGAGATAAAACATAAGAAGAGATATGCATGAAGAAGGAATTCCGTGAAGAATGGAATACTTGGAATAGAAGATATCTGATTGATATATTTTAGGAAGCAGAATTATATTCCATATCAATTAGCGATTATCTTGTAACTGTGTAGTATATAAACACAGGCATAGGGTTTACACTAGATGTGTTATCATATTCGAGAAGATTATTCATTGTAACCCTAGCAGCTCTCGTGATATTTGTTCATCACTGAGAGGTAACAGTTTCATATTGTAACAGAGTTTATTGTTTCAATTAAGTTTGTTACTCAAGTTCTTTAAGTTCGATTTGAGTGTACTATACACTGTATTCACCCCCCTCTACAGTGTGTGTGTGACCTAACACTTACTAACAACAAATTTCGTTTCTTGAATAAAAGGTACTTAAACTTGAATAGAATAGGTTTTTTTTGACGAAATGCAGGGATATATTAAGTTAAGCAATCAGCCAAAATACAGTCTTTCAATTCGACAGGTTCAGAACTCCTATCAAAACTATAACCTGGAAATAAATATGATGCTCTAGCTAGTTTATGAGCCACGCCAAATGGTGATCACATATGTTCTTTACTTTGTATAGCCTGAACTATAACTAGGCTATCAGACTCCAACTCCACCCGGGACCAGTTTTTGTTCTTTATCCAGCTGAATGCTTCCTTCACTGTCATGGCTTCAGCAATTTCTGGAGATGCCACTCCTTTGTGCAACACTGCTTTAGCCTGAATCTACTCTCCCTCACAGTCTCTAGCTACTATACCAAAGCCAAACTCCCCACAATTTTTAAAAATAGCCGCATCAACCATTACCTTAACTGTGTCAATCCGTGACTTAACCCAACACGAAGCTCCATCACCATCACCCATTGGTGACACTAGAGCAACACTCGACCTGGCTTGGGCTATTCTCCATTGTGTAAGGTACTCCTTTGTTGACTCAACTACTTTATCCTCTTGAGAACGATTTTGGTTCCACACTAACTCATTACGGGCTTTCCAAACTGCCCAACTTATAGTAGCAATTTCCGCATTTTTACCAGACTGCAAGAATTAATATATTTCAAAAACCAATCCTGGAAAACTAGTTACCTCATCTGTTTGAAATCTCGTAAGAACCCACCTCCAACACTGAGATGCAAAAGTAGACGACACCGGTGCATGATAGACTGATTCATCTCCACTTAGACAAACTGGGCACTCTGTTGTCACTTGAACATGCTTCTGCTGCAGTTGTACTCTAGTAGGAAGACAAGATGACAGGGCACGCCATAAAAGATTTAAAGTCTTTGGAGGAGCTTTAATCCTCCACACACTATCCGTATCATTATCATTCCAATAATTTCTTTGCATTTGCAATAGCCTGTACACACTACGGACATAATACACACCAGACTTTTCCATCTTCCAGTAAATGGAATCCTCTTTACTGTTTTCTTCTATACGAGTATTTAAAATACAATCCTGGTCCCTCTCCTCAAAAATATCCTGTGTAATCTCCATGTACCACTCTCTTCTACCCATGCACATAAGAGATACAACATTCCTACCCTCTATTGCTTCTGAATCAGTTTTGATATATGGATCATACTCATCTGCTAACCATGGTTGACCTCTTATCCAAATCCCCTCTCCTGAAGCAACATTCCACCTGATTCCCTTCTTAATCAAATCCCTCGACTCCCATATACTCCTTTATATAAAGCTAAAATTGCTTTCTAATGCCGAGTCCAAAAAATTACCATCTGCAAAGTACCTAGCTTTATACACTTTCGTTGCCAAACTGTCAAGCTTAGTAAGAAATCTCCAAGCTTATTTTCCTAACATTGCAATGTTGAAATCCCGGAAACTTCTAAATCCTAAACCACCAGAAGATTTATGCTTACTCAGCCTATCCCAACTCAACCAATGGATCTTCTTCCCACTAACTTGCGAAGAACCCCACCAATACCTTGTAAAAGACCGCTCTATGTCTTTCGAGATTTCCAACGACAACATAAATACATTCATAGCATATGTTGGTAGAGACTGCGCCACGAACTTGATTAAAATCCCCTTCCCAGACTTCGAAATCATTTTATTGTCCCAGCTACAAATTGTTGCGTTCACCTTGTCCTTTAAGAACCCCAGAATTACCGATTTATTTCTCCCAAGTATGTTAGGGAGGCCAAGGTACTTAGTCTGATCATCCGCTTACAACATTTACAGTCTTTGACATATATCCCTTTTGTTATAGGTAATAACATTGGTACTAAAAAACACCGACAATTTTTCAATGTTGATTTTCTGTCCCAAAACCTTCTCATAAAGGTGAAGTAATTCCAATACTTTGCCAGCTTCCTCCACATCAGCTTTACAATACACGTAACCATCATCCGCAAAAAGCATGTGAGAAATTACTGGAGCTCTATGACAAATACTCACTCCCCTGTGCCACTTCTTCGATTCATAATACCTAATTACAGACAATAGCCCTTCCGCACAAATGATAAACAAATATGGTGACAAGGGATCGTCTTGTCGAATCCCTCGGCTCGGACTAACAAGACCCATAATCTGATCACCATGAACTATGTTATAAGAACCCGTGGACACACACTGTAGGACCAGATGCACCCACCATGGACTAAAACCCATCTTTCTCAAAATTGCTTTTAAAAACTCCCATTCGATGCGGTATGCTTTATTCATATCCAATTTTAACGCCATATACCCATCTTTACCCACTCGCTTCCTCTTTAAGTACTGCATATTATCTGAAATTAACTATCGAGGAATAAAGGCACTTTGATTGTTCGACACCACCCTATCTAACATCCCTTTAGTCGATTAGCCAAGACTTTAATAACCACTTTCATCAAGACATTACATAGAGAAATAGGGCGTAATTCCCCCAAAGATACTGGGTTCTTCTTTTTAGGAATAAGAACAATATTAATATTATTTAATCCATCTGAGATTTCACCATCTTGAAAAAAGTTACTTACCAACTGCACCACATCATTACCTACAATACCCCAGTGTTTCTGAAAAAATGTCGTGGACATCCCATCCGGTCCAAGCGCTTTATCCAGGTGTATTTGAAAGATTGAATTCCGAACTTCTTCCGGTGTGATTGGCTTCATCAACTCATCATTTTGTTCACTAGTTATGGACTGTTTAACACATATAATAATTTCTTCATCCTCCGTTTGCTCCGCAGTGAACATATTCTGAAAATACCCAGAAATCAATTCCAATAAACCATTGTCCCACTCCATCCACTTGCCAGCTTCGTCCTTCAGTTTATGAAATCTATTCTTTGCGTCTTCGAGTCGATGCTGCAGCATGGAAATATTTAGTGTTTTTATCACCCGCTTGAAGCCATAACTGTTTCGATCGCTGCCTCCAAAAAAATCTCCCTTTGGTCCAGAATTAAGAAGAGGTGCTTTTTAATTTCACTATAATTCAACACAGATTGCGTCTAAAATTACAACTCTTGATCCGCGGACTAAAATTACCCGTTACATCTTTACCCCAACTCTCTAAATCTCTCACCACACTGCTGGATCTTTTGCAAGAATTAGACTTCTATCCAATTACGCCCTTTCCTAAATATTTTTGTATTTTTCTCATAAATCTATTTTAGCTCACCTTGTAATAAAAAGAGATCTTCCATATATATTAGACGTCAAAAGTATAAGACCAATTAAAATCGTAAATGCTAAAGTTCCCAAAGACCGAATTAAAAAACTAAAGAATCGGGTCAGTCAGCTAAAATCTTGTAATAATTTAGCTTAAAAAACATGATATAGTTATAAACATATCCGGCGATCGAGCAAGTGCAAGGTACCTATAATTACAAGGATATATGGGCAGAGCCTTTACAAAAATAATGCACTTTATGCATAGTACAAATTATAGCTTTTCTATGCATTCCCCAATAGTACTGATACAAAATAATTGATATTAGACGGTACTATTCGATAAACACTAACTCATATCTCAAAACCGGCCAATAATGAGCAGTGTAACACGATGTACTAATTTGTATTATAGTTGTAATCTTAAAATTTAATTTCTTAGTTCTAGTTGTAATAGCCGATACTCCCTCCATTTCAAAATATTAATACGTTTTTGACATTTTTGTTAGTGACTAAATTATTTTCTCCGGTCATATAATTTATACAAATTTTAGTTAAAATTTGATCAATTTATTAACTCCAGATTAGTAAAAATGAACAATTATTTTCAAACAGAACTAAATAGTTTACCTGATAACGGTATTGAAGATGAAGCTACTATGAGCACCTAAAACCTATAAAAGAAAAGGAAAAAAAAGGTTAAGGAGAGCCGCATATTATAATAAATATTGTAGACTCATAAATATGATATGAAATGATATTCAAGTTTGGTGAAAGATGAAAAGAATAGTGTCAATAGAGTAAGAACTTAGAAGTATGGAAAAAATAAGCAAATGCAATTAATTTTGGTTGCGTGGTACAACACTAGGGTACCCCATTGTGTAATATGACCCCATCCCCCCTCTTCCTCAACCTTTCTCTTATAAGAAGTCTCCTTTCTAGTTTTATAATCTGCATTGCATTCCATTCCATTCCTTTCTCCGTATATTCGCTTCCATTTTCTTGTATATATTCTTAACTTACATAATTCTCGTCAGCATTTAGTTTTGATTATTTGATCGAGTGTGTGTTGTACATGCCTTCAATTCAACATTGTCAACCGATTGAGTTTACAATGACGGTTGGTTCTGAGCCCGAGAGCAGCTCGAACTCGTTCTCGTCTTCGCCGTCTACGGTGTTAGTGGAAACGAAAAATGGTACGGAGAAGTCACCAGAACCGAACAGAAAACCGAAGAGAATGAGGGAAAATAGTAAACATCCGGTTTATCATGGAGTTCGAATGCGCAACTGGGGTAAATGGGTGTCCGAAATTCGTGAGCCTCGAAAGAAAAATCGCATTTGGCTGGGGACTTTTGCCACACCCGAAATGGCAGCTAGGGCGCATGATGTGGCTGCGTTAAGTATTAAAGGTAACTCAGCGATTCTAAATTTCCCTGAACTAGCTGACTCATTTCCTCGTCCAGCTTCGAATTCTCCCCGAGACGTTCAAGCTGCAGCTACTAAAGCAGCTGCCATGGAAAAATTCGATACTGCACTACCATCTCCGACTTCATCTTCATCCTCGTCTTTGTCATCTTCATTTTCACTATCCTCATTGGTTTCATCTATAGACTTATCAACGTCCGATGAATTAACCGAAATTGTTGAATTACCGAGCCTCGAATCATGTTTCGACTCGGTTAAGTTAAAGAACGATTTCGTATTAATCGACTCGGTGGACGGATGGTTCTACCCCCCTCCATGGTCTATTGAAAATGCTTATGATGGTGACTCTGTTGCTGATACTGGGGAGTTCAGATTCGAGTTTTTTTAAATTAGGGTTGATTTTAAATTAATTATTGTGTGGTTATGTAAAAATCTTTGTTTTGTTCTTGTAATCTAATTATTAGCCCTTTTAAATTTTTCTCCAAAGGGCTAATGAATTTCTTCCACCTTTGTGAGTGATGAGTGGGCTTTGATCAATCTCTCTGTATAACCTCTTGAATGATTTCTAACTGTATAGTTAGTGTTGTTGGGAATTTGGTATGATTAAATAATCAATGTGATATATGAAAGTAGGTGTATATGCAGTTGGTGTGTGTTTTTGGATAGTGAAGTTGTATGTGTGCAACATTTTGGCTGATTTTTGATTTGACATCATTTCTCCCCCATGTATTTTTGTGCCACAAAGTTCTGTTTAATCTTTCAATCAAATTATTAACCACTTTTCACTTAAATGATGTCTTTTATACATATATTCATATAAATGTTTATATAAAATCTGATTTTCCTTATTTAGTACTCAGTACATGATAATATAAGATTCAAGAAATAACGAAAAAATGTATAAATTTTATTTTTAAAAGTATCGGACACAACCTAAACTTGTAACTATTAATTATGAATGCGACGATGATGAAAATTATAAAAACTTAATTTGTAATAAATATTTATATAATTTAACATGTATTTTGGTGTTTAATAGGAACTACCACAACTTTCATTGTCTCTTCACAGAAGGAGGCATAGGTACAGATGTAAAAATGTGTAAGAAAGCTGGCTTGTACATTATGAATGGGTGATGGTGAGAGCTAACTTTCAACTTTAGCTTTAATAGTGACAATTTTCATCATTATTTAGGAAAACAATGTTTCCTCTTTGGACAAATAATATCTAGCTCTAAATCTTCCTCTGTAAAGTTTAATTACAAATAACTTTGTCCTATTTGAATAGTCTTGACTCCATCTCTTTGGATTCTTTCTTCTTTCATAGGTGAGAAATAGAGACGGATGCTAGAGGGCACAATATATAATATTGCATAGTTGCATACCCATAAATTGTATATTTATGATGTTTGGTTGGTAATAAGATAAGTTTTTTTTTAATTATATATCCCATTTAATTCTCTACATCATTTTTTTAAACGCTTTTCAATACTCATTTAAAGTATAATTATATTATTTTTTTTTTAAAATTTTGTTTTTTATTTATAAAAGTTTTTTGTTTAAACTTTTATTCAAAAAAAAAATTCAAAAAAACATTACAAAACTAGAGATCTCGAAATGCGTGCAAACAGTAACCATAGTGAAATCAACAGGGAGTATTTATTTGAAGTTTATAATGTTATAGTAAAAGGTATGTTAATATATATTATTTTAATAATGCTATTAAAAAGTGGAGTTATATATTCTTGAATTTGAGGATAACTGTTCAAAAATAATACTTAATGAGTTTACCAACAGTGAGGTGACATCATGTAACAGATGAAATTAGAATAATGGGTATTATATAGTTTTGAGGATATATATAGGGCATTGTTCTGCTGACAGTAATTTTTCCGTGAAAACAGTAATTATTGTTGCTCAGTTATATCTTTAATAATTTATATGTTTTTCACATTTTTAATACTATATTGTTATGCTGCAGAATTATCACCTGCACAAGCTAGCATGACCCTATATTTATTAATTACAGATATATTTACCTATTTGCTTAGAAATTTACCCTAATTTCTGCAGAAATATGCTTAATTTACTGTGATCATGATTGGGGATAACCAACCCTGTAGCTCTGAATTTGTAGGGTAATATCGAATACAAGTTTACACGGAAGACATACTACTCATAGGCTATATGCCAATAAAATAACTGTCATCTAAACAAAATTGTTTTACTACATAATTTTCAAAGTTTTATAAGTCATGATTCTGCAAGCACATATAATACATAGGTGTGTGGGGACGAAACTCCAGAAATATCTAGTTCGAATAAGGCATCTTGGTGGAGCTATTATACCAAGCAATTATAATTGTGGCATTGTTAAATCCATCTCTCCCCCAATCTCTCTCTCTCTCTCTCAATAATTACATTGTTGAACACCTCATTGATTATTAAGTGCGGTGTTGAATGCTCGATCTCTCCAGTCCCTTGTCTGAACTACAACCGAAGATATTATATTATAGTAATATTTAAGCCTTTTTAATGCTAAAAATAGTAAAGGATGTTTTATCCTCACTCTCACAGAGTAACTTTATTAAAATAATTATTGCAAAAGGATCTTTCATGTTAAAGAAATTAAAAGTGGTCATTGCTGTAACTTTTGTAAGCTAGGGTAATTGATCAAGAGAAATCAATATTACCCTTAATTTGTTTCACTTGTTGAGAACTGAAAACAGTACTGTATTGCCAATCAACATCTCTTTTTAAGTCTTCACTGACCAATTATATGCTTTGTATAGTTTTTACACTATTTCCTTATTGTGTGTCGGGGGTAAAGCAAGTTGAAGAAACGAAAGTGACACACCATCGAATATATTTCCACTGTTATATTTTATTACGTAAGTTACATACTTATATATAAAAAGTTGAAATTGTGTATATTGGTTAATCTTTTTGCAGAAGTGTCTTAATTCGGTTGGTTCATATATATATATATATATATTATCCGTCGTTTTCTTTCTTCTTTCAAAGTTTATGGCTTTTTGTCTGGGAATCAGAAGACTTTAACCTACTATTACATTCTATACATGAAATTATTAAAGAAAATGCACATAGTGACTTGTATATTCCCAACGCCGGACTCTAAACATGAAGATAATAATTTATATTGTTAGCTTGTTTATTGTATTTAGAAATTGTTATCCTCGATCAAAGATTTTAATTTTCTCATTATTTATGATGAAAAATATTTTTTTTCCAAAACTGCTTATAACATTTTATATTAAAAAATGCTACGAATTATGACATTTCAACCCCATCAGTGGAAAAAATAAAATATGCTATAAATTACGTTGAAAGTAATAAAAAAAGTTCTAAGTAATATTTTTTTTATATTTTGAGAGTTAATAATATTCATTAGAGATACTATAACATAAAAATGAAGTTAATTCTATTTAAGTACTAAATACTGTTGGGAAATGAGAAACCCAAATACTAAGGAGAGGGGGTGACTAGTTTGAGAATTTAAACTCTTTTCTCGAAACTAGAAGCACTCACAAAATCAACAAGTTATAACAACAAGATATGGAGATTTTATCAATTTACGTTATATAAGATATAAAAAAAATTGTGTTACAGCTTCTCAGAAAAATGAAGTTATTTTTCTTATCTTCTTCTCGAGAACAAGTTCTTGATTTGGCTCTCATAGAGGGAAAATATTATAAACAATTATTGCTCACTACAGTTTTCACACATCTAAAGATGGGATGAGCACACTATTAATACCGCCTTGTACTACACTTAGTGCTCATCCATTTAGAACAAATAATCTTATCCTTCTAGGGGACACGTAACAGCTTTAGAGGACCACCTCCTTTCCGGTATTCGCTCCTGATCTTTAGCTGTTTTCCTTATTTTCTTTTGCTCTAAGTTTCGCTGTAAGATTGACACATGTCCATTGACCATCTTCATGTAGAATATTTTGTAGTGATCCGTTTCTTCATTTCTGGTAATTTGTACCTCTATTTGTCCTGTTGTGTAGAGGTCGAGTGAGAATATCGTGAACTACGTTTGATTTGAATATGTTATCAGAGTTTAATTTGGACTTCTCGATGTAGTGTAATTATGCATTTCACAGTGTGACATTCTTCTTGATTTCTCGATGTAATGCAGAATTAGACTTCTCGATATAGTTTAAGTTTGGACTTTTCGACATAAGCCAACTTTGGATCATATCAGATTTTAGCTGTAAACTCTAATGGACTTCACGATATTGCCCTCCTAAACTTCACAATATTGGACTTAGACTTTTCTGCAACTTTATTGGTCTTCTATCTTCAATTTGCTACTTGAACAATCTTTATTGAACTTCTTCCAAATCGATTTATTCTATAACCATTGTGCACAAGAATGTTGCATGAGAAACTCTAAGTTATTATAACATTATCAGTTGTCTAGGATACAATCAGGACAGTACTGAAACATATCACTAAGATAAATGGTAATCTCCATTTGTTCATGCAAAGTAAATATTATAACTTGAGTAGACTTATTATGATGGTATAGATATGTCTTATACCTAATAGTCTCCCACAAAGTATGAGTAAGACCTTAGACACAATTTCACATCTACTAATAAGTCTACCATATATACATAAAAGTGATGAACATTAAAGTTATATGAATTTCAAATACAATGAGCTTACTTTGAATATTTGGGAGACTTAAAGAACTTGACTGCTCCATTCTTGAATTTTAAAATTGATATCAGTGTTGGTAAGATTTTCAGTGCTTATCACTTCTAGTTTTTTCACATTCTTGAAGTTTGACTTCTTCTGCAATCTTATGATTAAGAGAATTGATATCGTGACTTGTATCCGCCAAGTGATTTTTCTTCTGCTACAGGTTTTATGAAACTCCAGAATGATAACATAAATTTTGAATTAAGCTATTTATTCAATCTATAACGGATCCTGAATTTAAGTTTTAAAACACTGGTTCTCTAAATGGACTTTGTCAGCATATGTGCTTTAAGATCTTCTATAGCTCCACTTTCTGTTTTCTTCTTCTCTTATTTAAGTACTCCCTTTGCAGATTCCACTGCTCTCTAGTTTTATATTTGACTTTTCTCATTATTTCACTTTCTGTTCTTCTCGTTGACTTCATCTTTCTCCTTCTATTCTCCACCCTCTTTTCTCATCTTTCCCTACTTTCTCATCTAATCTTATCTTCCCCTTTAGGCACTACACCATATATTAGATATTGCAACCGGATTTTAAAATTTAGATAAAAAATGTTGTTTTTGATGGACACTTTCAGGAAAGTTTTCCAAAAACGTTACAATTGAATTAAATAAAATTGAATTTAGATATTATTGCAACGGTTATGAAAATGGTTGCCATTGTATACCAATTTTGGGCCTAAAATATGGCGGGCTTTCAAAATAGTAAGCGGGATCTTTGAATTATTTTACGGGGATATCAAAACATCTAATAAAAAATTATTATCAAGACAGTAATTCACTGAGAAGCCTAATAAACACTTAATAATACAAACAAGCCCAAAAAAACTCTGCTCCATAAAGAAATGACAAAGCATCGAGAAAATCAGATCGGAGACTCCCACAATGAATGTTCCAAGTTGTGATAATTTTCTTCCCCAAACAAGTCTAAATCAAAGATATTTTGAATGGTAGACTTGTTCGTTGTCTTCGCTGATCATCATCATCTTCTATGTTCTTCGTTTCGCAGTTTCGTTATTTTGAGGTGTTAATCGCTTCCTTATCATAATTTTTTGCTTGTTGCTGAAACAATCAAAAAACGCAGAGTTGGTTATTGATTGATGAATGATTTGATAGATTCGTGATTCGTAATAGAATCCTGGTTTATATCTCTGTTTACATCGTATTTTCCTTGATCTTCTTCATGAACACATTGTGTTTGATTAATTTTCCAGTAGAAATTAATTTGAGAAAAAGTTGGACATTAATCATAGAATACAGAACTAATGTTATAAGTTAGGAGGTTATCAAGTTTCATTCATTTTCGAAGACTATTTGTATTTTCAGAAACAAACACATCTGTATCCAAATCAAATCAAAACGTAAGCTAATATCCCAAGAATCTTGATAATATTTTAAAAGTTCCTTTAACTACATAAGCTAACTTAAATTTTGGTCCTTTCTCGACTTGGTTTCAATGGGAGTTTAGATCAAAAAAATAACTTAAGCACCTTGGATTCATTTTCTGGAGGAGGCATTGGACGTCTTGGGATATGCTCTCTTGGTATTGTACCTTTCATTAATGTGTCGATTGTGCTTCAACTTCTAACTCAACTCTACCCTAAGCTGCAAGATCTTCAAAAAAGAGAAGGTGAAGCTGGAAGGAAGAAGATACTTCAATACACTTGCTATACTTCGGTTAGATTTGCCATAGTACAGGTATGGACTTCATTTTTTTTTGTCGTTGTCCCTGTTAAGATGTTGAACAATTTTGCTCAATTTTTATTCTTTTTAAAAAATTACTCAACATATTCTGTGTGAAGCTATATTTATCTTTGATGTAAAGCCTATCTATTTTGTCAGGCTTACTCAATGAGAAACTATGATTGCGTTATTACATGCAGTTTTTTTAATTTTGATATATTTAGCAGTATAGAAAGTGTGAACTTCTACTCAGAGAAACATTTAAACTACAATGTGATTCCATCACCATATTATCTGAATGGATGTTGTGTTTGATGGCTTAATTAAGCTTACAATGTTTTGACCTTCTGCTTAAAGTATCCGGCATGTCTTATTTTAATGCGATATAACCCTTGCTGGATTTAAAGCTCAAGATTAGTAACAAGAAATTTAAGTTATGATCAAAATATTTAAATTATAAATACGAGAAGAACATTTCAACAAATTTGGTTAAGCTTTACGCTTCTAGGTTGGAGAAAGACTGATCATGTGAGCAAATGGCACATGGTAAAGGACTCTCAAAGCTCGAACTGAGCTTATGATTTCAGTTTTCTGTGTTTGCTAGTTTTCTGTGTGATTGACCCTCCTGACATTATACAGGCTAGTCATATTGGAGTCACGCTTGTGCCGAGGATGGAGACGAGACTGCCACAAATGGAGAAGAAGCAGTAGATAAAGAGACAGTTTGACTTAAAGAAAATTGAAGATGATTAACTATTGCACATTTTGGTTTATGTTGTTTTAACTTAAGATTGTGATCGTGTGTAAACTTTAATTTTGTTATTTTTGCTTAAAAATTTTGTATTTTTTTAGACTTGGTTTGTATGTTGATGTTGGAACAACAGTAGTAGTGGTAAACTGCTTTTGTATGGATTAATTGTTGGATTGTATATTGTGGATATACCAATTAAATTTGGTGGTTGTTAATTAAATATAAAGGTCATGCCAATTTTTTTTAAAAAAATTTGTGTTGCATTAGAGGGTTAAACAGTTGCCATATATTTCAAATTTGTTAATAAATTGGTTGCAATTAAGTCGAAATATGTTGCAATTAACTCGAAATATGTTGCATAAGTCTATGTACTGCAACAGTTATCACAAAAAAGGTAAGCAGTGTTGCCATAGGAAATCTCATGTATTGCAAAGTTATTATATTTGTTACTGTACATGTAAAAATGTTGCTATAAACTGAATTTGTAACTTTTTTATTCTGTTGCAATATGGTCGAAAATTAATTACCATAAGCCCTTATGGCAACAAGACCAAACGTTACGCCTCATTTTTCAATTTACGTTATCATAGACCCTATTGCAATGAATTTATGCCATATAGCAACACTTTTTTAGGGTTGCTGTAGGCAATCCATGGTATAGTGAAGCTTGTTAGTACTCTTGTGACTGATGCCTCTTCAGAGATGTTGAGATGATCAAGTTTTCAAACTCTGAAATAAATGAACAAGGAGATTAAGTTGAGAACTTTAGAGGTTGAGAGATTGCAGATATTGATGTCATCAGAAATGAACAGATCGAACTGAAACCAACTACATTAGTCAATACAATTTTTAGATCTTTATAACTGATCACAGAGTCACCATTAAACACTGGTGAAACCTCTTTATTTGTGATGGTATCATTAGATATTGCCTCAGCATGCATTTTCTAACCATCAAGATGTGGTTTCTGAGTGGTGAGTCAAGATGTCAAGCATCAAGTCACTTGAATTTTTTAGCTCAATAACTAAAAGAAAGGTTGAAGATCAATATTTGCATAATGGAAATTATTTTTGAGTTGCTTGAGAACAATATGGAGTTTTGACAATTTTCTTGTTAGAGAATAAAATTTCAACTTAGGATAAGTGATGCCTCTTTTCCTGAAAGGTACAGTTGAACTCACAAGATGAATGATTTAGATAGACTTAAAGCATTTTTTGAAAAAAAACAGTATCAAAATTATGACGAGAATTTATACGAATTTTCTGGCCATGAAGATTGGGTACTAATTCATCATATGGAGGAACATGTGGACGAGCAAATACTGAAGTAACAAAGGCATCATATGTCGGAAGCATGCCATTAAGAACACAGACAACCTTATCTTCATCCGAGATTGGTTGACCAATAGAACCCAATGAGTCAGAGATTCTCTTTAAACGACGAAGATAATCATGAATAGATTCTCCCTGTTGCTGCCTGCAATTTTATAATTCTTGTTTCAATTGATATTCTCAGGCCTTTGATCTTTGTGTAAAAGTATTTTTGAGCTTTTCCCAAACATTTTTTCAAGAGGAAAGACCGACGATTTTAGCAAGAACTTCTTCCGTAAGTGTAGCATTAATCCAGCTCAAAGAGAGGTGGGTCATGGAATAGTTCCATCGATATAACCCATAAGCTTTTGCCTTCGCAAGAGAAGAATAAACTGAGAATGCCAAAGCAGATAGTTGGATGCAGTAAGTTTGATCGAAATTAAAGTTGTAATGGATGATGGGGAAAAAGAAGGGAGGGTGTTGTTGGAAGCTGCCATGAGAATGACAAGAGAGGGTGAGAAAAGTGTATGTAATAAGATAAATGTGATCTTCAACAAGATCCGGGCTCTGATACCATAAAAATAAATGAACACATGAGTTAACTGTTCATACTAAAACACACGCGAAAATACACGCAAGCGTACGTGATCACAAGTAGTATAAGATTTAAGTCGAGTTCGTTCCCACAGGGATTGGTTTAGGTTAAGTTCAGATTATGCACTTATGCAACAATGTAAGATTATCGTTCACAACTAAGACAAGTAATAAGTTGAAGTTGATTAACTACTTAAGAGATTATACTAGCAAACTTAAACTAAGAGATTAAAAGTGAATTACTAATATGAGAATAAACATGGGATTCTAACTTCATTAAATACTTCATTCAAAGTTTATATCTTTATCAATAGCATGCGACGGTGATGATAACTAATCAGATAACACGAAACTAGTATACGCTGTAACATCTGGGAAATATCGTATAATTATTTATATCAATATATGAATATTATGTGAATATTATATGAATTTTTGGTGAATTATCTGGTGTTTGATAATAATATTTGGATGTTTGTATGTAATAAAATGTGAGTATGTTAATTTTAATATGTCCAGAATAAAATATGGATAATTAAGGTATTTTTCTGGTAATTTTTGGAGTATTAGATGATTTTATAATAATTTATGAAATTATTAATTATTTTCTGAATAATTACAAAATTATTTTATAAAGCCGGGAATCGTCCGACTTCAATCGTTTTTACGTTTTTACAACCCGAAACTCTTCCGAAAACTCCTTCCTAACCTAATCTGGTAATTCCGGACATTTTTCATGTTCTGACTTTTTCAATTCGGATTACGGTTTAACCCGTGCGCGGCCCGGCGCAAGATTTTCGATACGATAGTTACTTCGGAAATCAATAAAACCCGTATTTTCGAGAGACGGGATATTTTTATATTATTCTCGTATATAATATTTTATAAAAAGCTCGGTTTGGATAATTATCCAATTTTGGTATTAAATCGGATCGTTATTGCAGTTACTTAGCGGCTAAGCAACTAATTTAATGATCCAAAATGATCCAAAACGATCCAGAACGATCCAATATTCCATAAATATAAATAGCCTATTTCTTATTTCGTTTATTCCGTTTATTCATTTACAACCAGTTAAAATACCGAAAATACAGAGAAAACCCGAGAAAACCGATACGTTCCCGGGAATCAAACACACGAACGAAGGCGTTATCGAACTCCGATTCGGGCGTGCAGCATATCAAAACGAAGCTCTCGGAATCCTCTATCTGAATCAATCATCAGTTTCTTTCCAGAAATCACAGTAATTTTCTTATTTAATTATTTATATTCGAATTATTTGATGATTAAATTATGAATTTTTGTTCTTGATGTTGTTGATGTGATTTGATGCTTCCATGTTGTAGAGCATGTTTTTCTGGTCAATTTGGTATATAATATGTCAGATTTTGAGCTCTGCATCATGTAGAAAAGTTGGTTTGATTCTCGAGTTTAAGTGTTCTTGGTGTTCTTGAAGATTTCTGAGAATCAAACCCAAATTTGAGGGTGATGCAGACTTCAGAATTTAGAGTATGAATATCCGTTGTGAAGCCCTTGATGAGAGCTATCTGTTCGTACCTGTATCATCAACAGAGGTTGATCATTTAGTAATTTCGATTTTTTTCAATATTACTAGTTAAATTCGGTTTTTGATTTTGAATACTTGTTTGATGATTATGATGACTGAATATGATTGTACGTATTCTGAGGATTATTTTCATATATAGATTGTTAAATTTGGTTTAGTATTTAGTAAAAACGGGATTTTCGCCGGAAAACCGACTTGAATCCGTAAGTTTTGATCGGAAAACGATATTGATGGATCGTTGTTAGTTGTTGTTGGTTTAGATGAGTTTTTGGGATCGCAGAGGTCGTTTTGGCATCAAAACCCGGCTGAACCTGTACGTTTTAGCCATATTTTTGCTCGCCGGAACTCGGCCGGAAATCTGGAAAATTTCCAGAAAACCGGCGAGCTGCCGACCATGTTCTTCACTCTGGCCACCGTTTGATTCGGTGGGGAAGGTGACCCCAAATCCGAAACCTGTTTCTGTAATTTTACTTAATTACTTTTATTTCTATAAATTCAAAATTTTAATTGTAAATTCTAAAAATCTAATTTAAATTTGGAAAATTATTAATAACAATTTCTGAATTATGTTATTTATTTTGAAATTCGAATTTAATTATTTAATTATGTAATTATTTATCTAATTATTTATTAGTTATCTAATTAATTACTAATTAGGTAATTAATTAATAATTAGGTAATTAATTAATAAATAAGGATAAATAATATGATTTATAATCCGATAAATTAGTAAATAATACGAGTAACTCGTATCTATGCGAGTAGTGATTCGATAATGAGAATTATTATTCGAGCAATAGTTATTCGAATAATATTGCGGTAATTATTTGTATTGTATAATTAAATACCGATAAGTAATTGATTAACGAATCGTTTAAATTCCGATATTAATATATTAATTCGGTAGTATTCGAAAATAGTGTGTAGCTCGTATTTATACGAGTGATTAATCGTTGAGTTGATTTATAATTTGAGTAATTCGTAGTTATTCGATAAATAGCGTATCAGTTAATTAAGTTGATTGATTATTTGTAAATAATCGATCTAATCAAATAAATAACGATGAGTTGTAAATATTTGTAATAAATTGTGATTAATCCTAATAATTAGGGATTAATTATTTTAAATTAGTAAATAATTATCTATTAATTATTTACTAGTTATTTATTTATTAAGTGAGTAATTATTTCAATAATTAATCACATAATTTTCAATAAATCGTAACTTCTTCGTTTTAACTCCAAAAATTATAAAAAAATTATTTTTGACTTTGATTTTCTTAAATAATTATTTAAAAATATAATTAAGGATTGTTTAATTATAATTAATTATTTATAATTAATTATTAATTAATTAAATCTTGTTTAATTCATAATAATTCAACCGTTCGTCTGTTTGATACGAAACGAACGCCTCTAGACTCAGAAAAATATTCTGCTTCTATTAAAAATATTTTCAAGACCTAAATTCTTTTATATTAAAAGGATGTTTATTTCACGAATCATCCTGAGTCGGTAATTGATTGATAAAATGTTCTTTTTGACCCAATTTCAACTCTAAACATATCGAGACCTATCTTTTGACGATTCAACTTATATGTTACGTGAATTTACATGATTACATGTTATCTGGATAATATGATTACCTGTCCTATGTGTATGTATTATGCAAATAATGAGTCAGCATGTCTTTTGAATGCTATCTGAATGAGATGTGATTCTTATATATTATTATTATCGGACGGGTAGACGATAGGGATAAGTGTATAGACTAGTCAAATATATATTGTCAGTTCATTGAATAGTATTATTTGTGATAAATGCATATAGTATGAGACGTTCAAAGCCAGATAGAGATGGTAGGAGTGAAGCCTGATTCCGTGTAATACTGAAACAAGTGGATTTGGGATAAAGATAACCTAAGAAGGTAAATGATAAGAAAGGTCAAGTAGCTCGTCAAGGGTAGTACAGAGGCGACAGGACTGAGTGATATGTCAACTAGTTAAAGATCAGAGGGATTCTCAATTAAGGCAAGTATCTCTATCATCACTTATTGTTCAAGTGATATTTATTTTAAATTTTATCATGCAAATATTGCTTTCCCTATTCTCAGTTTAGAATCGATAAACATATCGCTGAATTAAATAATTCTGTTTATGCAAGTATTCCCGAACTTTCTTTTAAATACTGCAAGTATTCCTAACCTTTCTCTTTAAATACTGCAAATATTTATTCGCTCGTATTCTAAGTTCAGAATAGTTAACTGTTTTATATTTCGCTGCAATTACTCTTATTTATGCAAGTTCCTTTCACTATTATTTCTTTATCATCGATGGCTCTCTTGAGCAAGTACCCAAAGTGATTTGACATCAAAATACTCCACGGACTGGATGGTTACTATATATATATATATAAGGACCAGTGATGAGCTGGATCCTATGGGCCGGAGATGGACCGGACCCTTTAGGCCATAGTTGCCTGAGTACTCCTAATGTTGGTTGGGTCTATGCAGTTGGGTATAGATCCGCACTATCTCCTGACTGATCAGCAGGTTATAGTGCATATGTTGGTTTCTAGTGTTCAATCCAATTTATTGTTGTTCGCCATTAATGGCATTCCCTCTTGAAGTAAAATGTGATTATGGGTTAAAGTTATTCTTTTTTAGCCCTCAGTTTCGGGAAATTACAGTGTTTATAAATGAATTCGAGGTTCAGAGTGTTGCTGCAGCATTTGTTGCTCAGTGATATTTAGAATCTTGAATGAATTGGGATTTTCTTAATTATTCAACCCGTCCTTATCAGGCTGGTTTAGCAGGCTAAGTCTATGGAAACTTAGTCGATAATGATGGATACTGAATAGTTAGGAATTTCTTGAATGTCGTTTTATGAATAGTTAGTGCATCCATTGCTCAATTATGAGATGATACCAGAAGCTATTTTGAAAACACGCGATCTCTAAAAGCTCTGACAAAAATGTCATTATGTCCTTTGTGATTTATAGCAATACAAATCAAATTGATTTAAGCTGATAAAGTATATCCTTTAAATGATTTCGTGTTTCGCCCTTCAAAATATTTCAGAGAAATTAATGTTTAAAGACTCAAATTATATACTTGCTGGGCATTTTTGGCTCACTCTTGCTTTGTCAATTCTTATCTCTGCCAGAAACAGATAAGGACTAAAGTGAATAGCTTTGATAGACAGCAGAAGTTAGAGAAGTTTCCGTTGCGAGAGGTTGAAGGTGTTAGAAGAATGTGACAAGAGCATTAGTTCAAAGGTATATATACTTGTATTATAGTTGAAGTGAGTTATAGAAGGTTAGATTCTTGTTTCATACCATGACCTGTAAAAGATCCGGACTTAAGGGGTTATTTATTTATTTCTTTACTTTATGTAATAATGGTTTAGTAACACCAAATCTTGACCCCGGATTTGGGGCGTTACAGTTTGGCATCAGAGCTGCAGGTTATTGGTCACTGAAATAAGAATAGGTGAGAGTAAGATAGAAATGATAGGTAGTACAGGATAGGAAATACCCTAGGCATACTCAGGTTAAGTTGAGTTGAGTGCGAATTAGGGTTAGCAGATCCGATAAGGAGTGGGTAAGATAGGATTGATGAGAAAGTGTAAGGCGAATATCACATCATCATAGGTATATTGAAACCTCAGATCATACAATAATAAGAAATCGACGGATCGACGGAGACTGGGTATGTTACCCTACTTTTCATGTGGTTTTGAAAAAAAAAAAAAAATGCGATTGATTTTGTGAGCACTTGTGAAAGAGATGCTAGGTGAGTTTTAATACGAGTTGACTTAGGTATTAGGACGAGTTACACGTCGAAGGCAACCGGTGGATGGAAGCTGATAAAGAACTAACGTGCGCGTTTCGAAGGAACCACCGTTGCGAGAAGATTTTTATCACTTATCGGGAGCTGCATGAGGAATAATATTTACCTTCCTAGATATAGGTAAGATTAGCAAGAAGATGCGACCCTATTCACATACAGAACGTCGAATTGCGTGCGTGATTGTAAGCATAACGTCAAGAACGACGACAAGAATGTCAAAGACAGTCCTAAATGTCAGCGTTGCGGTGGAATTGTGAATAAAATGTTTTACGACGGCCAATAAAGTCTCGTTAACTAATAAGTGTGAGTGTAATCCAAGGAATAGTGAAAGAGGTACTGAAGTGAAGAGACCTTTATATGGGCATTCTTTTAATTAGACAGTTCATGGGTAAATCATAAAAATAGCAAGTAACTTATATAGTAATGACGACCAAATATTTGATTTTCAAAACTTTAAAAATGAGATTTCGGAAAAGATTTTCTTAATCAACTTTCAGAAGATTTTTGCATGAAATGAGTTTTACAAATGATTTGTCAAACTACTATTTATGTTCTTGTTATTATAAAGAGAAAATGATCCCAAAAAGAAGAATGGAATTAGACTCAGTGTTGTTATTCAAAGGGCCAAGTAGACCCATCAGCAGGAAGAAGGTTTAAGGTTGCTGTGAAGAATGAAAGTAAACGTTGTTTAATAAAATCAATAATTGAATCAACGTATTAAAATATTATTTCCCCACTTTATAAGATTAATAAAATTTAACAAGATTCGTGAATCGAACGAATGAAGGATGATTGAAGGAAATGGCAGAATCTTCCAGATAGTTGGAGAAGAATCGTATTTTTATCGATGAAATTGAGGCATTACGTGATCAATGGGTATTTTACATGACATAGATGAAATTTGAAGCCGTGATTTTAACTTCGGAACAACGCGATTAAGATCAAAGTATTGAAATAGTCGATGTGAAGGCGTTTCCAGGAAGCATTTTGAAGCAATGATGTGACTTGAATCGTGAACCTGTGTCCGCACGATCCTGAAGGCATACGTAAGTGAATCGTGGAAGGTAATCGGCATTGATATTCTTTCTTCTAATACGATAGCATATGTTCTTCTCGAGTTTAAATATGTATGAGTTTTTTTTTTCTGTTGATAAATCATATGAGGCGGAAACGAAAGAACATTCTTGTATCCCTCCTAAATTGTTGCTTTTCTCAAATTCTTGATTCCCAATTGAGACAACAGTGTTATGATATGACGCTTTGTCGAAATGACGAAGAGTCGGATGGGACGCCACCTAATCATGTGCTGTATGCCATATAGTATGAAAGACTGGCCATCTTAAGTACGAATATGGTTGTCTCATTCTTCACTCATTTTTCTTCTCTCAATTTTCTGATTTATCAGTTCTCCCAATTGTCAGTGGCATTGTTATTTCTTATTCAATTTTCAATCAAAATCATATTCACAAACTCTCCTCTTGCGTAGAGTCTGTTCTCTGACGATTTCAAAAGAAATGAAATAGTATAATACGTGGAATTATACAACGAACCTAGATACGACTGCAATTCGATAAATAATGGACATCTGCGAGCAAGGAAAATAGATGCACTAGAAAATATGGACGTGGCAAGGACATTAAGTCAGGCAGTGGTTCATGTTACGAGGATCTCATCAGTGACGGAAGTTCGATGTGAAGCCGTAAGTGGAGATGAAGCAATGGTGACTCGATTGTGAAACTTTTCAAGAAATAATAATCTAACGATTGAGTTTTTACCAGATTGTAATGGTAATAATGGAGACCATGCGCAGTTATCAAAATATAACCCGATTAATAATGGTCGGAAATAAATTAACAGAATCATGGAATCAAACCTTAAATTCATTAAGAACAATTCGTAATATTCTAAGAAAGGTATGGTTATATTAATCATTGTGGGTTTCAGATCCAATCCCAATTAATAAAGAGATATGCTATACTAGTTAGATGCTGATCAAAGGTGAATTGTGGGAATTGATGATTTGGTTGATGGAAGTGGATGTATACGATTGTGGATGATTTGGTTGATTAATGGTGTCGGCTTGAGTCCGACTGGTAGTCAATGGTGTAGGGGAAGTGCTGCTCAAATTTTCAGAAATTACCCTATAAGTTAAGAACAAAGAAGTATATGATCATTCTAGTCAGCATTCCAGATAATTGCAATCTCGGTTCTTGAGAAAGTTGTTATGACCAAACTGACTTTATGTAATTGGTCTTTGATTCCAGTTAGCTAGTTAGCACTTGGTTTAAGTGATCATTTAAAGGAGTTGATTGATCCACTTTGCCAACTAATGGTTAGTTAAATGGAAATCGATTCCAATTAGATTGAGTCAAGCTCTAACATAATTTCCAGATCCGAAATGAAAGATATAGAAATTTGAGAAAAAGTAATGGCGTTACCGTAAATTAAAAAGGCCTAGTTCAATTAACGTGATGTTATTGTAATCGGGTGTAAGGTGTGATCCAGAAGAATATTTCAAGACCTGAAGTGGTTGAATAGAAGTTGCTATAGAATAATGGAAAGCTCGCAAATTCAAGCATCCAATGAACGACGGAGATTGATGAAGTCCGCATGTGAACTCAGGAAAAGAGATGAGAATCAATGAAGAGAAGTCAAACACGTGATTTGTGACACGTCAAGTAAGGCTAAGAAAATAGCTACCGAGGAAATTCGATAATTTTGTTAGTAAAAATTTAAATAGTGTAAATAAAAGCCTTCATTCCAGTGGGAATTCAGGAATGACCTATTCAATAATAAACAGAGTAATATTACTAAGAAAAAGAAATTCGTTATGTATGAACAAGATAATGAATAAAGGGATAGGAAAAGTTAGAAATTAAGAGCAGGTTGATCCGACTTCTGGAATATACTGATACTTATTTTGTTGTTAAATATCAAAGGTGGTATTAATATAGATGATTGGTGTTGACTTCAGTATGGAACGTTGTTAGCATCAAAGTTCATATTTATATCTAATTTAATATGACAATAAAATTAGTATTAGTACCAGGAGTTCGGTTTTGAATAAAGTTATGGTTCATTCTATTCCAAATTAATATTCTATTTAAAGAGTAAAGGATTTCACTTGATGAATCTAATTGTTAATATTTAAAAGGAATTGAAAAATACTACAAAATGGTGAGTTAAATGCGATGGTCGAGATTGCCTTTTTAATTGTTAGTTTTAATATATTCAAAACATTTCGAAGCATTAAACGCCATAAGTTTAGTATATCAAGCGGATACGGAGTGAAAGTACAAGAAACCAACTAAAGGTTCTCGAATACGATTAAAAACAATTATAGGCCAGATTAACTAAACAGAAGGAGACGCGAGAAGTAAAGTTGAACAGTCAGGAAAATAGAAGGTGCATAATCGCAAATTGTTAAAAATTAGAAAGAAAATCAGATTGGTATAACTCAAGTTAGTCCATCAAAACAATGAGATAGATATAACGGTTACGAATGAGCTGACCCTTTTGTTATAGGCATAACGAGTTCCTAAGATATTTAAATATATATGGCTGAGGAAGGTAATTTAGTTCCCTACGTATAAAAAAATGAAGGATGATTCAGGTTATGTGAGTAATTGACAGATTTAATGTCAGTGAAAGACTGCTAAATTGTGATTAAAATAATGAGACCGAGGAATTATAGGAAAGGTACTTGGGGAATATTATAGTTAACGTCAGAAAGCCAATGCGCCCCAGTTCCCGTGCATCATTTACAAATGAAGAAGAAGATTACAGGAACGGTTACCCCCAGTGCGATAGGAAGTGATTACAAATTAGATTAATTGAACGAAGAAACATATGAGGACGAGATTCAACACCAAGTAACAATTGGAAATGCATGTAGGCACGAGTTACTAGAATTAGAAAGAAAAAGAGAATTAAGATGTGTTATGTTGTTCCTCCTAAGTAGTAAATAGACATGATAAGTAGAAGTGAGTTGGCTTCACCGTTACCCATACAGCGCATTCATAAGGCATTAATCTGTAGATATTCGGAAGGAGTAGATTAGCTCCAGTATATATAGGAGATGGAGAGTTGAATTGAGTTATGCAAGCAATAAAGAAAATATGATGTTAGCAAGAGGCTATAAAGGAAAGATTGGTATTATACGTTAAGGTTATGAAAAATTATGAGGTTGAGAGATTAACCTGAGAAAATGAAAGTTATATATACTTGAAAAATAATAGTATTATTCCTTAGCGTGATTCTGAGGACAGAATCCTTTTAAGGGGGGAAGGATGTAACATCTGGGAAATATCGTATAATTATTTATATCAATATATGAATATTATGTGAATATTATATGAATTTTTGGTGAATTATCTGGTGTTTGATAATAATATTTGGATGTTTGTATGTAATAAAATGTGAGTATGTTAATTTTAATATGTCCAGAATAAAATATGGATAATTAAGGTATTTTTCTGGTAATTTTTGGAGTATTAGATGATTTTATAATAATTTATGAAATTATTAATTATTTTCTGAATAATTACAAAATTATTTTATAAAGCCGGGAATCGTCCGACTTCAATCGTTTTTACGTTTTTACAACCCGAAACTCTTCCGAAAACTCCTTCCTAACCTAATCTGGTAATTCCGGACATTTTTCATGTTCTGACTTTTTCAATTCGGATTACGGTTTAACCCGTGCGCGGCCCGGCGCAAGATTTTCGATACGATAGTTACTTCGGAAATCAATAAAACCCGTATTTTCGAGAGACGGGATATTTTTATATTATTCTCGTATATAATATTTTATAAAAAGCTCGGTTTGGATAATTATCCAATTTTGGTATTAAATCGGATCGTTATTGCAGTTACTTAGCGGCTAAGCAACTAATTTAATGATCCAAAATGATCCAAAACGATCCAGAACGATCCAATATTCCATAAATATAAATAGCCTATTTCTTATTTCGTTTATTCCGTTTATTCATTTACAACCAGTTAAAATACCGAAAATACAGAGAAAACCCGAGAAAACCGATACGTTCCCGGGAATCAAACACACGAACGAAGGCGTTATCGAACTCCGATTCGGGCGTGCAGCATATCAAAACGAAGCTCTCGGAATCCTCTATCTGAATCAATCATCAGTTTCTTTCCAGAAATCACAGTAATTTTCTTATTTAATTATTTATATTCGAATTATTTGATGATTAAATTATGAATTTTTGTTCTTGATGTTGTTGATGTGATTTGATGCTTCCATGTTGTAGAGCATGTTTTTCTGGTCAATTTGGTATATAATATGTCAGATTTTGAGCTCTGCATCATGTAGAAAAGTTGGTTTGATTCTCGAGTTTAAGTGTTCTTGGTGTTCTTGAAGATTTCTGAGAATCAAACCCAAATTTGAGGGTGATGCAGACTTCAGAATTTAGAGTATGAATATCCGTTGTGAAGCCCTTGATGAGAGCTATCTGTTCGTACCTGTATCATCAACAGAGGTTGATCATTTAGTAATTTCGATTTTTTTCAATATTACTAGTTAAATTCGGTTTTTGATTTTGAATACTTGTTTGATGATTATGATGACTGAATATGATTGTACGTATTCTGAGGATTATTTTCATATATAGATTGTTAAATTTGGTTTAGTATTTAGTAAAAACGGGATTTTCGCCGGAAAACCGACTTGAATCCGTAAGTTTTGATCGGAAAACGATATTGATGGATCGTTGTTAGTTGTTGTTGGTTTAGATGAGTTTTTGGGATCGCAGAGGTCGTTTTGGCATCAAAACCCGGCTGAACCTGTACGTTTTAGCCATATTTTTGCTCGCCGGAACTCGGCCGGAAATCTGGAAAATTTCCAGAAAACCGGCGAGCTGCCGACCATGTTCTTCACTCTGGCCACCGTTTGATTCGGTGGGGAAGGTGACCCCAAATCCGAAACCTGTTTCTGTAATTTTACTTAATTACTTTTATTTCTATAAATTCAAAATTTTAATTGTAAATTCTAAAAATCTAATTTAAATTTGGAAAATTATTAATAACAATTTCTGAATTATGTTATTTATTTTGAAATTCGAATTTAATTATTTAATTATGTAATTATTTATCTAATTATTTATTAGTTATCTAATTAATTACTAATTAGGTAATTAATTAATAATTAGGTAATTAATTAATAAATAAGGATAAATAATATGATTTATAATCCGATAAATTAGTAAATAATACGAGTAACTCGTATCTATGCGAGTAGTGATTCGATAATGAGAATTATTATTCGAGCAATAGTTATTCGAATAATATTGCGGTAATTATTTGTATTGTATAATTAAATACCGATAAGTAATTGATTAACGAATCGTTTAAATTCCGATATTAATATATTAATTCGGTAGTATTCGAAAATAGTGTGTAGCTCGTATTTATACGAGTGATTAATCGTTGAGTTGATTTATAATTTGAGTAATTCGTAGTTATTCGATAAATAGCGTATCAGTTAATTAAGTTGATTGATTATTTGTAAATAATCGATCTAATCAAATAAATAACGATGAGTTGTAAATATTTGTAATAAATTGTGATTAATCCTAATAATTAGGGATTAATTATTTTAAATTAGTAAATAATTATCTATTAATTATTTACTAGTTATTTATTTATTAAGTGAGTAATTATTTCAATAATTAATCACATAATTTTCAATAAATCGTAACTTCTTCGTTTTAACTCCAAAAATTATAAAAAAATTATTTTTGACTTTGATTTTCTTAAATAATTATTTAAAAATATAATTAAGGATTGTTTAATTATAATTAATTATTTATAATTAATTATTAATTAATTAAATCTTGTTTAATTCATAATAATTCAACCGTTCGTCTGTTTGATACGAAACGAACGCCTCTAGACTCAGAAAAATATTCTGCTTCTATTAAAAATATTTTCAAGACCTAAATTCTTTTATATTAAAAGGATGTTTATTTCACGAATCATCCTGAGTCGGTAATTGATTGATAAAATGTTCTTTTTGACCCAATTTCAACTCTAAACATATCGAGACCTATCTTTTGACGATTCAACTTATATGTTACGTGAATTTACATGATTACATGTTATCTGGATAATATGATTACCTGTCCTATGTGTATGTATTATGCAAATAATGAGTCAGCATGTCTTTTGAATGCTATCTGAATGAGATGTGATTCTTATATATTATTATTATCGGACGGGTAGACGATAGGGATAAGTGTATAGACTAGTCAAATATATATTGTCAGTTCATTGAATAGTATTATTTGTGATAAATGCATATAGTATGAGACGTTCAAAGCCAGATAGAGATGGTAGGAGTGAAGCCTGATTCCGTGTAATACTGAAACAAGTGGATTTGGGATAAAGATAACCTAAGAAGGTAAATGATAAGAAAGGTCAAGTAGCTCGTCAAGGGTAGTACAGAGGCGACAGGACTGAGTGATATGTCAACTAGTTAAAGATCAGAGGGATTCTCAATTAAGGCAAGTATCTCTATCATCACTTATTGTTCAAGTGATATTTATTTTAAATTTTATCATGCAAATATTGCTTTCCCTATTCTCAGTTTAGAATCGATAAACATATCGCTGAATTAAATAATTCTGTTTATGCAAGTATTCCCGAACTTTCTTTTAAATACTGCAAGTATTCCTAACCTTTCTCTTTAAATACTGCAAATATTTATTCGCTCGTATTCTAAGTTCAGAATAGTTAACTGTTTTATATTTCGCTGCAATTACTCTTATTTATGCAAGTTCCTTTCACTATTATTTCTTTATCATCGATGGCTCTCTTGAGCAAGTACCCAAAGTGATTTGACATCAAAATACTCCACGGACTGGATGGTTACTATATATATATATATAAGGACCAGTGATGAGCTGGATCCTATGGGCCGGAGATGGACCGGACCCTTTAGGCCATAGTTGCCTGAGTACTCCTAATGTTGGTTGGGTCTATGCAGTTGGGTATAGATCCGCACTATCTCCTGACTGATCAGCAGGTTATAGTGCATATGTTGGTTTCTAGTGTTCAATCCAATTTATTGTTGTTCGCCATTAATGGCATTCCCTCTTGAAGTAAAATGTGATTATGGGTTAAAGTTATTCTTTTTTAGCCCTCAGTTTCGGGAAATTACAGTGTTTATAAATGAATTCGAGGTTCAGAGTGTTGCTGCAGCATTTGTTGCTCAGTGATATTTAGAATCTTGAATGAATTGGGATTTTCTTAATTATTCAACCCGTCCTTATCAGGCTGGTTTAGCAGGCTAAGTCTATGGAAACTTAGTCGATAATGATGGATACTGAATAGTTAGGAATTTCTTGAATGTCGTTTTATGAATAGTTAGTGCATCCATTGCTCAATTATGAGATGATACCAGAAGCTATTTTGAAAACACGCGATCTCTAAAAGCTCTGACAAAAATGTCATTATGTCCTTTGTGATTTATAGCAATACAAATCAAATTGATTTAAGCTGATAAAGTATATCCTTTAAATGATTTCGTGTTTCGCCCTTCAAAATATTTCAGAGAAATTAATGTTTAAAGACTCAAATTATATACTTGCTGGGCATTTTTGGCTCACTCTTGCTTTGTCAATTCTTATCTCTGCCAGAAATAGATAAGGACTAAAGTGAATAGCTTTGATAGACAGCAGAAGTTAGAGAAGTTTCCGTTGCGAGAGGTTGAAGGTGTTAGAAGAATGTGACAAGAGCATTAGTTCAAAGGTATATATACTTGTATTATAGTTGAAGTGAGTTATAGAAGGTTAGATTCTTGTTTCATACCATGACCTGTAAAAGATCCGGACTTAAGGGGTTATTTATTTATTTCTTTACTTTATGTAATAATGGTTTAGTAACACCAAATCTTGACCCCGGATTTGGGGCGTTACATACGCTATCTTTCGATATACGTACACCCTACTACTAAACATCCACAATCAAGATATAAGTTGAGTAGATACCAATTATGCTTAGACCCTTTACGTCTATAGATAATGAAAACATAACGGTTGAAGAGCAGGTTATCTATTATAATTACATAGGGTGTGTAAGATGGTTAAAATTTCCCACGAATTATGCATGTCAATTCATACATAAACATATGCTAGCATGACAAGTTCTGAACCTCTATATTCACTGTCGCTTCAATAGAGATTAACAAAAAATCTTAGATGTTAGCTACGCATCAAAGACGAATAAGCACAACCAAACTAGGAAATCATAAATCACCACACACTAAAGATTTAGAAAATCAACTATTGAAATCCATATGTAAATCCTCTAGAACCCCATGACAACGATTAGTTCATGATCGAACACATCGTCACCATGGGTTCCAATGAAAACATGGTAATAAATAAGTTTAGAATACTACGATAGAATATAAAAGTAATAGGGTTTAGAACAAAGCAAAACAAGCATCCAAAAGTATCGCCTAAATCGAAGAATACAAAAGTATGAAACTAAATCTTCTTCTCCTTAGTATCCAAAAGTATCGCTAAATCGAAGCATCCAAAAGTATCGCCTAAATCGAAGAATACAAAAGTATCGCCTAAATCGAAGAATACAAAAGTATCACCTAAATCGAAGAATACAAAAGTATGAAATCTCTTTTTATCTTTATATAGGAGTCCCAAGTGGACCTGGACTCTTAAAATCATCAAATTCCACTCAAAACAGGATTCTGTAGCATTCTGGCGGGCGTGTTGGAACAGGCGCGGGCGCGCTCTGTTTCTGCCAAATGGGCGCGGGCGCGCCTGGCCTATGTGATTTTAAGCAGTTTCTTCTTTTGGCCGTATCTTGAGTTCTGCTCATCAGGATTGGGCGATTCAACAGCCCACACGAAGATAACAAGATTCTCTTTAATTTGAGAAAGATCCAGACTTCAAAATCTGATCTCTTATCAGCATAAAATCATTTTAAAGCTCCCTCTTATTAGCATAAAAACATTGAAAAACTCCTTTCCTCCTTCTGACTAGTGCCCTGCAATGAGTTAACAAAAAAACACATTAAAAACACCACATACTTGAGTCCAAGACACCAATTTAAGCCGATATGAAGTGTTCCAAGTGGATATAAATTCCACTTATCACACCCCCAAACTTAAATTGATGTTTGTCCTCAAGCATAAACAGACTCAACACTAAAAACAAAATAATGCATGAATGCAACTACATGAAAATGCAACGATCCCTTCGAAATAACTATAACCATTCAATAAGCAATGTTTCTAAGAATGCAATTATTCGAGAGAGAGTTCAACTAAATCCCGCAAACCAACTTACAAGCTAGAAACGTGTGTGTGTGTGCGATGCTTAACAGATTTACTCTCCATACTAGATCAATAACTATATCTTATTCTTCACCAAAACAATCACAAGTTTATAAATAGAATAGACGTTAAACACATAATGACTCACAACACCTCATTTTTACTAAAGTTATACGAGGATTCATGCTATAACATAGAACACATCACAAAACAAATGCTTATTTGACCGTGTAATGAATGAGGTCCCAAAAGACTTATATAATAATACCCATATAGCGAGCTTTAGGTTAGCGGATCCCAGACCATACAAGCCTTAGGTCACTAGGCACAAAGTCCCCTAGAACTTAATTGCTCGACTATTAAAGAGCTCACTCTTGGTCAATTCTGCATATACTAACAAAAAAATTTCTTCTCATTTTTTTCCTTTTTCTTCTTTTTTTCTCTTTTTTTTCAATGATTTCTGAATGAGTGTGTTTCGCTCCATCTCATTCAACCCTAGACTACTCATAAAATATGAGCCGGCTACTAGACAATTGACGCCTAACTATATTCACAATAACCGATGATATCCAAGTTTTTCTCCAGTTTAAAAAAATCAGTGTTACTTCGACATTACGAGAATAGAACAAATTCTAAGTATATCCAAGTGATTAAATCTTAACAAGCAAACAAGTATGATTATGATCTAGTTCGAAAGCAACCTATAAGACTTGTGAAAAAACTTTATTTCTGGGCATGCAATTCAATTCATTAGGACTTAAACATCCCTCTATTCGACAGCACTACACTCAAATTAACATCAACAAATCAATCAGAAACAGCTCAACCTAAGGGATCATGTTATATGCATGCAAATACAACTACATGGACTCACATACAAACACGAACAATTATGCAAAATAAAAACGCAAACAATTATATAAACAATCATGCAAAAATACGAATGAACTACTACTAAACATGTAATATGAATCTATATGGACACAACACACACTACTAATCCTTACATTATCACCCCCAAACTTAAAATTTTCAATGTCTTCATTGAAGGCAATAATAAGGATACAAGACATACCTAGTCGTCAGCAGGATCACCCTGCTCGGGTGGAGGATCAGGTGGTCAATCAACCTCGACACCCGTGTCTCGGAAAACAGTACCGAGACCGTATGTCAAATCTTCAACAAAACGTCGGTGGATGTCATGCATGGCCTCAATATGCCGAATCAACCTTCTATACTGCGCATCACCAAAACCAAACCTATCAACTGTCTGTGGTGCACGAGAGGGACCCTCTGTAAGCACGGGAGGAATCGGCTGGTCACCCTTTAGATTATCATAGATATATTCCAACCCCTTTTCAGGGGGTGCACCTAAAAATGTATAACTCAAATGATCTGACCGCGGTTTGAGCCCAAGTGTGGGAGCTTCTTTAATAGACGCTCCTGAGAAATTTTCAGCTCTGCTAACCCAAGAGAATCAAATGGCATATCCAACTTCCTCTTCCACGGAGGTGCATTCAAAACCTGTAGTTGTTCTACTCCTTCTTCATCTTCAATAATTGATTCCCTTATTAAGGATCTCTCTAAGGTATCTGACTTTGGCAATTGCTCAAGCTCCGAATTCTTGACAGAGTTGACCCGCTCTACTTTAAAGCACTCCTCTTTATCTGTGGTTAAATTTATTACCTTAAACACATTAAAAGTGTCCTTATGATCTTGAACCTTCATCGTAAGCTCTCCTTTTTGCACATCGATCATAGTTCGGCCTGTAGCGAAGAATGGTCTTCCCAAGTTGATGGGAATATTCTCATCTTCCTCAAAATCCAAAATTATAAAATCTGCAGGGAAGATGAGTTTGTCCACCTTGACCAAGACATCTTCCATTATACCTCGTGGATAAGTGATGGTCCGATCCGCCAACTGTAAGGACATGTTTGTCAGTTTTGGCTCAGGCAAACCAAGTTTCTAGGAGACAGTTAATTTCATTAAATTAATGCTAGCTCCCAAGTCACATAAACACTTGTCAAAAGACAAGTTTCCAATAGTACAAGAAATAATGAAGCTTCCAGGATTTTTAAGCTTCGGAGGCAATTTCTGTTGCAGCACAGCACTGCACTATTCCATTAGAGCAACAATTTCCAACTCCTCAAGCTTCAACTTCCGATATAGAATACCCTTCATGAACTTATCTTAGCTCAGCATTCGTTCTAGAGCTTCTACAAAAGGTATGTTGATATGCAGCTTCTTGAAAACCTCCAAAAATTTGGCAAATTGCTTGTCGAACTTATGCTTTTTAAGCCTTTTAGGAAATGGGGGAGGCGGATAGCCTTGTTTCTCCCATGTATTCTGCTCAGGAGTAGTGTTTTTAACATATTTTTTCTTCATTTCGGGTTCGCCATCCTTTTTCACAACTGAATCAACAATTTTTTCACTTTCTAAAATTGGCAAGGGCGCGGGCGTGCTAGATATGGGCGCGGGCATGCCTGCATTATGGAATTTTTTTTCAGAATCTTCATCTTGATGATTTTGAGGGTTTGCGACCTTTCCAGACCTTAAGGTGATTACATTAATCTGTTCTTTGACTTCCCTCTTGCCTGGATTAGCTTCTGTATCACTAGGAAGAGTTCCTTGAGGTCAACTCAACAGTGCATTGGCAATTTGCCCTATTTGGTTCTCTAGAGTCTTGATTGAAACCTCTTGGCTTTTGCACATAAGCCTCAACTCCTCCAATTCAGATTTTTCATTAACAGATGGACCAGGACCTCCATGAGATTATTATTGCATCCCCTGTGGTTGAACTGATGTCTTGGTACAAACTGTTGTTGGAACCCAGGAGGATTGAATTGCTTATTTCCAAACTGCTACTACGGCTGTTTCATTGCATTCTGATTGTTAATCCAGCTAAAGTTCGGATGATTACGGTTGTTAGGGTGTTACGTGGCAGGAACTGGCTACTGCAGCCTCTGAAAGTTGCTCACAAGCTGAGCTGATTCACAAGATTTAGCACAATACTCCGTCGCATGCGCACCTGCACACAGCTCACAAACACTGGCTATCTGATTAACTCCATAGTTGGCCAGATAATCGATTTTCATAGCTATCGCCTTTAGCTAAACAGTGATAGCCGTAGCTATATCCACCTCAAGAACTCCTGGAAGATGAGTTTGTCCACCTTGACCAAGACATCTTCCACTATACCTCGTGGATAAGTGATGGTCCGATCCGCCAATTGTAAGGACATGTTTTTCGGTTTTGGATCAAGCAAACCAAGTTTCCTGGAGACAGATAATGGCATCAGATTAATGCTAGCTCCCAAGTCACATAAACACTTGTCGAAAGACAAGTTTCCAATAGTACAAGGAATAATGAAGCTTCCAGAATCTTTAAGCTCCAGAGGCAATTTCTGTTGCAGCACTGCACTCTTCCGTTAGAGCAACGGTTTCCAACTCCTCAAGCTTCAACTTCCGAGATAGAATACCCTTCATGAACTTAGCCTAGCTCGGCATTCGTTCTAGAGCTTCTACAAAAGGTATGTTGATATGCAGCTTCTTGAAAACCTCCAAAATTTTGGCAAATTGCTTGTCGAACTTATGCTTTTTAAGCCTTTTAAGAAATGGGGGAGGCAGATAGCCTTGTTTCTCCCATGTATTCCGCTCAGGAGTAGTGTTTTTAACAGATTTTTTCTTTGTTTCCGGTTCGCCATCCTTTTTCACAACTGAATCAACAATTTTTTCACTTTCTAAAATTGGCAAGGGCGTGGGCGCGCTAGATATGGGCGTGGGGGTGCCTGCATTCTGGAATTTTTTTCAGAATCTTCGTCTTGATGATTTTGAGGGTTTGCGACCTTTTCAGACCTCAAGGTGATTACATTAATCTGTTCTTTGACTTCCCTCTTGCCTGGATTAGCTTCTGTATCACTAGGAAGAGTTCCTTGAGGTCAACTCAACAGTGCATTGGCAATTTGCCCTATTTGGTTCTCTAGAGTCTTGATTGAAACCGCTTGGCTTTTGCACATAAGCCTCAACTCCTCAAATTCAGATTTTTCATTAACAGATGGACCAGGACCTCCATGAGATTGTTGTTGCATCCCCTGTGGTTAAAACTGATATCTTGGTGCAAACTGTTGCTAGAACCCAGGATGATTGAATTGCTTGTTTCCAAACTGCTAGTACGGCTGTTGCATTGCATTCTGATTATTGCTCCAGCTAAAGTTCAGATGATTATGATTGTTAGGGTGGTACGTGGCAGGAACTGGTTGCTGCAGCCTCTGAAAGTTTCTCACAAGCTGAGCTGATTCACAAGATATAGCACAATACTCTGTCGCATGCGCACCTGCACACAGCTCACAAACACTGGCTATCTGATTAACTCCATAGTTGGCCATATAATCGATTTTCATAGCTATCGCCTTTAGCTGAACAGTGATAGCCATAGCTGTATCCACCTCAAGAACTCCTGCTACCTTGCCCTGTGGCATTCTCTGGGTTGGGTTCTGATATTCATTTGTAGCCATCATCTCGATCAGCTCATAAGCGTCCTCATAGCTTTTAGCCCATAGAGCTCCACATGATGCTGCATCGAGCATAGGTCTCGACTGTGCTCCCAACCCATTATAAAAGCAATTGATCATCATCCATTCAGGCATTCCATGATAAGGACACTTCCTAAGCAACTCCTTATAGCGCTCCCAAGCTTCACATAAAGATTCACCCGATTGTTGCGCGAATTGAGTAAGAGCATTCCTAATTGCAGCTGTCTTTTCCATAGGGAAGAATTTAGTAAAGAATTTCTGAGAAAGATCCTCCCAAGTCGCAATAGACCCAGATGGTAGAGAGTGTAACCAAATATTAGCTTTATCCCTCAGAGAGAATGGAAAAAGTCTCAGTTTCACAACATCTTCAGAAACATTATTGAACTTGAAAGTGTCACGGATATCGATGAAATCCCTAATGTGCATATTGGGATATTCCGTTGGAGAACCCCCAAAGTGGATTGAATTCTGCACCATCTGAATTGTGCCAGGCTTGGTCTCAAAGGTATTAGCTGCAATAGCTGGCCTAACAATGCTAGATTGAATGTCATTGATCTTTGGTTGAGAAAAATCCATCAACGCTTTCGTTGGTGCTGCTGGTTCTCCCATTGTAATGATCACTTCTTCTTCAACTTTATCAACTTCTTCAAGAACTTCTTCTTCCACTTCTTCAATAGTTTTCGTAAGAGATTGAGAACGTGTTCGCATACACGCTCTCTCGAGTACCTGAAATACAAACAAGTAAATCGTGAAAATAAAAGAATCCGAGTCAGTGAACTTTAACGACCACTAATGTCAAGCACATAAACTAAAAATTAACACCGAGTCCCTGGCAGCGGCGCCAAAAACTTGTTCGCACTAAAACACACGCAAAAATATACGCAAACGGATGTGATCACAAGTAGTATAAGATTTAAGTCGAGTTCGTTCCCACAGGGACTGGTTTAGATTAAGTTCAAATTATGCACTTATGCAACAATGTATGATTATCGTTCACAGCTAAGACAAGTAATAAGTTGAAGTTGATTAACTACTTAAGAGATTATACTAGCAAACTTAAACTAAGAGATTAAAAGTGAATTACTTATATGAGAATAAACATGGGATTCTAACTTCATTAAATATTTCATTCAAAGTTTATGTCTTTATCAATAGCATGCGATGGTGATGATAACTAATCAGATAACACGAAACTAGTATACGCTATCTTTCGATATACGTACACCCTACTACTAAACATCCACAATCAAGATATAAGTTGAGTAGACACTAGTTATGCTTAGACCCTATACGTCTATAGAATTTGAAAACATAACGGTTGAAGAGCAGGTTATCTATTGTAATTACATAGGGTGTGTAAGATGGTTAAATTTACCCACGAATTATACATGTCAATTTATACATAAACCTATGCTAGCATGGCAAGTTCTAAACCTCTATATTCACTGTCGCTTCAATAGAGATTAACAAAAAATCTTAGATGTTAACTACACATCAAAGACGAATAAACACAACCAAACTAGGAAATCATAAATCACCACACACTAAATATTTAGACAATCAACTATTGAAATCCATAAGTAAATCCGCTAGAACCCCATGACAACGATTGGTTCATGATCGAACACATCGTCACCGTGGGTTCCAATGAAAACATGGTAATAAATAAGTTCAGAATACTACAATAGAATATAGAAGTAATAGGGTTTAGAACAAAGAAAAACAAGCATCCAAAAGTATCGCCTATATCGAAGAAGACAAAAGTATGAAACTAAATCTTCTTCTCCTTAGCCGTCTCGTGTGCTCTAGGTCATCTTAATGTTCTCCCTGGCTTCCTTGTTGATAAAAACGTCTTTTAATCTTTATATAAGAGTCCTAAGTGGACCTAGACTCTTAAAATCATCAAATTCCACTCAAAACAGGATTCTGTAGCATTACGGCGAGCGCGCTCTGTTTCTGCCAAACAGGCGCGGGCGCGCCTGGCCTCTGTGATTTTCTGCATTTTCTTCTTTTGGCCGTATCTTGAGTTTTGCTCATCAGAATTGGGCGGTTCAACAACCCACACGAAGATAATGAGATTCTCTTTAATTTGAGAATGGTACAGACTTTAAAATCTGAACTCTTATCAGCATAAAATCATTATAAAGCTCCTTTCCTGACCTCTTATTAGTATAAAAACATTGAAAAACTCATTTCCTCCTTCTGACTAGTGTCCTGCAATGACTTAACACAAAAACACATTAAAAACACCACATACTTGAGTCCAAGACACCAAATTAAGCCGATATGAAGCATTCCAAGTGGATATAAATTCCACTTATCATAAACTCAACACCTTGTATGTTCGTTATTCATTATAATGCTCTGTATTTTATCGAGTATATTTACAAACTAAGAGCCCCGTACTATATGGGTTAACTATGTACATTTCTATCTTAGTAACTGAACTTATTATTTCATAGTATTTCTATAAGTTTATTCTATATAATTTTATATTTACCTGGTTGAACCTTATCATTAGTACTAATAACACGTGTTGTGTTATCATGTGCCTTTCGTGTCCATAATAAATTATGAGAATTTTGGAGGTGGCAGGTAATCGAACCTGAGTCCTCCCTCTACCTGAGCTCTAATACCAGTTGAGTAAGCAGCTCATCTAAAATCTTAAGGTATTAGAAGAAGGCCCAATCGGATCTATATTCTAACACTTTCTTCTTTTTTATTTCATTGTATTAAGAAGGGTCTTTTGGAACAAACCTCTTTGGTATGGTTGTTGTTCCTTTAGTTGATTCAAGAACCTCGGTTTGAGGAATAAATGGACCAAATTTCAAGATTTCAAGATACAAAGGGTTTGAGACTTTGATGAACTCCAAAATGCATAGTGCTCCCTGTCAAATTTTGGGATCTTGCTGCAGCTTAGTTTTTGAGAACTCATATTTCTGAAAGAGCTTTGACTTTATATTTGTTTACATCCTGCTCTGATACCACTTGTTGGAAAACAAGGAACCAAAATACTAGGTAGAGGGAGGTGAATCACTAGTTTGAGAATTTAAACTCTTTCTCGAAACTGGATGCACTCAAAAAATTAACAGGTTATAGGAACAAGACAGAGAGATTTTATCAATTCACTTTATATAAGATATAAATAAATTTTGTTACAGCTCCTACGAAAAATGAAGTTGTTTTTCTTAGCTTATACTCCAGAACAGGTTCTTGAGTTGGCTCATAGAGAGAAAATATTGTAATCAATTTTTGCTCATTGTTTTTGCACAGCTAAAGATGGGATGATCACACTAATAATGCCTTGTACTACACTTAGTTCTCATCCATTTACAAAAAATAATCCTATCTTGCCAGAGGACGCGTAACAGCTTTAGAGGACCACCTCCTTTTCAATATTCATTCCTGATCTTTAGCTGTTTGGCTTGTCTTCTTTCGCTCCAAGTTTTACTGTAGGCTTGACACATGTCCATGGACCTTCTCCATATACAATATATTGTAATGATCTTTTTTCGTTACCGGTAACTTGTACCTCCATTTGTCTTATTGTGCAGAAGTGATATAATATATTTATATATATATATTATATGATTTTATTCTCATATTACATCTATTTTATATTTATTTGGATATTTATTTAATAGGTTTTGTTGTTTTATTGTAGGTTACAAGGAAATTATAGGCTTGGAAGAATTTGGAGCAAAAGGTCCTATATTGGAGTGAAAATAGAAGAAAATTCGTATTATTGGACTACACGGGCTACAAATCCTATTTGAGCCGTATCTAGAGATCTAGAAGTCCAATTTTGATGATCTTACAGTCCACACGAAACCCACGGAATTCTGTTTAATTCATAGATGGTCCAGTAAGGAGAATCCAGCTGGAGCAGCCCAGAAACTGCAGTGAACAGACATCCAAGAATTTTTATTAAAGAATCCTACTCGGTCTAGAAGTTTGACTTGTAATTTTATTAGAATACGAAAATATTTTTATTATTAGACAAGACATCATATTTTAATTGGAGATTTTTAGACATATTATTAGATATGTATTATTGTAGAGTAGAATATAGTTAGGGTTTATGTACAGTTCTACTTAAAGAGATAAGCCATGAATTTTCATCTTGTGACAGGATTGAATATTACAGGTTTTCTTATCTGATTTTCTTACATATTATTGGTTTAATTATGTTTCTTTTTTGTATTAGTTATTTTAATTTTTTAGTCATAAGTGAGTAGTCATTTTCTAGGGTATAGAGGGGAATCCATGTTTGTATTATAACATTGACGTAATTTTCACAGTGATTTGATTGATTATGGCTAATTCTAGTTGATTATTTTTAATTATTAATTTGTGTAATCGATCGATATAATGAATTAATTATATGCAAATAAGAGTAATATATCGGGAGATTTTACTCACTAGAGACACACATATGATTGGCAGAATTGAAAGTGAGAGCGAGAGGATTATTGAATATCTAAGAGCGTTAATGCTCGGGAGAGATTAACAATTGCTTTAATTATCTAATTAATTAAATTACAAAAAGTTATTTATGAGTAAGTGTGTTTTGAGAGTGTTATTACTTGAGAGAAATTAACGTATACTCTAGTTACATGACCATTTTAGTGACTTTATCTTAGAAGCCAGTTGTTGTGTGAGCATGGTGGACCTGATTGCCCTAGGGTTCTTATTCCTTGTTTAAAATCTAATAGTTTAGTGTTAATTTGTTTAGTTCTTAGTTAGTAAGATATTATTTACACAATCGTTTTGCTCTTGAAACAACCTATAGTATTTGGGTCAAAATTGATAGAACTTGTCTCCTTGTGAATACGACCTGCACTTTCCACCTTGTACCAACAATAGACACCGTGCGCTTGCGGTTAAATTAAAATAAACACATCAAGTTTTTGGCGCCGTTGCCGGGGAGACAACTAATTTTTGTTGGTGTTTAATTTGGTTATTTAGATTGTTTATGTTGTCTCATTGGAACTTTGATTCTGATCGAGGCGAGTTTCACTGCTTTCTTGGCTTTATTGAGTGTTTTCAGGTTTGCAATGGATGAAGATGATAGGTTTGCATACCTCTCCTCCTTAGTCGAGACACATACTCAAGAAATTGCCTCACTGAATACAATAGAGCCCACTATGCGCCCAATGAGTATCAATGAGATGTCACAAGTGGCCCCTAAAACTTATAACTTTTGCTTAATTTGTGGTGTAGAGGATCACTATAGTTATGAATGCTAGTATAATATTTATAATTTTCAGAAAGCTCAACTGGAATAGATGAATTCTTTCGAAGATGGATATGGGTATAACCAGTACTCTAATACATTTGATCAAGAATGTATGGATGAGTCAGATTTCTTTTACATGGATAATGGTGTTCAGAATTTTTCATATCACGATCAACAGCAATACCAACAACAATACTATGAAGAGCAATATGAGACATATGAGCAATATCAATATTCTCTACCAGAAGAGCCACAATTTACTCTAGCTGATGTGGCTTTGGAAGCTGAACAAACTAACAAGATGTTAAAAGAATTGATGCATGAGATCAAGGAGCTAAAACTCAAAATTTCTTGATGGAGGCTGAAATTGCAGAGTTGGCTAACTCTTCCACTACAAGGCAACTCGATTTTTTACCATCACAACCTCTCCAACTTGAAGAGGACAAGAGTGTCGTCACTCTTAATAATGATCTTGAGGATGATAATTTTTCGATATTCGGTGCTGATGTGAATATTAATTTCGAGGAGGAGCATGCCATTAGTTATGGGATCAATGATACTGTTGTTGTTGCTGAGGACATTGAGAATGAGGATGATGGAACAAAAGATAGATGAGAGATTAATTTTATTTTAAAAATACAAGCCAAAAGTGATATGTAACTTATAAAAATAAAAATACAAAGAAGGATTTTGCTGATTTGAGAAGCCCTTAGGAGCCACTCGAAAGGATTTTAACAATTTTCACCCTTGTTATTTATATTTTGAGTCAAAAGTTTGAGTAAAAGAGTCTTTTGTTGGAAGCCATATTTAAGGAACAATTAAAGATTCGAAGACACTCTTGGGCCATGTTTGTTTCATGGGATTATAATCCCGGAATAATAATCCGGGGATAACTAATCCTATCAAAATTGGTCATATGAATTAAATAATCATATCTTATGTTTGTTTGCAAGGATTAAGTGTAGGATTGAACTATAATCCTTTAAAGTTTTATTCTATGTTTGTTTTTGAAGTTTTATCATATGTTTGTTTTGAGACATAGTCCTTGGGATTGAAATATAGTATTTTAAATTTTTCAATCCTATGTTTGTTTTACATGGGATTATAATGAGCTTATAGTCATTAGATAATCCTTCACTAATTTTTTACAAAACAAACATGAGATTGGAAAATTTGAAGAATTATAATTATATCTCATGCTTAATAACATACTTAATAACATTAAGCAAACATGGCCTTTGGGTTTGTCATGTGTTTCCATGCATGCATCAGAATTTTTATTGTCATCGTGATACAAGTATTAAAGCAGATTTGGTTGTAAATTAAAACATTTAGGATAGTACTGAGAGATATATGAACACAAATTGTTCAAAAGATCATATTGGATATGTGATCGAGTGGTTCTAAAATTATCAGATCACTTAGTGTTGGTTTTTAATCTAAATTTGTGTTATTTTTATTTGTATTTATTTGATTAGGTGTAGTTGTTTGTTTGAATTAGTCTTTCACGCTGTTGAAAGATTGTAGGAGTGGTGCAAATAAACGTTAGTCAGGAGAGTATTTTTAGGAAGTCTGGTGTTATTTTGGTGCTATTTTTAGACATTATCTTCTATGGACGATGCTATTAATTTGTATTATTTTTGCTGAATAAATATGATCAGAACGTTCATGCACAACTTTATTTTACTCTTGTTTCAAAGAAAACACTTATATTTATATTAGTACTTGATCAGATTCTAGGAATTAATCAACATATTGGTATCAGAGAGTGGTTCATTCGGTGAATGCCAAAGTGTATGCCAAAGTATGCTGTTATGGAGAGCGGTAAAACAAAGGATGGAACGGTCGGGTTGACATATCCCATGTTGAATAGAGGAAATTATACAACTTGGGCGATTAAGATGAAAGTTTATATGCAAGCACATGGAGTATGGAGAGCCATAGAGAATGATGGCGCTAAAGCTATGGTTGAAGATAGGACAGACAAAATAGCTCTTGCTGCAATCTACCAAGGGATTCCAGAAGATATTTTATTGGTTGTAGCTGAGAAAAATACTGTGAAAGAGTCTTGGGATGCTGTGAAGACTATGTGTGTTGGAGATGATCGTGTGAAGACAGCAAGTATTCAAACCCTGAAGGCAGAGTTTGAGGCGTTAAGTATGAAAGAAACAAAAACTCTCGACGAGTTCTGTATGAAATTGAACGGACTGGTGACCAATATAAAAGTCCTTGGTGAGGAAGTAAAGGAGGCGTATATCATGAAGAAGCTGTTGCATGCAGTTCCCACTAAATTTCTGTAAATAGCTTCCAGTATTGAACAATTCGGAAACTTAGAAACATTAAATGTTGAGGAAACAGTTGGATCCTTACGAGCTCATGAAGAGCGTCTATGGGGCCATGTCGAAATTAGTGGTGGACAATTGTTATTGACTGAAGAGGAATGGTCAAGGAAAGAAAAGGAAGATGGAAAGCTATTACTAACAAGGGAGGAGTAGTTAAAACGGTCAAACAAAGGTTCAGACTTGATGATGGGACAGAGGTCTCGAGGAAATAAAGACTTTGGACGGGGAGGATATGATAAAACTAAAGTGAAGTACTTCAACTGTCATGGGTATGGTCATTACGCTGCGGAGTGCAAAAAACCAAAGCGTGGAAGGGAGAATATAGAACAGAAGGAAGAAGTTAATATAGTGCAAATGCAATACGATGAACCAGCAATTCTGCTTGTAGAAAACACGGAGGAAGGTGACAAAGTCTTGCTGATCAATGAAGACAAAGTAATTCCGAAACTAAGGAAAGAGGCACAAGGAAGCTCAAATCTGTGGTATTTAGACAACGGAGCCAGTAACCACATGACTGGACAGTTGTCAAAGTTCAAAATGTTGGATGAAACTATAAAAGGAAAAGTGCGTTTTGGGGACGGTTCCAAGGTTCTTATCAAGGGAAAAGGAACAATGGCTTTAAGGTGCAAAAACGGAGAAGAGAGACTGCTGAAAGATATCTATTATATACCCATGTTGTACAATAACATCATTAGTATTGGACAACTTTCTGAGGAAGGGTACAAGGTCGTGTTGAATGGGGCATTTCTGTGGGTTTACGACAAAGAAAGAATACTGATCATGAAGGTAAAACATTCTTTGAACCGACTGTACAAGATTATTATTGAAAATAGTGTATCTGAGTCTTTGCTGACGAAATGCGATGAGGATTCTTGGCTTTGGCATGCACGTCTCGGGCATGTCAATTTTAATGCCATGAACTTGATGTATGTGAACAACATGGTACAAGGCCTGCCTGAGATCAAGATGCAGAAAGAGGTATGTTCGGGCTCCCAAATGTCAAAGCAGACCCGCAAATCATTTCCTAATCAGGCGAGTTATACTGCAAGAAAGGTTCTGGAGATTGTGCACGGAGACCTGTGTGGCTCAATCTCGCCTGCTACATATACTGGAAACAGGTATTTATTCTTATTGGTGGACGACTATAGTCGAGTAACATGGGGTTATTTATTAAAAAGTAAAGACGAGGCATTTGAGGTGTTCAAAAGGTTCCGAGCACAGATTGAAGATGGTGATGACAGGAAGGTGAAGACTTTCAGAACCGACCGGGAGGCTGAGTTCTTGTCAAAGCACTTTATTTCTTATTGTGATGAGGCAGGAATTGTTCGATAATTTATAGCACCGTATTCGCCACAACAGAACGGTGTTGTAGAAAGACGGAACCGCATGGTGATAGAGATGACCAGAAGTTTTTTAAAGGAGAAGCAACTCCCATTGCAATTATAGGGAGAGGGAATTCGTCATTCCATCTATATGCTAAACCGATTACCTACAAGAGCTGTCTCGGGGAAAACACCATATGAAGCGTGATCTGGTGATAAACCGAATATTGGGCATATTAGAGTTTTCGGATGCTTGACACACATGAAGATTCCATTTGTTCATACTACTAAACTAGACGATTGAAGTAAATTGGTGATAAACCTTGGGAAAGAACCTTGAGCGAAAGCTTATAGAGAATATGATCTGGAACAACACACAGTTCATGTTACTCGAGATATTGTATTTGAGGAGCATAAAACGTGGGTATGGGAAGCATGGTGGTCAAGCAGATATGGTGAATTATCAGGAGAGTTTTATTATGGATGGTACTGCTTTAGAGGAGTTGAGTAACAATGCAGATACAGACGAGCTCTATGAATCTCATGGTGGAAACACGAGTTCAAGTACAGATGGTTCTGAGAGATCAGGTACAGAAGGTTCTGAGTTCGCTAACACTCCACAGATATAATCAGCAACAAGTTCAGACACCGAGATTGAAAGTGAGCCCAGATACTTCAGATCATTAACAGATATTTACAATAAAACGGAAGAGGTTGAGTTGGAGGAGAAAGAATTGTTTTATGCAGGAGTAGATGAACCCACGAGTTATGTTAAAGCTGCAAAGGAATCTAACTGGAGGAAAGCAATGGAATATGAAATTGAGGCTGTTGAGAAGAACAAGACGTGGAAACTAACTGAGCTGCCATCGGGACAAAAGGCTATCGAATTGAAGTGGGTCTTCAAAATGAAAAAAGACACAGAAGGGAGAGTTATTAAATATAAAGCGAGAATCGTGGCGAAAGGTTATGTACAAAGGCAGGGGAGAGATTTTGACGAGAATTTTGCACCTGTCACAAGGCTTGAGACAGTTCGAATACATCTGGTGCTAGCTGCTAAACATGGTTGGGAGGTACACCATTTGGATGTAAAATCAGCTTTTCTAAATGGAGAAATTCAGGAAGAGGTTTATGTCATTCAACCCGAAGGTTTTGTCAAAGAAGGGCAAGAACATCTCGTGTATAAGTTGGTAAAAGCGCTCTACGACCTTCGACAAGCACCCAGGGCTTGGTATGCCAAACTCAGCAAGTGTCTAGAAGAATTAGGCTTTGCAAGATGTCCATATGAGCAAGCAGTATACACGAAGGTACTAGGTAATGCTGTTTTAATTATTAGGGTCTATGTGGATGACCTTTTGGTGACAGGCACAAAACTCTCACATATAGAGGAATTCAAGGAGCAGATGAGCCAAAGGTTCGAGATGAGTAACTTGGGGAAGCTGTCCTACTACTTGGGTCTGGAGGATAAACAAAGTGCTGGCAATATTCAATTGAAATAGGCAGCGTATGCACGGAAAATATTAGAGAAAGCTGAAATGTGGGAGTGTAATCCTGCCAAATTTCCCATGGATCCTAAGGAAAATTTTGGAAAGGATGAAGGAGGGAAGCGTGTGGATGTTACTGAGTTTAAATCGATGATTGGTGGTCTTTGCTATCTGGTCCATACGCGACCTGATATCGCGTACTCAGTTGGTATTGTTAGCCGATACATGGAAAAGCCCACTGTTATACATCAATTGGCTGCAAAACGTATTTTACATTATGTTATGGGTACATTGAATTATGGTCTACTTTATGTAAAGGGGAGTGGAAGTGAGTTATTAATTGGATACTCGAATAGTGATCATGTTGGTCAGGTTGATGACAGAAGGAGTACACGGGTGATGGTATTTTATCTAAATGAAGGATTTGTTACATGGGCCTCACAGAAGTAGAGAAACTTAGCCCTTTCTTCTTGCGAAGCGGAGTTCATGGCAGCAGAAGTAGAGAAACTTAGCCCTTTCTTCTTGCGAAGCGGAGTTCATGGCAGCAACAGTGGCTGCTTGCCAAGCTATCTGGTTAAGGAAAATAGTGAGCCATGTACCTGGTAATCAGGTTGAACCAGTAGTTCTGTATATAGACAACAAATCTGCCATTGATTTGGCCAAGAATCCGGTGTTTCACGGACGGAGCAAACACATCGACATCCGCTATCACTTCATTAGAGGGTGTGTCGAGAAAGGTGAAATAATTGTGAAGCATGTGAGTACAAATTTCCAACGAGCAGATATATTAACGAAGGCCTTGCCAACTGCTAGGTTCGAGAAAATGAGGCTGCTGCTGGGTGTCAGAGATCTTCAGACAATCGTTTAGATTAAATGGGAGAATATTGGTTTTTAATCTTAACTTGTGTTATTTTTATTTGTATTTATTTGATTAGGTATAGTTGTTTGTTTGAATTAGTCTTTCACGCTGTTGAAAGATTGCAGGAGTGGTGCAAATAAACGTTAGTCACGAGAGTATTTTTAGGAAGTCTGGTGTTATTTTGGTGCTATTTTTTAGGCATTATCTTGTATGGCTGATGCTATTAATTTTGTATTGTTTTTGCTGAATAAATGTGATCAGAACATTCAGACACAATTTTGTTTTACTCTTGTTTCAAAGCAAACACTTATATTTAAATTAGTACTTGATCAGATTCTAGGAATTAATCAACACTTAGTACCGAAACAAACTGATTGTTCGTTTATTAGGAATGCTGAATCAAGATTTCAGAACAGTTGAGACTAATTATAATATAGTCGTTTATCTGGATATAAACTTGCAACAACGCGGTTATGTATATACATTATGTAAAAAGGAGAAACTTGTGTAGTGAAAAATGGTGAATAGTACAGAAACCCGAAACATAATCAGACACCAAATCTCAAAGGCGCAGGCCACTAGCTTACAGCCCATCTCTCTCTTTATTACACGGTTTCTCAGACATCATAGACACAGAGAGTTGATAAAGGCCATTAGTTTGTACGAGAACTCAAATGGATAGGACCACTAAACCTAGCTGTATACCTCTTCGAATAGTTAGCTCGGAAAAAAATGTGTGAGACGGACCCATTTTCCCTATTCCCTCTTTTGAATTCTGTTTTCCTAGTTTTTGTCACTTGTTGGCCATTGCAAATCTTTTATCTACCTTTCTTCCCAGCATTTTCAACCCACTATAAAGTAATAACTACAATAATTTTCTACTCATGCATGTTCTTGCTACGTATATGCAACTCAGTCACGTGTTAACGAACAATTTGTGCGGTATTTGTCTATTTGAGCTTCTGTTTCTCAGACAGTTAATCAAGAGTTGGAGTTCTGGTGTGTTCGTATTTAAATAATTAGCAAAATCAATAATTTATGAATAGTTGATAAGGAGTGTTTAAACGTTCTCTGTCTCTATACAGATTTTGTATCAAGTGTAGATACTCGTAGTTCTTTTTAAATATTTTTAAGCGGAAATACGTACAAGATTCTTGGTAGTTCTTGGGGAGCTTTCATGGACTTTAATTTATGTCAAATCAAGATAAGATCATTCACCTCCCGACAATTATATTTGGGAACTTAGAAAGTAATACTAAAATATATGTAATCACTTCTCCCACTGGAGATTAAAATATAATCACCTAGTTAATTAAAATACTAGTACGATCTTTCTATATATAGTTCCTAGTCTCTATACTATGCGTTTGTTTCTCTCGGGGACGCATGCAAGCTCGCAAACAACCATTACACACTATGGCAATTAATTAAGTACTCTCTTACTCCCAATTTATCTTTCTTAGTCACAATTTATATGTAGTGTTTAAAAATTTAGATCAAATTCACTCAATTTTAATAATATTATTCATTTATTATTTTCAAAAACTGAAAAATATATATTAAAGTAGATTGAATGTAATTTTTAATGATATAATTTTTAGAATTATTTTTGATTATATACTATTTAAAATTTTTGAATAAAAATTGGGTTGATTTGACCATAAAAAATCAAACATGACGAATTGAGTAATTATCCAGTGACAATTGAATAACCTTGTTGATCCTGCTCAATAATTTGTAAGGACATATGCTCAATTGTTAAATAATTAATTATAAGATTATAAGTCATATTAATAAAAAAAGAGATTATAACTCACCTTTTTTTTTGAGAAGTGACTATAACTCACCTAGTAAGTTATTATAGAACATATACCTAATTAAAAGGTTATACAGCATATTGCCAAAAAAACTATCTAGTGGCACTTATTTAAATTTATTTAGGCTTCTCCAAACCTAATAAGTTAGTATTGTATAGTAGTAATAAATAATGTGAAATTTATGAAATTTTGATTGCATGATGAAGAAAGATTTGATTCCCAACCGCTACAACCGTATGTGAACAGAAAACGAATATTTGTCAAAAGAAATTCAATGAAGACACGGTCTTTTTAATTATATTTTTTTATTCTAATAATTAATCGAACTTTCTTTTCTTTTCTAAAAATAATTAGCAGCATAGTTGGGCATTCTTTATATATATAATAATTAACAAGGACTAAGTTGGTTTGGTTTGAATTAGAATAATGTTAGTCAATAGTTTAGTAGCATCTCTTTTTTCAAAAATATTTGATGTTTGCTAGATAAAGTTGTTGAATTGTAGCCCTTGAATATAAAATTGTGTATTTTATAGAGTCCGGTGGGATGTTTAATTATTGAGGTTACTCTACATTTCTTTTCCGCTCGAATGTACAGCCGGTTTCAGTTATTAGAGTTCGTAATTAAGGTTCACTTTTCTTCTAAAATACAGTATAGTATATTATCTAAGAGGGTGTTTGAAAATGGGCCAATTCCTACCAACGAGATTGGTGGGAAATACTTAGGTCGGAATTGCTACTTGGTAGGAATCGGTGTTTTTATCTCAAATGGTCCCACTTGCCAAGTAGCTGTCCACATGGTCGGCCACGTCACCTGCCATTTCAGCTTCCACTTCATATAAATTGGGGTCAGGTTGATGAGTTGGCATGTGGACCCATCCACGTGTCCTGCCACGTGGCAATTGACAAAGAAAAGACCTTTTTCCTACCAGAATTGGTAGGTTTTGAGTGAGTATTTTCTACCATAATTGGTAAGTTTTGATTGATGAATGGTAGGTTTTATGTCAGAAAACATGAATATCAGCATTTCCTACCAATCATTTCCTACCACTCTTTAGCTTGAATGTGGTAGAAAATACCTTGAATATGGTAGGAAATGGTTTGAATGTGGTAGGAAATGTTGGACAGTTTTAAAAAAAAATATATATTTCATTGATATCAGCATAGAACAAATTGTACATAAATTAATAGCTAAATCATAAGCATACAACAATGACCAAAATTGAAAAATTCATCATAAACCACAATCCGGACATATCACCATTATAACTAGGGGAGAGCAACGGGTCAGAACAGGACCAAACCGAACCGGAACCGAAAGAACCGAGAACCGAAATAGAAATATTTCAAGAACCAAACCGGACCCGTTTATATGTAAGAATCGAACCGGAACCGAACCGTAAATTTCGGTTCGGTTGGGTTCGGTTCCGAACCGAAAGAACCGAAGTTATTTTATTTTGTATTTATTTATTTTGCATATTATTTTATATTTTAACTTTTAAATTTTGACTAGTTTTGATTATTTATTAATGGTAACATAGTAAAAAAAATGATTTTTATTAGTGGTGGATCATTTTAAATTCGATTACTTTCTAATATATAAGAATAAAAATATTTATAAAAATATTTGAAACTCCATATATATTGAAAGAAACGAGTAATACAATAAAAATCATATTATTTTTAAAATTTATCAAAATATTATAAATAAGAAAACATAATACGTAATATATATACATATATTTACATATTTATTTTCGTATTTATTTATTTATATATGGTTCGGTTCGGTTCTTACGGTTCTAGAATGTTAAGAACCGAACCGAACCGAACCGAGAACCGAAATTTATAGAAAAATAAGAACTGAACCAGACCAGAATTAGTGAAGAACCGAATCGGAACCACAATTTTTGATCGTTCGGTTCGGTTCTCGGTTCTAAACCGGGAGATGCTCACTCCTAATTATAACATAAAAAAGAAAAATTTACATCTCCATGATAATTGCATATTAGAAATAATAATTCATTACAACAATTAATAGATGTTTCAAAAGTTAAGACGAATAATCTTGAAGTTCTCATCATTGTTGAATCATTTTCCTTCATTCTTTGTAATTTTTTCATTATCGTTGTTGAATAATTTGCCTACATTATAATATCCCATATTTTCAGATATTATTATTATTATTATTTGGAATTACTTATGTGAATTTTGGTGAATTATCTGGTAACTGGAGTGATGTTTTGGATGTTTATATGTGATATTCTTTGAGTATTTTAATTTTTATATGTGCAGAATAAAATATAGATAATTGTGATATTTTTCTGGTAATTTTTGGACCGTTATATGATTTTATAATGATTTATGGATTTATTAATTATTTTCTGAGTAATTACAAAACTATTTTATAAAGCCGGGAATCGTCCAACTTCAACCGTTTTTGTATTTTTATAACCCGAAACTCTTCCGAAAACTTCTTCATAACCTAATCTGGTAATTCTAGACATTTTCTGTTAATTTAGGAATCGTTTTCGTTGTTTAAAAATAAACGGATCGGGACCCTTTTAGGTCACACACACTGTAGAAGGGGGTTGAATACAGTGTTTATCACAATCATATCAAATATAAGAACACAAGTAACAGAAAACAGATTTTATTTAACACAATAAACTCTGTTACAATATGGAACTGTCCTCTCTCAATGATGAACAAATTATCACGAGAGCTGCTAGGGTTACAATAGATAATAACTTCGATTATGATAATACATATAGTGTAAACCCTATGTCTGTGTTTATATACTACACAGTTACAAGATAATCTCTAATTGATATTGAATATGATTCCGTATCCTAAAATATATCAATTAGATATCTTCTTTTCCAAGTATTCTATTTTTCATAGAATTCTTCTCCATGCATATCTCTTCTTTATTTAGTCTTGATCTTCTTTCCTTTCAATCAGCCTTTCCTTAACTGTTCGTCCTCCCGCACTTAAGTTCTGATATCCATCTTCTGATAATTATCTCCTGATAATTTAAGTACTGATATCCTTAAGTTCTGACTTCCAGTAAGTGTTGATTTCAGTAAGTACTGATATTTCCTGTTTGTTAAGATCTGAAAACTAAACATGAAACACATTAGACTTGACATCTCAAATATATCTAACAATCTTCCCCAACTTGTAAATTAGCATAATATACAAGTTCAATATATATTTGATAATGTCAAAAATATTAAGTACAAATGCATGATAATTTGACTAGATAACTACAACTTACAGTCCTTAAAGCTTTACCATCTTTAACTTCTGATAGCAACTTCAGTCTGTATACACATCAGAATTTATGCAATTATAGATCTTTGACTTGGCTTCAATTACTGATCTCTTTGATATCAGGAGTTGTTCTGAGATAATTTCTTAAAAGACTTCTCTCAGCATATTCAAGTTCATTGACCATCCTCCTTTTAGCATTCTTCAATTCAACTATATCTTCACCAATTTGAAAGATAGTAGCCCTGAGATCATTTATTCTAGCTTTTCTTATGTCCTGATCTAGTCTGATCAAATATGCCTTGTCAGACTCAAGATTGAATTCCACAGCCTTATAACCCAGAAAGGTAGTAATAATCTTAGCAGAGTTAGGGTTCATCCTGACAATATCACCCTTGTGATCTCTGTACTTGGGACAGTATGTGTTGTCAGACTTTACAGAGTAAAGCTTCTTTTGTCTTTGAATTTGAGTCTTCAAATAATTTGCAGCACTATCTATTAACCTGTTCTTCACTTGAAGTAGGAATTGAACATGTTCTAGTTCCTCAAAATACTTCAGTGGTATAACATTCTGCCTAATATGGTATACCCTTCCATCTGTCATAAAATATAACAAGATGTGTTCTTTCAAAAATGTATGGTAAACCATCTGTACATATTCAAGCTAATTCAATCTTTCAGGAGTTGCTCCAACATCTGGTTCACTTAAAGAAGCTGGATCATTGGTTGTGTTCTGTATTCTTCTTTCATCAACACTACCCAATCCAAATTTATCTCTTGCTTCTTTTCCTGTAACCACTCTAGCTTCGAAACCACTTGTTGCAGTCTTCAAAGGTTGAATCTGTTTAGCTTTGGTGAATCCTGGTAGGAGTAACTTTGAGGATTTAACATGAGCAATGTCAGACGTTTCCTTTAACTTATCTTCTGATATCAAGCCAACTTGAGCTATGTCAGAGGTTGCTTGCTTCAGTGTCATATCAGAACTTACTACATCTTGACTCTGAACAACTTGAGCCATGTCAGAGGTTGTTTGAGATATCTTCTTTGAAATCAGAGTAAGATTAGCATCTTCATCAAATATTTCTTCATCCATAGCAGGCACATAAACCTTTATAGGTTCACCAACATTTTCTTTGCCCTTGGACCTTGGATCTATCTCCATTTGTGATTTGGCCTTGATTGCCTCAGGATTTGTCCTTTCTTTTATCACAATGCCTTTAGCCTTATGAAGTTTCTTTTCAACAACAGAAGCTTTAGATTTGGAGTTGACTTTTTCTAACTTAAGTCTAGCTTCTTCTTCCTTTAGACTCTCAAAGTCCAATCCTGGATTTTCTTTCAGAAATAACTGTCTTGAAATTTCCTCATCAAGTTCCAGATATTCATCAGAACTTATTCTTTTACCAGTATCAGAACTTATTCTTATCCCAGTATCAGAACTTGTTCTTTGACTTGTAGTTCCAGCTTTACTTGATGAAAGACCTTTGCCTTTACCATGACCTCTACCAATTCCTGAGTTTCCCTGGTCATCTTTTCCATCATCCTTACCCTTCAGTGCTTGAATAGATTTGCATTTGGACTTAATCACTTTCTCCCCCTTTTTGGCATCAGCAGGTAAAAGAAGAGAGACAAGCAATTCCACCGAGGATTGGATCTCATTGAGTTGATATTGTTGAGAAGCTTGATTCTGTAAAATTTCAGAAATCTGAGCTTGTTGCTTCTCCTGAGTTTTCTCAATGTTGGCGTCAAAGGCTGGCTTGAAAAATCTATTCTTTTCAAGTTTCACATTCATATCTTGCTGGATCAAGATTTCTTGAATTTTATTCACCTTGGCATGAGTTGTTGAGTGTTGACCTTGAAGGTGCCTAGTACTCATTGCAGTGACTCTAAGATGTGCCTTGAAATCATCATTTACCAGCATTTCATCAGCTTTGGCAAGGTGCTCAGCAAGAATTTTTTCAGAAGGAACAAAACTAACTGTGTTCCATTCCTTAGTCCACTCCTTTCCTCTAGGAGTTTCACTCCAAGGTACTGGTGCATCCCCTCTAACAAACTTCTTGACTAAATCAGCTTTTGATGGAGCTTGTTGAGGTGCATGTCCAGATGGACCAGCTACATCAGCATCTATATTTATAGCAGCTTCACCAGTAAGTTCAGCATTATCAGCATCAGAACTTACAGAGCCTGCAGCATCAGCATCCTCTGATAAAATTTCAGTATGTGTGGCTATAGAGACTTCAACATCATCCTCTAAATTCTGATCTGCAGCTAAGTTCTGATCAACATCCATATTTTGATGCTCACCTAAAATCTGATCTTCAGTATCTAGATGCAGAGAAGGTGTTGTAGGCAATTCTGGATTAAAAGCAGCATCAGGAATTGGTGTTGTTAGTGGAGTGATGTGAGCTTGTGGAGCTTCCAAGTATAGAACCTCAGGCACTACCAAGTTGTCAAGATCAATTTCATCACATGTACCTGGGTCTTCAGTATGTACTGGATCAATTACAGGAGACACAGGAGGTGTAGATACTCTGTCTTGAGCAATTTCTTGAATTGGTGACAAATGAGGTGTAGATGCAGTAGCTTCAGCAAATTCTTAATGTGTAGAAGGAAGGGATTCAATCATAATTGGCTCCTTTGTGATCAGAGATTCCTGATCTCCTTCCTTAGCTGCTGCTTCCTCATCCTCTGAAACTGACTCAGCTGTGTCCCTGTTAGCTCTTTGTTTCTTGAGACTCTTTGAAGGTGGAGAGACTTTGGGAGCTTCATCAGAATACATCTTTCTAAGCCTTTTGAGAAGCCTAGAACTCCCAGTTTTGATATCTTTCTGAGAAGAAATCTTCTCAGCTTCTACAACAACAGGTTCTGATAGAGGAACCTGTTCCTCATTGTCTAACTCATCGCTCAGAACAATTCTCCTTCTCTTCTGTTGTGTCTGAGGCACATTCTTTGTCCTCTTGGGTTTTGAAGATGAAGGCTTCACAGGATGTGCTGATGGTGAAGGTTGAGATGTCTGTGATGGTTTGAAATATGTCCTGATGGAGGGTTGAGTAGGTTGAGGTTGAGAAGTTTGAGGTGTAGTTGTGGTATGTTCTGATGGCTGTTGTGGTGGCTGGGATGTGCTGGTAGATTGAACATCAGGGTAAACAGATGTGTAGGTTTGAGGATCAGCATTTACTAGGATCTGTTTTACAGACTGAGGTATCTGTAAGGGTCTAACCAATTTTTTCTTATTGTCAGCATTTAACAAATCATTAAAAGCCCTTTTTGCAAGCTTAAAGGGTGGAATTAAATCAATGGTAGGTTGGGGTTCATCAGCACAATAAAAGGTATATAAGCTGACATAATCTAGCAAAGTATACTACATTCCTATCCTCTGTCATCCTGTCCCCTATGAAACCTAGCACATCACTTGCAAAATCAAAATGAGTTTGATGAATTAGAGCATACCCGATTTGCTGACTCATGATGGGAATAACATCAAAGTTGGAGCACTTATTGGCGAATGCCTTAGTGATACAATCAAAGAAAAAGCTCAATTCCTTCCTGATATTTTCTCTTTTCAATTGTCCAAGCTTTCCCAAACTTTTCTCATAGCCCAAACTGGCCATGAGGTGTTGTAGAACAGGGTCCTCCACTGTTGAGAATGTACAGCCTTCTGGTAAGTGAAGAGCTTTACGAACTTCTCCAAGAGTAACCACATGTTCAACATCATTTACTTCAAATACGATGCTCAGAGTACCAGTAGCACCACCATCATCAAAATGCCCAGTCCGCCAAAACGTCAGAACTTGTTGGCTTGAAACAGTTTGAGGTTGGGTCAAAGCATACCCAATCTCACTATTTGCTAAGAAATCTTGCACTAAGTACAAATATGATGGAGCTTCATCCTTGTTCAAGATTGCAGCATAGTTGTTTGGTATAAACTTGGCTCCATCAATAATTAAATCCTTGGGTGCCATGAGAAATAAGTGAGAAATAAAATTGCTTGTAAGGTGTTTGATAAAATGTTTGTAGAGAAACCGCCAGAAAAAGTGAGAGAGAATAAGAAAAGAGATAGTAGAATAAAAATGAAAATAAAAGATTTAAAAGTCTTTTATCTCTTTTACTTAGACACCCCACTTGACAGCAGTTAATAAGGAGTGGAACATACCTTTACACCTGCCAGACATGCAACAGTTAAGGCAAAAGTTAATGGGTACGGTAAATAAGCAATTATTACTTTGCACGTTCAGTTAAAAAAACTGTTCCCACTAAATAAATGATTATTACTGCTTTATCTCTCATAAACCAATATTATGGAAAATATGACCGTTCGAGTAATGACCAAAAATTAACCAAGTAAATAAATACTGCCACATCAGCATCAGAACTTGATTATTATCAGAATTTAAAAGTCATCAAAATATGGCTCCTTAACTCGAAAAGTGAATGTTTATTTCTGTAATTCTTCACACAAATACTGATATGGGTACATCAGAACTTAATCATCAGAACTTCCATCAGAACTTGTCCTCAGAATTTATGCAACTGACACTTAAACTGTTCATCTAAAACAACATTGATCACCACAATAATTTTCATCATTCATATGGAGTGTATGTGTGTGCAGTAAGCTAAATATCAGATAAAGATTAAAGTCTGATTCACTTCAGTACATCTTGGAAATAAGACATAACTAAGAACTTTGCTCAAAATCTGTCATTATTCTGAAGTCTACTATAGAATGAGTTCATGCATGAGTCCACCTCAACTGTTTTGTGCTTATTTTATGCATCTTTTGAAATTCCTTTTTACAGTGGCTTCTCAGTGTAAGTGAGTCACAACTGCTTATCAGAATTTATGCTATTATCAGAGTATTTCTCCAGTAATCAGAGAATGTGAAAAGTCACCAAGAAAATTTTATTTTTCTTTTCTAATGTATATTACTTAATACCAGCAATGCACTTGGGTCTTCCCTTCCACATTTTTACTCTAGATCGCAAAGGAGTACCTGATTTTATTTCTTTTCTTTTTTTTTCTTTTGATAAGTGAGGCTTATCAGCACTTAGTACATCCATCAGATTTACCAACATCAGAACTTAACAGATAAGAAGCACTATTCTAGTTTTTGACTTAGTAACAAGATACACAAAGTAAACTTTAACTAAGCTCAATATCGTAATTTGCATGTGTTAAAAGATTTCCACATAAACAATTACTTCAGACATGGGATATCAGTATATTAAAGATTACTAGGGCATCATCTAGCACAGTTATCCTCATTGGATTGAATAGTCACAGAAACATTTATATCACTATCAGAGTTTAGAAAAACACATCAGACAACAATCAACACTTAAACAAATTTCAATTAAAGCACAAAATACATAGAGATAGTAGTATCTGTAAATACTGATCATAAAGTCTGATGTATCAGAACATAAACTAGGCAGATTTAGAGAAAGAACCTGAAACCATTCTAAGTTCATTTACCAATCTTGTAAAAGTAGCTTCACACAGTGGTTTTGTGAAGATATCTGCTAGTTGTTGATTTGTTGGAACAAAATGCAATTCCACTGTACCTTCATCCACATGTTCCCTTATGAAGTGGTACCTAATACTGATGTGCTTTGTCATTGAGTGTTGAACTGGATTACCTGTCATAGCAATAGCACTTTGATTATCACAGTAAATAGGAATTTTAGAAAATTCTAACCCATAATCCAGTAACTGATTTTTCATCCAAAGAATCTGTGCACAACAGCTTCCTGCAGCAATGTACTCTGCTTCTACAGTTGATGTGGAAATTAACTTCTGTTTCTTGCTAAACCAAGAAACCAATCTGCCTCCAAGAAATTGGCAGCTTCCACTTGTGCTTTTCCTGTCAATTTTGCAACCTGCAAAATCTGCATCTGAGTAACCTATTAGCTTAAAGTCTGATTCTCTAGGATACCACAATCCCAGATCAGATGTACCCTTAAGGTACTTAAAAATTCTTTTCACAGCTGTTAAGTGAGGTTCTCTTGGATCTGCTTGAAATCTTGCACAAAGACAGGTAACATACATGATATCAGGTCTACTTGCAGTTAGATAGAGTAATGAGCCAATCATACCTCTGTAATCAGTAATATCTACTGATGTACCAGTATCCTTATCCAATTTTGTTGCAGTGGCCATGGGAGTGGATGCACTTGAACAATTATGCATTCTAAATTTCTTCAGCAAGTTTCTGGTGTACTTAGATTGACAAATAAAAGTGCCTTCTTCATTCTGCTTGACTTGAAGGCCTAGAAAATAGCTAAGTTCCCCCATCATACTCATTTGATATCTTGACTACATGAGCTTGGCAAACCTTTTACAAAGTTTGTCATTTGTAGAACCAAAAATGATATCATCAACATATATCTGCACCAAGAGTAAGTCCTTTCCATGGTTGAGATAAAACAATGTTTTATCAATAGTCCCTCTGTTAAATCCACTTTCCAGAAGAAACTGAGCTAAAGTCTCATACCATGCTCTTGGAGCTTGCTTAAGGCCATAAAGTGCTTTATCAAGCCTGTAGACATGATTAGGAAATTTTGAGTCTACAAAACCTGGAGGTTGTTCAACATATACTTCCTCTTCCAATTCTCCATTGAGAAAAGCACTTTTCACATCCATTTGAAAGACTGTAAACTTCTTTTGAGCAGCATAAGCCAAAAATATCCTTATGGCTTCCAATCTAGCAACTGGTGCAAATGTTGCCCTATAATCAATTCCCTCATGTTGAGAATATCCTTTTGCAACTAGCCTTGCTTTATTCCTTGTAATTATGCCATCACTATCAGTTTTGTTTCTGAACACCCACTTTGTACCAACAACATATCTGCTATTTGGTCTTGGCACTAGGGTCCAGACTTTGTTTCTTTCAAATTCATTTAACTCTTCCTGCATTGATTGCACCCAATCAGCATCTTGAAGAGCTTCTTCCACTTTCTTTGGTTCAGTCTGAGAGAGAAAAGAGTGATAAAGACATTCATTTGATGTAGCTGTTCTAGTTCTGACACCTGTATCAGGATTTCCAATAATTAAGTCAGGTGTATGTGCTTTAGTCCACTTCCTTGCAGATGGAAGATTTTCTCTACAACTGGATGCTCCCCCATGATCCATGCTGTCTTCATCAACATTTTCTGATACTCCCCCTGAAATTATGCTCCCTGAGTTGGATCTTTCAGAATTTGAGTTTCCAGAAATATCAGCATTTGAGTTTCCAGAATTATCAGAACTTGGCCCATCAGAACTTGATGAATCAGAACTTGAAGAGCATGTTGTAGGTTCTGACTCTACTTGAAATGTGGTTGTATCTTCAGTATGCCCCCCCTGCACAGGTGCAACTTCCTTTGGCGTAGTCACCACAGTTTCAATAATATCAGAGTTTAATCCATCAGAGTTTGTAGTATCAGGATTTAGACTGTCAGGATTTAGACTTTCAGGATTTAGATTGTCAGGATTTACAGTATCAGAATTCAAAACTTCATTCTCAAATCTCAGTTGATCATGATCATTGAAATCTTCAAGTCCTGTAATTTTCTTATCATCAAAAGAGACATTGATAGATTCCATGATAACCCTTGTTCTTAAATTGTAGACTCTGAAGTCTTTTGTGGAAAGTGGATATCTAACAAAAATTCCTTCATCAGCTTTTAGATCAAATTTAGATAGCTATTCAGGATGAGTCTTAAGAACAAAACACTTGCATCCAAATACATGAAAATACTTCAAATTTGGCTTCGTTTTCTTCACCATCTCATATGGTGTTTTCCCATGCTTGTTAATGAGTGTTGAATTCTGAGTAAAATAAGCAGTCTGCACAGCTTCAGCCCAAAAGTAGGTTGGTAACTTTACTTCATCAAGCATAGTTCGTGCAGCTTCAATAAGAGTTTTATTCTTTCTTTCAACAATTCCATTTTATTGTGGAGTTCCAGGAGCATAAAATTCCTGCTTTATTCCATGGTCTTTGCAGAACTCTTCCATGATCAAATTCTTGAACTCAGTGCCATTATCACTTCTTATGATCTTCACAGAATCTTTGACCAATTTATCCAGTTGCTTGACATGATCAATCAAAATAGATGCAGTTTCACTTTTTGTGTACAAGAAATACACCCATGTGTATCTGGTGAACTCATCCACTATGACCATAGCATATTTCTTATTTGCAATAGACATGACATTCACTGGACCAAATAGATCAACATGTAGTAGGTGATAAGGCTCAAGAATTAAAGATTCAGTCTTGCTCTTGAATGAAGATTTTCTTTGTTTTGCCTTTTGACAGGAATCACAAAGGCCATCAGGAGCAAATACTGATTTTGGCAAACCTCTCACAAGATCTTTCTTGACTAGTTCATTTATATGGTTAAAATTTAAATGAGAGAGTTTCTTGTGCCAATTCCAGCTTTCTTCAATTGATGCTCTACTTAACAGACAGATTGCAGAACCATCAGTACTTGTTGAAAGCTTGGCTTCATAAATGTTACCATGCCTGTATCCTTTCAGAACAACTTTTCCTGTAGATTTGCTTATAATTTCACAGTGTTCTTCGAAGAAATCCACATGATAACCTCTGTCAAAGATTTGACTAACACTGAGCAGATTGTGTTTAAGTCCTGAGACCAGAGCTAGTTTTTCAATGATGACATTCCCCAGATTGATATTGCCATATACCAGAGTTTTTCCCATGTTGCCATCTCCATAAGAAACACCTGGGCCAGCTTTCTCCACAAAGTCTGATAGCAGGGCTTTATTTCCAGTCATATGTCCTGAACATCCACTATCAAGAACTAGGATGTTCTTCCTGTTGCCCTGCAATCACAAAGACCACTAATGATTAGTTTTAAGGACCCAAACTTGCTTGGATCCTTTGGCCTTATTAATTTTGTTAACATTTGCAGCGGATTTAGCATCAAAATTTATGTTAACAGTTTTCTTATCAGCATTTACAGTATCAGACTTTGCATCAGAACTTACACTAGAAGGAATAATGCTAACTTTCTTTAAAAAAGGTTTTATTTGATAACAATCATAGTACAAACTATGATATTCCTTACATGTATAAATGGAATGCCATAAACTACCATAATGAAAACAAGGATTTTGTGGCCTATATCTAACAGACTGACTCTTAACTCCTGACTTTGAAGGTAAGGAGTTTATGTTCTTATTTTTCCTGCAAAAAGAAGCCAGATGGTTATAATTGCCACAGTTATAACATTTCTTTCTAGGATCATTAGGAACAGGCTTATAATCATTACTTTTATTCACACCTTCATTTCCATTCCTATTTTTCCTAGGTGACTTTACCTTGTTTACATTCTTAACATCTTTCACCTTATGCTTAAGCTACTTCTTTGGCATTAAGTCTGTGTTTACTTCAGTTGGCTTACCCTATTTAGGTTTGTCAGAAGTTAATTTCTCTTTAACTTCTCATTTCTCAATATCAGACTTTGCAGTTACAAACTTAACAGGATTTACCTTTGGTTTTTGTTTAACAACTATAGGCTCAGTTTCTACAGTTCCCTTATCATTCTTATCCTCTCCATAACCTAAGCCCTCTTTCCAGTTTCCACTACTAAGAATATCCTGAGTTGCTTTACCAGAGTTAGTCCAAGTCCTGATAATCTCTGTTTCCTTTTCTAACTCAGTTTTTAGAGATTCATTCATTTTAAGTACTTCATCCCTAACATAAAAGGCATCATCTCTATCTTTCTGAGTTTGATGGAACATGACTTACTCTTTTTCTAAATAATTATTCCTCTTCTTATAAGAAATATTTTCAGAAGTTAATCTTTCACATGTTAAAGTTTGATCTCTATAACTAATGAACATGGTTTTAAGATATCTTCTCAACTCATTAATATCATCAGTATGAAAGGCATAAGTAGTTTGAGGTACCTTTAACTCAACAGCATCAGGACTGCTATCAACATTTGCCATCAAGGCATAGTTCACCTCACTTTCAGAATCTGAAGTGTCTGTCCATCTTTTCTTCTTTGTGACAAGAGCCTTGCCTTTGTCACTTCTCACTTTCTTACAATCAGGAGATATGTGGCCTTTCTCACCACAGTTGTAGCATTTGACATTTGTATAATCTCCTCTGTCAGACTTTCCTCCTTTGCCTTCAAATTTTATGAAACTCTTCTTATCAGAACTTGCACCTTTCCTTAAAGACTTCTTTCCCTTTCTGAATTTCCTGTATGCAATCCTTGTGATTCCTTTGACCATAAGAGCACACAGCTTCATCATCTCTTCATCAGGATCCATCTCAGGTAAGCTTTCAGTTTTTGAGTCATCACTAGTATCAGAACTTGATGATTCAGTATCGGACTTTGTGATGAGAGATTTTCCCTTGCTTTTCCTTGAAGTAGCTGCTTTGGGGGATTCTTCCTCAGCCTTAAGAGCAACTGTCCTTGACTTTCTTCCATTCCTCTTGCTTCTTTGTTCCATCTCAAGTTCATGAGTCTTGAGCATCCCATAAATTTCATCAAGAGTTGTTTCTTTAAGAGTATAGTTGTCTCTTATAGTGGTGGCCTTCAAATCCCAACATTCAGGAAGAGCTAATAGGAATTTAAGATTTGAATCTTCAAGATCATATTCCTTGTCAACTAGTGACAAATCATTCAAGAGTTTGACAAATCTGTCATATAAACCAGTTAATGACTCGTCAAAGTGTTCATACTCTTGAGTGAGTATAGTCTTCCTGTTCTTCTTAATTGAATCAGTTCCCTAGCATCTTGTTTCCAAGGCATCCATATCTCCTTTGCGGTCTTGCAGTTAATTACCCTGTTTGACATTACATTATCAACGGCACTATGCAACAAGTGTCGTACCTTAGCATCCTTAGCAATTGATGAGATATCTTCAGCAGTGTAATCACTCTTCTCCTTTGGTACAGACTTTACTGGTTCACCTGCAACTACAACAAAGAGTTTGGTTGGCTTGTGTGGTCCTTCATTGATTCTGTCAAGGTATTCTGGATCAGTAGCTTCCAGAAACATAGACATCCTCACCTTCCATATGGGATATTCAGATGGTTTCAGTGTGGGAACTCTAATAGTTTCATATCGACTATGGATTTGTTAAGATCTGAAAACTAAACATGAAACACATTAGACATGACATCTCAAATATATCTAACAGACCCCACCGGGACGTCAAAGCCCACAAAATCTACGTTTTTATTTTTATAGAATCATTCGTATTTCAAATACCCTGTATTTTTATATTTTTAGATTATTCATAATTTTTGGGGAATTTTGATATAAATTTTATATTTTATTGCTTTTAAAATTAGTCCCCGTAATTATTATTTTTTGGCCTAATTATTTTAATTATGGGAATAAAAACACCCTAAATTAATTTTGGGGTATTTATTTTTCAGATAATATAAATAGCTACAAGAATTTATTTGATTCATTTTTTAACAAAAATTCAGAAAATAAAAAAAAATCCAAGAACACATTTTGGGGGTGTTCTTAAATCTGAGAATCAATCTATTGATTTCAAGTGATTTTGATTTCTGTTTGCAAAGCTTGAGTAACAGAATTAAAGCTCTCTTTGAGCTCTTCGTGTTGATATCAACTTTATTAACTGAAGGTAATCGAATTGTAAATTCGATTTTTCATATTCATGAACTTGAGTTCGAATTTTTGGGATTTCTGGAAGATTTTGATTGATTTTGATGTTACAGAGAGTTTTAACATGATTAGGGGAGTCGATTACTGCACAAATTTACACCGTTCTATTTCAAAATCATGCTAGTCGAGTTCTTGGGATTTTTGAGTTTTTAATTTCGATTTTTAGAGTTATTGTTAAGATGTTTGCAGGTGATGATCACTGTAGTCGATTGTAAGTGTTATCAGCATCATTTTCGTATATTAGGTGTGGATTTTGGTGGAGATTTGGCCATTGTCGAGGTTCGCCGGAAAAGAAGCTTTACCAGCGTCGACGGTGTTGGTGATGATTCCGACTTGATTGACTGGTTTTAATGATATATCTGAGTTGTTGCATTGTTTTAGTATAATACTTCTTTATTAAATCAGAGAAACCGTGGTGTTTGCGGCTCAAATAGAGCTCGCCGGAATCCGGCGAACCGCTGGAAACTAGGCTTCAATTCCAAAATTCGGCCGGTGTTCGACCCGGATCCGGCTGGGTTCTTATTGACCCGATATCCTGAATTATTCGACCCGCATTTGATCTATTTTGCCCCAATTCGTTTATGCAAAAAAACGTTTCTGAAATTCTCTTTTTATTTTAAGTAAAAATTCATTTCCTTTTTCCAAAAATCATTTATTTTTAATTTTAAAAATTATTTACTTATTATTTTTAAATTCTAAAAATTGTTTTTTTAATTATTTTAAATTCAAAAATTATTTCTTTTATTGTTTTCAAAAATTCGTATTTGTTTTAATTATTTATAATTTTTTTAATTGATTACTTATAGATTTAATTAATTGGTTAATTCATTTAATCAATTAATTTTATTTATAAGTAGTTAAATAAAATACAATTATTTATAATTAATTCAAATAAATCCTAAAAATTGTTTTTAAGATTTTAAAAATTATATTTTGGTATTTATAAATCAATTAATGTTATTATTAATTGATTTATTCCCATTTAATCTTATTTTATTCGTAATAAATAAACCGTTCGTCGGTTTAATACGAAACGATCGCCTCTAGACTCAGAAAAATATTACGCTTTCATTAAAAATACTTTCGAGACCCAAATCCTTTTTGTTTCGAAAGGTCGCTTGTTTTGCAAGTTAATTCTGAGTCAATTTTTGAGCGATAAATCAAATTTTTGACCCGATTTCAGTTTTAAGCGTACCGAGTCGAACCCTCTGACGAACTGAGTTATGTGTTATATGAATTATGTGATACGTGGATTATGTGTTTATATGTTATGCGAATTATGTGTGTACGTGTGTCAAGAGTCTTATACTTGACTGTCTTCTTTATGTGGGCTATCGTATGAGTAGACGATAGGGTTTTGACGCGCAGCTCGTCGAGTAATTATTGTTTAGACAATTAAAGTTGTATCTTTTATTATAGATGCGGATCATTCGAGTTGATCAGGACAAGACATTGGATAAAGAATGAGATGGAATGGTATTGGATATTTGGCTTCTAGCAATCACATGAGCAACACATCAGTGAATTGTCAAAAGGAAAAACGGTGATGCCATGAGATGTCAGAATGAAGGATTGTGTTATTGCGAGTGTGACTAACTACTAAAAACCAAAGGCAAGTATCCCTCCTATCATCACTTATTGTTTAAGTGATATATATTTTGAATCCTATTTTGTAAGTATTGCTTTCCCTAATCTCAGTTCAGAATAGATAAATGTTTTACATATCGCTGAATTAAATGATTCTGTTTATGCAAGTACTCTTCTGCTATTCTATGTTCAGAATAGCTAAGTGATTTTACTTATCAAATTACTGGATTTATAAATATTTTGGATTTTGAGAAAGAAGATTTCGTTGCGAATATTCCTACCCAAGTAAATGGGGGAATAAAATTATTTTGGGTGTCAATTATTATGACCTCTTTTCAATAAAAGGTTTTAAGATTGGAGCAATGCATAAGTGACCGGGGCGGACGGTCTAGGGGAGGGCAATTTCTAAGTGTCATATGAAATTTTATGACACACTTTGTGACACAGGCAGATATATTGCCTTTTTATTTGAGTACTCGTGTTTTGGGGACATGTTTCTATGAATCATGACCTTGTGATATCACACGGGCTGATCAGCATGTGATAGTACGTCCATTGGTGAATGATCCCAATCTAAATTATTGCTTTCGATAATCATTGAATAAATGATTTATCAAGTGTTCAGGTTTTGAATAAAAGGTGAAATGCAGTTTTGATTCAGTTCCTGCTCGGTTTTGAATAAAGTTCATGATTCATTCTTTAATCATTGTTTCATGTTATTGTTGTTTACGATATTTCCGTAAACACTGTTTTACGAGTTTTATCCTCGTCAAGATTCAAAGTATTGCTGAAGTATTTCGCTCAAAAATATAAAAAGAGATTTGAATACAGTGAGAAACAATTATCTGATTCTTTAATAAATTTTCTGTTTCAGCAATTATGATTTCAAATGTTGTGCTCTAACACAGATGTCAGTTTTATATCAAAACGACCATATATATATTTCAATGATCTTGCTGAGTATTTCTTTCGCTCATACTTGCCTGTTTTTAAATTTAATCTCCAGTGAGGATTAGCTTGCGCTGTTTAGCCGCGTATTCGAGGAAGCAAAGAAGAAGCTCTTGGAAGGTGGTTGGTCTAGGGTTTGCGGGCTAGTGTAAGTTCTGTTATGAAAAGTTGTTTATATTATATTATAATATAATTGTGTTATTTTATAGTTGGGCCTAGTATACTTCTTTTCGAAGTTATACTAGCGGGTTATTAGTGAATTGAAATTTGTTGAAAAGAGTTTTAAAAGAAAGGAAAAAATTTATTTGTGGAATTTGGATATCTTGTTTCTAGAACTGTAACCTTAAAAGATCTTGGATTAGTTTGGGGTCATAGATGCTAAATATCTTTCGATGGCATTTGTATATTGATTAAACAGGTTAATTTGGATTAAGGTTTCATAGTGACGACCAAATCCCCTGACCCTGGATTTGGGGGCGTTACATACATTCTTTGTGATTTTTCCATTTTTGTCTCTGCTTGTTTCATTTCCTTGGTCTCGAGTGAATAAAATCTACATAAGAAGAGTAAATAAATATAATGAGTCATTAACACACATGAACAATTCATACATGTAGTAAAAAACAAAGAAGTAATTACATAAACGAATCAAGAAAAAAATATGTTAAAAATATTGAAATGCATATATATATATATATAAGATGGTTAAAATGAAGAAGATGAAGATATTTACCAAAAAAAGAGTATGGAGAAATTGTGAAATGAAATTTTGGTGGAGTAGATGAAATTGAAAGTGAAAAGAGGAAGACAGTGGTTTATAGGTTCAAGTCACCTATTTCCTACCAATATTGGTAGGTTATGGGTTCAGGTGCAATTTTCAAATTTTTGAGTTTAATTTTGGCTCCGTATTTGAAATTTTCATTTTTGATTTTGGCTCTACATTTGATTTTTTTATGAAATTAAGGTTCATTTCCTACCAATATTTGTAGGTTTTGAATTTGGGCGAAAATTTTGAATTTTTGGTTTTGGCTCCATATTTAAAAATATTAGTTTTGGCTCCATGTTTGAAATTTTCGTCAAACTAAAGTTCATTTCCTACTAATATTGGTAGGTTTTGAGTTGGATTTTTTTTTTGAATTTTTGGATTTCGCTCTAAATTTAAAAATTTTGAATTTGCTTTCATGTTTAAAATTTTCATGAAACTACAACCAATATAGTTAGGTAATGGGGTTTAACGATTTTTTTTTGAATTTTTAGTGTGAGTACAATTATTAAAAATTAAATTAAATATTTAAAAAAATTGAAATATCAATGTAGGACTAAATCCTAGTAAAAATGACTAGTCAAACTACTAGTTGACTGTTAAAAAAATAAACCAAATATATTAATTTTTTCCAAGAATTTTATCATATTACTAAAATATATAGATCTTGATATCCGTACAGTTGGATCATTCATAACATATTTTATAAATATCGAAACATCAATATGGGAATAACCATTAGTTAGAAATTATATTCAAACAATTGGTTGATTGTTAAAATAACATATAAAATAAACTTATTTTTTCAAAGAATTTTGTCATGTCACTAAAATATATAGATCTTAACATCTATATGGTAGGATCATTTATAATTTTTTTTAAAAAAATCGAAACATCAATGTGGAACTAAAAGCTAGTAAGAAGTACTGGTTGACTATTAAATAACAAACCAAATACATTTATTTTTTCAAATAATTTTATCATATCACTGATATATATAGATCTTGACATTCGTACGGTTGGATCATTCATAATTGTTTTATAATAATCGAAACATGAATATGAGACTAAATACTAGTAAGAAGTACTGGTCGCACTACAGGTTGACTGTTAAAATAGCAAAGCAAATACATTTATTTACTTCTAAATTTATTTCATATTATTGAGATATATATATATATCTTGACATCCATATGATTGGATCATTCATAAAAGTTTTTAAAAAAATTGACACATCAATTTAGGAATAAATGCTAGTAAGAAGATATAGTAAAAGTACTGGTTTACTCTTAAAATAGGAAATCAAATTCATTTATTATTTTCTAAAAATTTTATCAGATCATTAAAATATATTTAATTTAAGATCTGTACGGTTAGATCATTCATAGATACGTTTTTAAAAATCCAAACATGAATATGAGACAAAACACTAGTTGGAAGTACTATTCAAACCATTGGTTGATTGTTAAAATAACAAGCAAAATAAAATTTATATTTTTCTAAAAGAATTTTTATGTGACTAGAACATATAGATCTTAATATTCGTATGGTTGGATTATTTTTAAATATTTCTTAAAAAATTAAAACATCAATATGGTAATAAACGCTAGTCAGAAGAACTGGTCAAACTACCGGTTGACTGCTAAAATAACAAACCGAAGACATTTATTTTTTTCTAATAAATTTGTCATATCACTAAAATATATAGATCTTGAAATATGTATGGTGGATCATTCATTAATACTTTTAAAAAAACCGAAACATGAATATGAGACAAAACACTAGTTAGAAGTACTATTTAAACAATTGGTTGATTGTTAAAATAACAAACAAAATAAATTTATTTTTTTTTCAAAAGAATTTTCATGTCATTAGAACATATGGATCTTAATATATGTATGGTTGGATCATTTTTGAATATTTTTTAAAAAATTGAAATATCAATATGGTATTAAACGCTGGTGAGAAGAACTGGTTGAACTACTGGTTAACTGCTAAACTAACAAACCGAATACATTTATTTTTTTCTAATAAATTTTTCATATCACTAAAATATATAGATCTAGACATCAGTATGGTTGGACCATTCATAAATACTTTTAAGAAAGTTGAAACATGAATATGAGACTAAATACTAGTTAGAAGTACTATTTAAACAATTGGTTGATTGTTAAAATAACCAACAAAATAAATTTATTTTTTTTCAAAATTTTTGTCATATCACTAAAATATATGAATCTTTACATCCGTAGGAATTTAACATTTTATTTTATAGATTTATTAAAAAAATATATGAGCTTAATTTTAAAAAATCCAATATTTTACATACATATCGAAAATCAGTATGTCTAATTATCCGTACGGTTGGAAAACTGGAAAAAACAAATTAAAATGTATAACCCCTAAACAATCCATAAATTTTAAGTATAAAACCTAACTCAAACTTCGAACATTTTCGCTAATTCATTTTCTAAACGATTTTATTGTTTATAAATCTTTTCTTTTCCAATTTTTTTTCCTAGTTTCCTTTTGCTATAAAATGACTTTCCACTTCTAAAATTATATTTTATCAAAATGTTTCGATATTTAATTATTTTTTTTCAAAATAATTATAATTTATCTAAATCTAAGAGAAACACGAGAGTGTAAATATAATCAACTAATATTTTTGAATTTCACTACTAAAATGAATACATCTTTAGCTCTTTAGAGTTTGTTCAACAAAAATGTGACAAACGATCAACAAAAAACATAAAAATGCATATTTTTATTTATTTTTGGTCATTGCCTACCAATACTGGTAGGAATTGAACATTTTATTTTATAGATTTATTATAAAAATATATGAGCTTAATTTAAAAAATCCAATATTTTACATACATATCGAAAATCAATATGTCTAATCATCCGTACGACTGGATTACTGGGAAAAAAATTAAAATGTATAACCTCTTAATAATCCATAAATTTTGAGTATAAAACCCAACTCAAACTTCGAACATTTTCGCTCCTTCGTTTTCTAAACGATTTAATTGTTTATAAATCTTTTCTTTTCCAATTTTTTTTCTAGTTTTCTTTCGGTATAAAATGACTTTCCACTTTTGAAATTATATTTTATCGAAACGTTTCAATATTTATTATTTTTTTTCGTAATAATTATAATATATATAAATGTAAGAGAAACACGAGAATGTAAGTATAATCAACTATTTTCTTGAATTTTACTACTAAAATGAATATATCTTTAGGTCTTTAGAGTTTTTTCAACAAAAATGTGACAAACGATCAACAAAAAAATACAAAAATGCACATTTTTCTTTGTTTTTGGTCATTGCCTACCAATACTGGTAGGAATTGAACGTTTTGTTTTAACAAAGTTCACTTTAACTACAATAAATAACAATGAATAAATTGAACAAAGAACTTACAATGAGATTAATAGCTTTCAAATGATGAGATTGATGAAAAATTTCTTCTGTTTCTTTTTGCTGCCAAACCAACAAACTCATCATCCTTCTGACCAAAACGAGCAACTTTATCCTTCCCCTTACCAACACAAACAATCTCATCAGCCTTCTCACCAACTCTCATAGGCTCAATTTCCTCCTCACTCACATGCCTTCTTGAGGTTGCTTCAGAATCCTCAAGCAAGGCCTCTTTCCTAAGAATCTTTTCTTCTAGGTAATTAATCCTATTGACCAACTTAAGATTGATTACTTTAAGACTGTTTATTTCCATTTTTAGCACTTTAATCTCATTGTTGGTTTTCTCAAGATTAACTATTTTAGGCATTTTAATCAGATTCACAGGCTGGGGCTTACACACACTCAAGGGGACCTTATCTTGGTAAAGGGTTTCAACATTAAAGTATTTAATTTGCTTAGAAAAGGTTTTGATTAGTTTAACTTGATTAATTTCAAACAGAGAGGTCATAAGCAAAGCATATGGCATGTATTCTTCATAAAACCCATTTATCATGTTCAAAATTATGACATAGCTTAAGTTAAACTCAACCTTATTAGTTACTAGTTGAAACATTATCTTAAGATCCACAAAATCAAAAACTCTATCTTGTTTTGATTTAGGGAGAATGTTTGCCCTAAGTATGATAGCTAGTTTATGATATGTGTGTGTGAAGTGAGGGAGTACATAATTGAATCATTGCCTTTTTTTGGAAAATATTAGGATAATTACTTGTTTGAATGTACATGGACCTTAATGCTTAGAGACTTACAATGCAACAGACAAAGAAAAATGAAAGCGACCGGTCTCTATTGCAAGTTGTGAAATTGCAGGTATGACATAACACTACAAGAAAAAAGGCTAAAAGCCACCGGTTTAAAATCGGTTGCTTTTAGCCATAAAGGACTAAAATCAGTGGATTTTAGTACAAAATCGACCGCCCTCTACCGGTGGCTTTTAAGCTGGTCGAAATTATTTTTCGCGGTGAAATTTATATAAAAATGACCGCATTAGCGGTTGCTTTTATTTCAAGTCAAAGTTTCACCTTAATATTTTGGTGAAAATTTGAACTTCCCGCTTTTTGATTTTCACTAAATTTTAAATTTCCCGCTTACTTATTAAAGTCACTGAAGACGGTGGCTTTTATATGGTCAATTCAAGGAAACAAAATTGGCCTGGTAATTCTCTAGAGTTGTAACCTGTCTCATTGGTCTATCAATTTAACTAACCATTCATATTTAACATGGGTCTAAACAGAAAAAACAGGGAATAACCAAAAATTACAAAACTTAATTTACATTCCCCACAGATCCATTAAACACTATCTCACGAGTACCAAACAGTGCTACATCAAGTTTAAGATAAATGTTACATAGTTTGCTTAAAAGCACTAGTTAAAAAAAGTTATTAAACTTATACATACTACTCATAAAGAGGACAGTAGAACAAGTTCGGGTTGAGGTCGTGCTCATCATCCATCTCTAGTAAAAGCCTGGTATGCTCCCCTGGAACTACTTCCAGCGTATTACCCTACATAGACAAACAATAGCATGCTGTTAAGATATCATTCCTAAAAAAAATGTGCTAAAAATAAATAATATTTTAGAATTAAAAATGGAACCTACTGAATTTCTTTCATTTTCTAAGTTCATGCTACCAAGGGTCTCTAAATTTATTATGAAAAGCTTAGTTTATCAGAGTATCGCTGCTGGATATCCCAATTTTTCCCAGATTACTTACAATATTACATGACAAGTGACAAGTGACAAAATATAATTATGTGCACATCTGATTACACTCAGGATTTCAACTAATTTTTAAGGAAAAACAATTTTTTGGGCCTCTAATTATTCAAAATCTTATTATATCCAGGTCCCCCCTAATAGTTGGGATTGGACCATTTTGACGACTAAAGGACTGCACAACAATAACATGTCGTTAAGATACCATTCCTATAAAATTTGTGCTAAAAATAAATAATATTTTAAAATTAAAAATGGAACCTACTGAACTTCTTTCGTTAGCTAAGTTCATGCTACTAAAGGTCATTAAATTTACGATGAAAAGCTTAGATTATCAGAGTGTCACTCGATATCCCCATTTTTCCCCAGATTACTTACAAAATTACATGACGGCATGACAAGTGACGACATATAATTATATGCACATATGAATACACTCAGGATTTCAACTATTTTTTTGAGGAAAAACAATTTTTTGGGCCTCTAATTATTCAAAATCTTATTATATCCAGGTCCCCCCTTAATAGTTGGGATTAGACCCTTTTGACAAATAAAGGATTGCACAACAATAGCATGCTGTTAAGATACCATTCCTATAAAATTTGTGCTAAAAATAAATAATATTTTAAAATTAAAAATGGAACATACTGAACTTCTTTCGTTTTCTAAGTTCATGCTAATAAATAATATTTTAAAACTAAAAACGGAACCTACTGAAGCTATTGAAATGAGTTCTGAATGTCTAAATATAACAAACAGCATAGGCAAATAAATTTTAAGCATAGCACATTCGTTGACAATGAACAATGTTGAACTTTCTGCGAACTCCTTGATAACTACTAAAAAATAATCAAAGATATATAGAAGATGATACCAGCTATAGCACCACAAACTAAGAACACATATAATCATGTATGAAAATGCAAAACAAATATAGAAAATCTAAAAACTTGATATATATGATGTTAATTACTAGACTTTTCTATCAGCTGTTAATTCATATTTTTATCACGTTTCTAATGCTTATCAGATTATAAGGTCCATAGAAAATCTAAAATAACTTGATATGTTTTAAAGTTGTATTAGATTTAAATATGTGATAGACAGCTAAAAAGTTTTTGTATTACCTCCACAATAACTTTCTCAAAATTCTGTATCACTTGATCAATAATCTCACTTGCAATCCGCATATATTGGTCCCATGATGATCGCTGCAGCGGATTGGTATTGTCTGGAAAAGCTGTTGTGGCTGATTTTTCAATCAATTCATTAAGCCTTGCACGCGAAACTCGATCCATGCCGTCCAAAGACTTGACCATAGTGGTCACTTCAGATAAAACCTTTCGGATCAGTGCGTATGAATTTTCTGGAATGCTTGTTTGAGAGGAGGCCTGAGCGGACTGGGATGTCTTTAATCTAGCTGCTTCATCAGCTCCCAATAACTCCGATAAAGAACTTCGAGGATACAATACGACCCTATTTTTTTGGCATCCTTGCCTTTATAAGTAGTTCCAAGTCTCGCTTCCTTTGGCTAACCGGTGAGAGAGGTGCCTTAGGGGTTGATTGAGTGCTGACCATGGCCTCTAAAGATTCCTACAAAATACAATGTATAACAAATAGTCCAAACACGAAGAAAAGAAACCATAATAAATATATATTAGTGCAAAAATTCAATTGACTGAATAAAGTTTGCAATAAACCATTATTTTTTTTATTATTGGCTCGTCGATGTTGTAGACATATTTAAAAAATTCCAGATCAGTCATAGGTGTCTCCAAATTATCATCCAATTCCCACAATAAATAGAAAACAAGTGGAAATTATAAAAGGTGTAATAAAAAGCAAGGTCGCCAATTTAATCTCAAACTAATATCATTTATTTTTTTCAATATTTTAGACCATTTCAGATGTTTGTGCAAACTGTAGGTGCTCAAGCAAGCAGAAGACGTAATTATAAATTTTTAAATTCGTATGTTCTTTCTATTTTATCCCAGTGGTGTTGTAAGTTCTAGAAGAACATCTTTTCACATATAATTATAACAAACTTGACTGGATCATTTTATTTAAATGCTAGCTGATATAACCTGGTTTGTTGTGGGGGAGTAAAAATTGTCGTCAAATATATTATAGTGATATACTGATACCAATAGATCATTTACCCACATATCAACAAAAACCAACCTAGCCTTTGGGGCTCATATTCCTCAAGTTCGAAGTTATCTAGATTTCATGGCTAAGTATCCATAGTTCTGTATTTAGTGTACTTGTATACAACACCCATATATATATATATATATTATAAACATCCAAATTCTAATTAATCTTCGAAATCTTTAATTATTAACATTGTGAGCGCCAATGAATCTAAGATTATTAACATATAAAAATGCAAATGCACTTTGGTTATTACATTATAAGATTATTTACAAGTAATACATACACGAATCATCTGCGTCTTATATGTTACGTGATATATATTGGACATATATCATGAACATATACAGGTACACATATTTTCTCCCTACTTGATGATGATATCACATAGGGAGTGCGATGATGCATATGTTCATTATAGAATTGCAATAAACCAGATTCAAATAACAAAAAATGTGATAAGATAACTTGATCAAATTAATAGTAGGTAAATGGATCATATGTACAAGTCATACTTACAATATTAATGTAGAATTAAGAGATGAAATACTTACAAATGTAAAGCTAGGAGAGATGGATAAGTTACAACTAGTCTAGGAAGGTGGTATTTTTGCAAGTTTATTTTTCAGTAATTAGTACATTAACAATCCATGAGTCAATATGGAATATAAATGTAATGTGATTCATTGTGCTGTGGAATTTAATTCAAATAGCATAATACCTTTAACGATTACTACTTCATACTGTGTAGATATGGAAAAGACTAAAGACTGAATACATAGACATTGTGACAATTTTAAAATTGCAGGTATCGTTTAGTAAGATTTAAATGATAAAATCTCAGTGTATTTTCTGAAGTTAATTAACCAGGTGACCTATATTTGTCTTTTTGATTTTTGTTCACAATCTGTAATTCTGTATAATTAACTAGGTAACCTATATTTATGCAAAATACTTGGTATCATATATATCTTACTCTCTACAAATTTTAGGTGCACCATAACATAAAGAGTAAGGACCGAGAAGATCTCTAGTGTCTGGAAAGGTATCAAAAGGGCATCTAGTCCATAAGCTTTTCTTTTTAAATTACTAAAATAATCCTGAGATCGTTGACTCTCATATTGAGTTTCCTTGATGTTGTGGTAGTAAACTACAACCATAACAACCACTGCTTCTATTTTCCTCTAATGTTTGATAAAGTTATACGTTTACGTGCTAGATACAAGCATGTACATCTCAAACAAATAAGTTTTCAGATAGTAAGCATACCTTCTGCCACTTAGTGCAGGGCTCGTGATCAAATTTAGACATATTTAAAAGATAAAGCAACCATGAATAGAAAACCTAAATATGCAGTAATTTAGGAAGAAAAGCAAACTGACTAGTGCATCAAAATGTACAGAATAACCTGTAAAATATTGCACAAGTATAAATGCATAACAAAAGGGATCAAAATATACCTATCTTCTCACACAGAAGGGAACAACCCCACTTTTGTGATTGAAGTCCAACTTAGCATGATTGTTTCTCCCTATCTCTGTAGCCTTCTTAAATTTTTCGTCTCCTAATGCTTAGTGATGCTTTCCCAAGAACCCTTGTTAAAATAATGTGGCTTCACCATAAGTCTGGTTGCATGAGTGTAGCCTAGACTTATGGCTAATTTCACTCTCTCATCCGCTCGACTCTTCTCCTTGCTAAGAAGTTGCTTCCAGTTATTTTGAATATGAGCTTTAACATATCGATCTCCTTCTTCATCTGTACATTCATAGTTGTAATAAACCTGCCAAACAAAATATACACAATTCTTAGCCTAAATTCAAACTCTAAATGTACCAACTCGTAAGTACTTCAATACCCTGTAATCAATTGCACAACTATCCAGAAAAGCTTATCTTGTTTTTCCACTTGTATTTATGATATCTTTGTCCCAAAGAGATCGAATTATGGCCAGTAGAGTCTTTTTATAATGAGCCTCGTTGATACTGTAATAATTAAAATAACACAAACATTCAAGTTCTGGAAAAAAAACAAATAACAAGACTATAAAAATTCTATCAAAATAAATATTAAGCCAAATTACCATCTGTCAACAAAGTGAACAGTCACAAGTTTAACCCCATTTATCGGTCTCTTATGAAAATCGCCTTGTGAAGCTTTCCACTGAAGACTTTCAACAATAAGTGCTATATCCTCCTCCTCATCAACTCTGCCACCATTTTCAATATGCATGGCATCACCGACATCACCCCTTCCCATAGCTTCTCCCCTTCCCCTGTCTCCTACATCACTTCTTCCCCTGGCCCCTCCCCGTCCTCTTCCCCTTCCTCTTCTCCTTCCCCTTCCGCCACTACCAGTACCTCTTCCCCCACTGCTAGTACTTGAGCCACCCAATGCCATGAGAACCATAAAAATAATCAACAACCAAATTTGACTCTCGATCTGTTATAAAAATAAGAATTAAATATGTATCTGTAAGAACATTGGGAATATATATGATGCGCAACGAACAAATTAGTATAAACTAAGTTTTAAGTCTAATAAAACATGTCAATTTATCTCACAGTACTTTTATTTCAATATTTTCTCGCGCTTGTGCGTGCTTGAGCAAGCAGCAGAACGAAAGTGCACGGACCACAAACCGAATCTTGTAGATAAAATATAAAAATAAAAAAATTAGAACAAGTTAAACCATAGAACTCATAGTTCTTAATACTACTGAAGTATAAACATAGAATCAATCACAAACTAACACATTCATTCATCAAAATAAGCAACTGCAAACCAATATTCTACATAACAAGAAGAGTAACTTTATGAGAGAGAGTAAACAAGGTAGATAGAAAGTGATTACTAAAAATCCAAACTCGATCTATCTGCTATAGCTAATAACTAATTACTAGTAAAATTTTTGTTTAATTAGCTATAAAAGTAACAATAATGATGCAATCATAACATTATATATAGTAAAAAATGTTAAATGATGCCAGAGAAAGATGTAGTTTTTTTGTTAGAATGAAAGCCAAATTCAAAAGAATATTAACCCAGGTTTGAAAAAAAATCAGAGCACAGAAAAACAAGTTAATAATAGTCAAATATTGTGTTCTTAAAATCAATAAAATCTTTTATAGCAAGGTCAAGAACAAAAACAATCTTTACTTTTTTGTATATATAACAATTTTTGCATGCCTCTACATTTTTGTATATATATATATGTTTCATTACTTTCATAGTAGTGTTGCACCATAAGTCTCAAACTAAGTTGCATACATCACTAATAATACATTTAAATGATATGTTTATAGCAAGGTCGAGGATCATTTAATTTTCATTTAAAAATCTTGTATACTAAGTTTAAATTTAAGTAGTTATTACTACTAAGAAATTTTAAGGCATGCTGAATACTGCTGGCCTTTGAAACAATTTGAGTTGTTAACAAATGCTTTTAGTTATATATCCATTTTCTAACTACTATGTCCGTGTAGGCCAGGTCAAGGAAGATGAGATCGAAGAGAGTAAGATATTGCCTTATTGTAGCTTAGAGAAAAAGAACAAATTTATGGGGGGAAATGGAACAGAAATTTCTGCAAGCACTACAAGTATTGTCCTTGATTTTTTTAGCTAACCGATTTGCCCTCTGTTTATTATTGGAAGTACATCAATTGCCTAATATTCATTGGTGTTAGAACATTCTAACAATCGTAGTTTTAGCTAATTTAACAATCCCCCTTATATTGCTACTGAAGTCAGTATCTTAATCTTCTGACTATTTGATATTTGCCGATATGCTCAAAACCAAATATTGTGTTCCTAATCACGGAAAAATAACGGAGTCAACGTTCCATTTTAGCAACAGAGATTCAACTTTAAAGGGAATCAGTCTAGTGTTAAATATTTGGGAAAGTTTCCGATATTAGCCCTCTATTCTTAGTCAAATACATGAGTTCATAATGCCTAGGAAGCCAGAAACATCAACCCAAATTGTATATTACTACAAACAGTATACAATTTTATACAAAAATTGTATAAAATTTAATAAAAAAAATAAGAAAGATAGATAAAAAAATATATAAAGAAAGACGAAGAAAAGAAAAGCAGAGAGAATCCAGGAGATAAAAATCTCAACCCAAATCTCAAAAACCCTAATCCCCAAATCCCAAAACCCTAATCTATAAATCTCAAAAACCCTAATCCCCAAATCTTAAAGAATCAGTAGGCTAATTGAGATTTAATAAAGAAATCTAACCTGCTGAGATGTAAGCTGAGTTGATATGCGAGAGTATAGAGAGGGGAGACTATCGATTTTTGTTGGATAGAGTTGACCCACCATTGATGCTTAGCCGAGAGAAAGAGACGAGAGAGATGTAATAAAAGAAAAAGATAATAATAAAAAGAAATTGGAGCCGGCCCGTGTATACATTATGTGTAGATTTTAAAATCGACTGATTGTAGTCATTTTTATAAATATAATTTCCACGAAAATCGGTCACTTTTAATTTATTCCAGTTTTCCACTTCTAGTAGCTACTGCCTCTTTTCCCCTGCCTCAAACTTAAACTTTGAAACAACATTATGTAAATCACATAAAATTAAGGAAAACAAATCTAATCAAACTAACATAATTCAAATAAAATATTTTACATAAATTCATTCAATCTCAAATTTAATAGAATAAAATTAATCGTCATCGTCATTATCATTACTATCATTTTCTTCATCAACATTCATATCTTGATCATTTTGTTGTTCAATATCTTCATATATGGAGTAATCATCTTCAAAACTTCTCAAATCAATAAAAAAATTGAAGGATCACGAATAACCACTCTTTCAACTTGTGATGATGAAGCATTTGAAACATCATTTTGAAAAATATCATCATCAAATGTGTCCTCTTCGGTTAATGGAATAACTTCATTAACTTGTCGACTCTTTGTGGTGAGGACCGTGTACCATGATGACTTTGTATTTATAATACTTGGTGCATAATACACTTGATGAGCTTGACTAGCTAACACGAACACATCGTTGGCATTCAACTTTGATTTGATATCAACCGTAGTAATTCGGTTTCTATCCACTTTGACGTGTGTTGTGTGATCAAACCAATGACATTTGAATAAGATAACATGATGACCATTGTGGTAGTAGAGGTCAAGTACTTCTTGGAGTCGTCCATAATAATTTCCAAAACTTTCTTTATAAGAACTTCCTATAAATCAAACATGGCAAAATTATATATAAATGTTATAAAATTAATATAATTTCTATTTTAGGAACTTCTTTAATCTCTTACCAATGACAAGTACACCGGAATTTAAAGAAGTACGTTCACTAAAATGTCCGCAATCAAATTTATAACCATTACACTTGCAACCCTTGTAAGATTCCACTTCATATGATGGTCCTTTTATTAGGTCATTGAATTTGTTTTTAAGCTCAATGTCATCTTTTACCTAAATTATTTTAGAAATGAAGTGTAAAGATGTGTAAGAGTAATAAGATATTGTTACAACAATACACACACCTACACATTTATATATTTATAAACGTACCCTTCTTTCAAACCAACCCGCGAATAGTTCTTTTTGTTTTCCTTCTTGTTGTGCATCATTAAAGTCCGGATGATGCCTACGTACCAACCTCTGAAACTCACTACAATTTAAATTTTAGTAAGTTATAATTCACTAAAATTAAATTTGTCAAATTTAAAATAATAAAGATAGTGAAGTATATAATACCGTAAGTATTGTGCAACCTCCGGTGAATTGATAAGGACATAGCATGTCACTAGTCTATGTTCAACTTTACTTAAAAGTCTACGCCCATTACGTAATATAGGTTGTGTAGGATACCTATAAACCTCCAAAACACTCGGATCAAGAAACCTTGTAGGCACCTCATTTCGACGAAGTCGATTATGCACGGTTTCAGCTTTGGATTCAAAATACAACTCACAAAAGTGTACAGCTTCCTCCTCAATATAGCGCTCTGCCATTGAACCTTCTGCCCGTGCTTTATTATTAATTTTCAATTTCAAGTCGTGCAAGTATCTTTCAACAAAATACATCCACCGATGATTAGATGGGCCTCCCAGCTTACACTCAGTAGCTAAATATGAAGGTAGATGCTCCATGGGATTAAAAAAACCCTGGAATATAGATGGTTTCGAGCTTAGACATTATCTTCACTATATCTTTTTCCATCTTCTCCAAATTTGTGTATTTCAAATTTGCTAAGCATAAATCTTGAAATAAGTTAGACAACTCAATAAGAACATCAGCTACATTCTTTGGTAGCAAGTCATGACAAACAATAGGCAATAGCTTTTGCATGAAAATATGGCAATCATGTGATTTCATCCCGCGAATACACCTTTTTCCATATTTACACACCTAGATATATTCGATACATACCCATCTAGAAGATTCAAACTTTTAATCCAATGGAATAGCTTATTGATTTGCTCTTTCCCAAGCACATATGGTGCATCTGGTGTTGTGCCATCATCCTGAATCCACAACTCACAGTGTACACCTAACTCCTTACTATCATTTCTTGCGTTTGAGTTGTCTTTGGTTTTTTTCTTATCACCAAGCATTGTGTAGAATATGTTATCAAACACATTTTTTTCAGTATGCATGACATCAATATTGTGGCGAAGACTCAGTGTTTCCCAATTTGGTAGCTCAAAAAATGGAGAATAGTGTGTCCAATTATGTGTCACGCCATAATCCCTCGGCTTTTGCCTAATAGTTTTTCCAGGAAGAGGAAACTGCATTTGCTCACAAAGCATCTTTGCCCTTGATCCAGAATGTCGAGTTGTGACTGAATGTCTCTCACATCGTCCAAACTTTGTGCTTTTTCTTAGTGGATCATCTTCTTCCAAAAAATAATGAGCTATACCATAGAATGTAGGTTTACCACCATGTTTGAGTTGTTTTCCCTTTACCATTCCCATACATACCGGACATGCCAATTTTCCCTTAGTCGACCATCCACTAATCATACCAAGTGCTGGAAAGTCATTAATTGTCCACTTTAATGCTACTTTCATTGTGAAATTTGAGCGTGACACCCTATCATATGTTTCCACCCCGGTAAACCATAACATCTTCAATTCATCAATTAGTTATCGAAGATAAACATGAAAGTCTTTCATCGGATCATTCGGCCCGGGAATGAGAAGGGGCATAAACATGTATGGAACTTTGTACACATAGGTGGTGGAAGATTGTAAACAATAACAATCACAGGCCACGCCGTATATTCCCTTGCATATGCATCTCGAAAAGGATCAAATTCATCACTAGCAAGGCCTATTCGGACATTTCGTGTTTCTTTTACAAATTGAGGAAATCTATTATTGAATTATTTCCATTCATCTCCATCAGCTGGATGACTTAATTGACCCTCAACTACAACTCTATCATGATGCCATGTCATACATTTGGCAGTCTTCTCGGACATGAATAATCATTGTAGTCTCAATGTAAGAGGAAAGTATCTCAAAATCTTCTTCGAAATCAACTTTTACATAGAATCCTTCTACACCTTATATCGACCTTCGTCATATATATCACAATGTGTTTTTTCACTATTTTCTTTGTAAAACAACATGCAATCATTCAGACAAGCATCAATTTTTTTGTATCCCATACTCAACCCACTAACTAACTTCTTCACATCATAGTATCTCATGGGAAACTTGTGATCTTCAGGCAACGCTGATCCAATAAATTCAAGTAACTAATCGAATCCCTTATTACTACAACCATGTCTGTGTTTGAACTTAAGTAGTTTGCTCACAAATGATAATGTTGTGAAACTTGTACAATTTGGATAAATTGGTTCAGAAGCACTATCAAGCATCCTGTAAAAACTTTTTGCTGTTGCATTCGGTTCTTCATGCATATTCTCAAAATTATTATTTGCCTCGGAAAAATCTCCAAACATTTCACGTGCATCATAAAAATCATCATGCGTATTATCAAAATTCATGGAACTCGTCCTAATGTCAACCCTCGACCTAGCACTCTTCTCGTGAAAATACCATATTGTATATGCGGGCATAATGCCATATCGATATAAATGTAATATCACATCATCGGGATTCTTTATGTAAAAATTTCCACATTCATTACATGGACATCTTATTCTCCCCTTTGAATCATCCGTATTTGCAACGGAAAATTTAATGAAACCATCAACACCAATTTTATACTCTTTCGTAATGTTTTTACTTGCATCAAATCGACGATTCATCCAACTACGATCCGACGTCATCTACAAGGTGCATAGATAGTATAATAAATAACTTAATACTAATTAACAAAACATATCTAAATAATTTTAATATGTGTACAGGATATTTAGTGACAAGAAATGAACAATAATTATAGTATATGTTTAATTATTTTGAACACTACACTTAAATTATTAACAACTAATATTTAACACTTTATTTAAATTATATCAATTAAATATGTGAGAAATGAACAAACAATAATCATGATAATCACAATATAAGTAGTTTAAGAATGACACTTACTTGACTTAAAATTAGTAGATATTGGAGCTTGATGGGAAAGAAAAATGGTAGAAGATATGAAGGAACATAATGAGAAATGGGAGAAGAGGAAAGTATGCACAAAAACGAAGAACAAGGATGAGGCAGTAGCTGTCATTTTTGGAAGAATAAATTCCACTGTTCGCCGTCGTTTTTATAAAAGCCACCAAAAGTGGTCGCTTTTATAAAATCAACCAACAATGGTCGCTTTTATTAAAATGACCGTTGGCACCATATTTTTTTTAAAAAAATCGTAATTAATTTAAAAGCGACCGATCAGTCACTTTTATTTTCCACTTTTAGACTTTTTTCGGCGGCAATTTTCCCGCCTGTTCTTCAAAACATAAAAGCGACTGCCAAAAAATGGTGGTTGCTTTTCTTTATAAATTCCACCAGATAAAAGTCACCGCTTATAAATTTCACCGAATGCGGTCGCTTTTAATCATGGTTTAAAGGCAAGTGAGGTTGACCTTTAAAGCCACCATTTTCGATGAAATTTATAGTTGGTCGCTTTTGTTTGGTCACTTTTACTCGCTGTTTTCCCGGGACTTAAACCTGATCATGATTTTGGTCGGTTAAATGTCTAAACTAGACCAAATTGATATATAACCGACTATATTTTAACGACTATATTTTAACCGACCACTGTTATAGGTCAGTTAGATCTCTAAAATCGAAGATTTGAAGATAAAACATGTTTGGCGGCTGGTTATTATTAATTAATTAATTTAGTTATTTATTAGAACTAGCATAATTTATATTATAAGAAATATAACTCTATTTAGGGAGTGGAAAAGAAACTTGTGTTGGTTATTTGTTGGTGAGATCCGGAATCCTTGCATGGGCCTGATAAAAATATGTTCAGATTGCTCATTAGTCATTAACATTAAAAGAAGATGTGTGCATGCATGCACTTCTGATTATTATTTTGTCAAGTCACCGTAAATCATATCCCTTTCTACTTTCTAATAATTTGGTTTCCATCAATACACCGAGTGATTATGTACATTTTTGTTTATTTGTGCACGCATGTATAGTACAGTGGATTTATACACTCTATACCTCATCAATTTTTATACACTTTTATTTCTAAATATCTTTATCAATTTTGTATTTGAAAAGGTTCAAAAATAGTAAAATTTTATAATATAAAAATTAATTATTATATTCACCATTTTCTTTCATTTAACTTATATATATTTTATATAATAAATATTGATTGTTTCCACCACCGTACCAACTTTTGTTACCTTCCCCGCTATTCTTAATTCGGTTTTTCTGTGGTGTGTCATGAGCATACACTAAGCACAAACTTCTATAATTTTAACTTGTTTTGATTTGGCCAATACTTTCTAATAATGGTTCACCACCCTACATTTACAACAAATACATCAATAAAAAATACACTGATCAAAACATTCCAAATTTTATAAATTTTAGTGCTTAGCATGTGCCCCACTAGACAAACCCTTCTTAATTACCTCACGTCCGAATTATGTTATTCTTAACCTCATGTCCAAATCCTCTGTATACAACTCAAACTGAGGGAGTACATAGTTGAATCATTACCTTTTTTGGAAAATATTAGGATCATTACTTGTTTGAATGTATATGGACCTTAATGCTTGGAGACTTACAGTGCAACAGACAAAGAAAAATGAAAGCGACAGGTCTCTATTGCAAGTTGTGAAATTGCAGGTATGACATAAGATACAGGGACGCGCGCTCCCACCATAATCGATCATTTCTTAATAAATACCAAGCTCCCAAAATTAATCTTTTAGTCTACATGATATAATTCCATAAATACTAGTGGACAAGAGAAATTGGGCGAGTGTGGGGAAAGGTTAATTATAAGATATGGGCCTCTGAGCTCCAGCTACATTATCAACAGGTCCATCCATGCACACGTTAAGTATATCACTATAATGCACATTTATGCACCCATGACCCATGTTTATATGTTGACAAGACAATTGTTGGTACGTAACTGGTGAATATCGAGGATATAGCTAGCATTAGTGCATTACACTTATTCGATTTTACTCTGCTATTATGTATGCAGGAAACTATCAACCTCCGTTTAGGTTTTCGTCCAATAATGCACAGAGTCCACATATTTTGAGATATACAGGAGTGTAAATATATGACAGAACCCTACCAAAGTTGATTATTAAGGGAAAACCACCTAATAACTACGCTGGATCAAAACTAATGGTCCCGGATGAATTAAGGAAACTTTATTAATGTTCCTAATTTTAGGTTGATAGCTAGGGTAAAGTTATTAGGGCTTCTACTTTACCCTAAGTAATTAGACATTAGTTGTCCCAACCTTCCTCGACAATTTTCCTCCAGATTATAGATGTAGGTTTGCAAGCTGTGTGATGCACTGGTCTCCATATATATAATTTAATAAAATATTTAAACTCATTAATATAGAATTATAACTTATTATGAAAATTTAAATTTGAATGTCTACAATTTAATATAAAATAATATATGATTGACGATATTTGTACCATTAACCTTATTTGTATCTTTATAAGTAATAACATAAAAATACTTCTTGTTGGTGGGATTTTAACTTAAAATCTTATTTGTTGCTTTATAAATGTAAATAACATAAATATTTGTTATTGACAGAATTCAAACCTAAGAATTATGAATTTTTTAAGTATTTGGATCGAACTGTCTTAATCAATTGATTAAGAAGATTTAAGGTCGGAATTGAAAGAATAACCCTTCAACCAAAATGAGATGAGAGTTGTATCAAATTATAGTTTATTTTGTTTATTATAGTTTAGTATAAATGGATAAATTTGACTACAATGCTAAAATTGACTTTCTTACATTCTAAAATATAATTGAATCCAGCTAAATTTGACCAAATTAGTTTTATCTCATCTTTTTCTCAATGTATTTATCCTAGTAATGCGCAAAATACTGACATGAAAAAAGAAACAAAATTATTCATTCCTTTTTTTTGTAATGTATTTATCCCAGCAATGCAGAAAAAAGTGACATAAAAAAAGAAACATGCATTCAAGTCATATTCAAAATTATGACAATCGCGCATAAGTTGACAAAACTTGGTGATCTGCGTATAAACATATTTCTCGATTTTTATTTGAAATATAAATTGTTCTCACTTCATTCCTATAATTTCTATGTAGGATATTGAAGTTAGTCCTGCGGGTGGGTTACATGAAAATAGAAAAAAGAAAAAGCTAAGGGACAGCAAAAGGAGTAGTCAGGCTCCAGATAAAGGTTAGCCAAACGGGAATATTTCGGCGTCGTAGTCCGTGTCTGGTGGTAAGAAATACTACAGTAGTTTTATCTGGACGTACATACCCTGATAGCGACTGTCGGCACACTTTCTCCCTGACACGTGTAAAAACACATACCATTTCTTCAATTTATTATATTCCCGCATAATTCGGGCCGAGCCAGGTTTATCAAACCACACATAATTTCAGTCGAGATTAATCGAGCCCCCATAAATACGTAATCAGGTATATTTTTTTCTTTTATAAAATATTAGTAATTTTAAACTTTTACTCAAAAATCATTAAATATTATAGATTTTTTAAGAAATATAATTCTGAAATAATATTACGTATGTGTATGAAAATTAGAATTGGACATGTTCTCTCTCCCAAAAAGGTACTATCATGAGATCGAGGGTGTATATTATAATGTTAATGTTCATCTTATTATTTTAGCAACTTTTTTATATTATAATACCTATTACACTAATTAATCAAGAGAATCTAGAAAGATTTATGGGGGTTTAAGTATTAGGTAGGTCGTCCAATTAAATTCATAATTAAGTCATTAAAGCAAATCATGTAATAAAAGAAAACAGGCACATAGTCAAAGTTCTTACCCATTATAGAAAGCAACTGTTATAGGAGTCATTTGAATATTTACCCTAATTATCGGTTTAGCAGGTAGTTACCCCGTTTTCGTTCAATTATTATATTTAATATATAATTAGAGTAAAAGAATTTTGGATGTTATGTTTTGGTCGTCATGAGTAAAATAGTAATCTATTTTGAATGAAAAATAAAGCTGGGAAGCAGTGTGATAATAATAAACCTAAAACCAAATGTATAAATATATATGTAAATATTCAATATATTTCTAGATAATTAAATAATTTAGAAATAAGTAATAATAATTTTAAGTATTTTTAAATATATGATTAGTTATTATTCTTTTTAATTGTATCAAATATAGTTCAAAAATATTCTTAATTTGAGAATCACTTTATAAAACTAAATGAGATTCAAATATATTTCTAATTATCGCTTATTAGTGACGGAACCCAAAAAATATATACAAAGTCGGGAAGATAATAGAAAACTTTTTCCATGAAAACACTTTATGCTAATAATAGCAGTGGTGGGCATTCGAAGTTTGCACGAGAAATTGACAATCTTGAGATTCATATGTAAAAATTAAAAAGTTATATCTTATGATTGTTATATATGTTTGTATGCGTATAAATAGTTTCCGGCCATCGATCCTGACTATATAAGTTAAAGAACTGTGAACATTGAGCTAGATATTGGAGGGGTCTCGCAAATGTATGATTTATTATGTTTGTCACAATATGTCGGGACACTCAAAGTTATCACTGTATAATTTAGTGTTTAGATCATACAAATTGTTAAAGTTTACATTATGGTAAAATGGCAAGTACTAAAGTACAGAATTATTTAATGTATCGGAAATAATTCTAGACGGGCTGAAAAATCAAAATACCACCATTTGGGGAGAAATGTTCAAAATATCAATTGACTTTACTGTAAGCCTAAAATACCCACGAAACACGTATGTAGTGGATGTGTATTCAATTTTAAAAAATTAACAAAGGATACGCGTGTTAATGTGAATACGCATGTTGAACATGCGTATTTTTTTTAAAATCAAAAGTGAATACGTATGTATAACATGCGTATTTTTTATTAAATTTTGAAAAATTGAATACTTATTCCTGAAATACGTATTTCGTGGGTATTTTGTACGGTCCGCGCGTATCTGAGTATTTTGGGAGGTTGAAGTTCAAAAATAATGTATTTTGGGTATTTTTTTCTTTTAGACGGTTGTTTTTTTAAAATTTATCAATACATATTTATTTTCAATATTTATTTGAATTCATAATATGACAATTGTTGGCCACGTCTTAACAGACTTAATTAAGACGTAAGTCGATGTTAAAGTTTTTTTATACTTAATTAGGACGTGAGTCGATGTTAAAGTTTTTTTCAGAAATTTATTTGAATATTTTTTAAGAAAATAACATTTTTCGGATTAAATTTAATCCCATCAAGCATCTACAAGACTAGCATATTTCCCACTTTTGCTTTGAAAGCTTTATTATGTAATTATCACACGTGCATAAATTTTCTTGCTTATTGCTTTCCTCTTTAAAATAAAACCTTTTTTTGAATTGTCAAATCAAATTCTATTGTTCATAGAATAAAGATTATGACGTCGGCAAAGTAATTGGCCACTATATTCCATTTTGGCGTTTGCTACTACATGTTCTTCTTCACAATAATTTGGCACTAAACTAACAAAGCTTTTGCTGCTAATGGGTTGGTGGGAAGCTAAGGATGAGTTTGCCACTTAAACAATTTAGTTTTACAAACATCATTTGCACGTGGGCCCTCAGAACGCGCGGGGTGAACTATCGCACAGAGATCCCGACTGTATTTTAGTGAAGGTATACGATTTAAATTTGTGCAAATTTTTTTTTTGACAACTTTGATTAAAATAAATTCACGTTTTTGTGCATGTAAATATACGCAGAGAGTTAGCTGATAGTGACCAATGTACTAGACTACCAGCTGTTGTTTATTCACTAATGGTGGATCCAGTTTTGTTTGGATTGTCCCTCTCAAGTTTGAGGATCTATTTAGCATGAATGAGATGAAAGACTCATAAAATTTAGTTTTTGCATGTACATAAATGGTGATATTGTAGGTACTGGACCACTAATTTGTGGCTTCAATGGATTGACACAAGCAAATCAACCACCTATTGCTCTTTTGTTTTCCATTCAGCATATTCACAACATCCTATTGCTTCACTGCGAGGTAATTTTATGTGTACTGCTCCCACCGAATCTAATTAATATTATATTTCGGGGAGTATTTTAATTTTCAGCAACTTCACTTTTAATGACAATTCGGGATGTCGTTTTAATATTCACCGATAAATATAGCAGAATTTATTTACATGAACAAAAATATTTGATAGAGCATACGCAAATCTAACGTCAATTTTAATGACAGTTTGAGATGTTATTTTACTATTCACGGATAAATATGGCATAATATATTTTTCAAGCTGAATATACAACGCAACTTCTAAAATCAAATCCCAAGATGAGAAATGGGGAAATAACAACTAAAAAAAGCCCTAGAGTTTTTATGTTCAACTATAAACAATCTCACAAATTTGTAACAGTTTTGTCATTATGATTTGATTAAACAAACCTGACCATGGTCCAAACAAATATCTACAGGCCCGTGAAAGTGAATAATTTGGATCTAAAACTAAAAGAATGTCAGTGGCCCATTTAAAGTATGGATGCTTCAAAGCCCAAACATGAAGACCTGAACATGCAAATTGCTCAGCACTTGAATAGTTAAATTTGTTCTTTGGCTGTGAAAAATCTCCGAGTCCCAATCTCCGACTCTCCTCAAGCATCTAATACAGTGGATTTGACGGACCATTAAATTAATAAAACATTGATATGGAATATACTGTAAATAAGTTTGGAGAGATATAAAAAAATGTAATCTGTTTTTGTGGCACAGGACATGCACAATGCCGAAAACTAAAACAGCATCTAATTGGTAAAACACAAAAATTTATTATATAAAAAGCCAGACCCGTGTTAAACAAAAATGCACAATCTTTCTTAGTTAAAATAAAATAAAATAAGGATTATTATATATTAAGTACTAGGTCAATGTATGATATCGATATGTAATATTTTTATAAATACGTAAGCCAAGCCCCAACTTTCTAAATTTTGTATATAGTAACAATTGTCCACAAGTCTTTATTTGTAGATTTCAAAAAAAACTAATTAAATTAATCTATTCGCATATTATGAAAGAGCATTTTAATCAGAATAATAAAAAAATTCAAACATGAAGACAAGGGATTGACTTGCTACTTACCATTTCAAACTTTAAAACTATCGTACGCTAAAATTTGTTTTTCTCCAACATACTATATTTGGTGATATAGTACCTTTTAATTTATTGGTATCACATCTTAGCTCACTTGTTGAATATAGAGTTTGAATTAAAATCATATGCGAAACAAGATGTGGGTGATTAGTTAATTATAAAAAATGATTATTTAAAAAAAAATATTACATATTTATCTAGTTTTTAATTTTTATGACTGGAATGCATAATATAATGCTGTATAAAGTAATATGATACTAGCCTATAATTAGTACACGGTTTTTCGAATAATTGTTATTAATTACTTTTACTTTAATATTTTATATATTAAATTTGTTAAAAGGGGTAAGTAAATCTAATAAGTAGATTATATATCATCAATTAAATTAATTTATTTTAAAAAATTCAACAATTAAAAAATTCAACAACTAAAAATTATTATTTAATATTCTAGAATTGAGTTATCAAATTACAGAGAACACGTTAATAACATACTACAATTAGAAATTTTAATTTTTCATTTTAATATAATAATATATACTATGCAGATCTATCGTACTCGGCTTACAATTTCATCATCTTCTCTTGGAAACATAGTCTTTTAAAATTAAGTGGACTAATAAAAAAAGTGAATTGTGCAAACTAATAAAAAAACAATGACTAAATGTATCATAACTTATAAATCAGTAATCTTAGAATCACTGCAAATCCAAAATTTTAAGGCTCCAATTCAAGATTCGAGCAAATAGCTATTAAATACCAATTCTAAATATTATTGAGGTAATGATCTTTTGTATTGTTGATTGAGCACATGTAATTATTTTGCTAAGTATGTAATTTCTTATTTCAACGGTTGGCATGACATGGAAATTTTCTCTTACTATAATCTCATACGCACGGATCTCGCCATTTTACAATAATTCCAAACAGTATCAAACGGGAAAAAGATTCTCATTTAAATATGTAAACTTAGCTTATTGATTCTTTCAAAATATTTGAAAACTTGTATTTTATTTCAAATAAGATATTTCAAATGAGAGAATTTGAAATTTCATGTTTATACTAATATAGCTTAAAACCCGTGCGATGCACGGATCTCACAAATTTTTTTTTAATATTATATTATTTTTTTAATAAAAATTGAATTCAATTCTTAATTTTTTTCATTTAACACTTTAAATGATATGACTTCATAACAATTATATTAGTAGACGTATACGTTCATAATTTTTTAGAACATTTAAACTTATTTAAAGTGATAGCATTGGTAAGGGGAATGTTATTATAACGGAATTATCCTTTTATTGAGGGTAAAAATATAATTTCTCCATTATGTTCGGATCGTAAAAAATATTATTTTAGCATGGTGATTACTTAATCGATTAACTATAATTTTATAAAAGATATTTGAAAAAGAAAATATTACTGATTGAACGATATAGTTTTATTTATAATTTTATGTGTATTTTAAAAAAAAAATATTTATGTTTTAATTAAAATTTGATTTTTTAGTTCACATCAATAGGATACGAATTATACTTAGTCTAATATTAATTTGATTTTATCTTAGATCAGTGATTTACATTATTTTATTTTAGCCTGATGTTCAATACACCGACCAAATCAAACTAATTATTTTTAGTTTAATTTTATTTTTAAAGTCTGGATCAATAAAATATTTTTTTTAGACTGAATAATTAGTATATATGATTTTATTTTCATTGGTCGAATTGTATTTTTATTTTGGTTTGTGTTAGTCTGAATCAATTGTATAATGTATTATTTTGTATATCCAAGTTCATTAGTATAATTTTTTTAGGAGAATGGATAGTATTATTATTTTATATTAACCCGATTCACATGATATATCAACTAAATCTTAATAAATATATTTAGTTTGCCTAAATTTAATTTAGTCTGAAGTAACAAATTATAATAATATAAAACTCGATATGAATTAAAATATAAATTGGTAGAAGAAGTTGAATTTAATATAAATTATAATGATATAGAGTTCGATATAAAATAAAATTGAAATTGGTAAAGAAATAGAGTAAGTTGACTTCAATATCAATTACAATTAGAATTGATCGACCCAATAATTAGAATTAGAATAATTAAATGAGGATAATTAAGTAATTTCAGCAAGTACCGACTGACCGACTACCAAACTTTTAATGTTTCGTCTATTATAATATAGTATAGATTTGAATGTCGTGGATTTCAAATGAAATCTAAATTCAAATTCTCAAATAGCTTATTTGATCAAATTCATAATTTCAAATGAAATTGAGTTTACCAAACGGACCATCAAGTTTCTTGTCACCTAATTGTAAAGGTACATAATTCATCTCGGCCAAAGAAATATAAGATGGAGTGTTATGATGATTATATATAAAAACTTATAATTAATGCAGTTCACAAATTAATTAATATATATATTATTTATTTTTAAATACACCATTTATCACTATATAAAATTAATATTATAAGAAATATAATAAACATTTGATAATATATCGTTGATGGAATTAGAAACATATACCTCTTGGCGATTATAATTTTTCAAATTTTTCACTTCAATGTTTGTTTTGAAAAAATATAGGGAAGGGTTAAGTAAGGATTATAATTTTTTAAATTATCTTATTACATGTTTATTTTGTGAATTAGATGTTAGGATTATAATCCACTCTGATATTTGGCAGGAGGAGGTATTGTTTTATCAGCTCTAATAAATTATTTTTTAATAGATTATAATCCACGCGTTGTAATCTCAATAACTATCACTTAAAACAAACATAAGATAAAATTTTAAAGGATTATAGTCCAATCTTAAACTTAATCCTTCCAAATAAATATAGTATATGATTATTTAATGCGTATGATTAATAATGATGTAATTAGTTATCACTGAATTATTATCCTGGGATTATAATCCCCCGAAAAAAACATGACCATTGCATTTATAATTATAATGATGAAAATGTTTTGTCGCATTATTTTGTTAGCGAAATTCGAACATAGACGTGCAACTATGGCCATAAATTCCAACTCGTTAAAAATATATCAAAACCGAACTTTTATCGAGTCAAAATTTGTGTTTGTGTATCGACTTGTTAACTAAAAGATTATCCGCGAACATGTTCACGGAAACGAACTGTGGTTCAACAAACAACTCATATATTGTTAGGTCACACACACTATAGAAGGGGGTTGAATACAGTGTATATACAATCAAATTGAATTAAGAACACAAGTATGAAACACAGAATAATCTTATTAATAAAACAGTATTGCAATGGAACCGTTCTCTCTCAGTGATGAACAAATATCATGAGAGCTGCTAGGGTTACAATGAATAATATCCTCGATTATGATAACACTTATAGTGTAAACCCTATGTTGTGTTTATATATCACACAGTTACAAGATAATCTTCTAATTGATATCGAATATAATTTTGTATCCTAAATTATATCAATTAGTTATCTTTTCCTCCAAGTCTTCTATTCTTCATAGAATTCTTCTCCATGAATATCTCATCTTGTTTTAGTCTTGATCTTCTTTCCTTTCAATCAGCCGCCTTCCTTATCTGAAAGTCTTCTTAAGTCCTGATATTATCTCCTGATAAATATCTTCTGATATCTTAAGTTCTGATAACTTAAGTACTGATATCTTAAGTTCTGACTTCAGTATAAGTACTAATTTCCAGTTAAGTCCTGATTTGTCATGTTAGTCAAGATCTGAAAACTAAACACAAATCATTATTATACATGACATCATAAATCCATAGTATATGATTCTTCATTCAAAGAATCTGTGCACAACAGTTTCCTGCAGCAATATACTCTTCCTATGCAGTTGATGTGGAAATTGACTTTTGTTTCTTGCTAAAACAAGAAACTAATCTGCCTCCAAGAAATTGGTAGCTTCCACTTGTGCTTTTCCTATCAATTTTGCACACTGCAAAATCTGCATCTGAGTAACCTATTAGCTTAAAGTCTGATTCCCTAGGATACCACAATCCTAGATCAGCTGTACCCTTAAGGTACTTGAAAATTCTTTTCACATCTGTTAAGTGAGGTTCTCTTGGATCTGCTTGAAATCTTGTACAAAGACAGGTAGCATACATGATATCAGGTCTACTTGCAGTTAGATAGAGTAATGAGCCAATCATACCTTTGTAATCAGTAATATCTACTGATGTACCAGTATCCTTATCCAATTTTGTTGCAGTGGCCATGGGAGTGGATGCACTTGTATAGTCTTGCATTCCAAATTTCTTCAACAAATTTCTGGTGTACTTAAATTGACAAATAAAAGTTCCTTCTTCATTCTGCTTGACTTGAAGGCCCATAAAATAGCTAAGTTCTCCCATCATACTCATTTGATATCTTGACTGCATTAGCTTGACAAACCTTTTATAAAGTTTGTCATTTGTAGAACCAAAAATGATATCATCAACATATATCTGTACCAAAAGTAAGTCTTTTCCATGGTTGAGCTTGCTTAAGCCCATAAAGTGCTTTATCAAGTCTGTAGACATGGTTAGGAAATTTTGAATCTACAAAACCTGGAGGTTGTTCAACATATACTTCTTCTTCCAATTCTCCATTAAGAAAAGCACTTTTTACATCCATTTGAAAGACTGTAATCTTTTTGTGAGCAGCATAAGCCAAAAATATCCTTATGGCTTCCAATCTAGCAACTGGTGCAAATATTTCATCATAATTAATTCCCTCATGTTGAGAATATCCTTTTGCAACCAGCCTTGCATTATTCCTTGTAATTATGCCATCACTGTCAGTTTTGTTTCTGAACACCCACTTTGTACCAACAACAGATCTGTTCTTTGGTCTTGGTACTAGGGTCCAGACTTTATTTCTTTCAAATTCATTTAACTCTTCCTGCATTGCTTGCACCCAATCAGCATCTTGAAGAGCTTCTTCCACTTTCTTTGGTTCAGTCTGAGAAAGAAAAGAATGATAGAGACATTCATTTGATGTTGTTGTTCTAGTTCTAACACCTGCTTTAGGATCTCCAATAATCAAGTCAGGTGTATGTGCTTTAGTCCACTTCCTTGCAGATGGAAGGTGATCTCTAGAACTGGATGCTCCCCCATGATCCATGTTGTCTCCATCAACATTTTCTTATGCTCCCCCTGAAATTATGCTCTCTGAGTTGGATCCTTCAGAATTTGAGTTTCCAGAATTATCAGAAATTGGTCCATCAGAACTTGATGAATTAGAACTTGAAGAGCCTGTTCTAGGTTCTGATGCTTCTTGAGATGTGGTTGGATCTTCAATATGCTCCCCCTGCACAAATGCATTTTTCTTTAGCGTAGTCATCATAATTTTAATAACATCAGAGTTTAACCCATCAGAGTTTGCAGTATCAGGATTTAGACTATCAGAATTTACAGAATCAGAATTTAAAACTTCATTCTCAAATCTCAGCTGATCATGATCATTGAAATCTTCAAGTCCAGTAATCTTCTTATCATCAAAAGAGACATTGATAGATTCTATGACAACCCTTGTTCTTAAATTGTAGACTCTGAAGGATTTTGTGGAAAGTGGATATCCAACAAAAATTCCTTCATCAGCTTTTAGATCAAATTTAGATAGTTGTTCAGGATGCGTCTTAAGAACAAAATACTTGCATCCAAATACATGAAAGTACTTCAGATTTGGCTTCTTTTTCTTCACCATCTCATATGGTGTCTTTCCATGCTTGTTGATAAATGTTGCATTCTGAGTAAAACAAGCAGTCTGCACAACTTCAGCCTAAAAGTAGGTTGGTAACTTTGCTTCATCAAGCATAGTTCGTGCAACTTCAATAAGAGTTCTATTCTTTCTTTCAACAACTCCATTTTGCTGTGGAGTTCCAGGAGCAGAGAATTCCTTCTTTATTCCATGGTCTTTGCAGAACTCTTCCATGATCAAATTATTGAACTCAGTGTCATTATCACTTCTTATGATTTTCACAGAGTCTTTGACCAATTTATCCAGTTGTTTGACATGATCAATCAAGATAGATGGAGTTTCACTTTTTGTGTGCAAGAAATACACCGATGTGTATCTGGTAAACTCATCTACTATGACCATAGCATATTTCTTCTTTGAAATATACATGACATTCACTGGACCAAATAGATCAACATATAGTAGGTGATAAGGCTCAAGAATTGAAGATTCAGTCTTGCTCTTGAAAGATGATTTTCTTTCTTTTGCCTTTTGACATGAATCACAAAGGCCATCAGGAGCAAATACTGATTTTGGCAGTCCTCTCACAAGATCTTTCTTTACAAGCTCATTTATATTGTTGAAATTTAAATGAGAGAGTTTCTTGTGCCAATCCTAGCTTTCTTCAATTGATGCTCTGCTTAACAGATAGATTGCAGAACCATCAGAACTTGTTGAAAGCTTGGCTTCATAAATGTTACCATGCCTGTATCCCTTCAGAACAACTTTGCCTGTAGATTTGCTTACAACTTCATAGTGTTCTTCAAAGAAATTCATATGATAACTTCTGTCACAGATTTGACTAACACTCAGCAGATTGTGTTTAAGTCCTGAGACTAGAGCTACTTGTTCAATGATGACATTCCCAAGATTGATATCGCCATATCCTATAGTTTTTCCCATGTTGCCATCTCCATAAGAAACTCCTGGGCCAGCTTTCTCCATAAAGTCTGATAGCAGGACTTTATTTCCAGTCATATGTCCTGAACATCCACTGTCCAGAACTAGGATGTTCTTCCTGTTGCCCTACAATCACAAAGACCACTAATGATTAGTTTTAAGGACCCAGACTTGCTTGGATCTTTTGGCCTTATTAAGTTTGTTAACATTTGCAGCGAATTTAACATCAGAGTTTATGTTAACATTTTTCTTATCATAATTTACAGTATCAAACTTTTGAATCAAAACTTATACTAGAAGAAATAATGCTAACTTTCTTCAAAGAAGTTTTTATTTGATAATAATCATAATACAGACTATGATATTCCTTACAAGTATAAATGGAATGCCATAAACTACCACAATGAAAACAAGGATTTTGTGGCTTAAATCTAACAGACTGACTCTTAACTCCTGATTTTGAAGGTAAGGAGTTTATATTCTTATTCTTCCTGCAAAAAGAAGCCAGATGGTAAGAATTTCCACAGTTATGACATTTCTTTCTAGGAGTATTAGGAACAAGCTTATAATTGTTGCTTTTATTCACAACTTCCTTTCCATTCCTATTTTTCCTAAGTGGCTTTACCTTGTTTACATTCTTAATCTCTTTCAGCTTATGCTTAAGCTGCTTCTTTGTCATTAAGCCTATGTTAACTTCAATTGGCTTATCCTGTTTTGGTTTGTCAGAAGTTAATTTCTCTTTAACTTCTGATTTATCAATATCAGACTTTACAACTACAAACTTAACAGGATTTACCTTTGGCTTATTAGTCTGTTTAACAATAATTGGCTTAACTTGTTCAGTTCCTGTTTCACTTTTATCATCTCCACAACCTAAGCCCTCTTTCTAGTTTCCACTACTTAGTAAATTCTAAGTTGTTCTACCAGAGTTAGTCCAAGTCCTGATAATCTCTCTTTCCTTTTCTAACTCAGTTTTTAGAGATTTATTCATTATTAGCACTTCATCTCTCACATAGAAAGCATCATCTCTATCCTTCTGAGTTTGATGGAACATAACTAACTCTTTTTCTAAATAATCATTCCTCTTTTTAAAAGCAAGATTTTCAGAAGTTAATCTTTCACATGTTAAAGTTTGATCTCTATAACTAATAAACATGGTTTTAAGATATATTCTCAACTCAGTAATATCATCAGTATGAAAAGCATAAGTTGTTTGAGGTACCTTTAACTCAGCAGCATCAGAACTGCTATCAGCATTTGCCATCAAGGCATAGTTCTCCTCATCTTCAGAATCTGAAGTGTCTGTCCAGCTTTTCTTCTTTGTGACAAGAGCCTTGCCTTTGTCACTCTTCCCTTTCTTGTAATCAGGAGATATGTGGCCTTTCTCACCATAATGGTAGCATTTAACATTTGAGTAATCTCCTCTATCAGACTTTCCTGTTTTGCCTTCAGATTTTTTGAATCCCTTCTTATCAGAACTTCCACCTTTCCTAGAAAACTTATTTCCCCTTCTGAATTTCCTGTAGGCTATCTTTGTGATACCCTTCACCATAAGAGCACACAATTTCATTATCTCTTCATCAGCATCCATCTCAGATAGACTTTCAGTTTCTTAATCTTCATCATTATCAGAACTTGATGACTCAGTATCAGACTTTGTGATGAGAGCCTTTCCTTTGCCTTTTTTTGAGACAACCACTTTGGGGGATTCCTCCTCAGCCTTAAGAGCAACTGTTCTTGACTTTCTCCCATGCCTCTTGCTTCTTTGATCCATCTCAAGTTCATAAGTCTTGAGCATTCCATAAATTTCATCAAGAGTAGTTTCATCAAGAGCATAGTTGTCTCTTATAGTAGTTGCCTTCAAATCCCAACTTTCAGGAAGAGCTAAAAGGAATTTAAGATTTGAATCTTCAAGATCATATTCTTTATCCACCAGTGACAGATCATTCAAGAGTTTGACAAATCTGTCATATAAACCAGTTAATGTCTCATCAGGTTTTGAGTCAAAGTGCTCATACTCTTGAGTAAGTATAGTCTTCCTGTTCTTCTTAATTGCATCAGTTCCCTGGCATCTTGTCTCTAAGGCATCCCATATCTCCTTTGCAGTCTTGCAGTTAATTACCCTGTTTGACATGACACTATCAATGGCACTATACAGCAAATGCCTTACCTTTACATCCTTGACAATTGATGAGATATCTTCAGTTGTATACTCAATTTTCTCCTTTGGTACGGTCTTTGCTGGCTGATCTGCAACTACAACAGAGAGCTTGGTTGGCTTATGTGGTCTTTCATTAATTCTGTCAAGGTATTCTGGATCTGTAGCTTCCAGAAACATAGCCATCTTCACTTTCCATATGGGATACTCAGGTGGTTTCAGCATGGGAACCCTAATAGTCTCATATCGACTGTGGATCTGAGTTTTTGGAGTTTCTTCAGTTTTGGTGCACTTGATTGGAGTTTGTTCTTCTTCAGACATGATTGTTTTTGGATCTTAAACTGTATATGTGTTAACAGACAGGCTCAGATACCACTTGTTATGTCACACACACTGTAGAAGGGGGTTGAATACAGTGTATAGTACAATCAAATCAAATTAAGAACACAAGTATGAAACACAGAATAATCTTATTAATAAAACAGTATTGCAATGGAACCGTTCTCTCTCAGTGATGAACAAATATCACGAGAGCTTCTAGGGTTACAATGAATAATATCCTCGATTATGATAACACTTATAGTGTAAACCCTATGCTGTGTTTATATATCACACAGTTACAAGATAATCTTCTAATTGATATCGAATATGATTCTGTATCCTAAAATATATCAAATAGTTATCTTTTCCTCCAAGTCTTCTATTCTTCATAGAATTTTTCTCCATACATATCTCATCTTATTTTAGTCTTGATCTTCTTTCCTTTCAATCAGCCGTCTTCCTTATCTGAAAGTCTTCTTAAGTCCTGATATTATCTCCTGATAAATATCTTCTGATATCTTAAGTTCTGATAACTTAAGTACTGATATCTTAAGTTTTGACTTCAGTATAAATACTGATTTCCAGTTAATTCTTGATTTGTCCTGTTAGTCAAGATCTGAAAACTAAACACAAATCATTATTAGACATGACATCACAAATATATCTAACATATATACTGTTTACGAACTCTTAATCATAAAAATCTCAATTTACGAACTTGATCTCACAATTCCCCGAATTTTTACATAAGCTTCACTTGTTTCTTTTTTACAAACTATTGTGTTCATTTTTGTCTTGTTTATAAATCGAACCTAACTTGAGGCGAACTTTTTTCAAACCGAACATCGAAGAGTTCGTGGTGAGCGTATTGACAGTTTTACAGCCCTACGTGCAATAATAATTACATCCAAAATTTTTCCATCACTATTACTCCCTCCGTCCCATCATCCCATTTTACTTATCCATCAATCAAAATCCTCATTCTATCCAATTAAGTCAAATAAAATTATAAATACCATAGTATAGAAGTAAAACTGTGAAACATTTACCTTTTTTGTTAACTTTTATTATATTCACCTTTTATTATAAATATGAACAATTATTTTCGGATGAAATCGTAACAGTGCTCAAAATATCCGGACAAGAAGTATAAAATTTAACGATTATTATTGGGTTTTTATCAATTTTAATATACAAAATAGATAACCAATTAAGGGGATATTTGGTTCATGGTTAAATAGTTACGTTAACGATAATCGGAACCTTAAACTCATGTGATAATTTTAGATCAGCGATTAACTTGTATGAAATGGGAACTCCATTTTCTCTTGCACTTATTCCATGTTGTACAATCTGTGAAAAGTCAAGCATACAATAATCGTATTTGTGTGTGTGAATAACAAAATCGTTCAGAGAAACAATTACGAAACAACATAAACACAAATAACGAGGAGACAATGAACGAGAACTCGAGTCAGTGCGTAACTGTCTCCTTAAATAGTATTTGCCCTCACCGTATGTGTGAGAGAATCTCCTCCCATGCTAAAACGGGTTGCAATGAAGCAGGTGCGTCACTTTCAGCATGTTTGAGATGAGCAAAAGAACTATCACCAACAAGACAGAGAGTATAGTACAATCTGCGAAAAACCAAGCATAAAATAATCAGGTTCGTGTGTGTGTGGATAATAGAAGCGTGCAGAGAAATAATTACAAAATAATATAAATATAAATAACGAGGAGACGAGGAACGAAAACCCGAGTTCAATGTGTGACTGTCTCCTTAAAACGTATTTATTGTCACTGTATGTATGAGTGAATCGCCTCCCTGGATAAAACGGGTTGCAATGAAGCAGGTGCGTCACTTCCAGCGAGTTTGAGACGAGCAAGAGAACTATCACCAAGAAGACAAAGAGACTAAAGAGCGGCTAGTGTTTTGGTAATTAAAACCCTACGACTCAGTGATGAATATATAAAATAACAAAACTTGTGCGCTACTTAATTTAAAATAAAACCGCGTTAATTAATTAATTATGTTAATATTGATCTGTGACTGACTCAAATCAGTATTAGTAGCAGATAAAAATAACCCTAATTGTGTAATAAATAAGCGCATTAATTGGACCCGATTTGTTCCAAAGATGAAACCCGGTTATTAAGGCCAAGTAATTGATATATCTTTAATTGGGCTTTATGGGCCCATAGACCAAGGATTTATTATTAAATTTGTAGGTCATAAATTAGCCCAAAATATGGCTGAGAAAAAAAGTTCAAATCAGAATTAAACTCTCAAAAGGATAGCCCTCAAGCCACACAGTCCCATAAGGAAGCAAATTCCTACATTCTAGGACTCAAAATTTCATTCTAAGTATGAGACTTGCCCACCAAGTGTCCAAACCCTAATCTAATTTAGGGCATCCCACAGCTATATAAGGGGCCTCACCCCACATATCAGAACTATATTTTTGACTTGATCTTTGGCATACAGCAAGGTACGTAAACATCTTTTAAAGGCAGATTGAGTCACGAAATATGAGAGCAGACAAATAGTGTCTTGAGCTCACGAACCCTCGCATTAAATACATCCTAATTTTTTATCCATAACGTTTGGCGCCATTTGTGGGAAAAAGACACCAACCATGGTAACCACGCGAAGCAGAAATAACACTCCTGAAGGAACGCCGGCTGGGACTACCCAAACAATCTCATCCTCCATTGAGATTCCCCCTCACCCAACCTGCCCTCATGGGACAGCGAATCCTTCAGTTCCCCAATCTGAATCTCAGCCACCTTCGGCTTTAGAGGCGAACCCCCAAAACTCAAATCTGAATGCTACCTTGGGGACACAGTCCACGGTTTTGAGATATCGACCATAGTCCACCACATGCCTATAAACTCCACCTATTGGATGCCATTATATTCTGAGGTCGGAGGAGGTAGGCCACCCCTACCGCCTTAACCACAACCGTCTAATTATATCTAAGGTCTACGACCAACCAATAATGAACGAGATATCTCTGGACCCTATACAACTGAGGATAGTGGAGAGTCAACCGATGAGAACACCCACCATAGGAGGAGATGTAGGGATAAAGAGCCCGTTGGAGGCAGGCGCCTCGAGCCCGTTAGAGGCAGGCATCCCGAATATCAAGAAATTCAGGGAATGGCATCCCAGACTTTTGAAGAAAAGATACATGCTTATGAAGCAGAAATTCTAAGGATTACGAGGGATATGGAGAACCCATTTGAGTTGCTCCCCCTCGGAGACCTAGACGATCCAACCCCGCCTTTCACAGAAGAAATCATGAACACCTATATCACAAGAAAGTTCAAGATGCCCACTATAAAGGCCTATGATAGGACTGGGGTTCCGGAAAATCATGTCAGGACCTTCTTTAATGCAGTGTTACTGCAGCCTATGAATGATGCAATCAAATTTTGGGCTTTCCCTCAAACCTTATCAAACATAGCCAAAAGGTGGTACAGCCGCTTACCCTCCAAATTTAATTGGATCCTTCAGAAATTTAAGTCAAGCTTTCATCAAACAGTTCATTAGCGGGAAGCTGCACGAAAAAAGCTCAGCTTCCCTTATGAGTATTGTGCAAGGAGCAAAGGAATCTCTTAGGGACTACTTGAATCGTTTCACAAAGAAGGGCTTGAAAGTCCCAGATCTTGATGATAAGGTAGCTATGATCGCATTACAGCAAGGAACCAAGGAAGAGTTTTTCAAAATGTCTTTGGCCAAGCGGCCACCAGAGATTATGTTACAGCTCCAAACTAGAGCAGGAAAATATATCCAAGTTGAAGAAAATATGAAGAAAATAGTGGTAAGCAACGAGTCCACTGGTGAAAAGAAGCAGAAGACAGATCAAGAACACAATGAAAAGTACAAGTATCCTAGAGTTAGCAATGATGCTGATTCTTCACCCAAAAAAGGGGGGCATGTACAAAAGTTCACTGAGTATGCTAGACTGAATGCTCCAAGGAGTCAAATCTTGATGGAAATTGAGAGGGATAAAGACGTTCGTTGGCCAAAGGCTCTGAAGGATGATCCTGCAAAGTTGGATAAAATAAATTATTGTCGATTTCACAAGGATGCCAGCCATGACACCGATGAGTGCCGACAACTAAAAGACGAAATTGAGTTTCTTATTGAGTACATTACAAGGGTGTGGTTGTAGTATACACTGATTTTCAAAATTTTAGCCGAATTTTCACTTTGACGGAATGTTGGCCGACGTTCAGTTCCGTAGTTTAAAATTTTGGTTGTCGTCTAGTCCGTTAACTTAGCACCGTTAAATAATAAAAAACCCTGTAAAATGAAGGGGTATTTTGGTAAAAAAAGATCTAAAAAAATAAAGAAATATCAAATGACCCACTTAAACATATTCTACTTTACTAAATCAGAGTCTCTCTACTTACCGAAACCCTAATTAACAATTCTCAAATGACGGAGCTGAGTTGGAGTGGTTTTGAGCGAGATGGTGTGGTTTATGCTACCTAGGAGTGAGTTGCAAAAATACGGAGCTACTGAGTGCCCTAATTACAAAGGCAATCCTAATTAACTTATGTTTTATAGTCTAACTCTTTACTTACTTTTTGTTAGAGTAGAATATTGGTCATGTGGTCCCAAATCTCTTTGTCTATGTTTATTGATGTTGGAATATTGTTTATTGCTTTTGAATGGACCCATATGTGTGCATGACTGATGAAAAGTGATTTTGCCCTAGTTAAACAAATCAGTGGACGACCCCCCTTTTTGACATCATTTATGTATTTTTATTTATTTATTATTGCAGACTATCCCGGTTTCTTTACTATTAAAATGTATCATGGAGGTCAATTTGACAATTTGAACTCGAAATTTGTTGACTATAAGATTGATTACTTTGATTTCTGCAATGTGGATTTGATGTCTATGTTTGAAGTAGTTGGGATGTTGAGTACTGCTATTAAACATAAATCAGTAGGGGTAGATTTGTTCTTTACATCACCAAAAGAGGGAATTGATGAACTTGGGATTTTAGAAACTGATGAGGAAATAAGGATGATGACAACTTTGATTAATGAAGAAGTGCAATATGTTGAGTTGTTTGTTGTTCGCATTGGACCCCTTGAACTGGAAGGTTTGCCCTTAACAGATCCACATCCTAAAGTTGCAGAAGTTATAGAGTTGGAAGTAGATGTTAGTGATGAAGAGAAGGTTCCCTCTTCTGATTCAAGTAGTAAAGGAGAGCAAGAAGATGAGGATGTAATTGTAGAGCCTGTAGTAAAGAAGATGAATGTGAAGAAGGTTGGAAAGAAACCAAGTCCAAAGAAGAAGTGTGCTAGGAAGCCAGTTGATGAGGGTTCAAATGTTAATGTTGAGGATCAAAGAAAGGTGACTGAAGATGTGTATCATGATGAAGTTGATCAAGGTCAAGGTAATGATCAAGGTCAAGATAATGAGCAGCATGAGGGTTCAATGCTGAAATGCAAGAAGAAGAAGAGTATGATTTAGAACATCCACCTGAAGGTTATGAGGAATGTTTTGAAGGACATGAAGCTAACTTTGACAGGTATAGGAATGAGGAAGAGGCAGATGAAGATGATCATGAATGTTTTTCAGATAGCTCTAATGATGGGAATTCAGATCATGAAAAAGACTTTGGAGATATCACTTCTGAATTTGAGGGGTTCAATGATTACATGGATGCTAATGTATTGGAATTTATATATGTCTTGGACCAGTCAAGAGGGGTTACAAGGCAGGTTGCAGACCAGTTATTGGCTTGGATGACTGTCATCTTAAAGGGCCTTTTGGAGGGCGCTGCTTAGTGCAGTTGGTATGGATCCAGATGATGGAATGTATCCTATAGTATGGAGTGTTGTAGATGCAGAAAATGCTGATAATTGGTGATGGTTCATGACTAAGTTGAAAGAAGACTTGAACATTACTAGTACCCCTCTACCCTCACTTCCCATGGTCAGAGCTCCTACCCCTCCATCACTATCTTGGAGCCCCTATGATGACAGCTCTGAGACCCATACTGTGACACCCCCAAATCCGGGGTCGGGGATCCGGGTTATCACGAGCTCCATTTCCCTTAATAATACTTAATCTTAATAATAAACCAACTACTGCGTACTGTGACCCCACTATACACACACACACCACAAGTTATAGTCTCAGATGAATATCCAAAAATAACACAAGTCATTTTATTCCACAATTATAAACCATTACACCTTAAAAGGGTTTCTGAATAAATTTACATATTCTTTGCCATTATTAAAATTCATATATATACATAAGTCTGGTATATCAAAAGTTGAAAGCCTAGCCTATTGGTAGACCCTACCTCAGCTACAACGGCATCAACGCCTACAGGAAACTGCGGAACGTTTCCTATCCGCTCACGAATTGGGAGATTGGTTATGTTCATCTTGTCTATCTGTTGTTGTGTGATGAAAGAAGAAAGCAAGGGTGAGCAACAAGCCCACCGAAATAATATGCATAATAATTTATAAAATATGAGCATTCTCACAGTACTCTTGAAAGTCTTGGTCAAAAAGAAATGAACAAAGTTTGATCTCTTAATGCGACCAAGTCGCAAAATATTTAGTATATATGTATATATACTTTTCAAAATCTTTGAAATCCTCTGCCATGTATAATATACATAGAGTTCTAGTTTATAGCTGTATAAAAATATCGTTGCAAGGTGATCTCATATATCTAACCTTGTCTCAACGTTTTTTCTGAAAATCTTTGTCATGCAGAAGATAATCTTTAACCAGATATAAGTTGAAAAGGTGAAGTTACGAGATACTCCAATATACTTATATCTTTTCCGAATACTACTTGAACTACCACCGTTCAAGGTATAATCAGTTTCAAAAGTTCATCACATAGATGAGACTACAAGATAAGATTTGAATAGATTCAATCTTTGAAATATCATTCAAAAGAAATGAAGTTACGAGATACTTCATTAAGTCCCAATATATATATATACACCTATATATATATATCTCATACTTTCCTTGGAAACCTCTGTTATGAAAAGAATAAATAGAGTTATAATATCCAATGAATTTGGAAAGAAGAAACCTTGGCATAAACCTGATATCTTGTTGATCAGGCAAAGATACCAATAAGTAACCTTTTCTACTAGTAGATGGACGAATTCCCCATTGGTCATCACCCTGGCCGCATTAGGACCTTTTGCTGGACTGCCACTCAGCCACTTACGCATTTGATGGACTCCCACTGAGCCACTTACACTTTCATGGACGCCCACTGAGCCCATATTGCTTATGCCGACTCAAATAGATGGATTTACTTCCCGAACGTTGGGCAAGTAATCAAAATGTTTTCTCACAACAGCAACCTCATTGCGAATATAAAATACACCACAGAGCCGGATGCCTCAGATTTTTAAGCAAGTATTTAAAACCCCTTCGAAAGGAAGATCTTAAATTTGAAAACGAGTTTTGGGATCCGCTCGAACTTTTAAAATCATTTTGAAGACTAAAAAACATTTTAAAGAATGTTTAGAGTAATGCTCATTTAATAAAATAAATCAGTCCCAATATATTAGAAAATATCTGAATATTATTATTTAAATAATATTCCCATAAGGATAATCCTTATAAAAATAATTGAAGTAGAAGTTTTAAAACTTTTACTTGAAATGAATAATAAATAACCAAAGATATACTTATACGAAAGTACGATCTTTATTTAAATAATCAAAAATAAGTTTGATTATCGAAACATTATTCTTTAATAAAATAAATAATATTATTTAATAAAATAAGCGGAGTCATAAGTCCTCGAATGAATATTCAAAATAATATTCATTAAATAAAATGAGCGGAGTCATAAGTCCTCGAATGAATATTCAAAATAATATTCATTAAATAAAATAAAGTTATCGAAAACTATTTATATATATATATACATATACTATACTCGGGAACATCGACTCCCGGTTTAGAAAAATGTTCACCTTTGGGTCCCTTATACTAAGGGTATACGCAACTACTGCTTATCTCTAGCATAGGTATTATGCAGTTTATAAGCATTTGAATTGATAATAGAATATCAAGATTTCACAACATGCATATATATACCATATCAACATGCTCCAATATATCGCAAGATTTGCTAATAACAGTCATGCACTTATCTCAAGATAATGCATCTATATATTTACATCACAACAACTGTATAACGGGTAGAAAACTTGCCTGAGTGTTCCCGGATAGACTTAAGCTTAGAGTGGGTCCGATAACCTATGAACAACAACATAAGTCGGAATTAAACCCCGGTCGCTTAAGAAACTAGACTTTAACCAATTAAACCCTAACGTTCGCTTATGGTCACTTCTACGCTTAACGAATCACATAAGTCGTTCGAGTACCCTCGGCTCCACCATTTTTAATAAATTAACCATTAAGAATTTTAAGGCAATTTTTTCGCGAGTACTTTACCAACTGCCTAATCCACTTTATTTAATTGTTTCATACTCCAATTAGTCATTTAAGGGCCTTAACCAAGGTTTCGAAGTAAGGCGAGGGGTAATGGTTCGTTCACGAAATGCCGTTACTTAAAACGGTCGTTTCTCCTAAACCGTACATCGGATTCAAGCGAACCACATATCAAAACGAAGCTAGTAAAATGAACTATCTAAAAATGGTAATGGTCAGTTCATGTCAGTGAGTGTTTGGGTGCAAAAGTTAAGCACAAAACAGTCTAAGGAAAATTGGGCATTACGACGGCTATAACTTAGCAATTCCCAAATTTTTACCCAATCAATTCAATATCAATCACCACTAATCAACACCATTCCACCATCATTAAACCACAATACAAGATCATTTAACTATAACTCAAGATCTCAACTTATTCATCTAAACCAAGTCAAAATGTGACCAAGAACATCAAATCCAACAAGTTTCACTCCTAACTCCAAAATCAACAAAATCACTTACTAAACAAAGCTCTAAACATGAGTACACACCCATTACACTAACCCATCATCTAAACATTATGAAATCCAAACTAACAAAACTTAAGACTAAGGGTTTGAGAAGTTATACCTTCCTTGGAGAGTGGAGAATCACTTAGGAAGCCTTAAATAACCACCAACTATCTCTACTAAGCTTGGATCTTGAAGAAAACATAAGAAAACACAAAGTTAGTTTCTTGAAAACACTATTCACCAAGAACTTTGATGAATTGATTAGCTATGTTAAACATGGAATCTTGAGCTTAAACTTATGGCTCATCTAAGTTATGAATTATGGAAGCTAAAGAAACAAACCTCTTGAATTATGATTAAGTAGAGCTTGGGTTTTGGAATTTTTCTTCCTTACTTTTCTTCAAAAAGGCCGTGAGCAAGGAGATGGGGGGAGAGAAATGAATGTGTTTGCTTGGTTGCTTCTTCTTTTGACTTAGGAATTGATTTTAACCTTTTTACCATGGTTAATAATGCTTGGCTAGTAATCAACCAACAAAACCTACCCACTTGTCATGCTTATGTCATCTTCCTTATGTCATCCATTTGCCACATGCCTTTCTCTTGTGGTTTGATGATGTCATAATACCTTGGATGCTTGTACAAGCATGTCTCTTGGTCGCGTATCTGTTTTACGGTTCGCTTAACTTTCGTTCTCGTTATCCGTTTGAGGGATCATATTCGGGATCTTATTACTTGGGTTCCCCTACCCTTTCTCAATATTTTATATTCCTTTTATGATCCCCTCTTATAATCCTTGAATTTAAATCCTTTTAATCATATTACCTTATACTCAATTCTTTCTGTATCTAGTGGATTTTCAGGAAAATCAAAGTGTTCGAATTTGGATTCTGACAATCTTTACATACACTTATTTATTTTATGAAATACTAATATGATCTTAGAATTTCCATAACAGTACTCCTATATAGTGTGGTCTCATAATTTTCTTTAATCAGCATCATCAGCAAAAGTTACTATTCATCAGGATTTCAAAAATTTCAAAAAAATTGGGGTTATTATAGTCTCCCCTCCTTAAAAGGATTTCGTCCCGGAATCAGATTAAAATGAATAGGGATACTTTCTTAGCATTGCACTTTCTAACTCTCAAGTCAATTTTCCCACATTGTGGTTCTACCACCAACTCTGACTAGTTTGATAACCCTTCTCCTAAGCACTTGTCCATTTTCGATCTATAACCCTTCCTGGTTGCTCCATATAGGTTACGTCTGGGTGCATGTCTATGCGCTCATACGCCCCTATTTGTCTGGCATCCGAATTACACTTCCTTAACATTGATACGTGGAACACGTTATGAACTTGCTACATGTTCCGGGGTAGGGCTAGCTCATATCCTAACTTCCCAATACGTCTTAATATATCCAAGGGTCCAACAATTCGTGGGATTAGCTTTTCTTTCTTTCCGAACCTCATCTATCCTTTCCAAGGGAATACCTATAACAGCACTAGGTCCCCTACTTCCTATTCTTTGTCCTTTCGTGTCAAATTAACATACTTCTTATGTCCATCTTGGGCTACTACCAGCCGTCCTCTGATTAGATCTATTATATCCTTGGTCCTTTGGACCACTGCTGGTCCGAGCATCTTGCGTTCTACAACATCATCCTAACATAAGGGAGATCGACATTGTGCTCCCTCAAGGATCTCATAAGGCGATATCTCGATACTGACATACGATCTATTATCGTAAGAAAACTCAATCCGCGTTAAGTGATCATTCCAAATTCTTTCAAGTCTATTGCACAGACTCTCTTCATAGCTTCTAGCATTATAGCTTTTGCTTCTCAATACCCATTCTTTTCTAGTTCGTAATCGTTACTATCTTCCGTACAGAATACTATTCTAGATATACCTTTACTCGCTAGAGTTTTATAACTTTTTAATAATCACGTCAACCTTAGTATCACGAACGCGTTAGAATCGGAATACCACCGTACTTGGTACCACTTCATCTCTAGCTGCCTCCATCTTCAAAAGCTTGGTCCTTCGTATAGAAGTAAAAGAATTTATTGAGAGATCACTATGATCATGAACACTTGTTCTATTGCATAGTTAGTACAGAAGGTGGCCAGCCTTTAGTACTTGACAAGCAATTAAATAACATGTGGTATCCTACTAGGCTTCTATCATACAGATAGATAGTTATTTGGCAATACCTCCCCTTCTGGAAGGGTTGTTCTTCTCAGCTTATACAAAATGAAAAGGAGAGAAAAGAACGAATTGAAGAGAATTGTATATGAAAAGAATACTGCCACAAAATATCTGGCTTGGAATCTACCTCTGAACTATAGAGGTTTGTCATAGGAGAACAAAACATATGTGTATATATATCAACATCAAGTATTATAGCATCGCATTTCACGCTCCTGAATATCTAATATTTCGTCCATCGTTTTATAGTCCCATGCTCTTGCTCGAGCTTATAAACAATCACCTTTGAAACTCCCTCGACATCGGAAATCAAATCTGGGATTTCATTCTAGACATTATCGTTATTAGAATTCTATGCTTGCATCGCAACCTTCCTCGTGTAGTAATACGACCCTCTATTGATAAGAAGGAATAAATATTCAATAGGTAGATAATCGACTTAAATAGTCTATCAATAATAACTTATACATCACCACGACCCGATTATGGTACTCAATCTCAACATTCATTACAATATAACTCTCACAGTTGTCATCGTCTCATTATTCATAGACTCATTGTAGCATTACTATGGTCCACCACTGACCTACTATAGTCATTCATTTTCCTCGAAATCTTAATAGCTAATCATACGGAGTCCATACTTACCGTATCAAAACCTTCTAAGTAGCTAACATATCACCGTTTGTGATCCATGAAGGACATCTCCTGAACTTGATGTATATATGACATGAAGTAGATAAAATTGCAGAAGAATATCAATCAAAGCAACAATAGCAGGTTATTACCGTTAGTTATCATATGTCCTCAATAAGAAACTGGAAACTCAAGGGTTCATTTAGTCCTTTCATAAAGTGGCCCTGGCTTATCTCAAGATATGACCTTCTAAGATAGATAGCCCGCTTACGGCGATTGCATAAATTAAATCTTTACCAAACTACTATTACGGTTGAGTATCGCACGATCATCAGAAGGAATGTCAATCTTTCACACCATAATACCACCTTCACGGCTTTAACCATCATTACTGTATTCCTATGGCATGAGCGCCTATAATTTCTCTTTTACAGTTAGAGTGTCGGCCACCTCATTGGCCTTTCCTGATAGTAATAGTTCCTTACAATCAATGTCCTTTGAACGATCTTCAACTAAATTTTCTACCTCATTTCCATTCACTGCTGGTGTGAAAATGCTCTTCCTTAAGCTTTGGTGAGAAAAAAAAAATATCACAATTTTCCCATAATTTATTTCCTCAGTCTTTGAATGTGAACAATGTCACGACTGACTCTCGATCATACTTTGTACATCTCTTATCTTGGGTACTTCTCGTTGTCACCAATCTCGACCCTCATTGGGTCGATCTATATTTTCTTATGGTTCAATACGTGCCCACCTGGAATTATTACAATTACGTCATATTTCCTTTATCAAAATTTTTATTCTTCAGAACTTCGAATATTACCTTCCTCCTTATAAAACCTCTAAGGTTATCCTTAAATCGTTCCTCCTGTATTCCCTAGATACAGGGCATATCAAAATACCATTTACTAATACTAGAACCATTGTCTATGTACTTCTGAAAACTTTCTCCACTGATCTTAGAAGGTTGTTGTTACCTTAGTCCTTCCAATTTGTACTGTCAAAACTCATATTGTCCCTATTAAGGGTGAAATGCCAACCCTTATACATTCCCCTAGAGTTCATCTCAAGTTATTGAGGTTATATCCTTAATTCCATCTTTAAAAAGGTACTTGCATCCTTACATGGATAAATAAAGTCATATATCCCTGATAAGGGTATCTTATTCAATCATTTCCACCTCAATAGTCTATACCAAATTTCACAATACCATCCTTATTCAAGTTGAGGTCAATCCATATGGCCTCCAAAAGATAAAAATGGTTATCCGCTTTTCTTTCCTGATTTGGTAATGATCACATGGATAATCTGGAAGATATTGGTCGTGTTCAACGTGAAATTCTTCTTAATAAATCCTTATTTACTTTTGTTATTTATCTCAACAGTCATCTCAATGTTGGGATATCTTTCATACCTGTTGTGTAACGACCGGGAAATTTACGTTGTATGATATCATATTTATAATAAAATATGTGTATTAATATATCATTTATATGTGATTAAATGTGTTGAGTCATTAAACCTTAACTGCTATGTGTTACGTGTTATCTGTTTTGATCCAAACGTGTTTTGGATTTTTATTGAGTGTTTTATTGCAAGTTAGATATCTTATATCAAAACCCGTACAGCTCAAAACCATGTTTTAAAAGCCCGTATTTCAAACAAAATCATTGGCCCTATTTTTCCAAAAACGCCCTATACCATGTCGTTATTCTGAACCCCTAGACGTTTTACAAATTGACCTTTTTCGCGAAAAACGACTTTTCCGGACCACTTCGGGTACCAAAAACCCCACAAAAATCACATTTTTATTTTTATATGATCATGAAATTATCATATATCATTTTTCTTTGCATTTTTGTAATATTCACAATTTTTGGGAATTTTTAGCATTAATTTTGTATTTATTGGATATTTAAAAATTTAATATTAATACCCAAAAATTATAAAAATTGGGGCCAAATATTTTTAATAGGAGTGTAATTAGACCCTTAATTTTATTTAGGGGTATTATTTTACATAGTATAAATAGCTGATTTTTCAGTAATTAATTATTAATTTTAATTAAAAATCAGCAAAATAAACAGAAAATAAAAAGAAAGAGGAATTAGGGTTTGTTTGGGTGAAGAACAGGCAGAGAATCAAAGTCGAATTTGAAGGTGATTCCGGAACCCAAATCGTTCATGTAAGTATTCGTTTTAAAGCCCAAGAATCGTAGTTTCTGATTATGCAATTAATTTTAGTGTTTGATTTCTGGATTTTAATTTCGTTTTTCGGGTTTAATTTCTTGAGTTCGGGTTTTACACATCGTTGATTGTTAGATGTTTTGATGGTTATGAGTGTTTAGATCGTCGTTTTGCGAGTCGATTGGTATCGGGTTTGCTGAGTTTGGTGTTGGTTTTAGCATCGCCGGAAAAACGACGACGCCGCCGCTGTTCTTCGCAATTCCGGCGTCGTGTTTGACGAAACGAAGAGGGAATCCAGAGGAGCGTCGTTGTGTTGCTGTTGAACAAAAGCATGGAACAAACAAGAGTTAAATCACACGTTTTGATCGACTGTTGGATTCACCGGAAGTTTCCGCCGGGCCGGAATCTGGGCAACGGTCGGCTGTTCTTCCCGACCCGATTGGGTTGGGGACGACCCGGTTCCCAACCCGGTTTCGACCCGGGTTCGATCCTAAAAACCCAAACCCTAATTTTGTTGTTGTGTTTCTGATTAATTAATTTTTTTATTTATATTTTTAGTATATTAAAAATCAGTTTTTAATAATTCTAAAAATCCAATAAATATTAGATTTAAATTCTGAAAAATAATATTATTAATTTCTGAATTATTTTATTAGTTTATAAATTCGAATTTAATTATTTAATTAGTTAATATTGCGAATAGTGATTCGGTAATGAGATTTATTATTCGAGCGTTAGTTATTCGGAGAATACAGTAATAATTATTCGTATCGTATAAATTAAATACCGATAATTAATTGATTAACGAATCGTTTAAATTCCAATAATAATATATTAGTTCGGTAATATTCGAGAATAGTGCGTAGCTCGTATTTATACGAGTGATTAATCGTTAAGTTGATTTATAATTCGAGTAATTCGTAGTTAGTCGATAAATAGCGTATCAGTTATTTAAATCGATTGATTATTTGTAAATAATCGATCTAATCAAATAAATAACGATGAGTTGTAAATATTTGTAATAAATTATGATTAATCCTAATAATTAGGGATTAATTATTTTAAATTAGTAAATAATTATCTATTAATTATTTATTACTTATTTATTTATTAAATATTAAAAAAAGTGATTAATTATTTCGATAATTAGTCACATAATTTTCGATAAATCATAACTTCTTCATTTTAACTCCAAAAATTATAAAAAAAATATTTTTGACTTTGATTTTTCTTAAATAATTATTTAAAAAATTGTTTTGGGATTTAAAAATTAGCAATAATTATTTATATTGTATAATAAATTGAATTATCAGTGTTTAATTGATAATAATTCAACCGTTAGTCCGAATTGAGCGAAACGAAAGCCTGTTGACTCAGAAAAATGAATTCTTTTCACTAAAAATAATATGAAGACCTAATTTCTTCTCGAAATTAATTGATTTTATTGATTGCTTGATTATCAGTCGAAATACGTGCCGAGACGAGTTCGAAAAATTCCGGAAAAATGGGAAATGAAGCAGAAGGTGATCAACGGAGCAATCAGCAAATCGATTTCAATTCTAAAAATTATTTTTAACTATAAAAACGATTATGTGCTTATGTGCTTATGTGTATTATGTGGTTAATCGAGTCTTACTTGTTTATATGTAATATTCGAGTTGGTTATAAACGTATGGGTAAATAGTAGGAACAAAATGAAGTCAATTTAAGGTACGACAGAAGTACAAAATGACTTAACCAATCTATTTTGCTAACAGAAACTAAGCCAGCAAGGCAGGTCAAGTAGGGGATAGACGGAAGTGATTTAATTGCAGTAAGTCGCACAGAAGGCAAGTTTCTCCTCTATTCTATTTTTCCAGAATAGTGATATTCTCTTCAGATTCTTATTACATTTGCATTACTTTAACTCCTTTATTCATATCTCAGTTCGATTCTTGAATTATTCTTTTTATTTGAATTTATTATTCATATTCCAATTATTACTCACAATTATTAATATATTCTGGTGATTAGAATATATTAAAGTATACCGATTGTTCCGGTTGCTATTCCAGGGACTGGATAACATTACTTTTGGGGATTAAGGTTACTTAATCCTAAGGACCGGGACATAACCGGATCCTTGAGATGGGCCGTAGTGCCTGGGTGCCCGACGGGATCTATATAGTGAGATATAGATCTGCACTGTATCCTGGCTGATCAGCAGGGTATAGCTGCGAACTTGAGTCCAGTGTAGTTCGTTTGTATTCGCCAGAAATGGCCTTCTTTTGATTCTTATGAGGTTATATCTTTGCAGATATACCTGGGATACGGATTCAGTTATATTGCTTTAACATTGTGTATATTTGGTAGACTTGTTGAGCAATTTTGGCTAACCCCTTTTTGTTGTTATTCACCTTATTGTTTCAGTTAAGAAGGAATATGAAACCCGTCAGAACACGAGTGGTAAAGAAGCGGGTCAAGCCTCGGGATCCTCTTATATCCAAGGTGTTGATCCTCTTATATCTTTTCCGAATACTACTTGAACTACCACCGTTCAAGGTATAATCATTTCAAAAGTTCATCACATAGATGAGACTACAAGATAAGATTTGAATAGATTCAATCTTTAAAATATCATTCAAAGAAATGAAGTTACGAGATACTTCATTAAGTCCCGATATATATACACACTTATATATATATCTCATAATTTCCTTGGAAACCTCTGTTATGAAAAGTATAAATAGAGTTATAAAATCCAATGATTTGGAAAGAAGCAACCTTGGCATAAACCTGATATCTTGCTGATCAGGCAAAGATACCAATAAATAACCTTTTCTACTAGTAGATGGACGAATTCCCCACTGGTCATCACCCTGGCCGCATTAGGACCTTATGCTGGACTGCCACTCAACCATTTACGCATTTGATGGACTCCCACTGAGCCACTTACACTTTCATGGACGCCCATTGAGCCCATGTTGCTTATGCCGACTCAAATAGTTGGATTTACTTCCCGAACGTTGGGCAAGTAATCAAAATGTTTTCTCAAAACAGCAACCTGGTTGCGAATATAAAATACACCACAGAGCCAGATGCCTCAGATTTTTAAGCAATTATTTAAATCCCCTTCGAAAGGAAGATCTTAAATTTGAAAACGATTTTGGGATCCGCTCGAACTTTTAAAATCATTTTAAAGACTCGAAAACATTTTAAAGAATGTTTAGAGTAATGCTCATTTAATAAAATAAATCAGTCACAATATATTAGAAAATATCTGAATATTATTATTTAAATAATATTCCCATAAGGATAATCCTTATAAAAATAATTGAAGTAGAAGTTTTAAAACTTATACTTGAAATGAATAATAAACAATGTTCAAGAAATCGCTAGGCGTCCCAGGGCGGTTAGGGTACCTTCTAGCGATTAATCGGGAAATCGGGGATTAATCGGAAGGATTAATCGGAGCATTAATCGGTCATATATAAATATTATTTTTATTTTATAAAATTAATTATATATATGTTATTACAAAATATAACATTTGACAAGCCTTTTTTCATTCATTCAAGCATTGATCACATAAGTCATAACAAACTTACAAGATAGATAGTATGTGTGTTTGAATAAAAGCTGAACATAGTTTAAAATGAGTTAGACAATGGTTTGTAATAAAGAAAGTTTGTGAGATTTTGAATGTTGGTTTGTAATAAAAGTAGTTAGTGGTTCTTGTTTTCATACTTCAACCTAGAAAGGTCCTGGTAGTTGTTAAGGGGTTTAGTTTCATTTCTTTATTATTTATTAATAAGCTTGTACAGGTTTGGTGATTAGCTCGTAACCCCTAGACTTATACCCCGGGTCTGGAGGGCGTTACAGTTTGGCATCAGAGCTGTAGGTTTGGTCCCTGAAAACAAGAACATTAGGATTAAGATAGGATAAAGAGATCACATAAGATAGGGATAGTCAGATTAGGAAAAATAGTGTTAGGATTTAGGTCAGATTAGAATAGGAAAGTATAAATCTTAGAATTATTTAGTGACCTTTTCTTTTCTTTGGTATATTATTAGATGGCTTCTTCGTCAGAGCGGACTGAGTCAGACCCAGTAGCAGCAGCAGTACTAGCCCCAACATCAGTGCAGATTTTTCCTCCATTGCCACCACCTCCACTATTACCATTTGGACCAGCACCAGAGATACCACCTCCACTAGAGGTACCAGACTTTGTTGATTATTTCCCTTATGTTGAGCCAGAGATGCCTGACTTTCCACCTTTGGAATTTCCGATGTTTGAAGTTCCTGATATGATTGATCTTCCACAGTGGGATGATTTAGAGCCGCAGATTCCAGTACCGCAGCCTGAGATTCCACATATTCCACAGATGGAGCTAGAGGCAGAGCCACCAGTGTATGCACCTATGGAGCAGCCAGTCTTATTTCCTGCCCCTTTAGCTATTTATGCCCCTATTCCTGGAGTATATCAGTTTCCACAGCAGGAGTTTATGGATGAGATAGTAGTCGGTGGGCCGTTACCTTCTCGAGGTTCTAGCACGGATCTTAATGAGCATCATACAGTTACTTATCAGCGTTTTCAGGAGGAGAGAGAGGAGAGGGTTCGATGGCAGACCCAGTGCAGAGAGATCCTTGGATTGTTTGAGACGCAGGCAGATGGTCCCGTCCGAGCATTACGATCAGATTACATACTGAGGGAGAGGTTACGTCAGATTCACCGAGTTAGTTCTCAGCAGCTTATGGATCTGAGACAGCAGGATATTAGTGCAGAGACAGCATATCATAGAGCATTGGGACTTACCGAGACAGTGCTAGAGGCATTGCAGGAGGAGTTGAGTCATGTGCCACCAGGGTTCTGAGTCAGGGACAGATGAGACAGTGACTTCAGAGTATAGATGTACATAGAGGCAGCGTAGTATGACCTAGTGAGTAGTGTGTATGTGTGTATTAGTAGTTTAACCTATAGTAGGTTTTTGACCTGTAGTAGTAGTATGACTTGTAGCCCCGATGATTTCCAGCGGAGCAAGACTTTTTGTATCAAGCATTTACACCTGAGGCTGGTGTTATATATATAAACTGAACTTTTCAAATTTCTTTTATTTAATTTCAGTCTTTCCAGTTTTACAGCATTTACTTTTATTTTACTGCTTTACAGTCTTTTATACTATAATTCCTGTTGAAAAAAAACAGAAAAGGATAACTATTTTATTTAACTGCTTACATTTCTAATTTTTATATTCAGCAACTGTTTTCTTTATATAAATCATGTTATTAATACCGGATAAATTGTTTTTCTTACATACTGTCAATTGTTTATTAAACTGTTAAATAAATATCACCTGTTTTATTATCAGAAGAAGATGGCACCAAAAAGAAAGACTAGGGCTGAGACCTCTAACAACAATTCTGAAGGCCAGACTAATGAAACCATGAACCAAATGTTCCATCTGATGCAACAACAGATGGTAATGATGCAACAGTAGATGCAGCATCAGCAACAGCAGATACAACAACAAATGTTACAACAACCACCTCGTCCTGAGCCTCAACCTGTTGTTACTTTTAAGCAGTTTCAGTCAGTTAAACCTCCAGAATTTGATGGGTCTACTGATCCTATTAAAGCTACCACCTGGTTAAAGGAAATACAGAAAGCTTTTATACTAGTGAAGGTAGGTGAGGACCAGAAGACTGATTTTGCTAGTTACTTGTTGAAAGGAGAGGCAAATTATTGGTGGAAATCTAAAAAGGCTTTAGAGGGTGAAGATGTTATTGCTTGGGATAAGTTTAAAGAGTTATTTTTAGAAAAGCATTTTCCTCTCTATGTAAGGAATCAGATGTAGATAAAGTTTTTAGAACTGAAGCAGGGAAGTATGTCTGTAACAGAGTATGAAGCCAAATTCAATGAATTGGCTAGGTTTGTTCCGGAACAAGTGGACACTGAAGGGAAGCGAGTGCAGAGATTTCAAGAGAGATTACGACCATGAATACGCGGACAAGTTGCAGTTTTTGAATTAGCAACATATACTGTTGTAGTCCAGAAAGCTTTGATCATCGAATGGGAAAGTGAAAGGTCTCAATGAGACAGAGGACAGGGAAGTTTCCAAGACCGTTTCAACAGAAAGCCGGGATTTCAAGCCCGGGCAAATCTGAATTTCAAAAGGATAGGACAGGGTACACAAAAAGCAGGTAATCATTTCCAAGTCTCCAACCAGCAGGGAATTGTTAAGGTTTCAATGCCGTATTGCAAAACTTGTGGACGCAAGCATACCGGCGTATGTATTAAAGCAGAGGTGACATGTTTCAAATGCAAGCAGAAAGGGCACTACTCTAACGAATGTCCGACAGGAAAAACAACAGAAATCACTTGCTATCAATGCGGAAGGAGAGGGCATATCGCTAGGAATTGTAAAGGACCAGCAATGGCAGCCAGTATTCCGAAAGTATTGGCATTACCTCCGCCACCGCCGCCAAATCAACTCAGAGCAAGGACTTTTAACATGACCATGAAAGAAGCAGTACAGAATCCAAGTGTGATTGCAGGTACGCTTTTGGTGAACTCCGTAGATTCAAAAGTATTAATTGATTCTGGAGCTACCCGTTCATTTATTTCTGAAGAATTTCTTGATAAGTTACATTGCGAAATTGAATGGTTGGGCGAGACGTTAATTATAAAATTAGCGAATGACGACCAAGTTCCGGTAGATCGAGTATGTCCTGCGTGTGATGTAGAAGTAGCCGGACATCATTTTTCTGTAGATTTAATCCCTTTTAAGCTAGGAGAATTCGATATCATTTTGGGAATGGATTGGTTAGCATGTCATAAGGCTCAGATAGATTGCGCGAATAAGAAAGTTGAATTGCGAACTACGGAAAATACAACGGTAATATTCGAGGGCGAAAAGCAGCAGAATAAATTTCTCACTGTAGTGCAGACCAAACGATTGCTTTGACAAGGATGTGAGGCGTACATAGCTTACGTGTTAGATACTGAAAAAGGAAGTCCTAGAATAGAAGACATTCCAGTTGTATGTGAATTTCCGGACGTCTTTCCAGACGAGCTTCCAGGGTTACCACCAGATCGAGAAATCGAGTTCACGATTGATCTAGCACCAGGTACAGAACCAGTTTCGAAAACTCCGTATTGAATGGCTTCAGTCGAAATGAAAGAATTGTCAACGCAACTGCAAGATCTTCTAGACCGAGGCATTATACGACCTAGTGTATCCCCATGGGGTGCACCAGTGTTATTTGTGAAGAAGAAGGATGACAACATGCGATTGTGCATCGACTATAGGGAATTGAATAAGCTCACTATCAAGAACAAGTATCCTTTACCGAGAATCGACGATTTGTTCGATCAGCTAAAAGGAGCTGCATGGTTTTCGAAGATAGATTTACGCTCAGGTTATCATCAATTGAAGATTAAAGCTGAAGATATTCCAAAGACTGCATTTCGTACGAGATATGGGCATTACGAGTTTCTTGTAAAGGCATTCGGTTTAACAAACGCGCCAGCTGCATTCATGGATTTGATGAACAGGATATTCAAGAAATATTTGGACAAGTTCGTGATTGTATTCATTGATGACATCTTGATTTACTCCAAGACAGAAGAAGAGCATGCAGAACACTTGAGGATAGTTTTGGAAATTCTGAGGAAAGAGCAATTATACGCAAAATTCTCAAAATGTGAATTCTGGTTAAGGGAAGTACAATTTCTAGGGCATATCATCGGTAGAGAAGGCATCCAAGTTGATCCAGCAAAGATTGAAGCTGTGTTGAATTGGGAAAAACCAAAAACACCGACAGAAGTTCGAAGTTTCTTGGGATTGGCAGGATATTATCGAAGATTTGTCAAAGAATTAGCGAAAATAGCAACGCGCTGACCAAGTTAACCCGAAAAAGTGAAAAGTTTGAATGGAATGATAAGTGTGAAGAAAGTTTTGAAGAGTTAAAGAATCGGTTGGTGACCGCACCAGTACTTGTACTACCAGACGAGCAAGGAAATTTCATCATTTACAGTGACGCTTCGTATCGCGGGCTAGGATGTGTATTGATACAACACGATAATGTCATTGCATATGCTTCGAGACAACTTAAACCCCATGAGCAGAAATATCCTATGCATGATCTGGAATTGGCAGCGATCGTATTTGCATTGAAGCTTTGGAGACATTATCTCTACGGTGAAAAATGCGAAATCTACACGGATCATAAAAGTCTGAAGTATATCTTTACGCAAAGAGAACTGACGATGGCTGGAATTGATTAAAGATTACGATGTCATAATTAGTTATCATCCAGGAAAAGCAAATGTTGTAGCGGATGCGCTAAGCAGAAAAGAAAGATTGAATCGGTTAACTTCATGCGAAGAATTGGCCAAGGAATTCGACAAATTGGAAATCGAGATTCGTATTCCCAATGAATCTGCAGGAACTATCTACGCTGTGACTTTTCAACCGGAGTTACTAGAAAAGATTCGCCGCTGTCAAGATGAAGTAATGAGTCAAGATGACGACTTAACGGGTGAAGAGATCACAACTCAGAAAGATAATGAAGGAATTTTACGCTTTGCATCGAGAATCTGGATCCCTAACGTGGAAGAATTAAAAGAAGAAATAATACGAGATGCGCACAATTCAAAGTATTCCATTCATCCAGGAAGCACAAAAATGTATCGCGATTTGAAGGAAAACTTTTGGTGGCCGAATATGAAGAAGGAAATAGCAGAAGGGGTGAGTAAATGCTACACATGCCAGCGAGTTAAAGCGGAACATCAACGTCCGAGCGGGTTATTGCAACCGTTAGACATTCCCGAATGGAAATGGGAACATCTAGCGATGGATTTTGTAGTAGGACTACCGAGGACTAGGGCAAATCATGATGCGATATGGGTAATCATTGACAGACTTACGAAGTCGGCACATTTTCTACCAATTAATGAAAGATTTTCGCTCGACAAATTAGTACACATGTATCTTAAGGAAATTGTGATGCGACATGGAGTTCCAATATCTATTGTATCAGATCGAGATCCTCGTTTCAGCTCAAGATTTTGGAGACAATTTCAAGAATGCCTTGGAACAAAATTAAACATGAGTACCGCTTATCATCCGCAAACCGACGGGCAAAGTGAAAGAACTATTCAAATGATTGAAGACATGCTACGAGTTTGTGCAATCGATTTTAAAGGCAGTTGGGATGAGCATCTACCCCTAGTGGAATTTTCTTATAATAACAGCTATCACGCCAGCATTGGAATGCCACCGTATGAAGCACTATATGGGAGAAAATACAGATCACCAGTGCATTGGGATGAAGTTGGAGAACGTAAAATTTTGGGACCAGAATTAATTCAGCAAACGAAAGAAAAGATTGAACTTATTCGAAAATGACTCGATGCAGCGCAAAACAGGCAACGCAAATATGCAGACCAAGCAAGGAAGAATATGTACTATCAGGAAGGGGAACACGTATTACTTAAAATATCGCCATGGAAAGGATTGACCAGATTTGGCAATAAGGGTAAATTGAAGCCACGATACATCGGACCATTTGAAATTTTGAAGAAAGTAGGAAAGCTTGCATACGAATTAGCGTTACCGCCTCATATGCAACATATTCACAATGTGTTTCACGTGTCAATGCTTAAGCGATATAATCCTGATTTTAGGCATGTAATAGAGTATGAACCGATAGATATCCAACCAGATTTGTCTTTTATAGAACAGCTGGTAAGAATTTTAGATCGGCGAGAGAAAGTGTTGAGAAATAAGTCTGTATATTTAGTGCGAGTATTGTGGATAAACCCAGTGGTTGAAGAATCAACCTGGGAGCTTGAAAATGAAATGTTAGAGAAATACCCTCATTTGTTTTCGTAGAAGATTCTGAGGACAGAATCCTATTAAGGGGGGAGAATGTAACGACCGGGAAATTTACGTTGTATGATATCATATTTATAATAAAATATGTGTATTAATATGTCATTTATATGTGATTAAATGTGTTGAGTCATTAAACCTTAACTGCTATGTGTTACGTGTTATCTGTTTTGATCCAAACGTATTTTGGATTTTTATTGAGTGTTTTATTGCAAGTTAGATATCTTATATCAAAACCCGTACAGCTCAAAACCATGTTTTAAAAGCCCGTATTTCAAACAAAATCATTGGCCCTATTTTGCCAAAAATGCCCTATACCATATCGTTATTCTGAACCCTAGACGTTTTACAAATTGACCTTTTTCGCGAAAAACGACTTTTCCGGGCCACTTCAGGTACCAAAAACCCCACAAAAATCACATTTTTATTTTTATATGATCATGAAATTATCATATATCATTTTTCTTTGCATTTTTGTAATATTCACAATTTTTGGGAATTTTTAGCATTAATTTTGTATTTATTGGGTATTTAAAAATTCAATATTAATACCCAAAAATTATAAAAATTGGGGCCAAATATTTTTAATAGGAGTGTAATTAGACCCTTAATTTTATTTAGGGGTATTATTTTACATAGTATAAATAGCTGATTTTTCAGTAATTAATTATTAATTTTAATTAAAATCAGCAAAATAAACAGAAAATAAAAAGAAAGAGGAATTAGGGTTTGTTTGGGTGAAGAACAGGCAGAGAATCAAAGTCGAATTTGAAGGTGATTCCGGAACCCAAATCGTTCATGTAAGTATTCGTTTTAAAGCCCAAGAATCGTAGTTTCTGATTATGAAATTAATTTTAGTGTTTGATTTCTGGATTTTAATTTCGTTTTTCGGGTTTAATTTCTTGAATTCGGGTTTTACACATCGTTGATTGTTAGATGTTTTGATGGTTATGAGTGTTTAGATCGTCGTTTTGCGAGTCGATTGGTACCGGGTTTGCTGAGTTTGGTGTTGGTTTTAGCATCGCCGGAAAAACGACGCCGCCGCCGCTGTTCTTCGCGGTTCCGGCGTCGTGTTTGACGAAAACGAAGAGGGAATCCAGAGTAGCATCGTTGTGTTGCTGTTGAACAAAAGCATGGAACAAACAAGAGTTAAATCACACGTTTTGATCGACTGTTGGATTCGCCGGAAGTTTCCGCCGGGCCGGAATCTGGGCAACGGTCGGCTGTTCTTCCCGACCCGATTGGGTTGGGGACGACCCGGTTCCCAACCCGGTTTCGACCCGGGTTCGATCCTAAAAACCCAAACCCTAATTTTGTTGTTGTGTTTCTGATTAAATAATTTTTTTTATTTATATTTTTAGTATATTAAAAATCAGTTTTTAATAATTCTAAAAATCCAATAAATATTAGATTTAAATTCTGAAAAATAATATTATTAATTTCTGAATTATTTTATTAGTTTATAAATTCGAATTTAATTATTTAATTAGTTAATATTGTGAATAGTGATTCGGTAATGAGATTTATTATTCGAGCGTTAGTTATTCGAAGAATACAGTAATAATTATCTGTATCGTATAAATTAAATACCGATAATTAATTGATTAACGAATCGTTTAAATTCCAATAATAATATATTAGTTCGGTAGTATTCGAGAATAGTGCGTAGCTCGTATTTATACGAGTGATTAATCGTTAAGTTGATTCATAATTCGAGTAATTCGTAGTTAGTAGATATATATCGTATTAGTTATTTAAATCAATTGATTATTTGTAAATAATCGATCTAATCAAATAAATAACGATGAGTTGTAAATATTTGTAATAAATTATGATTAATCCTAATAATTAGGGATTAATTATTTTAAATTAGTAAATAATTATCTATTAATTATTTATTAGTTATTTATTTATTAAATATTAAAAAAAAGTGATTAATTATTTCGATAATTAGTCACATAATTTTTGATAAATCATAACTTCTTCATTTTAACTCCAAAAATTATAATAAAATTATTTTTGACTTTGATTTTTCTTACATAATAATTTAAAAAATTATTTTGGGATTTAAAAATTAGCAATAATTATTTATATTGAATAATAAATTGAATTATCAGTGTTTAATTGATAATAATTCAACCGTTAGTCCGAATTGAGCGAAACGAAAGTCTGTTGACTCAGAAAAATGAATTCTTTTCACTAAAAATAATATGAAGACCTAATTTCTTCTCAAAATTAATTGATTTTATTGATTGCTTGATTATCAGTCGAAATACGTGCCGAGACGAGTTCGAAAAATTCCGGAAAAATGGGAAATGACACAGAAGGTGATCAACGGAGCAATCAGCGAATCGATTTCGATTCTAAAAATTATTTTTAACTATAAAAACGATTATGTGCTTATGTGCTTATGTGTATTATGTGGTTAATCGAGTCTTACTTGTTTATATGTAATATTCGAGTTGGTTATAAACGTATGGGTAAATAGTAGGAACAAAATGAAGTCAATTTAAGGTACGACAAAAGTACAAAATGACTTAACCAATCTATTTTGCTAACAGAAACTAAGCCAGCAAGGCAGGTCAAGTAGGGGATAGACGGAAGTGATTTAATTGCAGTAAGTCGCACAGAAGGCAAGTTTCTCCTCTATTCTATTTTTCCAGAATAGTGATATTCTCTTCAGATTCTTATTACATTTGCATTACTTTAACTCCTTTATTCATATCTCAGTTCGATTCTTGAATTATTCTTTTCATTTGAATTTATCATTCATATTCCAATTATTACTTACAATTATTAATATATTCTGGTGATTAGAATATATCAAAGTATACCGATTGTTCCGGTTGCTATTCCAGGGACTGGATAACATTACTTTTGGGGATTAAGGTTACTTAATCCTAAGGACCAGGACATAACCGGATCCTTGAGATGGGCCGTAGTGCCTGGGTGCCCGACGGGATCTATATAGTGAGATATAGATCTGCACTGTATCCTGGCTGATCAGCAGGGTATAGCTGCGAACTTGAGTCCAGTGTAGTTCGTTTGTATTCGCCAGAAATGGCCTTCTTTTGATTCTTATGAGGTTATATCTTTGCAGATATACCTGGGATACGGATTCAGTTATATTACTTTAACATTGTGTATATTTGGTAGACTTGTTGAGCAATTTTGGCTAACCCCTTTTTGTTGTTATTCACCTTATTGTTTCAGTTAAGAAGGAATATGAAACCCGTCAGAACACGAGTGGTAAAGAAGCGGGTCAAGCCTCGGGATCCTCTTATACCCAAGGTGTTGATCCTCTTATATCTTTTCCGAATACTACTTGAACTACCACCGTTCAAGGTATAATCATTTCAAAAGTTCATCACATAGATGAGACTACAAGATAAGATTTGAATAGATTCAATCTTTAAAATATCATTCAAAGAAATGAAGTTACGAGATACTTCATTAAGTCCCGATATATATACACACTTATATATATATCTCATAATTTCCTTGGAAACCTCTGTTATGAAAAGTATAAATAGAGTTATAAAATCCAATGATTTGGAAAGAAGCAACCTTGGCATAAACCTGATATCTTGCTGATCAGGCAAAGATACCAATAAATAACCTTTTCTACTAGTAGATGGACGAATTCCCCACTGGTCATCACCCTGGCCGCATTAGGACCTTATGCTGGACTGCCACTCAGCCATTTACGCATTTGATGGACTCCCACTGAGCCACTTACACTTTCATGGACGCCCATTGAGCCCATGTTGCTTATGCCGACTCAAATAGATGGATTTACTTCCCGAACGTTGGGCAAGTAATCAAAATGTTTTCTTAAAATAGCAACCTCGTTGCGAATATAAAATACACCACAGAGCCAGATGCCTCAGATTTTTAAGCAATTATTTAAATCCCCTTCGAAAGGAAGATCTTAAATTTGAAAACGAGTTTTGGGATCCGCTCGAACTTTTAAAATCATTTTAAAGACTCGAAAACATTTTAAAAAATGTTTATTGTAATGCTCATTTAATAAAATAAATCAGTCCCAATATATTAGAAAATATCTGAATATTATTATTTAAATAATATTCCCATAAGGATAATCCTTATAAAAATAATTGAAGTAGAAGTTTTAAAACTTATACTTGAAATGAATAATAAACAATATTCAAGAAATCGCTAGGCGTCCCAGGGCGGTTAGGGTACCTTCTAGCGATTAATCGGGAAATCGGGGATTAATCGGAAGGATTAATCGGAGCATTAATCGGTCATATATAAATATTATTTTTATTTTATAAAATTAATTATATATATGTTATTACAAAATATAACATTTGACAAGCCTTTTTTCATTCATTCAAGCATTGATCACATAAGTCATAACAAACTTACAAGATAGATTAAAGTGAAATATAATGTTTTTCTATCAATTGTCACAGTACTGCAGTACTATAGTCTATAGTTTAACAACAACAAAGGGAAACAAAAATAAATTTACAGGCTATAGACAACAACTAATATTAAGTTACACTAATAGTTTAATACTTACTATTTAATTCACCAGTGACAATTAATTTCCTCATCTTCTTCGAATGTTAATTCTGCATTAACTTCTTCATCATCCAATTCAAAATTATCTTCATCAAGATCTCGAAATATTTCATCTACAATGCTAGTAGACCACTGAGATTCAAAATCTTCCTCATCTGCTTCTACAATCCATGCTTGAGCCATGCTAGCATCATTTAAGAGTTTTGCAGCTGCCATATTGTTAGACGCGTTATTCGTTACTACTTGAATAACGTTCTTTGAACCAACTTCTTCAATCCATTTGTCCACATAATCAAAGATATATTTTCCTGTATGAGAATCAGCTGAACTCTCGATAGAAGATAAGAATGTTGTGCCAAGTTTGCAATTAACACATAAGTTCATTATACTCCGCCGCTTTCTATCAGACCATGCATCTGTCATAATTGAACAACCACTTTTTTTCCACTCTTCTTCTTGTTTCTTAACTATTTCCTTAGTTGTCTCAACTGCTTGCTTTAACAGAGGCTCCCTAAGTTGATATTGAGTAGGCGGAATATACCCAGGACCAAATTGACCCACAGCCTCAAGAAGTTGCTGAAATACGTCATTATTGACAGCATTAAAAGGTATTGCAGATTCATACACCCAGCGTGCCAAGTACGCATGCACCTCACTAGTCCTTTTCTTAAATAGGACATCATTAATATTTTGTTGTCTTAGTTTTTTGCGAGATTCAACCAATGAATCTGCCGGATATATTGGCCTGACAAAGCTATCCATGGGACCGAGCGAATATGCTGTCGTACAACTTTCAAGAATCTCAACTTCATTTGAGCTTTTTTCAGAAATATTAACACGCTCCTGCAATTCTTGAAGTTTTTCCCTCTTTTCTTCTTTTTTCTTTTTCTGATGAAGTAATGCTTGCATACACTTTGCTTTGTCAATTGGAGTAGCTTTTTGACAAGAGGCCACATTTCCTTTAATATGGGCAATATGTTGTTTTAGCCGATGGACACCTCCACTGATCACTCTATTGCATAGTTTACACTTCACTTTTTCTGGATCATTTGTAACTGCTAGTTCACAGAACTCCCAACCAACATCATCAGATTTTCTTTTTAAAGAGGTGACTGAACCAACAGCTTCTGAATTAGATGCAGGTGTAGAGGAATTGTCCATTTTTCTATACACACAAACATAACACAAAAATCATAACTTAATTTGTTTGTCGAGAAACAACTAACAAGATATAACGGATAACAAGCAACAACAAGAAAATACAAATCAATTAACAACACAAGAACACTAACCCATGTAAATATAAGTATATAATGAATGAAAAATCAACGAATCGTCGAATCTATACAAGCCTACAAGCCACAATGGTACAGATATATACTTATATAATACATTATAAGCATTGGTGAAGAAAACTAAAAATGGGGATGTAATTAACCATATCAATTTGTGAAATAGAGATGAGAACTTGAAGAACTTACCTATCTTCGCGAAGAGAATTAGGGAAACAGGAGCTTAATTTGGGTATCGCGTAACTCTGTAACTACTCTCATAAATATCTACCTATTTTCAATATAAATATTTATTTGTTTTGTTTTGTGAATTACCTATAATGCCCTCATTTTCTTTTACCATATGAAAGATTTTTTTTGGCCGATTTGGACCGCCTAGGCGGATTTTGACCCGCTTTAATCCGAGGTTGACCGACTTTTCGAAAAAAAGTCTAAAATCCCGCCTAGCCACTTCTCCGGGCGTTTTCCATCCGCCTAGCACCTAAGCGGCCGCCTAGACCGATTTTTAGAACACTGATAATAAATAACCAAAGATATACTTATACGAAAGTACGATCTTTATTTAAATAATCAGAAATAAGTTTGATTATCGAAACATTATTCTTTAATAAAATAAATAATATTATTTAATAAAATAAGCGGAGTCATAAGTCCTCGAATGAATATTCAAAATAATATTCATTAAATAAAATGAGCGGAGTCATAAGTCCTCAAATGAATATTCAAAATAATATTCATTAAATAAAATAAAGTTATCGAACAAACCTTATTCGATTAATAGTTTTGAAAACTATTTATATATATATATACATATACTATACTCGGGAACATCGACTCCCGGTTTAGAAAAATGTTCACCTTTGTGTCCCTTATACTAAGGGTATACGCAACTACTGATTATCTCTAGCATAGGTATTATGCAGTTTATAAGCATTTGAATTGATAATAGAATATCAAGATTTCACAACATGCATATATATACCATATCAACATGCTCTAATATATCGCAAGATTTGCTAATAACAGTCATGCACTTATCTCAAGATAATGCATCTTTATATTTACATCACAACAACAGTATAACGGGTAGAAAACTTGTCTGAGTGTTACCGGATAGACTTAAGTTTAGAGTGGGTCTGATAACCTATGAACAACAACATAAGTTGGAATTAAACCCCGGTCTCTTAAGAAACTAGACTTTAACCAATTAAACCCTAACGTTCACTTATGGTCACTTCTACGCTTAACGAATCACATAAGTCGTTCGAGTACCCTCGGCTCCACCATTTTTAATAAATTAACCATTAAGAATTTTAAGGCGATTCTTTCGCGAGTACTCTACCAACTGCCTAATCCACTTTATATAATTGTTCCATACTCCAATTAGTCATTTAAGGGCCTTAACCAAGGTTTCAAAGTAAGGCGAGGGGTAATGGTTCGTTCGCGAAATGCCGTTACTCAAAACGGTCGTTTCTCCTAAACCGTACATCGGATTCAAGCGAACCACATATCAAAACGAAGCTAGTAACATGAACTATCTAAACATGGTAATGGTCAGTTCATGGCAGTGAGTGTTCGGGTGCAAAAGTTAAGCACAAAACAGTCTCAGGAAAATTGGGCATTACGACCGCTATAACTTAGCAATTCCCAATTTTTTACCCAATCAATTCAATATCAAACCACCACCAATCAACACCATTCCACCATTATTAAACCACAATACAAGATCATTTAACTATAACTCAATATCTCAACTTATTCATCTAAACCAAGTCAAAATGTGACCAAGAACATCAAATCCAACAAGTATCACTCCTAACTCCAAAATCAACAAAATCACTTACTAAACAAAGCTCTAAACATGAGTACACACCCATTACACTAACCCATCATCTAAAAATTATGAAATCCAAACCAATAAAACTTAAGACTAAGGGTTTGAGAAGTTATACCTTCCTTGGAGAGTGGAGAATCACTTAGGAAGCCTTAATAACCACTAATTATCTCTACTAAGCTTGGATCTTGAAGAAAACATAAGAAAACACAAAGTTAGTTTCTTGAAAACACTATTCAACAAGAACTTTGATGAATTGATTAGCTATGTTAAACATGGAATCTTGAGCTTAAACTTATGGCTCATCTAAGTTATGAATTATGGAAGCTAAAGAAATAAACCTCTTGAATTATGATTAAGTGGAGCTTGGGTTTTGGAATTTTTCTTCCTTGCTTTTCTTCAAAAAGGCCGTGAGCAAGGAGATGGGGGGGAGAGAAATGAATGTGTTTGCTTGGTTGCTTCTTCTTTTGACTTAGGAATTGATTTTATCCTTTTTACCATGGTTAATAATGCTTGGCTAGTAATCAACCAACAAAACCTACCCACTTGTCATGCTTATGTCATCTTCCTTATGTCATCCATTTGCCACATGCCTTTTTCTTGTGGTTTGATGATGTCATAATACCTTGGATGCTTGTACAAGCTTGTCTCTTGGTCGCGTATCTGTTTTACGGTTCGCTTAACTTTCGTTCTCGTTATCCGTTTGAGGGATCATATCCGAGATCTTATTACTTGGGTTCCCCTACCCTTTCTCAATATTTTATATTCCTTTTATGATCCCCTCTTGTAATCCTTGAATTTAAATCCTTTTAATCATATTAACTTATACTCAATTCTTTCGGTATCTGGTGGATTTTCGGGAAAATCAAAGTGTTCGAATTTGGATTCTAACGATCTTTACATACACTTATTTACTTTATGGAATACTAATACGATCTTAGAATTTCCATAACAGTACTCCTATATAGTGTGGTCTGATAATTTTCCTTAATCAGCATCATCAGCAAAAGTTACTATTCATCAGGGTTTCAAAAATTTCAAAAAAAATTGGGGTTATTACACATACCCCCGAGCCTAGACAGACCGAGGAGGCACCCCCAGCAGCTCCAGATTCACCACCTCTCGACCCTGCGCATAGGCATTCTTTGTTAGCTCACGACTATGTTCAGGATATTCTGAGGACTCGAGTGGCTGTTGCTGAGGCCCAGCTGAATGAGGTCAGGAGAGAGTTAGATGCAGAGAGAGCTGGTAGGCGTGCACGAGCTCATGAGGCTAGAGCTACCATACCCCGATCTCTGAGGAGAGAGCTGACTGGGATAGAGCTCATGGCCTGTACTAGATTCTGATCACTTCAGGGAGACAGACATGGCAGGATATCCAGGAGGCAGGCTGATTATATTTTCCGTCGTGTGATGGAGAGAGTGTGGGTCAACCCGCTCTGGTGATTGATTCAGGACCAGTGATGTGGTAGTCTAGTCGTCTAGTTAGTCGAGGCTATAGTAAGAGCCAATTTTCCGGGATAGTTGACTTGTATATAGTATCCCTTTCTCTGACTAGACAGATAGACTCATGTATTTCACTTTTGGGCAGATGACTGTAGCACTGTTGTACTTTTGACTAGATCGAACTATGTATTTCTCGCATTATGTATATATTTATTTCCTTTCAGTTCAGATGTATATGAGATGTATATATATAGATATATATATATATATCGGGACTAATGAAGTATGTCGTAACTTCATTCTTTCAACTGATATTTCAAAGACTGAATCCATTCAAGTCTTATCTTGTAGTCTCATCTATGTGACGAACTTCGAAAACTTATTATACTTTGAGCAGTGGTAGTTCAAGTAGTTTTCTAAAATGATATAAGTATAGTGAAGTATTTGGTAACTTCATCTCCCTTTTAGATTATATCCAGTAAGTAATTATCTTACACTTGATAAAGGTTTCCAGTAAGTTATCTATTTATATACTTGCATTATTGATTAAACTATATATTATCTTGCGAGCTGTAATGCTCACCCTTGCTTCATTTGTTCATCACACAACAACAGTTAGGAAGGATGGGCAGACTCAAGCAGACCCAGCGCAAGAGCGTGGGAAGCGTCCTGCATCTTCCCGTTGATATCATAGCTGCTATAGCTGCAGAAGTAGATCTATCTGTAGATCAGGCATTCTACTTTTGGGACTCAATTATGTATAAATATAACTTGTGGCAGATAATGGCAATTAACTGTAAACTTATTAAGTAATCATTTTGGGTTGTAATAACTTTTAATTTGTGGATTCAAGGACTTGTACTTATTTCAATTTCATCTCTGAGACTATAACGTGTTATGGTGTGTGTTAGTGTGGGGTCACAGCATGAGGTTATTTATTATTAATTAAGTTAAGTGATATTATGGAAAGAAAGACCGTGACGACTTGGATCCCCGACCCCGGATCTGGGGGTGTTACAAAAATTGCATAAAAACTTGGGATCAAGTCACAACTCATTCCTTTAAATCATCTTTTAACCTAAACGCTTACATGCAAAACTTTATCTTGACATGCATCCAAGTTTTCATTTCGACTCTCACTAGTAACTAATGCAATTAGCACATAAACTCACAAAATCAACTCAATCTTCTTTTAACCATAAGACCCATTCAGGTTTTTCAAAAGAAACATACATGCATAGATAAATTTTGGCATGCAAAGTTCTAAATCACAATTTCAACTTGTTTTAAGCCTTAACTTGGACATTCAATTCATTTCCCTTCAAAAAAATCAAACCTAACTTACTCGATTATACTCAAATCTTACATGCAATCATCAATTTACTTCTTTTAAACCAATAACCATTCTAAATTCCCACTATTATTCTAAAACAATAATCCACAATCATTTTGTTCAACAAAAATCAATTTAATAACTTCAAAAATAAAAAACCCATTCGGTTTTTAGGCAATCACCACATGCAAATACTGAAATTAAGTTTTATGAATATTAGAGCTCAGTAATAACATCACCACTCACCACCGGTTCACCGGAGTTCATCACCGGTGGCTTCACGGTGGTGCCCTCATTCGAGGGTGTCCAACCACAAAACCCCGATTTTTCATCAACTCCTTAAAATAACTAACATGCACAACTTAGATATCATTCATTTGTAAGGAATCATGCTTAAACAAAGTAACAACAACAAGAACAACAAGAACCAAGAGGTTCTCGGTGAACACACACACATCGAACACACACAACACACATACACCTACATGCAAGTGTGTTCTTGCATCTTTAGAGTATAAGAAGCTTAAATCTTGATTCAAGATTGAATTTTAATGGAGGTTATGGAAGGAACAAGAAGAGAGAGAGATTATACCGAGAGAGAGAGAGAGAGAGAGAGAGAGAGAGAGAGAGAGAGAGAGAGAGAGAGAGAGAGAGAGAGAGAGAGAGAGAGAGAGAGAGAGAGAGAGAGAGAGAGAGAGAGAGAGAGAGAGAGAGAGAGAGAGAAAGCCGAGAGAGAGATGAGAGAAAAAGAGAGTGAACCGGGTGAGAAAAGAAAAAGGGGAGGGGAGTGAGGTTATATATAGTGAGTAGCCAAGGGTATAAAGGTCTTTTACCCACTAGCTTCAAGGATTTTCCCTTTATTCTTTAATTCTAATTTCTAAAAACAATTTTGATAAATGAATAACCCTCTCGGAAAAGATGGGAAAGCAAAGAATAAAGATTTTAAAACGTAGATCTCGAAATTAGCTTTCCAGCCATATTTTCAGAATAATTTTTGAGCGAACGGTTGATTCAATACGGATTTTACAAGATTGCGCTGAAAATAGCATTCTAACTCCATAAAATCATTTTAAAATGCGACGATCACGAAATAAATCCGTCTATCATTTTTAGAAAGTCTCTAGGACTATTTTGAAGAGAACAAAACAAATTTCACGCCTTGACCATTCTCGAATAATTTTATAGAAATATATAAAGGTTCAATAAACCTTATTTTAATTCAATAGATCACGTAATCATGCATACAGGCAAGCAAGAACATATATATCCACACATCACAACTCATATTTGACCATACAATTTCCCCTTTTTATTATTATTCTCCTTTTTCGCGTATCGGGTCACGTTCTGCCTGACGGCCCAACGCTCAGCGTTTCATTTACGCTTCACAATCGATTATCTTACCAATCGACACAATACTAGAACATAATACTCACTTAAACATTCCATTTCACACAATAACACATAGTTCACATTTTAAACACTTTAACCCCTTTTAAAGACGGGTTCCGTTCTACCTGACGGCTCGACAACACAGCTTAATTCCTAAGCTGACACTTTAAATTGGAACGCATCTTTCTACGCTCCCAGATACTATTATACAATAAAGACAATTAACCATCACTTAGTCACATAATTTATAATCACACCACAGAAGTCATACTTTATTCACTTAATTACGTCGCGAAATTTTCAGTCATTACAGTGTAAGGCATAGATCTTGAAAAAAGATGATATATGCCGCAATAAATTACATGATATGTTGCACAAATCACAGTTGCCTTAATGGTGGGTGGCTGATAAAATTTATTTAAAATTTTGAAATAGTAGTTGATCCAAGTGTTCACCGCCTTCGTTGCAGAAGAGCAGGCATGTATCATCAAGTGTTGTGATTATTCTCTTGATTGTGACCTAATTACTTTGTTCATGGTTGCTTCCTTTTTCATTTTGGCAAATACGCTTTCCTTTTTTATAATGCAACCTGATTCCATTTTTTTGTTTTTTTAGATGGCCTGCAAAATAAGAAAGTTCTGCCCTCGGTGTCAACTTCTTTGGTACTAGCTGCTACTATAGGCGTTGCAAAAGCAAAAGTTTAGTATGTGCTTGGAAAAGCATACTTTTTAATTGAAGATGATACAGTGATATTATTGAAACCTTTGTCTTACTTCTGATTTGCAGCATTTTGCTCTCGTCTTTGACAGTAACGAAAGCTGGGTAGACCAAACTATTTACCTGTATTTGATATATATCCTCCCCTGTAATGTAAGAATTGGAAATAGGTCTGCATTATGATTCTTCATTTTGACAAACCAGTTAAGATGAACACTGCATAATTTTTACTTCATATATAGAAGGACATATTATTTATAGCAAAAAATAGAATAAATAGAAGTACATGTTAGTAAATGGTTATTGTTATGCTTGTGTATGTTGATGCTGTAAAATCAGCCCTGAATTCAATGAGATTTAAGGAAATAGAGATTGTAGTTGCTGAGATAGGTTGGCCTTACAAGGGTGACCCAAATGAGGTTGGCCTTAGTGTGGTCATGTCATCTCGTGATGAATATTTTTCTTGCTTATATATTCTTGTCTTTCCTGTAGACCCCAACAGCTCCAGCAACTCCTAAAACACCAACAACTTCGGCTAATCCATCACCTAAGGTTGCAGCCTGGTGCGTCCCGAAGCTTGGTATTTCCGATGCTCAGTTGCAATCAAATCTTTACTATGTTTACTATCAGAATTCTGGTGCGGTCAAGGCCTTAATTATGGCCCTATTCAACCAGGTGGCGCCTGTTATGAACCGGAAACTGTGCAAACTCATGCTACATATGCAATGAAAATTTACTATCAGAATTCTGGAAAAAGTCCATCGGACTGTGAGTTCGTGCAAACTGCAGTTCTCTCTTCCACTAATCCAAGTAAGTTTTCTTCTAATATTATTCAGTTGGAAAAAGAGAAAAGATTATAAATTTATAACTATATTTCTGAGGTTTGATGGGCTCAACTTTACTTGTTTGTAGGTTATACTGGTTGTAATTACCCAGGTGGAAACTGAGGCTAAAATGATCATGAACTGTTAGATATATTTGAGATGTCATGTGTAATCTGATTTGTGTTTAGTTTTCAGAACTTAATAACAGGACTTATCAGGACTTATGGAAATCAGAACTTACTGAAGTCAGAACTTAATATCAGAACTTAAGGCCGTCAGGATTTATATCAGGACTTAAGTGCGGGAACTTCATATAAGGAAGCAGTTGATTTATAGGAGAAGGTCTGGACTAAAACAAAAGAAGATATGCATTGAGGAGTTAGAGGACTAGAAGTCTTGTAGAAGATGTATGATTGATATATTTTAGGAGACAGAATTATATTCCATATCAATTAGAAGATATCTTGTAACTGTGTACTATATAAATACAGCTTAGGGTTTACACTATATGTGTTATCATTATCGAGAAGATTATACATTGTAACCTAGCAGCTCTTAGTGATATTGTTCATCACTGAGAGAGAAAATCAGTTCTATTGTAACAGAGTTTATTTGAATATACTTGATCTTTGTTATATACTTGTGTTGAAATCGATTTGATTGTGTAAACACTATATTCAACCCCCTTCTATAGTGTTGTGTGACCTAACAGGTGGTATCAAAGCTTTTCTGTTAACATACATACAATAAAGATCCAAATAACAATCATGTCTGAAGAAACACAAACCCCAACTAAGCCCACCAAAACTCAAGAAACTCAGAACACTCAAATCCACAGTCGATATGAGATAATTAGGGTTCCCATACTGAGACCATCTGAGTATCCCATATGGAAAGTGAAGATGGCTATGTTTCTGGAAGCTACAGATCTAGAATACCTTGAAAAAATTAATGAAGGACCACATAAGCCTACCAAGCTCTCTGTTGCAGTTGTTGATCAACCAGCAAAGACCATACCAAAGGAGAAAAGTGAGAACACAACTGAAGACATCTCATCTATTGCCAAAGATGCAAGGGTAAGGCATTTGCTGCATAGTGCAATTGACAATGTCATGTCAAATAGGGTAATTGGATACAAGACTGCAAAGGAGATATGGGATGCTTTGGAGACAAGATGCCAGGGAACTGATGTAATCAAGAAGAACAGGAAGACTATACTCACACAAGAGTATGAGCACTTTGACTCAAAAGCTGACGAGTCATTAACTGATTTATATGACAGGTTTGCCAAAATTTTGAATGATCTGTCACTGGTGGACAAGGAATATGATCTTGAAGATTCAAATCTAAAATTCCTTTTAGCTCTTCCAGAAAATTGGGATTTGAAGTCTACTACCATAAGAGACAACTATGACCTTACTGAAACTACTCTTGATGAAATCTATGGTATGCTCAAGACTCATGAATTTGAGATGGATCAAAGGAGCAAAAGGTATGGAAGAAAGTCAAGGACAGTTGCTCTTAAAGCTGAGGAGGAATCTCCTAAAGTTGTTGTCTCGAAGAGTGCCAAGGAAAGGCTCTCATCATAAAGTCTGATTTAGAATTATCATATACTGATGATGATGATTTAGAAACTGAAAGTTTGTCTGAAGTGGATGTTGATGAAGAGATGATGCAATTATGTGCTCTTATGGTGAAAGGTATCACAAAGATAGCCTACAAGAAGTTTAGAAAGGGCAAGAAGTTTTCCAAGAAAGGTGGAAGTTCTGATAAGAAAGGGTTCAGAAAGTCTGAAGGCAAAGGAGAAAAGTCTGACAGAGGAGACAGCTCAATTGTCAAATGCTACAATTGTGGTAAAAGAGGCCACATATCTCCTGACTGCAAGAAAGGAAAAAGTGATAAAGGCAAGGCACTTATCACAAAGAAGAAAAGCTGGACAGACACTTCAGATTCTGAAGATGAGGTGAACTATGTCTTGATGGCAAATGCTGATAGCAGTACTGACACTGCTAAACTGAAGGTACCTCAAACAACTTATGCTTTTCATACTGATGATATTACTGAGTTGAGATTATATCTTAAAACCATGTTCATTAGTTTTAGAGATCAAACTTTAACATGTGAAAGGTTAACATCTGAAAATCTTGCTCTTAAAAACAGAAATGACAATTAAGAAAAGGAGTTAGTTTTTCTTCATCAAACCAAGAAAGAAAGAGATGAGGCTTTGTATGTTAGAGATGAAGTGCTAAAATTGAATGAATCTCTAAAAACTGATTTAGAAAAGGAAAGAGAGATCATCAGAACTTGGACTAACTCTGGCAGAATAATTCAGAATTTACTAAGTAGTGGAAACTGGAAAGAGTGCTTAGGATATGGAGATGATAAAAGTGAGAAAGGAACTGTGCAAATTGAGCCAATTGTTGTTAAACAGTCTGTTAAGCCAAAGGTAAATTCTGGTAAGTTTGTAGCAAAAACTGTTAAGTCTGATTCTGAAAAGATGAAAGATTCTAAGACAGAAGTCAAAGAAAAGTCAACTTCTGACAAATTAAAACAGGATAAACCAGCTGAAGTTAACATAGGCTTAATGACAAAGAAGCAGCTTAAGCATAAGCTGAAAGAGATTAAGAATGTGAACAAGGTAAAGGAAGCTAGGAAAAATAGGAATGGAAAGGAAGGTGTGAATAAAAGCAATAATTATATGCCTGATCCTAATGCTCCTAGAAAGAAATGTTATAACTGTAGAAACTCTAACCATCTTGCTTCTTTTTACAGGAAGAATAAGGATATAAACTCTTTACCTCCTAGATCATGAGTTAAGAGTCAGTCTGTTAGGTTTAAACGACAAAATCCTTATTTTCATTATGGTAGTTTATGCCATTCCATTTATACTTGTAAGAAATATCATAGTTTGTACTATAATTATTATCAAATAAAACCTTTTTTAAAGAAAGTTAGTATTGTTCATTCTAGTGTAAAGTCTGATGCAATGTCTGATATAAAGTCTGATAAACAGCATATTAGCATAAACTCTGAAATTAAATCCGCTGCAAATGATAACAAACTTAATAAGGCCAAAGGATCCAAGCAAGTCTGGGTCCTTAAAACTAATCATTAATGGTCTTTGTGATTGCAGGGCAACAGGAAAAACATCCTAGTTCTGGATAGTAAATGTTCAGGACATATGACTGGAAATAAAGCCCTGCTATCAAACTTTATGGAGAAGCTGACCCAGGAGTTACTTATGGAGATGGCAACATGGGAAAAACTCTGGGATATGGCAAAATCAATCTTGGGAATGTCATCATTGAATCAGTAGCTCTTGTCTCAGGACTTAAACACAATCTGCTAAGTGTGAGTCAAATCTGTGACAGAGGTTATCATGTAGATTTCTTTGAAGATGAAGTAGTAAGTAATTCTACAGGCAAAGTGGTTCTGAAAGGTTACAGACATGGTAACACTTATGGATCCAGACTTTCAACAAGTTCTGATGGTTCTGCAATCTGTCTGTTAAGTAGAGCATCAATTGAAGAAAGCTGGAATTGGCACAAGAGACTCTCTCATTTAAATTTCAACAATATAAATGAGCTAGTAAAGAAAGATCTTGTGAGAGGACTACCAAAATCAGTATTTGCTCCTGATGGCCTTTATGATTCATGTCAAAAGGCAAAATAAAGAAAATCTTCATTCAAGAGCAAAACTGAATCCTCAATTCTTGAGCCTTATCACTTACTGCATGTTGATCTATTTGGTCCAGTCAATGTCATGTCCATTGCAAAGAAGAAATATGCTATGGTTATAGTGGATGAGTTCACAAGATACACTTGGGTGTATTTCTTGCACAAGAAGAATGAAACTGCATCTACTCTAACTGATCATGTCAGACAGCTGGATAAGTTGGTCAAAGATTCTGTTAAAATCATAAGAAGTGATAATGGCACTGAGTTCAAGAATTCAATCATGGAAGAGTTCTGCAAAGAGCATGGAATAAAGCAGGAATTTTCTGCACCTGAAACTCCACAGCAGAATGGAGTTGTAGAAAGAAAGAACAGGACTCTCATTGAAGCTGCAAGAACTATGCTTGATGAAGCAAAGCTACCAACCTACTTTTGGGCTGAAGTTGTGCAGACTGCTTGTTTCACACAGAATGCTACCCTCATAAACAAGCATGGAAAAACACCATATGAGATGGTGAAGAAAAAGAAGCCAAATTTGAAATACTTTCATGTATTTGGATGTAAGTGTTTTGTTCTTAAGACTCATCCTGAACATCTGTCAAAATTTGATCTAAAATCTGATGAAGGAATTTTTGTTGGATATCCACTTTCCACAGAAGCCTTCAGAGTCTACAATTAAAGAACAAGGGTTGTCATGGAATCTATCAATGTGTCTTTTGATGATAAAAAAATTACTGAACTTGAAGATTTCAATGATCATGATCAGCGGAGATTTGAAAATGAAGATTTAAATTCTGATTCTGTAAATTCTAATGACCTAAATCCCGATCCTGTAAGTTCTGACGGGTTAAATTCTAATGTAATTGAAACTGTAGTAACTACTCCAAGGGAAAATGCACCTGTTCATGGGGAGCAAGCAGAAGATCCTACCACAACTGAAGACTCTCAAGAAGCATCAAAACCTGTCACTGGCTCTTCAAGTTCCGATTCATCAAGTTCTGATAAGCCAAATTCTGATAACTCTGAAAACTCTGATTCTTCAATTCCTGAAAGATCCAACTCAAATTCTGAAGTTTTAGAGAGCATAACTACAGGGGGAGCATCAGAAAATGCTGATGGAGACAGCATGGATCATGGGGGAGGATCCAGTTCTAGAGATCAACTTCCATCTGCAAGGAAGTGGACTAAAGCACATACACTTGACTTAATAATTGGAGATCCAGAAGCAGGTGTCAGAACTAGAACAACAACATCAAATGAATGTCTCTATCATTCCTTTCTATCTCAGACTAAACCAAAGAAAGTGGATGAAGCTCTTCAAGATGCTGATTGGGTGCAAGCAATGCAGGAAGAGTTAAATGAATTTGAAAGAAATAAAGTCTGGACCCTAGTGCCAAGACCAAAGAACAGATCAATTGTTGGCACAAAATGGGTGTTCAGAAACAAAACTGGCAGTGATGGCATAATTACAAGGAACAAAGCAAGGCTGGTTGCTAAAGGTTACTCTCAACAGGAGGGTATTGATTATGATAAAACATTTACACCAGTTGCTAGATTGGTAGCCATAAGAATCTTTTTGGCTTATGTTGCTCACAAGAAGTTCAAAGTCTTTCAAATGGATGTGAAAAGTGCTTTTCTCAATGGAGAATTGGAGGAAGAGGTATATGTTGAACAACCTCCAGGATTTGTGGATCCAAAATTTCCTAATCATGTCTACAGACTTGATAAAGCACTTTATGGCCTTAAGCAAGCTCCAAGAGCATGGTATGAGACTTTAGCTCAATTTCTTCTGGAAAGTGGATTTAACAGAGGCACAATTGACAAGACTTTATTCTACCTCAACAATGGAAAGAACTTACTTTTGGTATAGATATATGTTGATGATATAATCTTTGGTTCTACAAATGCCAAACTCTGTGAAAGGTTTGCAAAGCTAATGCAGTCAAGATATCAAATGAGTATGATGGGAGAACTTAGCTATTTTCTGGGACTTCAAGTCAAGCAAACTGAAGAAGGTACTTTTATAAATCAATCCAAGTACACCAGAAATTTACTCAAGAAATTTGGAATGCAAGATTGTTCAATTGCATCCACTCCCATGGCCACTGCAACCAAGTTAGATAAAGATACTGGATCATCAGTAGATATTACTAACTACAGAGGTATGATTGGCTCTTTACTCTATTTAACTGCAAGTAGACCTGATATCATGTATGCTACCTATCTTTGTGCAAGATTTCAGGCTGATCCAAGAGAACCTTATCTAATAGCTGTGAAAAGAATTTTCAAGTACCTCAAGGGTACAGCTGATCTAGGATTGTGGTATCCTAGGGAATTAGATTTTAAGCTAATTGGTTACTCATATATAGATTTTGCAGGATGCAAAATAGACAAGAAAAGCACAAGTGGAAGCTGCCAATTTCTTGGAGGCAGATTGGTTTCTTGGTTTAGCAAGAAACGGAAATCAATTTCCACATCAACTGCAGAAGCTGAATATATTGCTGTAGAAAGCTGTTGTGCACAGATTCTTTGGATGAAGAATCAGTTACTAGACTATGGGTTAGAATTTTCTAAAATACCCATTTACTGTGATAATCAAAGATTCATAAGGGAACATGTGATGGAAGGTACAGTGGAAATGCATTTTGTTCCAACAGATCAATAACTAGCAGATATCTTCACAAAACCACTATGTGAAGCTACTTTTACAAGACTGGTAAATGAACTTGGAATGGTTTCAGGTTCTTTATCAAAATCTGCTTAGTTTTTGTTCTCATACATCAGACTTTATGATCAGTGTTTATAAATTGTCTTATCTCTATGTAATCTATGTTTAAATTGTAATATATTAAATATTGATTGTTATCTGATGTGATTCTATATACTCTGATAGTGTTTTGAATGTTCTGTGACTATTCATTCCAATGAGGATTACTATGCTAGATGCTGACCTAGTAGTCTTTAACAAACTGTATATCCCATGTTTGAATTAGTTGTTTATGTGGAAATCTCAAACACAAGCAAATTTTGATTTTGAGCTTAGTCAAATTTACTTTATGTATCTTATTACTAAGTCACAAACTAGATTCTTGTTTCTCATCTGTCAAATTCTGATGTCAGTAAATCTTAAGGATGAACTACATGCTTGATAAGCCTCACTTATCTGAAGAAAAGAAAAAGAAAAAAAATTGAAGTCAGGTACTCCTTTGAGATCTAGAGTAATATATGTGAAAGGGAAGACCCAAGTGCATTGTTGGTATTAGGTAATATGCATTAGAAAAGCAATATTTTTTTCTTGGTGACTTTTCATATTCTCTGAATACTGGAGAAATACTCTGATAATAGCATAAATTCTGATAGCAGTTGTGACTCACTTACACTGAGAAGCCACTGTAAAAAGAATTTCAAAAGATGCATAAAATGAGCACAAACAGTTGAGGTGGACTCTTGCATAAATTTATTCTATAATAGACTTCAAAATTAAAGACAGATTTTAAGCACTTTTCTTAGTTATGCCTTATTTCTAAGATATAATGAAGTTTATCAGACTTTAATCATTTTCTGATCATTTGCAAATGCACACACTCTCACTCCATATGAATGATGAAAATTACTGTGGTGATTAAGTTGTTTTTGACAAAAAGTTAAGTATTATTTGCATAAATTCTGAGGACAAGTTCTGATGGAATTTTTTATGATTAAACTCTGACGGAAAAAATTCAGTATTTGTGTGGAGATTCACAGAAATAGACATTCACTTTTTGAGTACAGAAGCCATATTCTGATGACTGTTAAGTTCTGATAATAGTCAAGTTCTGATGCAAATCCTGATGGAAACTCTTATGCTTATATGGCATTATTTAATTACTTGGCTTATTTGATAATTACTGTAACGGTCATATTTTATCAGAAAATAATTAAGTGAGATAAAAATAGTCATAATCATTTAGTTAGTGGGAAACGTGTTTGCCTTGACAACTGCATGTGCATAGTAATTACTGCTTATTTCTTGTGCCCACTAACTACTGCTTTAACTATTTACTGGCTGACAGGTGTAAAGTGTCTGTTTTACTTTCAAAAAGAGCTGTTGAGTGGAGAGTATATATATGGGAGTTAAAAGATTTTACAATCTTGTACCTACTTTCTAATTTTTTTCTTATCTCTATTATTCTCTCTCTCTCTCTAATATTCTCTGAAGCTCTATTTTTCACAGGCATTTTATCAAACACCTTGTGTACACTCTATTTCTCACTTTATTTTTCACAGAAATGGCACCAAAGGACATCATTTTTAATGGAGCCAAGTTCATCCCTAACAACTATCTGGCCATACTTAATAAGGACGAAGCTCCATCAGATCTTCACTTCATACAGGACTTAGTTGCTAGAAGTGAGATTGGGTATGCATTGACCCAACCAGAAGCACTCTCAGGAACTCAAGTGCTGGAGTTTTGGAGGAGTGGTGTTTATGATGATGGTGGTGCACATGGGTCCCCAAGTATTATCTTTACAACAGGGGAGGATGAACATGTGGTGACTGTGTCCACTGTTCGACAGGCTTTACATCTCCCAGAAGACTGTGTTTACAGTTCATCAGTTGAGGAACCAGCTCTTCAACAATGATGGCCAATCTGGGCTCTGAAAAATCTTTGGCAAAGCTGGGACAGTTGAAGAGACCCCATATCAGGAGGGAGTGGAGCTTTTTCTTTGACTGTATTACAAAAGCTTTCGCCAACAAGTGCTCTAATTTTGATGCAATCCCAATCCTAAGTCAGCAAATCGGGTATGCTCTCATTAATCAAACTCATTTTGATTATGCTAGTGTTGTGCTAGAATTTATTGGTGATAGGATGACAGTGGACAGAAATATTGTATATTTTGCTAGATTTTGTCAACTTATTTATAGTTTCTGTAGTTCTGATAAGGCCCAACTAGCTAGTGAGTTGATTGAACCCTTTAAACTTGCTAAAAGGGCTTTCACTGACTTATTATCTACTGATAATAAGAAGACTGTACTAAGACCCCTTCAAATTCCTCATTCAGTCAAACAAGTCTTAGTAAACTCTGATCCAACCACCTATGCTGCCATATATCCTGATGTACAACCATCCCAACCTCCATCAGCACCTACGGCACCTACACAACCTACCACTTCTCAACCTTAACCAACTAAACCTACCATCAGAACATATTTTTAACCTGCTCAATCCTCACAACAACAACCATCAGCACCAACAATCAGAACTTCATCCTCTAGGCCTAAAAGGAATATTTATGTGCCTAAATCTCCACCAAGGAGAAGAAGGAGGATTCTTCTCAGTGATGAGTCTGATGAAGAAGAAGAAGTACAGGTTCATGCATCAGAACCTGTGACAGTTGAAGCTGATAAGGTAACTTCTCAGAAAGAAACTAAAGCTGAGGGTTCAGATATTTTGAAGAGAAAAAGAACTTCAAGTTCTGATGCTCAAGCAACTCCTACACCAGCAAGGAGATAAAAGAAATAGAGAGCAGGTAGGCACTTGGCACAACCTCCATCTGAGGATACTAATGAAGCTGAGGAAGGGGATCAGGAATCTCTGATCTCAAAGCCAATAGTAATTGAATCTTTGCCACCTCCAATTCAGGCTATAAACACTGTTGAGGATACAGTGATCACACCTCTTGTCTCTCCTATCAAAGAAACAACAGTTGAAGATTCAGGATTAAGTCCTGAAATTGACCTTCAAAGGCTGATAATTCCAACTGTGCTCTATCTAGAAGCTCCAACTGCAACTCAGCCATCTACTGTTAGTTCTCCAATCTTACAGGCTGAGATACCATCTACATCAATTCTTGATCAGGAACCTGGAGATCAGAATTTAGATGAAGCTGCTACAGAATCTCCTTCTGTCACACACACACACACTTGTGTTGTCAGAGAATGATGAGGTTTCTGCCAGTTCTGGAGAGTAAGCTCCAGTAAATACTCCAGCTCCCATTCTTGGAAAGGAGGCACTGATTGAAAAGTTTGTTGAACAAGCTGCTCCTGTTCCTTGGGAAGAAACTCATAGAGGGGTGGAGTGGACCAAGAAGTGGAATGACTCTGATTTCATTCCAAGCTCCAAAGTTCTGACAAAGCTCATTGCCAAAGCAGATGAGCTAATGACAAATTCTGATTTGAAGCATCAACTCAAAGTCACTGCTCTAAGTACCAAATCTCTTCAAGGTCTGCACTCTCAAACTCATGAAAAAGTTGACAAACTTCTGGAATCAGCTGAAAAGCTAGATATGACTCTCAAATTAGACAAGTCAAGACTTATAAGGCCTATTCATGGGAAAGTTGAAGCAATTGAGAAGGTTCAGGAAAAGCAACAGGCCAAAATTACTGAGGTCCTGCAAAATCAAGCCTCTCAACAAGCTCAACTGAATGAAATTTAATCTTCAGTAGAACTTCTTCTCTCTCTCCTACTATCAGATGATGCCAAAAAGGGGGAGAAGGTAGTTAAGTCCAAATACTCTAATGATCAAGTATTGAAGAAGAAAGATGATGAAGCTGATGACCAGGGAAACCCTAGCAAGGGTAGAGGTCAAGTTCAAGGTCAAGGGCAAAACAGCAAAGTTTCTTCAAGGAAACTAAATTCTGACGTTAGCAAATCTTCTACACAGACAAGTTCTGAAGCTGCTCAAACTCAAGCTCTGATAGCAAGTTCTGACAATCAAAATCTGATATCAAGTTCTGATGTTCTGATTCAAGCTGAAAGTCGAGACTCTCAGAAGTTCTTGCAAACTCTGAAGCTAAAGGGAAAGCAGACTACTATCTACTACAAAGATCATAAAATTCAGACACTTGATGAAGAAATTGCTAGAAGACTATTTCTCAAGCATAATCCTGGAATGGATTTGGAAACACTCAAGGAGGAAGAAGCTAGATTTGCAGCTGAGAAGACAAATCTAAAGTCTAAAGCTTCTGTTGCAAAGAAACCTCCAAGGCCTAAGGCAAAAGGCATTGTGATCAAAGAGAAGTCAAATTCTGAGGCTTCAAAGCCCAAGACAAGATCACAAGTTGATCCCAAAGATAAAGGGAAAGGAAAAATTGATGAACCAACAAAGCCACAGGAGATGAAGATTCCTCAAATCCTGATGAAACCAATGTGCAAAATGGTTCAAATTTTTGATGATGCTGCTGAAGTAGATGAAACTGTTCAAACTCTGAAAAGAAAGATGGTAACTGAAGAATCTAAAATAACCTCTGACACTTCTCAAGTTGTTCAGAATGAAGAATAGCAAGCTACAGAAGAAACAGCATATTCTGATCAAGTTATCAAGACATCAACCACTGACAAAGCTCAAGTTGATTTGGGAAATATGACAATTGCTGACAAGAAGAAGCTGTTATGGAAGAAAGCTACTTCGGTGGAACCAAAGTCCAATCTTATGATTAATCAACTTGCAAAATTTGGGTTGAGAGCCAAGCAAGCTAGAGATAGAGCTGGATTGGGATCTGATGAAGAGAAGATATAAACAGGAGTAGAAGTCACTCTAAGAGATCCTTTCATGTTGATAGACAAACCATATGAACAAATCAAACAAAAGCACCTTGACAAAGTGTTGTCTGCTCAAATTGTGATGGATGCTCATGAGAAAGATGATCTAAAAGAGAAATTGATCTTATTTCTCAATGATGGAAGAACTTACATACTAGCTGATACTGATGTACTAAAGAAGTCTGTCAAAGAGCTTCAACATATTCATTATCTTCTAGAAGTAAAATCTGATATTACAAGAAGATAGTCAGAATATATTTTGAAGGCTATAGGATTTATTCTCAGAATTTCTGGTACAAAGGCTTCTCAATACACTCCAATGATTACTGAAGATGATGGAAGAGAAATTCCAATGAGGAAGAACTCTGCTAAAGTGGAAGTTATTCTGAAAGGAAAGTGCTTATGTTATAATAAAGACTCTTCACATCCTAAAGTTATCAGACTTGGTGATTAACTTGAAAGAACATCAATTTAAGCTCTCAGAATAGCCATTTATCAAATTGCTGACAGTAAAGATGAAGAACTGATGCAGGTCAAAGCACAGTTAGTTGAAGTTCTGAGAAAAGCTGAAGATAAGCTGGTAAAAGACTTTATAATGAATCACTTTGGATTCCAATTGATCCAGTGATATTGGTAAAGCTGCATGTACTGTAAGTTGTAGTTAGTTGTCTTATTATACTCTCATTGCATTTGTACTTAAATGTTTTTGATATCATCAAATCTATTAACTTGTATATTTTTCATAATTTACAAGTTGGTGGAGATTGTTAGATATATTTGAGATGTCATGTCTAATCTGATTTGTGTTTAGTTTTCAGAACTTAATAACAGGACTTATCAGGACTTACTGGAAATCAGAACTTACTGAAGTCAGAACTTAATATCAGAACTTAAGGCCATCAAGATTTATATCAGGACTTAAGTGCGGGAACTTCAGATAAGGAAGCAGTTGATTTACAGGAGAAGATCTGGACTAAAACAAAAGAAGATATGCATTGAAGAGTTAGAGGACTAGAAGACTTGTAGAAGATATCTGATTGATATATTTTAGGAGACAGAATTATATTCCATATCAATTAGAAGATATCTTGTAACTGTGTACTATATAAACACAGCTTAGGGTTTACACTATATGTGTTATCATTATCGAGAAGATTATACATTGTAACCTAGAAGCTCTTATTGATATTGTTCATTACTGAGAGAGAACAATAGTTCTATTGTAACAGAGTTTATTTAAATATACTTGATCTTTGTTACATACTTGTGTTAAAATCGATTTGATTGTGTAAACACTATATTCAACCCCCTTTTATAGTGTTGTGTGACCTAACATGAACATAACTGGTAATCATGATACTTTTTTTAAATTAAGTTAAGAATCAAAATATTATGTAGCTTTGCTGTAATTATCATATTAATAATGAAGTTTAAAGCTATATTTGAAATTCAAAATTTAATTCTGTAGTATTAGTTAAGTCTTTCATTTTTCTATAAAATTACTCTACATTGAGTTGCATAATAATAATCAATTTTTAATCAGAATTTTAAACTTTTGTTGTCTGTATATTTGCAGTCTTTATTTGTTCATTGTTCCAAAATCACACCATACCAATCTTTAAGCATTCTACATTAGGTGTGTCTCTAGCGTGTAAGGCATAGATCTTGAAAAAGATGATATATGTCGCAATAAATTACATGATACGTTGCACAACTCACGGTTGCCTTAATGGTGGGTGGCTGATAAAATTTATTTAAAATTTTGAAATAGTAGTTGATCCAAGTGTTCACCACCTTCGTTGCAGAAGAGCAGGCATGTATCATCAAAGGTTGTGAATATTCTCTTGATAGTGGCCTAATTACTTTGTTCATGGTTGCTTCCTTTTTCATTTTGGCAAATACGCTTTCCTTTTTTATAATGTAACCTGATTCCATTTCTTTATTTTTTTAGATGGCCTGCAAAATAAGAAAGTTCTTCCCTCGGTGTCAACTTCTTTGGTACTAGCTGCTACTATAGGCGTTGCAAAAGCAAAAGTTTAGTATGTGCTTGGAAAAGCATACTTTTTAATTGGAGATGATAGAGTGATATTATTAAAACCTTTGTCTTACTTCTGATTTGCAGGATTCACCAATTTGTGTACCAGCAGAACAGTTTCTTACATAAAGGGCATTTGATGCCCCACCAATTATAATAGCTCTAGCTGCAATTGTAATAGTATCTTTTTGGCACATCGAAGAACTTGTAATGAATTTAGTAGTTAGTATGATGTTGGGGTTGTTGGATGTATTTTGTGGATGGAACTTGTAATGGGGTTGTTGGATGATGTTTTGGATGGCTAGTAGAAATTGTTGAATGGTTATTAGGATAATTTTCATGGGCTTCTGTAATTATGAAATATTATCTTACAAAAATTTTAATTAAAGCGTTGCACTTGATATTTGGGTGTTGCATTATAAAGTAATAGTAATGTTTTGACCAGATATTGTGGTGTTACATTAGCTATATAAGCGTTGCTTTTAATTATGTTCCATTGTCCTAAAAGTTGATAAAAATTTGTAATACATACCAGTGGCGTGGCATGTGGACCGCTGCTGACGTGACATGTGGGCCCCCACTACTTACGTGGCATTTTTAGTGGGGCTCACTGCTGATATGGTGCTTGTGTGGGGCCCACTGTTGACGTGGCATCCACGTGTCATCTGCTGACGTGGCCTTAATGTGGGCCCTACACATGGAGTCTTACATCCAGCTTATGTCAGAGCCAACGCTTTTTGGTGTTGCATTTGATGTATATATTGTTGCATTACATCTATTAGGCAATGCTTATTGGTGTTGTTGTAGACCCCGAAAAAGTGTTGCATTAGGCCTCTAATGCAACGGCCGCAGATTTAACGCCCCTTGGTGTTGCATTATTGAAAATGTAACGCTTTTTTGACATAAGGCAACAACAAAAGCATAGCATTTGAGCATTTATGGCGTAGTGAGTTGCTAGATGACTTTGACACCCAGGTTCATGTGTACTCTTCTCCATATTTACAGTGTTTGACTCCTGGGCAGGCTCTTCTTAAAAAGCAGTTGTCTGACTGAATCTTTCAGGATCGAATTGCCTACAGAAGTCCTTGATATGAGAAACTTCTGCATGAATTCTGGAAGTTTCTTCATTATGTCATTGTTGAATGGACTTTTCATACAGAGTCTTTTGTTCTTCAATATCTGTTGCACCACTTTGAGATGCAGGTTCTTGTGTGATTGGATCAGGAGTTGTAGCTGTTGTATCCCTTTGAGATACAGGTTCTTGTCTGCTTGATCCAGGGAAAAGACCTTTCCCTTGTAGCCTCTTGACACTCTCTTCAACTTGCTCATGAGAGATCACCCTTGCTCTCTTGTTTTGCTACTTTATAGGAGAATCAGATACATTTACAGGTGCATCAGGATTTGATGAAAAATCAGAATTTGATGTAAATGCCCCATGTGTCTCCTCAGCAATTTCCTTTTTGATTTTGAGCAAGTTCTGATTGTAGTAAGCTTTGACCAGTCTTCTTTTCTTTGGCCTTGGGCTTGTACCAACATCAGTATTTCTGGTACTATGAACAGCATCAGTGGATGTTCCCTTCTCAGTTGGTAGTACAACTGGTCTTCGAGAAGAATCAGATGAAAGGTTTGGAAATCTGGAAGATAAGGTAGCATTGTCCTCATCTGAATCTGATTCTAATTCAGCAAGTACAAGTTTCCTCTTGACATATTCTGAAGGTTTAGAAGAATGAGGAACTTGTTTTGCTTTAAGTTTTGACTTAGCTACACTAGGATTTGTAGCCCTCTTAGCCAATTCTTTCTTTCTTTTTACCACATGTGTCTTTTGGGAGACACCTGAGGTGGCTTCTGTTTGTGATTGTGGTGGTGGTTGTGTTTGGGTTTATGTTTGTGTTTGTGTCTGGGGATGTGTATGGGTTGTTATGCTTGGGTTAGCTACAAGGGGGTTTCCAATAGTTATGGCATGTAACTGAGCACTCTGTCTGTTAGGTAAGCCATAAGTCAAAGGGAGCCTTGCGATGAGCAAGTTCCTAGCAACCAAAGGCAACCTCAAAAGAACTAAATTCTTGTTCTTTTCATCTTGAGAAATTAAGTAAGAAAAAAACTTTTTTGTCAATTTAAATACTGACTTTATTTGATTAGAAGGGATAGTGATATCGGGGAAACAAACATTGAAGATTAATTAACAGAATCTAGCATAATGTACAGTATATCTATCAGCAGTTAATCTATCACCTATAAAAGACAAGACTACTCTACCAAAATCATAATTTGAACCATGAATCAGAGAGTACCCTATCTGTTATGTCATGATGGGCAGAGCATCAAAATTAGAAGATTTGTTGTTAAAGGCCTTTGTAATGCAGTCAAAGAAGAAATTCCATTCCATCCTGAGCCCATTCCTTTTCAATTGACCAAGGTTCTTCAAGTCCTTATCATAATCAATCTCCCTAAAGAATCTCCTCATTTCAGTATCTCCCACAAACACAGAGTAGGAGTCATGTGCAGGAAACTGTAATGCATCTCTTATAGTTTGAGAAGTAACTACCCTTTTCTTCTTGTCAAACTCTAACACCAAGCTTGGAGTTCCATTGGCACCTCCATCATCATACACTCCAGTTTTCCAGATAGAGAGCACCTGGTCACCAGAGATAGTTGTGGGTTCTGTAAGAGCAAGCCCAATCTCACTGGATCGGAGAAAGTCTTGAAATATGTGAAAATCGATATTCACACTGTTGTTATCCAGAATAGCAGAATAGTTGTTAGTCACAAACTTTGCACCACCATAATTAAATGGTTTAGAAGCAACTGGTGAAGTCATTGTTAATTTGCAAGAAAAAATTCGAATAGAAATTAGGGTTTCGGAGTTTACGGGTGAGAGAGAGAGAGAGAGAGTAAAGTAGAAGAGTAGAGAATAATAGAGATAAGTTAAGTGTTAATTGAAATCAAGAATTGATTTTGTATAACACATCACTCCACTAACTCAGAAACATTTCAACTTAGTGGGACAAATGGCAATATACAATTGAATCTAAAATAATCATGTAAACGTGTGTAACTACGTGCACAGTTCCCGAGAATAAAGTTTTGTATAAATATGAATGTTTTCCATAACCTCACGCCAACTGTAATCATGCAAAAATTACCCACTTGCAAATAACTTCACACCTGTAATTACAATACTGATTAAACCAATATTTGAACAAGTTCAAAAATTATCATCAGAATAAAATAGTCAATCAGAGCCTGACCATTATCAGTATTTAATTAACTAATATCTTGATTTATTAGTCAACACAAGTTTGACCAACTTCAGACGTTAATAACTATAATTAGAGTTTAACATGCAACTACTGGCTGGGATTAATAGAAGCTAATTACATGCTTTCATGGCATCAAAGTTTTACACTATAATCAGTATCTAGCAAGTACTGATACATAATAATAAGATTCCACACTCTAACTATCAATGGTTATTCCTAATTATCAGAGTTTGAGAAATGTTCTGATATCATTCCCAATTCATTCACCAATCTTGTAAAGGTAGCTTCACAGAGAGGCTTGGTGAATATATCTGCTAATTATTGATCTGTTGGAACAAAGACCAATTCTACTGTTCATTCTTCCATATGTTCCCTTATGAAATGGTACCTGATGCTGATGTGTTTAGTAATAGAATGTTGTAATAGATTTTCTGTCATTTCAATAGCACTTTGATTATCACAATATATAGGAATAGCAGAATACTCTAACCCATAATCCAGTAACTGATTCTTCATCCATAGAATTTGAGCACAACAGCTTTCTGCAACAATATATTCAGCTTCTGCAGTTGATGTGGAAATTGACTTTTGTTTCTTGCTAAACCAAGAAACCAATCTGCCACCAAGAAATTGGTAGCTTCCAGAAGTGCTTTTCATGTCTATTTTACATCCTGCAAAATCAGCATCTAAATATCTAATTAGCTTAAAGTCTGAATCTCTAGGTTACCATAATCCAAGATTCATGGTGTGTTTGAGATATTTGAAAATTCTTTTCACAGCTAATAGATGGGGTTCCCTTGGATCAGCTTGGAACCTTGCACAGAAACAGGTGGCATACATGATATCAGGTTTACTAGCAGTCAAGTATAGGAGTGAGCCAACCATACCTCTGTAATTAGTTATATCTACTGATAATACAGTATTTAAATTTAACTTGGTTGCAGTGGCCATGGGAATTGTTGCAGTTGAACTGTCTTGCATTCCAAATCTTTTGAGAAAATTTCTGGTGTATTTGGATTGATTTGTGAAGATCCCTTCATTAGTCTGTTTTACTTGTAAACCCAAAAAATAACTCAATTCTCCCATCATACTCATTTGATATCTAGACTGCATTAGCTTTACAAATCTCTCACAAAGTTCATCATTAGTAGAACCAAAAATAATATCATCAACATATATCTGTACTAATAACAAGTCCTTACCATGGTATTTATTAAAGAGAGTTTTGTCAATTGTACCTCTTGTGAAACCACTTTCTAATAGAAATAGTGCAAGTGTTACATACCAGGCTCTTGGAGCTTGTTTTATTCCATAAAGTGCTTTATCCAGTTTATAGACATGATCAGGATATTTTGGATCTGTGAACCCTGGAGGCTGTTCAACATAAACTTCCGCTTCAAGTTCACCATTCAGAAATGCACTCTTTACATCCATTTAGAACAATTTAAACTTCTTGTGAGCAGCAAAGGTTAGAAAAATTCTGATTGCCTCAAGCCTTGCAACTAGAGCAAAACTCGTATCATAATCAATGCCTTCTTGCTGAGAATAGCCCTTTGCAACCAGTCTTGCTTTATTTCTTGTAATGATGCCCTCACTATCAGTTTTATTTTTGAACACCCATTTTGCACCAATAATTGATCTGTTCTTTGGTTTTGGAACAATAGTCCAGAATTTGTTCATTTCAAATTCATTAAGCTCCTCTTGCATTATTGTAATTCAGTCAGCATCTTAAAGAGCTTCTTCCACTTTCCTTGGTTCAATTTGGGATTGAAAATAATGGTAGAGACATTCATTTTTGAGTGGCTTTTCTGGTTCTTACACCACTATCAGGATTTCCAATGATTAAGTCAGGTGTGTGTGACTTAGACCATTTTCTTGCATATCGAAGTTGACTCCTTGAAGAAGAACCTCCCCCTTGATCCATGAACTCTCTATTATTTCTTTTACTTATACCAGTGTCATTTCCTGATGCTCCCCCTGAATCAGTAATCCCAGTGCCATCAGTATTTGACTCATCAGTGTTTGAGGAATTATTGTTTGATGGATTATTTACTGATGTTCTTTGAGTTGAATCACGTAAAGAAGACTCTGGATTTGAATCATGTTTCTCCCCCTCAACATGTGCTTTAGTATCTGCAGGATTTCCACTGTCATGTGGATCATCAGAGCTTTTAGTGATATCAGGATTTACTATTTCAGGACTTGTTGGTATATCAGGATTTAGCTTTTCAGCATATGGTACTTCATTTTCAAATCTCAACTCATCATGATCATCTGCATCTTCTAGACCTGTAATCTTCTTCTCATCAAAAGATACATTTATAGATTCCATGATTTTCCTTGTTCTCAGATTGTAAACTCTGAAGACTTTATAGAAAATGGATATCCCATAAAAATATCTTCATCAGCTTTTAGATCAAATTTGGTAAGCTGTTCTGGATGAGCTTTGACAACAAAACACTTGCAACCAAAAATGTGAAAGTACTTCAAATTTGGATTCTTTCCCTTCACTGTCTCAAATGGTGTTTTACCATGCTTGTTGATCAAAGTTGCATTCTGTGTGAAGCAAGCAGTTTGCACAGCCTCACCCCAGAAATAGGTAGACAATCTTGCTTCCTCTAGCATGGTTCTTGCAGCTTCTATGAGAGTTCTATTCTTTCTTTCAACAACTTCATTTTGTTGTGAAGTTCCAAGAGCAGAAAATTCTTATTTTATCCCCTTGAATTTGCAGAACTCTTCCATAGAACTGTTATTGAATTCAGTTCCATTATCACTTCTGATGATCTTCACTTTGTATGTTGTTCCTTTTTTCCAATTCTCTTACATGATCAAGAAGAATGGATGGAGATTCATCTTTGGTGTGTAGAAAGTACACCCATGTGTATCTTGTATATTCATCAACAATTACAAGTGCATCTCTTCTTGAAAATTGACATAACATTGACTGGACTAAAGAGATCAATATGAAGTAGATGATATGGTTCAAGAATAGAGGATTCAGTTTTACTCTTGAAAGATGTTTTCCTTTTCTTGGCTTTTTAGCATGAATCACATAAGCCAGCAGGAGTAAATACTGCATTGGGCAATCCTCTTACAAGATCTTTTCTCACAAGTTCATTGATGTTGTTGAAGCTGGGATGAGAAAGTCTTTTGTGCCAGTTCCAGCTGTCTTCCACAGATGCACTACTAAGTAAACAGACTTCTGATTCATCAGTATTTGTGGAGACTCTGGCTTCATATAAGTTACTGTAACACCCCCAGATCCGGGGTCGGGGATCCGGGTTGTCACGAGTTCTATTTCCCCTAATAACACCCAATCTTAATAATAAATTAACTATTCTGTACTGTGACCCCATAATAAACACACACACCACACGTTATAGTCTCAGAGATGAACATCCAAAAATAATCACAAGTCATTTTATTCCACAATTATCTGCCAATACACCTTAAAAGGTTTTCTGAATAAATTTACATTTTCTTTGCCATTATTACAATTCATAAATATACATAAGTCTGGTACATCATAAGTTGAAAACCTAGCCTATTGGTAGTTCCTACCTCAGCTACAGCGACATCCACGCCTACAGAAAACTGCGGAATGTTTCCTATCCGCCTGCGAATTGGGAGCTTAGTCCTGTTCATCTTTTCTATCTGTTGTTGTGTGATGAAAGAAGAAAGCAAGGGTGAGCAGCAAGCCCACCAAAATAATATGTATAATAATTAATAGTATATGAGCCTTCTTATAGTACTCATGAAAGTCTTGGTCAAAAGAAATGAACCAAGTTGATATCTTAATGCGATGAAGTCGCAAAATATTTAGTATATATACATATATACTTTTCAAAATCTTGGAAGTCCTCTTCCATGCATAATACACACAGAGTTCCAGTGTATAACTGTATAAAAAATATCGTTGCAAGGTGATCTCATATATCTAACCTTGTCTCAACGTTTTTCTGAAAATCTTTGTCATTCATAAGACAATTATTAACTAGATATAAGTTTAAAAGATGAAGTTACCAAATACTTCACTACACTTATATCATTTATAAAGCTACTTGAACTACCATTGTTCAAAGTATAATGAGCTTTCAACAGTTCATCACATAGATGAGACTACAAGACAAGATTTGAATAGATTAAATCTTTAAAATATTATTAAAGGAAATGAAGTTATGATATACTTCATTAAGTTCTAATATATATATCTATATATATATCCACATATACATCTTCCTTTATACATTTCCTGAAAACCTCTGTCACGTGAAGTATGAACAGAATTGCAATATCCAATAAATTTGGAAAGGAAAGAATTTTGGCATAAACCTGATATCTTGCTGATCAGGCAAACATACCAATAAGTAACCTTTTCTACTAGTAGATGGACGAATTCCCCACTGGTCATCACCCTGGTCGCAATAGGACCTTATGCTGGACTGCCACTCAGCCATTTATGCATTTGATGGACTCCCACTGAGCCACTTACACTATCATGGACGCCCACTGAGCCCATGTTGCTTATGCCGACTCAATAGATGGACTTACTTCCCGAACATTGGGTAAGTAATCAATTCATTAACCAAAACTGCAACCTTGTTGCGAATATAAAATACACCATAGAGCCGGATCCCTTAGATTTTTGAGCGAGTATTCAAGTCCCCTTAAAATGGAAGATCTTGAATTTGAAAACAAGTTTTGGGATCCGCTCTACCCTTTTTAAATTCATTTTGAAGACTCGAAAACATTTTTAAGAATGTTTGGAGTAATGCTGATTTATGAAATAAATCAGTCCCAATATGAAAGAAATATCTGAATATTATTATTTAAATAATATTCCCATAAAGAATAATGGAGGTAGAAGTTGGAAAACTTATACTTGAATGAATAGCAAATAACCAAAGATATACTTATACGAAAGTACTATCTTTATTTGAATAATCGAAAATAAGTTTGATTATCGAAAAATTATTCTTTAATAAAATAAAGAATATTATTTAGTAAATAATCGGAGTCATAAGTCCTCGAATGAATATTCAAAATAATATTCATTAAATAGAATAAACAGAGTCATAAGTCCTCGAATGAATATTCAAAGTAATATTCATTAAATAGAATTAACAGAGTCATAAGTCCTCGAATGAATATTCAAAGTAATATTCATTAAATAGAATTAACAGAGTCATAAGTTCTTGAATGAATACTATAATTAATATTCATGAAATAAAGGAGTCATACATCCTCAAATGAATATCCAATTAATAATCATTAATAATATAAACTGAGTCATAAGCCCTCGAATGAATATTCAAATAATATTCAATAATAAAATAAAGTTAAAGTTATCGAATAAACCTTATTCGATTAATATATAACCATATATATATAAAAATATATAAATTATCCTCGGGAACATCGACTCCCGGTTTAGAAATATGTTTTCACCTATGGGTCCCTATACTAAGAGTATATGTAAATTACCGCTATCCTCTAGCATAGGTATTATCAACTGAATCAACAGATATATATGGAAAGAATACGAAACAGGCATGCATATATATATACCATAGCAGCATGCTTCAATATATTGCAACATTTGCTAATTAACCAACATGCATCTATCGCAAGATAATGCATATACATATATACATCACAACAACAGTTATAACGGGTAGAAAACTTGCCTGAGCGACTGGGGGTTACGAATGGCTCGGGACGAGTCTGGTAACCTATAAACAACAAGTAAGTTGGAATTAAACCAAAGTCACTTGTAAATCTATACTTTAACTAACTTAGACTCTAACGCTTGTTTTGCGCTTATTGATTCTCTTAAGTCACTCGGGTACCCTCGGCTCCACCATTTTTAATAATTTAACCTTTACGAGTTTTAAGGCGATTCCTTCGCGAGTGTCTTACCAACTGCCTAACACTCTTACCATAATTGTTTCATACATTAATTAACCCTTTTTGGTCTTTAACCTATGTTTCAAAGTAAGGCGAGGGGAAAAGTTTCGTTCGCAAAACGCCGTTACTTAAAACGGTCGTTTCTCCTAAACCGTGCATCGGAATCGAATGAACCACATATCAAAACGAAGCTCGTAACACGAGCTATCTAGACATGGCAATGGTCATAATCTAGCAGGGGGTTCTAGGGTCCTAATGTTATGCACACAAACAGTTTAAAGAAAATCGGACGTTACGACGGCTATGTTTACGTGATTTCCCAAATTTAAACCATTCAAAACCAACCACAATTCAACCCCAAATCAATCATACCACCAACATCCATCCAAAACACATCCAACAGCCCCATCAAATCAATGTTACCAATTCATACTTATTTCTCAATTATGAACTAAGAGTTTTACTTAAGTTCATTGACTAATTAACCAAGATTTCCAACTCCAAAAATATCACAAAATCAACCAATCTCTAAACACACAATAATCATGCCTCTCACCAACTAAAATACTCATAACAAGCTTTAACATGATTACACACCCATTACCCTAACCCTTCATCTAAACATTAGGAAATCTAAACAACAAAACTTAAAGCTAAGATCATGAAGAGTTATACCATCCTTGAAGCTTTTAATCCATGAAAGATCCTTGGAATGCCCATGAAAGCCTTAATCTAACCTCCTACAAGCTTGTTCTTTCAAATAAATCAAGAACACAAAAATTAATTTCAAGAAAGTACTATTCACCATCTTCTTTCTTGATTTATAGAAAAAGATTGGCTTGGAATTAGAAGCTTAAACTTATAGGAAGTATGTAACTTAACTAGGAGAAGCTAGGATAATTACCTTGCTAAATAGTAAGTGGAGGAGCTTGGACTTTCATTTTTTAAGAAAAGAGGCCGAGAGCTTGAAGAAGAAAATGGGGGTTTTGTGTTTTTTGATGAAAATGAAATATTTTGGCTTGGTTGGTTGCTTTTTGTCTTGTTTTTGGTTAATTACTTTTCTAGCCTTGACTTTGTGTGGTTTTAAATCAACCACATCCCCTTCCCCTTATGTCACATTGCTATGTCATCATCCCTTCTAATCTCTTTGATTAGCTTCTAATTGTTTGCCTAATGACCGCTGATCTGTTATACGGTTCGCTTAACTTTCGTTTTCGTTTATCGTTTGAGGGATCATACCCGGGATCTTATTACTTAGGTTCCCTTAACCTTTCTCAATACATTATATTCCTTTTTATGATCCTCTATTATAATCCTTTAATTTAAATCCTTTTTATCCTGTTACCTTATACTCAATTATCTCCGTATCTAGTGTATTTCCTGGAAAAATCAAAGTGTTCGGAATTGGATTCTGACGATCTTTGCATACACTTATATACCATATAGAGTACTAATAAAACCTCAGAATATCCATATCAGAACCCCTACATAGTGTGGCATGAAAAAAATTTCTCAATCAGCAAAAACACTATTCATAAGGGTTTCAAAAAAAATTCCCAAAAATTGGGGTTATTACAGTTACCATGTCTTACACCAGTCATTGCAACCTTACCACCAGATTCACTGACAATTTCACAATATTTCTTATAAAAGTTCACATGGTAATCTCTGTCACAGATCTGACTCACACTGATCAAATTATGTTTATGTCCTGCAACCAGAGTAACATTTTCAATGATGACATTCCCGGATTTGATTTTGCCATATCCCAAGATTTTTCCTAAGTTTCCATCTCCATAAGAAACACTTGGGCCATCTTCCTCCTTAAACTATGATAGCATGGATTTATAACCAGTCATATGTCCTGAGCATCCACTGTCCAAGACTAGAGAATTTCTCCTGTTACCCTGCAATCAGCATTTAAAATCAGTTAGTGTTTTGTAAGGACCCATACTTGCTTGGATCCTTTGGCCTTTTTAAGTTTGTTAACATATGCAGCAGAAGACTTCATATCAGAGTTTTTGTTAATGTCCTTATTATCAGTATTTACTCATGTAGAATCAGATTTTACTTTATTCAAAGAGGGTTTCAGTTCATACTAATCATAATATAAACTGTGATACTCTTTACATGTATAAATAGAGTGTCGCACACTTCCACAATGAAAACAAGGACTTTTTGGTTTATATCTAACTATTATATTCCTAAACTCTAATTTGGGAGGAACATTATTTATCTCTTTATTCTTCCTGCAAGAATTAGCAAGATGATTAGTACTACCATCATTTAACCATAATTTTCTAGGTGTATTAGGAGCAGTTACATAATTACCATTCTTATTTACACATATTTTACCATTTCTATTTTTCTAGGCTTTTTCTCCTTGTCTTTCATGTGTACTTCCTTCAGCTTTTGCTTAAGCTGTTTCTGAGTCATTACACCAATATTTACTGATCTTGAGTGAATCTGTTCACTCTTATCAGTACTTAAGTTTGACTTATGTGCTGAGGTTGAACCTACCTCTTAAATTGACTTAACAGTATCAGCACTTGAATTAAACTTAATGGGCTTCAACTAAACCTTGTTCAGTTTTCCCTTGATATCAGTATTTACTGGTTTAGTTCTCTTAGTTTCTTTTCCATTTTTCTTATCAGAATTAGATCTTTTAGCATATTCTAATCCTGATCCCCAACAACCACTTTCTAAAATTTCCTGAGTTGTTTTTATGAGTTAGTTCAAATCTTAATCACCTATCTTTCTTTAGCTAACTCCTTTTCTAGATAAGCATGCTTTTCTAACAGTTTTTCTTTAACATAAACAACATTATCTCTTTCTTTTGGAATTTCTAGCATGGAAATCAACTCAATTTCTAGGTGATCATTTCTTTTCTTTAACTCGGGGTTTTCACTCTTAATTATATTATTCTCTAAGGTTTGATCCCTATAACTAACATGCAAATATTTAAGAAACAGTCTTAATTCATGGATATCATCAGTATCAAAAGCAAGGGTGGTTTGAGATATTTAATTCAATAGTGTCAGCCACAGTATCAGTATTTTCCATGAGATCATAGTTAACACCATCATCGGAATCTGATGAATCATCCCAATTTTTCTTCTTTGTGATCAAGGCTTGTTTCTTCTCAACTTTAGGTTTTCTGTAGTCAGATGCAAAGTGTGCAATTCCATCATAATTGTAGCATCTTTCCTTTGACTTGTCAAGTTTTCCAGACTTTGATTCCTTCCAATCAGTATTTCTTTTTTCATTCCTCCTGTTAGAGTTTGAGGAACTGGAACCCTTTCTGGAAAACCTTTTCCCTTTCTTGAAGTTCTTGTAGACCATCTTCGTGAAGCTTTTAACCAATAGAGCAGCCATTTGTTCCATGTCTTCATTGTTGTCATGATCACTATCAGTATCTGATTCACTATCAGTATTTGAGTCACCATCAGAGTTTGATGACTCAGTTTCATACTTTGTAATCATAGCTTTTCCTTTGTAGTAACCTTTTCTTCTAGCTTTCTCCTTTGGCTTCTCTTCAACTCAAAGTGCAATTGGTCTAGTCTTGGATCTTTTTCTTTTTCTTCTTTGCTCCATCTCTAGTTCACGAGTTTTCAATATGCCATAGATCTCATCTAGAGGTGTTTCATCAAGTTCATATTTATCCCTTATTGATGTGACCTTAAAGTCCCACTTTTCAGGGAATGCAAGCAGAAACTTCAAGTTTGAGTCCTCTAAATCATATTCCTTGTTACAAGAGATAAGTCATTCAACAGCTTATGAAATTTGTCATAGATCTCAGTTAAGGACTCATTATCTCTTAAGTCAAAGTGCTCATATTCTTGAGTAAGTACTGTCCTCCTGTTCTTCTTGATAACAGTGGTACCTTGACACTTTACTTCTAAAGCATCCCATATTTCCTTTGTTGTTTTGCATCCAATAACCCTATTGGACATAACACTATCAAGACTGTTATGCAGGATTTGTCTGACTTCTGCATCCTTCATGATTGATGATAGATCCTCAGGAGTATAATCCTTCTTATCCTTATCAACCATCTTTTCTTGTTCTCCTGCAATAGCAGTAGCTACCTTCATTGGTCTATGAGGACCATCATAAATCCTGCTTAGATATTCAGGACATGTAGCTTCCAAGCACATAGCCATCCTAACTTTCCAGATTGGATATTCATGTATCTTTAGGATAAAAATTGTTAGATATATTTGATAATGTCATGTCTAATGTGTTTCATGTTTAGTTTTCAGATCTTAACAAACAGGAAATATCAGTACTTACTGAAATCAGCACTTACTGGAAGTCAGAACTTAAGGATATCAGTACTTAAATTATTAAGAGATAATTATCAGAAGATGGATATCAGAACTTAAGTGCGGAAGGACAATCAGTTAAGGAAAGGCTGATTGAAAGGAAAGAAGATAAAAACTAAATAAAGAAGAGATATGCATGGAGAAGAATTCTATGAGGAATAGAATACTTGGAAGAAAAGATATCTGATTGATATATTTTAGGAAGCAGAATTATATTCCATATCAATTAGAACTTATCTTGTAACTGTGTAGTATATAAACACAGACATAGGGTTTACACTATATGTGTTATCATAATCAAAGTTATTATTTATTGTAACCCTAGCAGCTCTCGTGATAATTTGTTCATCACTGAGAGAGGACAGTTCCATATTGTAACAGAGTTTATTGTGTTGAATAAAATATGTGTTTTTAGTTACTTGTGTTCTTTAATTCGATTTAATTGTAGTAAACACTGTATTCAACCCCCTTCTACAGTGTGTGTGTGTGACCTAACAAGTGGTATCAGAGCTATCTGTTAACACACATACAGTTTAAGATCAAAATACAATCATGTCTGAAGAAGCAGAAAATCCAATCAAGCCCACCAATACTGAAGAAACTCCAAAGACTCAAATCCATAGTCGATATGAGACTATTAGGGTTCCCATATTGAGACCATCTGAGTATTCCATATGGAGAGTGAGGATGACTATGTTTCTGGAAGCCACATACCTTGACAGAATTAATGAAGGACCACATAAGCCAACCAAGCTCTCTGTTGTAGTTGCAGATAAGCCAGCACAGACTGTACAAAAGGAGAAAAGTGAATACACAGCTGAAGATATCTCATCTATTGCAAAGGATGCAAAGGTAAGACACTTGCTGCATAGTGCCATTGATAATATCATGTCAAACAGGGTAATCAACTGCAAGACTGCAAAGGAGATATGGGATGCCTTGGAGACAAGATGCTAGGGAACTGATTCAATTAAGAAAAATAGGAAGACTATACTCACTCAAGAGTATGAGCACTTTGACTCAAAGCCTGATGAGTCATTAACTGGTTTATATGACATATTTGTTAAACTCTTGAATGATTTATCACTAGTGGACAAGGAATATGACCTTGAAGATTCAAATCTTAAATTCCTGTTAGCTCTTCCTGAAAGTTGGGATTTGAAGGCCACCACTATAAGAGACAACTATAATCTTGAAGAAACAACTCTTGATGAAATTTATGGGATGCTCAAAACTCATGAGCTTGATATGGAACAAAGAAGCAAGAGGAAAGGAAGAAAGTCGAGGACAGTTGCTCTTAAGGCTGAGGAGGAATCCCCTATAGCAGCTGCCTCAAGGAAAGGCAAGGGAAAAGCTCTCATCACAAAGTCTGATACTGAGTCATCAAGTTCTGATAATGATGGTGACTCAGAAACTGAAAGCTTACCTGAGATGGACCCTGATGAAGAGATGATGAAGTTGTGTGCTCTTATGGTGAAAGGAATCACAAGGATTGCATACAGGAAATTCAGGAAGGGAAAGAAGTTTTCCAGGAAAGGTGCAAATTCTGATAAAAAGGTTTCAGAAAATCTGAAGGTAAAGGAGGAAAGTCTGACAGAGGAGATTACTCAAATGTTAAATGCTACAACTGTGGTGAGAAAGGCCACATATCTCCTGATTGCAAGAAAGTGAAGAGTGACAAAGGCAAGGCACTGGTCACAAAAAAGAAAAACTGGATAGACACTTCAGATTCTGAAGATGAGGAAAACTATGTCTTGATGGCAAATGCTGATAGCAGTTCTGATGCTGCTGAGTTAAAGGTACCTTAAACTACTTATGCCTTTCATACTGATGATATTACTGAGTTGAGAAGATATCTTAAAACCATGTTCATTAGCTATAGAGATCAGACTTTAACATGTGAAAGATTAACTTCTGAAAATCTTGCTTGTAAAAAGAGGAATGATTATTTAGAAAAAGAGTTAGTCATGTTCCATCAAACTCAGAAAGATAGAGATGATGCCTTTTATGTTAGGGATGAAGTGCTAAAAATGAATGAATCTCTAAAAACTGAGTTAGAAAAGGAAAGAGAGATAATCAGGACTTGGACTAACTCTAGTAGAGCAACTCAGGATATATTAAGTAGTGGAAACTGGAAAGAGAGCTTAGGTTATGGAGATGATAAGAATGATAAGGGAACTGTAGAGATTGAGCCTATAGTTGTTAAACAAAAGCCAAAGGTAAATCCTCTTAAGTTTGTAGCTGTAAAGTCTGATATTGATAAATCAGAAGTTAAAGAGAAATTAACTTCTGACAAACCAAAACAGGGTAAGCCAACAGAAGTAAACATAGGTTTAATGACAAAGAATCAGCTTAAGCATAAGCTAAAAGATGTTAAAAATGTAAACAAGGTAAAGCCACCTAGGAAAAATAGAAATGGAAAGGAAGGTGTAAATAAAAGTAACAATTATAAGCCTGTTCCTAATGCTCCTAGAAAAACATTTCATAACTGTGGAAATTCTAACCATCTGGCTTCTTTTTGCAGGAAGAATAAGAACATAAACTCCTTACCTTCAAAGTTAGGAGTTAAGAGTCAGTCTGTTAGATATAGGCCACAAAATCCTTGTTTTCATTGTGGTAATTTATGGCATTCCATTTATACTTGTAAGGAATATCATAGTTTGTACTATGATTATTATCAAATAAAACCTTCTTTAAAGAAAGTTAGCATTGTTCCTTCTAGTATAAGTTCTGATTCAAAGTCTGATAGTGTAAATGCTGATAAGAAAAATGTTAACATAAACTCTGATGCTAAATCCGCTGCAAATGTTAACAAACTTAATAAGGCCAAAGGATCCAAGCAAGTCTGGGTCCTTAAAACTAATCATTAGTGGTCTTTGTGATTGCAGGGCAACAGGAAAAATATCCTAGTTCTGGACAGTGGATGTTCAGGATGTATGACTGGAAATAAAGCCCTGCTATTAGACTTTGTGGAGAAAGTTGGCCCAGGTGTTTCTTATGGAGATGGCAACATGGGAAAAACTTTGGGATATGGCAATATCAATCTAGGGAATGTCATCATTGAAAAAGTAGCTCTGGTCTCAGGACTTAAACACAATCTGCTGAGTGTGAGTCAAATCTGTGACAGAGGTTATCATGTGGATTTTTTTGAAGAACACTGTGAAGTTGTAAGCAAATCTACAGGCAAATATGTTCTGAAGGGATTCAGGCATGGTAACATTTATGAAGCCTAGCTTTCAACAAGTTCTGATGGTTCTGCAATCTGTCTGTTAAGCACATCATCAATTGAAGAAAGCTGGAATTGGCACAAGAAACTCTCTCATTTAAATTTCAACAATATAAATGAACTAGTCAAGAAAGATCTTGTGAGAGGACTGCCAAAATCAGTATTTGCTCCTGATGGCCTTTATGATTCCTGTCAAAAGGCAAAACAAAGAAAATCTTCATTCAAGAGCAAGACTGAATCTTCAATTCTTGAGCCTTATCACCTACTACATGTTAATCTATTTGGTTCAGTGGATGTCATGTCTATTGCAAAGAAGAAATATGCTATGGTCATAGTGGATGAGTTCACCAGATACATATGGGTGTATTTCTTGCACACAAAAAGTGAAACTGCATCTATTTTGATTGATCATGTCAAGCAACTAGATAAATTGGTCAAAGATTCTGTGAAGATTATAAGAAGTGATAATGGAACTGAGTTCAAGAATTTGATCATGGAAGAGTTCTGCAAAGACCATAGAATAAAGCAGGAATTTTCTGCTCCTGGAACTTCACAGCAAAATGGAGTTGTTGAAAGAAAGAATAGAACTCTTATTGAAGCTGCACGAACTATGCTTGATGAAGCAAAGTTGCCAACCTACTTTTGGGATGAAGCTGTGCAGACTGCTTGTTTTACTCAGAATACAACACTCATTAACAAGCATGGAAAGACACCATATGAGATGGTGAAGAAAAAGAAGCCAAATCTGAAGTATTTTCATATATTTGGATGCAAGTGTTTTGTTCTTAAGACTCATCCTGAACAGCTATCCAAATTTGATCTAAAAGCTTATGAAGGAATTTTTGTTGGATATCCACTTTCCACAAAAGCCTTCAGAGTCTATAATTTAAGAACAAGGGTTGTCATGGAATCTATCAATGTCTCTTTTGATGATAAGAAGATTACAGGACTTGAAGATTTCAATGATCATGATCAGCTAAGATTTGAAAATGAAGTTTTAAATTCTGATTCTGTAAATCCTGACAGTCTAAATCCTGATATTGCAAACTCTGATGGATTAAACTCTGATGTTATTGAAACTGTGGTGACTACGCCAAAAGAAGATGCACCTGTGTAGGGGGGGCATACTTAAGACACAACCACATCTCAAGAAGGATCAAAACCTACAGCAGGCTCTTCAAGTTCTGATTCATCAAGTTCTGATGGGCCAAGTTCTGATAATTCTGGAAACTCAAATTCTGAAGGATCCAACTCAGAAAGCATAATTTCAGGGGGAGCATCAGAAAATGTTGATGAAGACAGCATGGATCATGGGGGAGCATCCAGTTCTAGAGAAAATCTTCCATCTGCAAGGAAGTGGACTAAGGCACATACACCTGACTTAATTATTGGAAATCCTCATGCAGGTGTCAGAACTAGAACAGCTACATCAAATGAATGTCTTTATCACTCTTTTCTCTCTCAGACTGAACCAAAGAAAGTGGAAGAAGCTCTTCAAGATGCTGATTGGGTGCAAGCAATGCAGGAAAAGTTAAATGAATTTGAAAGAAATAAAGTTTGGACCCTAGTGCCAAGACCAAAGAACAGGTCAGTTGTTAGTACAAAATGGGTGTTCAGAAACAAAACTGACAGTGATGGCATAATTACAAGGAATAAAGCAAGGCTGGTTGCAAAAGGATATTCTCAACATGAGGGAATTGATTATGATAAAACATTTGCACCAGTTGCTAGATTGGAAGCCATAAGGATATTTTTGGCCTATGCTGCTCACAAACAGTTTACAGTCTTTCAAATGAATGTAAAAAGTGCTTTTCTCAATGGAGAACTGGAAGAGGAAGTATATGTTGAACAACCTCCAGGTTTTGTAGATTCAAAATTTCCTAATCATGACTACAGACTTGACAAAGCATTTTATGGCCTTAAGCAAGCTCCAAGAGCATGGTATGAGACTTTAGCTCAGTTTCTTCTGGAAAGTGGATTTAACAGAGGGACTATTGAAAAAATATTGTTTTATCTCAACCATGGAAATGACTTACTTTTGGTGCAGATATATGTTGATGATATCATTTTTGGTTCTACAAATGACAAACTTTGTAAAAGGTTTGTCAAGCTCATGCAGTCAAGATATCAAATGAGTATGATGGGGGAACTTAGCTATTTTCTGGGCCTTCAAGTCAAGCGGAATGAGGAAGGCACTTTTATTTGTCAATCCAAGTACATCAGAAATCTGTTGAAGAAATTTGGAATGCAAGACTGTTCAAGTGCATCCACACCCATGGCCACTGCAACAAAATTGGATAAGGATACTGGTAAATCAGTAGATATTACTGATTACAAAGGTATGATTGGCTCACTACTCTATCTTAATGCAAGTAGACCTGATATCATATATGCTACCTTTCTTTGTGCAAGATTTCAAGCAGATCCAAGAGAACCTCACTTAATAGCTGTGAAAAGAATTTTCAAGTACCTTAAGGGTACAGCTGATATGTGATTGTGGTATCCTAGAGAATCAGACTTTAAGCTAATAGGTTACTCAGATGCAGATTTTGCAGGATGCAAAATTGACAGAAAAAGCACAAGTGGAAGCTACCAATTTCTTGGAGGCAAATTAGTTTCTTGGTTTAGCAAGAAACAGAAGTCAATTTCCACATCAACTGCAGAAGCAGAATACATTGCTGCAGAAAGCTGTTGTGCACAGATTCTTTGGATGAAGAATCAGTTACTGGATTATGGGTTAGAATTTTCTAAAATTCCTATTTACTGTGATAATCAAAGTGCTATTGCTATGACAGGTAATCCAGTTCAACACTCAATGACAAAGCACATTAGCATTAGGTACTACTTCATAAGGGAACATGTGGATGAGGGTACAGTGGAATTGCATTTTGTTCCAACAGATCAACAACTAGCATATATCTTCACAAAACCACTGTGTGAAGCTACTTTTACAAGATTGGTAAATGAACTTGGAATGGTTTCAGGTTCTTTCTCTAAATCTGCGTAGTTTATGTTCTGATACATCAGATTTTATGATCAGTATTTATAGATATTACTCTTTGTGTATTTTGTGCTTAAATTGAAATTTTCTAAGTGTTGATTGTTGTCTGATGTGAACTTTTAAACTCAGATAGTGATATGAATATTTCTGTGACTATTCAATCCAATGAGGATAACTGTGCTAGATGCTGACCTAGTAATCTTTAATATACTAAAGGTCCCATGTATGAAGTAATTGTTTATGTGGAAATCTTTTTACACAAGCAAATTCTGATATTGAGCTTAGTTAAAGTTTACTTTGTGTATCTTATTACTAAGTCAAAAACTAGAATAGTGCTTCTTATCTGTTAAGTTCTGATGTTGGTAAATCTGTTGGATGTACTAAATGCTGATAAGCCTCACTTATCAAAAGAAAAGGAAAAGAAAAGAAAATAAAAATCAGGTACTCCTTTAAGATCTAGAGTAAAAATGTGGAAGGGATGACCCAAGTGCATTGCTGATATTAAGTTATATGCATTAGAAAAGCAAAATAAAATTATCTTGGTAACTTTTCACATTCTCTGATTACTGGAGAAATACTCTGATAATAGCATAAATTCTGATAAGCATGTAATATCCGGGAAAATTATGTGAATATTATATGTTAAATAAATAAATATTGTGTGTTTTGTGTGGGCAAGAAAATTTTTCGATTGATTAATATATGTTTAAACTGCAATTATATGAATCGATATATAATTCGAACTCGTATTTATTTGCATATTTATTAAGGTACTCGCTTTATTTCATTTTACGCATGTTCCAATACATTTTATGTGTTATCGGGATTTTCTGGTAATTTAGGGATCGTTTCCGTTTTTCAAAAATCAACGGACCGGGACCCCACCGGGACGTCAAACCCCACAAAATCGATGTTTTTATTTTTATAAAATTATTCGTATTTCAAATACCCCGTATCTTTGTATTTTTGAATTATTCGCAATTTTTGGGGAATTTTGACATTAATTTTGTATTTTATCATTTTTAAAATTATTCCCCGTAATTATTATTTTGGGGCCCTAATTATTGTAATTTAGGGATAAAAACACCCTTAATTTATTTTGGGGATATAATTTCAGATTTAATATAAATAGCTGAACTGTTTATTTATTTATTTTTATTTTATAAAAAAAAAAAAAAAAATCAGAAATTCATACAACACCAAGAACAGCTTTGGGGGTGAAATTCTCTGCACAAACTTGAATCACTGTTTTTGATTAATTCTGAGAACCAAATCGAAAGCTCTGCATACCAAAACGATCCTTATTACGAGCTCTATCTATTGATACCATTTTCAGAATCTGAGGTGGGGTATATTGCAAAATCGTTTTTTTGATTTATGTTCTTGAATTTCGTTTTGATTTTCAGTGACTGTTGATTGATTCTGAGTTTACAAATAGCTTTAAAATGCTTATTGGAGTCGAATTATATGTTTACTTTAGTTGTTTAAGTCCCGGATGTATATCGACGAGTTCTTGTATTTTTGAGTTTTTAATTTTTAATTTTTGATTAACCCTGATGTTCTTGATAAATTCTGATGATTGAGATAGTTTCTAAATGATCTGAGCTTTATTTTGATAATCGTTTCATTGTTTTTGGTTGAGTTTTTACCCGATTCGGAGTTTGATCGGAGTTCCGCCGGTGTTGTTCGGACTTCGATCGGAATCGACGCTGGAGGGTTGATTTAGAAGTGTTGTTGTTTGAATTGAAATCCTGGAGTGATTTAGAATAAGTTGGGACTGAAAGAAGAGAGAAACGAGATTGTTTGGGACTGTTACCGTCTCGCCGGAGTTTTCCGAGTTGGCCGGAAAAACTCACCGGTTTCTGGGTTTTCCAGAAATCCGGCGGGTTGTTCTTGGCGACCCGGCCGGGTTTTCTGGCAACCCGTTCAGTTTTGTCTCCGACCCGCTTTTGATCTGTTATTTCCAAAAACCCAAACTGAAAACCTGTTTGTGGGATTTTCTGTTTTACTTATTTTCAAAATTCATTTTCTATTTTGAAAATCCTTTATTTTAATTTCAAAAATCATTTAATAATTATTTTAAAATTATTTTAAATTCTAAAAATTATTTTCTTTAATTATTTTTAAAAATACCATTTGATTTAATTATTTATAATTCATTTTATTTATTTATTTATGAATTTAATTAATTGATTAAAAATCAATTAATCAATTAATTTTATTTATAAATAGTTAAATAAATGTAAATTATTTATAATTAATTCGAATAATTTCTAAAAATTATTTTAAGGTTTTAAAAATTATATTTTGGTATTTAAAAATCAATTATTATTATTATTAATTGATTTAATTCTATTTATTTCTTATTTTATTCATAATAAATCAACCGTTCGTCCGTTTAATACGAAACGAACGCGTACAGACTCAGAAAAATACTGCGCTTTCAATAAAAATACTTTTGAGTCCTAATTTCTTTTGTATTGAAATGTTATTTGATTTGTGTATCAGTTTGAGTCGGTATTTGATCGGTAAAGGCTAATATTAAACTGATTTTCATTCTGAACGCACTGAGACGTATCTTTTAATGATTTGACTTATGTATTACATGAAATATGTGAGTACGTGTTATATAAATGCCATGATTACGTGTTACGTGATATACATGCTATCTGTTACAGTTTAATATGCCATGCTTAGTTATAAACGGTCGGGTAGATGTCAAGACGTATAGTTACGTCGATTGAGTTTAGTTCTGTCAATTAAGATAGTCCTTTTGTTTATAGAATCAAGTAGCAAGGAGTGCAGTCAAGTGTTAGACGAAGATAGTAGCCATCAGTTAGAAGCAGAGTTAAAGTAAGAGGTTATTGGGCATACCAGGCAAGTACCCCTAACTTCACTTATTGTTCAAGTGACGTTTATTTTGAATTATATTATGCAAGTACCTCTATCTTCATTTATCATTCAATTGATATTGACTCTGAACTTTATTCTTTCGATATCCATACTATTCTAAGTTCAGAATAGTTAAACGTTTTATATATTTCGCTATAAATCACTCTATACAGTGGAACATTGAATTGAGATTAGCGAATAACTAATTGTTCTAGTTATTTCGCCATCGATTGTTGAGATAACTCTGGACCATGAGAAATGGGGAGTTATATGGTTAAGGATGTCCTTTGATTCGGCTCCTTTGATCAAAATGTTTTATGGATTGGATGAATGCGTAAGTGACCGGGACGGACGGTCCAGCGGAGGGCTATTTCTATGTGTTGTATGAAATACTATGACACCATTTTTGCCACAGGCAGGTATATTGCCTTTTTAATTGAGTACTCGTATTTTGGGGACATGTTTCTATGAATCATGACCTTGTGCTATCACACGGGCTGATCAGCATGTGATAGTACGTCCGTCGGAGTTAGATTCCAATCTAAAAGTTATCGTTTATTGTTGATAGTTTGTGAAGCTTTTATTAATGATCAAATATTACTGCTTTTATTCTTTTGTTCAGTTATTATTGGAATGTGGTTTATCATTACAAGTACATTTTATATTGCTTGCTGAGCATTTCTTTCGCTCATACTTGTTTATCAATCTAATCTTTCAGCTAAGCCAGAGCAAGCTTGAGATCCAGGTTTGGTCAGAAGTCGAGTGTTTGTAAATAGTGGTGTGTACTCCAGGTAGACTGTTTTGGGACGCTTGGATAGTCTAGAGGTTTGTAATAAAATTTGAATAATCTGTAAAACTAATTAGACTTATGGGTTGTAATAACACTTGATTTGTAGTAGTGCCTGTTCCATACTATAACCTGTGATCGATCCAGTGCAGGTAAAGGGGTCGTATTTATTATATTATTCCGCTGTGATTATTTTATTATAATTTAGTGGCAAGTGACCCCCAAATCTAGACCCCGGGTTTGGAGGGCGTCACAGGTTGGTATCAGAGCTACAGGTTATGGTCACTGAAACAGGCGTAGGATTGTCATAGATGAGTCATAGGAAGATTATATAAGATAGGCGCATATAGTTTAGCTTTTATAGGGTTAATTTAGGTTAATTGGTTGGGTTAGTTAAGTTGTTTAGGTTTCCTGTTTTGCGTTTAGCTTTAGGCCTTGTGTCATTGCCCTGCTATTTTGTTGGTTTAGTTAAGATTTCGAGCAAGGATTTAAAAGGTTTGGATAATTCGGAGTAAATTTTCTTTATGTTATTATTCTCGAGATAATAAGCAGGATTATGTGATAATCATGTCGCTTGTGTTAATATGGTAGCAAGTTTATGATATTTTGAGAAGAGATAGTGTTTGCGAACTTTAATATGCTAAGGAATTGCTACATATTTGACACAATGCTTGACATATTATTATATATGTTGCTTGTTCTCTTACCAGAATAATGGCTCCAAAGAGAAGGAATAATTCAGGAGAGGATCGTACCGAGAGTCGTACAGATCCAGCGATTATCCAGATGTTGGGACTGATGCAGCAGCAGATGTTACATCTTACGCAGCAGCAACTACAACAGCAACAGCAACAGCAGCAGCAAGCAGTAGCACCACCTGCAGTGACTTTTAAGCAGTTTCAAGCTGTGAAGCCACCTGAGTTCAAGGGAAGTGTTGATCCTGTAGAAGCCAATGCATGGCTCAAGGAAATGGAAAAGGCTTTTGAATTAGTCAGAGCAGGAACTGAGCAGAAGACCAAGTTTGCAAGCTACTTTTTGAAGGGCGAGGCGAACTATTGGTGGGAATCCACGCGAGCATTGGAAGGAGGTGAGTTTATAACTTGGGAGAGATTCACAGAGTTGTTCCTGGAGAAGTATTTCCCGAGGTATATGAAGAATCAAATGGAGATTAAATTCTTGAATCTGACCCAGGGTGATCTTACCGTGGCTGAGTACGAGGCTAAGTTTACTGAGTTAGCAAGGTTCGTGCCAGACCAGGTTGATACGGATGAAAAGAAAGCCAGAAGGTTTGAACAGGGATTGAAATTTTGGATTCAGAACAGAGTGGCCATGTTTGAGTTGACTTCATATGTGGCAGTGGTTCAGAAGGCAATGGTGATTGAGAGTAGGAGTGATATGTCTCAGAAAGGAAAGGATGGGAAGAAAAGGAAAATGGAAACCTCAGAGGGAGGTCAGCAGTCAAGTAATTTTCAGGGTCGTTTCAACAAAAGGCCAGATTTTCAGGGTAATAGGAATATGGGATTCAGAAGACCACAATCAGGAAATGGAGGACAAGGTAACCGTTTTCAGAATTCCAATCAGGAGAGGCCCAATCGTCCACCAATACCAGATTGTCAGTTTTGTGGTAGGAAGCACTTTGGGAATTGTAATGCTAATGTGACGTGTTTCAAGTGCGGCAGGAAGGGACACTTTGCTAATGTGTGTCAGAATCCGACTCAAGGTCTGAATGTGGGAACTGGATGTTATAAGTGTGGAAAGCCAGGGCATATTTCCAGGAATTGCCCAACACAAGGTATGACGAGCAACACCCCAAGGCTTACAGGTGCTCCATCTCAGAATGTGCCAAGAATTGAAGGACCACCAGCAAAGGACCAACCAAAGGCCAGGACATTTAACTTGACTATGAAGGATGCTGTTCAGAGTTCAGACGTGGTTGCAGGTACGCTTCCAGTCAATTCCGTAGATGCTAAAGTTCTATTTGACTCTGGAGCTACAAGGTCATTTATTTCTCAAAGTTTTGTCGATAAACTGCATTGTGAAGTTAAATTGTTAGAACAAGCATTAATGATAGAGCTAGCTAATAAGAATCAAGTTTTAGTCGACCGAGTGTGCCCGAGGTGCGATGTTGAGATAGGAGGACGTTATTTCTATGCCAACTTGATACCTTTTAAGTTGGGAGAATTTGATGTTATTTTAGGAATGGATTGGTTGTCAGAAAATAACGCCCAGATTGATTGTAAGAATAGGAAAGTGAGACTTCAGACCTTGGATAATAAGAAGAAGGTGATATTCCGAGGAAATAAGCAAGAGAAGAAGTTCTTAACGATCGCTCAAGTGAAGAAGTTATTGCGTCAGAATTGCGAAGCATATTTGGCCCATGTGATAGACACCAGCAAGGAAGTTCCAACACTAGAAGCGATTCCAATTGTCAACGAATTTTCAGATGTCTTTCCAGACGATCTACCAGGATTACCTCCCGACAGAGAAATTGAGTTTGCAATTGATCTAGCACCCGGAACAGAACCAGTTTCTAAAGCCCCGTACCGGATGGCACCAGTGGAAATGAAAGAATTGGCATCTCAGCTGCAAGATCTTTTGGAGAAAGGAGTTATAAGACCCAGTGTATCCCCATGGGGCGCACCAGTACTGTTTGTCAAAAAGAAGGATGGGAGTATGCGACTGTGTATCGACTATCGAGAACTGAATAAGCTAACCATTAAGAACAAGTATCCGTTACCAAGGATCGATGATTTGTTTGACCAATTGAGAGGCGCTGTATGGTTTTCTAAGATTGATTTAAGATCCGGATATCATCAACTAAAGATCAAGCCTGAAGACATTCCGAAGACCGCATTTAGAACCAGATATGGGCATTATGAGTTTCTAGTGATGGCATTTGGATTAACCAACGCACCAGCAGCTTTCATGGATCTAATGAATCGAGTATTTAAGAAGTATTTGGATAAATTCGTGATCGTGTTTATAGACGACATCTTGATTTATTCCAAAACAGAAGAGGAGCATGTAGAACATTTGAGGATAGTTCTGGAGATACTGCGACAGGAGAAGTTATACGCAAAGTTTTCCAAGTGTGAATTTTGGTTAAAAGAAGTACGATTTCTTGGGCACGTGATTAGCAATAAAGGAGTGGAAGTGGATCCAGCAAAGATTGAAGCTATAATCAACTGGGAGAGGCCAAAAACACCAAAGGAAGTAAGAAGTTTCATGGGATTGGCAGGTTACTACAGAAGATTTGTGCAAGATTTTGCAAAGATAGCTACGCCATTGACAAAGCTCACCAGGAAGAATCAGAAATTTGAATGGGATGAGAAATGCGAAGAAAGTTTCCAGGAATTAAAGAATAGATTAGTATCTTCTCCAGTGCTAGTCTTGCCAGATGAACAAGGAAATTTTGTGATTTACAGTGATGCGTCGTACAAAGGATTGGGATGTGTTTTGATGCAGCATGACAAGGTGATAGCCTACGCTTCAAGACAGTTGAAACCACACGAAGAGAAGTATCCAACGCATGATCTGGAATTGGCAGCTATAGTATTTGCATTGAAGATTTGGAGGCATTATCTTTATGGGGAAAAGTGCGAGATCTACACGGACCACAAGAGTTTGAAGTATATCTTTACCCAGAAGGAATTGAACATGAGGCAGAGGAGATGGCTAGAACTAATCAAGGATTACGACTGTACTATTAACTATCATCCAGGCAAAGCTAATGTGGTGGCGGACGCTCTGAGCAGAAAAGAAAGGTTAAACATGATAACTTCATCTGAGGAATTAATCAGGGAATTTGAGAAGCTGGAAATAGAGGTTAATATTCCAAGTATGTCTACAGAGGTATTGTGTGCAATGTCTTTTCAACCAGAATTATTAGAGAAAATAAGAAGATGTCAGGAAGAAGTGATGAGCCATGAACGAGACAGTTTGACAGGAGAAGAAACAGGGAGTCAAAAGGATGATAAAGGGATATTAAGATTTTCTTCCAGAATATGGATACCCAATGTAGCCGAGTTGAAAGATGAAATTCTTCGAGACGCTCACAACTCTAGATATTCAATTCATCCCGGGAGTACGAAGATGTACAGAGACTTAAGAGAAAACTTTTGGTGGCCAAGCATGAAGAAGGAAATTGCAGAATGGGTAAGTAAGTGTTACACTTGCCAGCGAGTCAAAGCGGAACATCAAAGGCCCAGTGGACTGATACAACCATTGGACATTCCAGAATGGAAATGGGAGCATATAGCGATGGATTTCGTAGTTGGATTACCGAGGACCAGGGCGAATCATGATGCTATTTGGGTTATTATCGACAGATTGACGAAGTCAGCGCATTTTCTTCCTATCAACGAGAGATTCTCAATGGATAAATTGGTACGGTTATATCTTAAAGAAATTGTGACAAGACACGGAGTTCCAGTATCTATAGTTTCAGACAGAGATCCTCGATTTAACTCAAGATTTTGGAGAAGTTTTCAAGATTGTCTCGGAACGAAGCTGAACATGAGTACCGCGTATCATCCGCAGACAGACGGTCAAAGTGAAAGAACGATTCAGACTATTGAAGATATGCTAAGGGTATGTACACTAGATTTTGAAGGTAGTTGGGACGAGTATTTGCCATTAGTTGAATTCTCCTACAACAACAGCTATCATGCCAGTATTGGAATGCCGCCTTACGAAGCATTATACGGGAGAAGATGCAGATCTCCAATATGTTGGGAAGAAGTTGGTGAAAGAAAGATTTTGGGTCCAGAATTGATTCAACAGACGAAGGAGAAAATCGAACTCATTCGGAAAAGACTAACAACAGCTCAAGATCGTCAACGCAAATATGCTGATCCTACCAGAAAAGATATGGAATTTGAAGTTGGTGAAGCAGTGCTATTAAAGGTCTCACCTTGGAAAGGTTTATCAAGATTTGGGAAGAAAGGAAAGCTGAGTCCGCGTTATGTTGGCCCTTTTGAGATTTTGAAGCGTGTGGGAAAGGTTGCTTACGAATTAGCGTTACCACCTCACATGCAGCATATTCACAACGTGTTCCACGTGTCAATGTTGAAGCGTTATTTGCCTGATTCGAATCATGTGATAGAATACGAGCCAATAGAGATCCAGCTAGATTTGTCTTTTGTAGAGCAACCAGTGCAAATTTTAGATAAGAAAGAAAGAGTGCTTAGGAATAAGTCTGTATCTTTAGTGCGAGTCTTGTGGAGGAATCCCAAGGTTGAAGAGTCAACTTGGGAGTTGGAAAGCGAAATGCGATCCAAGTATCCTCATTTGTTTTCCTAGGCTGATTCTGAGGACAGAATCCTGTTAAGGGGGGAAGGATGTAATATCCGGGAAAATTATGTGAATATTATATGTTAAATAAATAAATATTGTGTGTTTTGTGTGGGCAAGAAAATTTTTCGATTGATTAATATATGTTTAAACTGCAATTATATGAATCGATATATAATTCGAACTCGTATTTATTTGCATATTTATTAAGGTACTCGCTTTATTTCATTTTACGCATGTTCCAATACATTTTATGTGTTATCGGGATTTTCTGGTAATTTAGGGATCGTTTCCGTTTTTCAAAAATCAACGGACCGGGACCCCACCGGGACGTCAAACCCCACAAAATCGATGTTTTTATTTTTATAAAATTATTCGTATTTCAAATACCCCGTATCTTTGTATTTTTGAATTATTCGCAATTTTTGGGGAATTTTGACATTAATTTTGTATTTTATCATTTTTAAAATTATTCCCCGTAATTATTATTTTGGGGCCCTAATTATTGTAATTTAGGGATAAAAACACCCTTAATTTATTTTGGGGATATAATTTCAGATTTAATATAAATAGCTGAACTGTTTATTTATTTATTTTTATTTTATAAAAAAAAAAAAAAAAATCAGAAATTCATACAACACCAAGAACAGCTTTGGGGGTGAAATTCTCTGCACAAACTTGAATCACTGTTTTTGATTAATTCTGAGAACCAAATCGAAAGCTCTGCATACCAAAACGATCCTTATTACGAGCTCTATCTATTGATACCATTTTCAGAATCTGAGGTGGGGTATATTGCAAAATCGTTTTTTTGATTTATGTTCTTGAATTTCGTTTTGATTTTCAGTGACTGTTGATTGATTCTGAGTTTACAAATAGCTTTAAAATGCTTATTGGAGTCGAATTATATGTTTACTTTAGTTGTTTAAGTCCCGGATGTATATCGACGAGTTCTTGTATTTTTGAGTTTTTAATTTTTAATTTTTGATTAACCCTGATGTTCTTGATAAATTCTGATGATTGAGATAGTTTCTAAATGATCTGAGCTTTATTTTGATAATCGTTTCATTGTTTTTGGTTGAGTTTTTACCCGATTCGGAGTTTGATCGGAGTTCCGCCGGTGTTGTTCGGACTTCGATCGGAATCGACGCTGGAGGGTTGATTTAGAAGTGTTGTTGTTTGAATTGAAATCCTGGAGTGATTTAGAATAAGTTGGGACTGAAAGAAGAGAGAAACGAGATTGTTTGGGACTGTTACCGTCTCGCCGGAGTTTTCCGAGTTGGCCGGAAAAACTCACCGGTTTCTGGGTTTTCCAGAAATCCGGCGGGTTGTTCTTGGCGACCCGGCCGGGTTTTCTGGCAACCCGTTCAGTTTTGTCTCCGACCCGCTTTTGATCTGTTATTTCCAAAAACCCAAACTGAAAACCTGTTTGTGGGATTTTCTGTTTTACTTATTTTCAAAATTCATTTTCTATTTTGAAAATCCTTTATTTTAATTTCAAAAATCATTTAATAATTATTTTAAAATTATTTTAAATTCTAAAAATTATTTTCTTTAATTATTTTTAAAAATACCATTTGATTTAATTATTTATAATTCATTTTATTTATTTATTTATGAATTTAATTAATTGATTAAAAATCAATTAATCAATTAATTTTATTTATAAATAGTTAAATAAATGTAAATTATTTATAATTAATTCGAATAATTTCTAAAAATTATTTTAAGGTTTTAAAAATTATATTTTGGTATTTAAAAATCAATTATTATTATTATTAATTGATTTAATTCTATTTATTTCTTATTTTATTCATAATAAATCAACCGTTCGTCCGTTTAATACGAAACGAACGCGTACAGACTCAGAAAAATACTGCGCTTTCAATAAAAATACTTTTGAGTCCTAATTTCTTTTGTATTGAAATGTTATTTGATTTGTGTATCAGTTTGAGTCGGTATTTGATCGGTAAAGGCTAATATTAAACTGATTTTCATTCTGAACGCACTGAGACGTATCTTTTAATGATTTGACTTATGTATTACATGAAATATGTGAGTACGTGTTATATAAATGCCATGATTACGTGTTACGTGATATACATGCTATCTGTTACAGTTTAATATGCCATGCTTAGTTATAAACGGTCGGGTAGATGTCAAGACGTATAGTTACGTCGATTGAGTTTAGTTCTGTCAATTAAGATAGTCCTTTTGTTTATAGAATCAAGTAGCAAGGAGTGCAGTCAAGTGTTAGACGAAGATAGTAGCCATCAGTTAGAAGCAGAGTTAAAGTAAGAGGTTATTGGGCATACCAGGCAAGTACCCCTAACTTCACTTATTGTTCAAGTGACGTTTATTTTGAATTATATTATGCAAGTACCTCTATCTTCATTTATCATTCAATTGATATTGACTCTGAACTTTATTCTTTCGATATCCATACTATTCTAAGTTCAGAATAGTTAAACGTTTTATATATTTCGCTATAAATCACTCTATACAGTGGAACATTGAATTGAGATTAGCGAATAACTAATTGTTCTAGTTATTTCGCCATCGATTGTTGAGATAACTCTGGACCATGAGAAATGGGGAGTTATATGGTTAAGGATGTCCTTTGATTCGGCTCCTTTGATCAAAATGTTTTATGGATTGGATGAATGCGTAAGTGACCGGGACGGACGGTCCAGCGGAGGGCTATTTCTATGTGTTGTATGAAATACTATGACACCATTTTTGCCACAGGCAGGTATATTGCCTTTTTAATTGAGTACTCGTATTTTGGGGACATGTTTCTATGAATCATGACCTTGTGCTATCACACGGGCTGATCAGCATGTGATAGTACGTCCGTCGGAGTTAGATTCCAATCTAAAAGTTATCGTTTATTGTTGATAGTTTGTGAAGCTTTTATTAATGATCAAATATTACTGCTTTTATTCTTTTGTTCAGTTATTATTGGAATGTGGTTTATCATTACAAGTACATTTTATATTGCTTGCTGAGCATTTCTTTCGCTCATACTTGTTTATCAATCTAATCTTTCAGCTAAGCCAGAGCAAGCTTGAGATCCAGGTTTGGTCAGAAGTCGAGTGTTTGTAAATAGTGGTGTGTACTCCAGGTAGACTGTTTTGGGACGCTTGGATAGTCTAGAGGTTTGTAATAAAATTTGAATAATCTGTAAAACTAATTAGACTTATGGGTTGTAATAACACTTGATTTGTAGTAGTGCCTGTTCCATACTATAACCTGTGATCGATCCAGTGCAGGTAAAGGGGTCGTATTTATTATATTATTCCGCTGTGATTATTTTATTATAATTTAGTGGCAAGTGACCCCCAAATCTAGACCCCGGGTTTGGAGGGCGTCACAAAGCAGTTGTGACTCACTTACACTGAGAAGCCACTGTACAAAGGAATTTCAAAAAGATGCATAAAATGAGGACAAAACAGTTGAGGTGGACTCATTCATGAACTCATTCTACAGTAGACTTCAGAATAATGACAGATTTTGAGCAAAGTTCTCAGTTATGCCTTACTTCTAAGATGTACTGAAGTGAATCAGACTTTAATCTTTGTCTGATATTTAGCTTATTGCACACACTTACACTTCATATGAATGATGACAATTACTGTGGTGATAAATGTTATTTTAGATGAACAGTTTAAGTGTCAGTTGCATAAATTCTGAGGACAAGTTCTGATGGAAGTTCTGATGAAACCATATCAGTACTTGTGTGAAGAATTACAGGAATAAACCATTCACTTTTCGAGTTAAGGAGCCATGTTCTGATGACTGTTAAGTTCTGATATAAGTCTAAGTTCTGATATAAGTCTAAGTTCTGATATTAAATCCTGATTCTTTACTTGACTTATTTGTGGTTAAATCTGAAACAGTCATATTTAAAGTCAGAATATGTTTGGGTGAGATATAAACAGTCAAAATAATTTGGGTTAGTGGTACTCGTATATGCACAGTAATTTTTACTTATTTTGTGTGCTCATTAACTCCTGTTTTAAACTTCTAATGGCTGTCATAATTACTCACCGGTCTAGGGAGACGAGGTATCATTACTTTTACCTGTAATTATTCAATACTTCTTGCGTCTCTTGGTATCTATTGGTTATTTAAACCAACTATTCATTCCAGCCAATACATCTTCCATTTTCTCACAAACTCACTCTTTTTACATACTCATCAAAAAAATGGTTCATTTCAACTTGTTTATGAACTATAAAACTTTCAATATAGAGTTGAGTTGTGATGACTGGCAGCAGGAGTGGCATGTCATCGCCATTCCTGATGAACTCTGGAATTCAGTTCCGCAAGAGGTTCACACAGACCTCTTGTTCTTTTCGATGGAGTATCACCTCCATCTTGATCGTTTGGAGGAGGAAAGGAGAGAAGCTCTCCGTCAGCAAGAACGAATCATTCATTTTGCAGTGCTCTTCGTCAGCAGCAGAAGAAGCTAGTCATTTCATCTTTTAGACTAGGACTAAGGTTGTTGATGTTAGGGATTCTAGACTAGGGCAATCTTGTAATTTTCTGCATGTAATTTAAGTTTCATGATATGTATTCGTTTGATATATTAATGAAATTTTACTTCATTGTAAGATTTTTTCTCTGAGTCATTTCATATTCTGATAACTTTTAAATACTGATAAAAATCAAGTTCTGATGCTGACGTGGCAGTATTTATTTACTTGGTTTATTTTTTGTCATTACTTGAACGGTCATATCTTACAGAATATTGGTTTATGAGAGATAAAGCAGTAATTTATTTAGTGGGAACAGTTAATTACTTGATTAATGGGATTACTTGGTTACTGGTACGGTTTTTCTCCTTGAAAAACTGTTTGTGATAAGTAATGATTACTGAATACCCGTGCCCATTAATTTTTTTTTTACTGTTGCATGCCTGACAGGTGTAAAGGTTTGTTCCACTCCTTGTTAACTGTTGTCACGTGAGGAGTCTAAGTAAAAGAGATAAAAGATTTTCAAATCTTTTATTTTCATTTTTATTCTACTCTCTCTCTTTTCTTATTCTCTCTCACATTTTCTCACGGTTTTCTTTACAGACATTTTCTCAAACACCTTACAGGAAATTTTATTTCTCACTTATTTCTCATGGCACCCAAGGATTTAATTGTTGATGGAGCCAAGTTTGTACCAAACAACTATGTTGCAATCTTGAACAAGGCTGAAGCTCCATCATATTTGCACTTCGTGCAAGATTTCTTAGCAAATAGTGAGATTGGGTATGCTTTGACCCAACCTCCAACTATTTCAAGCCAACAAGTTCTGACATTTTGGCGGACTGGGCATTTTGATGATGGTGGTGCTACTGGTATTCTGAGCATCGTATTTGAAGTAAATGATGTTGAGCATGTGGTTACTCCTGGAGCAGTTCGTAAAGCTCTTCACTTACCAGAACGCTGTACATTCTCAACAGTGGAGGACCCTGTTCTACAGCAGCTCATGACCAGTTTGGGCTATGAGCAAAGTTTGGGAAAGCTTGGACAATTAAAAAGAGCAAATATCAGGAAGGAATGGAGCTTTTTCTTTGATTGTATCACTAAGGCATTCGCCAATAAGTGCTCCAACTTTGATGCCATTCCAATTATGAGTTGGCAAATCGGGTATGCTCTTATTCATCAAACTCACTTTGTTTTTGCAAGTGATGTGCTAGGTTTCATAGGGGATAGGATGACAGAGGATAGGAATGTAGTATATTTTGCTAGATTCTGTCAGCTTATATACACCTTTTGTTGTGCTGATAAACCCCAACCTACCACTGATTTAATTCCACCCTTTAAGCTTGCAAAAAGGGCTTTTAATGATTTGTTAAATGCTGACAATAAGAAAAAAGTGGTAAGACCCTTACAGATACCTCAGTCTGTAAAATAGATCCTGGTAAATGCTGATCCTCAAACCTACACATCTGTTTACCCTGATGTTCAATCCACCAGTACATCCCAGCCACCACAACAGCCATCAGAACATATCACAACTACACCTCAAACTTCTCAACCTCAACCTACTCAACCCTCCATAAGGACATATTTTAAATCATCACAGACATCTAAACCTTCACCATCAGCACATCCTGTGAGGCCTTCATCTTCGAAACCTAAGAGGACAAAGACTGTACCTCAGACACAACAGAAGAGAAGGAGGATTGTTCTGAGAGATGAGTCAGACAGTGAGGAACAGGTTCCAATATTAGAACCTGTTGTTACAGAAGCTGAGAAGATTACTTCTCAGAGAGATACTAAAATTGGGAGTTATAGGCTTCTCAAAAGGCTTAGAAAGATGTATTCTGATGAAGCTCCCAAAGTCTCTCCACTTTCAAAGAGACTCAAGAAACAAAGAGCTAACAGGGACACAGCTGAGTCAGTTTCAGAGGATGAGGAAGCAGCAGCTAAGGAAGGAGATCAGGAATCTCTGATCTCAAAGGAGCCAATTGTGATTGAATTCCTTCCTTCTACACAGCCATAATTTGCTGAAGCTACTGAATCTACACCTCCATTGTCACCAATTCTGGAAACTGATCAAGAAAGAGTTTCTACACCACCTGTGTCTCCTGTAAATGATCCAGTACATACTGAAGACCTAGGTACAAGTGCTGAAATTGAACTTGACAACTTGGTCGTGCCTGAGGTTTTGTACTTGGAAGCTCCACAAACTCACATCACTCCACCAATAACACCAATTCTTGATGCTGATTTTAATCCAGAATTGCCTAAAACACATTCTCTGCATCTAGATACTGAAGATCAGATTTTAGGTGAGCATCAGAATATGGATGTTGATCAGAACTTAGTTGGAGATCAGCACATAGAGGATGATGTTGAAGCCTCAATAGCCTCTCATACTGTTCTTTTATCAGAGGATGTTGACTCTGTAAATTCTGATGCTGATAATGATGTAGTTACTGGTGAAGCTGTTGTCGCTGTAGATGCTGATACAGCTAGTCCATCTGGACATGCACCTCCACAAACTCCTTCAAAAGCTGATCTTGTTAAAAAGTTTGTTAGAGGAGATGCACCAGTACCTTGGAGTGAAACTCCTAGAGGACAAGAGTGGACTAAGGAATGGAACAAAGTTGATTTTGTTCCTTCTTCAAACATACTTGCTGAGCACTTGGCAAAAGCTGCTGAGATGCTAGTCAATGATGATTTCAAGGTACAGCTAAGAGTTACTGCACTCAGTACAAGACACCTTCAAGGTCAACAATCTGTAACTCAGGCCAAGGTGGTAAAAATTCATGAATCTATCATTCAGCAAGATGTGGTTGCCAAGCTGGATAAGAAAAGGTTTTTTAAACCTAATTTTGACAAAATTGAGTACATTGAGAAAACTCAGGAGAAGCAACAGGCTCAGATTGATGAAATTTTGAAAAATCAAGCTTCTCAGCAATATCAACTCAATGAAATCCAATCCTCGGTGGAATTGCTTGTCTCTCTTCTTCTACCTGATGATGCCAAAAAGGGGGAGAAAGTAATTAAGTCCAAATGCAAAACTGTTAAGACACTGAAGGGAAAGGATGATGAAAAAGATGACCAGAAAAACTCCGGAATGGGTGGAGATCATGGTCAAAGTAAAGGTTTTTCATCAAGTAAAGCTGGAACTACAAGTCAAAGAACAAGTTCTGATACTGGGAGAAGAATAAATTATAATACTGGTAAAAGAATAAGTTATGATGAATATCTGGAACTTGATGAGGAAATTTCAAGACAGTTATTTCTGAAAGAAAATCCAGGATTGGACTTTGAGAGTCTTAAGGGAGAAGAAGCTAGACTTAAGTTAGAAAAAGTCAACTTCAAATCTAAAGCTTCTGTTGTTGAAAAGAAACTTCCTAAGGCTAAAGGCATTGTGATAAAAGAAAGGACAAATGTTGAGGCAACCAAGGCCAAATCACAAATGGAGATAGATCCAAGGTCCAAGGGCAAAGAAAAAGTTGGTGAACCTATAAAGGTTTATGTGTCTGCTATGGATGAAGAAATATCTGATGAAGATGCTAATCTTACTCTGATTTCAAAGAAGATTTCTCAAACAACCTATGACATGGCTCAAGTTATTCAGAGTCAAGATGTAGTAAGTTCTGATATGACACTGAAGCAAGCAACCTCTGACACAGCTCAAGTTGGGTTGACATCAAAAGATGAAATGAAAGGTAAATTAACCTCTGACATTGCTCATGTTAAATCTACTACAAGTTTACTACCAGGATTCACCAAAGCTAAACAGACTCAACCTTTGAAGACTACATCAAGTGGTTTTGAAGCAAGGGTTATTAGGGGAAAGGAAGTCAAAGATAAATCTGGATTGGGTAGTTCTTATGAAAGAAGAACATACAACACTACCAATTATCCAACTTCTTTAAGTGAACCAGGTGTTGGAGCAACTCCTGAAAGATTGAATCAACTTGAATCCATACAGATGGTTTACCTTACATTTTTGAAAGAACACATCTTGTTATATTTTATGACAGATGGAAAGGTATACCATATTAGGCAGAATGCTATACCACTGAAGTATTTTGAGGAAGTAGAACATGTTCTATTCCTACTTCAAGTGAAGAACAGATTAACAGATAGTGCTGCAAATTATTTGAAGACTCAAATTCAGAGACAGAAGAAGCTTTATTCTGTAAAGTCTGACAGCACATACTGTCCAAAGTATAGAGATCACAAGGATGATATTGTCAAGATGAAGCCTAACTCTGCTAAGATTATAACTACCTTTCTGGGTTATAAGGCTGTGGAATTCAATATTGAGTCTAACAAGGCATATTTGATCAGACTAGATCAGGACATAGGAAAAGCTAGAATAAATGATCTCAGGGCTGCTATCTTTCAAATTGGTGAAGATACAGTTGAATTGAAGAATGCTAAAAGGAGGATGATTAATGAACTTGAATATGCTGAGAGATGTCTTTTGAAAAATTATCTCAGGACAACTCCTGATATTAAAGAGATCAGTAATTGAAGCCAAGTCAAAGATCTACAACTGCATAAATTCTGATGTGTATACAGACTGAAGCTGTTATCAGAAGTTAATGATGGTAAAGCTTTAAGGACTGTAAGTTGTAGTTATCTAGTCAAATTCTCATGCATTTGTACTTAATATTTTTGACATCATCAAATATCTGTTAAACTTGTATATTATGCTAATTTACAAGTTGGGGGAGATTGTTAGATATATTTGATAATGTCATGTTTAATGTGTTTCATGTTTAGTTTTCAGATTTTAACAAACAGGAAATATCAGTACTTACTGAAATTAGCACTTACTGGAAGTCAGAACTTAAGGATATCAGTACTTAAATTATTAGGAGATAATTATCAGAAGATAAATATCAGAACTTAAGTGCGGAAGGACAAACAGTTAAGGAAAGACTGATTAAAAGGAAAGAAGATCAAGACTAAATAAAGAAGAGATATGCATGGAGAAGAATTCTATGAGGAATAGAATACTTGGAAGAAAAGATATCTGATTGATATATTTTAGGAAGCAGAATTATATTCCATATCAATTAGAACTTATCTTGTAAATGTGTAGTATATAAACACAGACATAGGGTTTACACTATATGTGTTATCATAATCGAAGTTATTATTTACTGTAACCCTAGCATCTCTCGTGATAATTTGTTCATCACTGAGAGAGGACAGTTCCATATTGTAACAGAGTTTATTGTGTTGAATAAAATCTGTGTCTTGTTACTTGTGTTCTTTAATTCGATTTGATTGTAGTAAACACTGTATTCAACCCCCTTCTACAGTGTGTGTGACCTAACAAGAACCTTGATAGTTTCATACCTACTCATATTACTACTAATCTGTGATGAGGTTGGGGGTGGTGGTGGATTCCGCGGAGCTTCTTTGTCTCCACTAAAGATTGATTTTCAAATCTTAAATTATTTGTATATTAACAGCAAGCTCTGATACCAATTATTGGATCTTTAATCAACTATAGAGGGGGTGAATACAGGTTATGCAAATAATTCGATAAAGCTTTAACAGAATCAACAGTTTTTATATTAATCTGATAAAAACTGTGACACAAGTACTCTCTCAAAGGATGAACAATTATCCTTGAGAGCTGCTAGGTTATCTTGAAAGATATTACAATCTGTTATCTCCTATAGAGTAAACCTAATTTGTGCTTATATAATGCACAGTTACACAATCAATAAGGAATCCTGTTTTATTATAATAAGGAAACATATTACATATCCATGTATGATTGCTTCTGATATAAAGTCTTTCACCGCCTTGATTTCTGCAATTATTTTCCTCCTTGAATATCTACTGAAGTGACTAAGTCCTAATGACATCAACTGCTAATCATCAAGTACTGATATACGAGTACTGATGACGTCACCTTCAGTAAGTCCTGATAGTTTATCTCCTGATATCATCAATTATATCTAACATACTATAGGCAATTGACGTCAGTACTATAAGTTTACTCACTGAATGACATATGATACTCTCCATCCCAATAACTTTCTATTTTGGGATGTTCCAACAGATTGTTAAAATTTCCTAAAATAGCATATTATCTTTATGATGACTCCAATATTTACCCCTACTTTCTTAAATTTTTTTCAACATAATTTTTTTTTAATATATGTGTCTAACAACAATGTTAACAACCTATGGACGGTGGAAGTATATGATATATGTCATAAAATGATTAATAGTGGAGTATAAATCATACATATATGTATAAATAATTTACTTCATTTTTTATTCCATTGTATTTAATATAATATTTCACCATTTTATTATGTTGGAGGACGAGGTTAGATTGATGAAAAATAAGAATACACGAGTATGTATGTGTGTGTATGTGACTGTATTAATTAATATATATGTATATATTTATTATATGTATGTATGTATGTATGTATGCATGCATGTATGTATGCATATATTAATTATACAATAATTGATAATTTTTAATAAATAAATGACTAGGTGAATTAGATGTTATATAGATATTAATGTTGGGGTATAATTGTCATATGAATTAATTTGCTCAACAAACCCCTCTAACGATGTTAACAACTTATGGGACGGTGGGAGTATATGATATATGTCATATAATTATTAATAGTGAAGTATAAATCGTACATATGTGTATACATAATTTATTTTATTTTTTATTTTATATAATTTAATATAATATTTGATCATTTCATTGGGTTGGAGGACGATGTTAAATTGATGATAAGTAAGAATATATGAGTATGTATCTAGGTATGTATGTGTATGTATGTGTGTGTATATGCATATGTGTATGTGTATGCATGTATATATGTATGTACGTATATATGTATGTATGTATGTATGTATGAAGATGATGTTAAATTGATGATAAATAAGAATATATGAGTATGTATCTAACATCTATGTATGTGTGTGTGAATGTGTGTGTATGTGTGTATGTGTGCATGCATGTATGTATGTATGTATGTATGTAGGCATGTATTAATTTATATATATGTATATATTTATTATATATATGTATGCATGTATGTATACACATATTAATTATACAACAATTAATTATTTTTAATAAATGAATGATGAGGTGAAATAAATTTTAAATAGATATTAATGTAGAGGTATAATCGTCATATTAATTAAATTACTCATCAAACCCCCATGTTGTTGTATCTCTTATATATATAATAGAAGAACATGATGATAATATTCACGAGATTTAAAAGTCTTATTCAAAAGACTAAACTACCCATATTTTTAACATTTATATAAAAGTTTTAGTTTGTGGGAATCGAACTCAATATATTTCATTCACCTATACAATCTAATACCACTACACCATATTGTCACATGTGTTTTTTATCATATATATAATATGTAAGTGTGCTAAATAAATATTTTTTTGAATTTTAAAGATAGTTACTTGAACTCCGCAAAAAAAGATAGTTACTTGAATATTTGTACAGTTAATTATAAAGAATTGAATTCCAGATATAAAGTTAGGCACGGTACATAAATGAATTATTATCTTATTTATTAATCAGTTTTTAGTTTAAAAATATATTTCATATATTTTTAACATATTTTTTATTATATAAAGTAATTAAAATGTACATATATAATTTTTAAAGAAAATATTAAAAATAGAATTGCTTATATATATAATCTATATTGGTATTACATATTTAGATAAGTTCGAATTATAATGAGTCAATACATTTTAGTTTATTTCGAATTTGAAATCAGAACTTTGCCCATTGTTCACAAAATACTCGAAATTTGACTACATGACCCGGCCGAAAAATATCGTCACATTCTACGTTTAGTAAATTTAAATTACAAGTTTGGCGAGAATATCTTACCAATAATGTTGTGAATTTTTTTAATATCGTATGTTAATATAAATTAATATGTTTGAGGTCTTTATAGGATCAAGTCAAATGATTATTTTTATTAAAATTACTAACTTCACTAGTAGCGCATTAATGTTTTTGAGACTTGTCCCGATTTTAAAAATATTCGAAATTTGATATGAGATCTCACGAGATTTGTTAAAACTAAGATGATATATTAACTCGATTTATTTTTTTATTTTTCACTTTAAAAAGCTAGCTTTTTAAAAAGAATTCTTTTAGATAAGAAATATTAATTGATTAAGATAATATTGTACAAATATTTTAAATTATTTTAATATTTTGAATTATTCAAATAAAAGGTATATCTATACTTTATTGTATCATTTGATTCAATGCATTTTATACTATTTAAAGAAAAAATATATAATTTCAACAATTTGAAGGAATTAACCAGTTCAACTGATATTTATAAAATTTTATCGAATTGAACAATATTTAATTTTAGGAGAATAATATACAATGTTATCAAATTATTATATGAAGAAATATTAGAATCGTAATGAAAGAAACTTAAAAGCGGTTTAAATAACGATATAATTACAATTTTTCCTTCGAATTCTTGAAAAAAAAGAGCATGAATATCAATAATAAGTCTTTACAATTTATAATTTATTTTTATGTTGCAATAATAATTGATACTGAGTTGCATAAAAAATAGAAATGGATTGTTTGTTAGTGATAATGTGAATACCATATATAAATTATTGCAATTTATTTATTACATAATTTTAATTTTTGAATAATAATAAATGAATGTTATTTAAGTAATCAATTGTCTCACTAGATGCTAATAATGATTATACATGTACTTAAATCAGGTATTTAGCATAAAAACAATTAAAAGCATCGTAATTTACTAAGAATTGTAACATACGCTAATTTACATGCTTACACACGCATATAACTTAATCTTACTTTGTTAACAGTGGTGTAAATAAAAAACTAATATTTTTCCATACATACATACGTTGAATTTTAAAAAATAACATTTTTTATTAAATCAACGTTTATATTAATAGTATTGTATATTTTACATTATTGTATATTATGATTGCAAATCAATCTGACTTCAGTTATGAATTTTTTATCTTTTTAAATTGAGTAAGTTAATTGTAAGTTAGTAGCGAATTTAGTAATAATACAGACCGGTACATATAATTTATTTAAATAAAATTCAAAATTTTTGGTCTGTATTCAACATATATGTTAATTTTTTCTTTGTAAACATACTAACGGCATTCTACAGATTAAGTTTAATCGTTTCGTTTTAAACATACACTGATGATCCTGTTTATATCCATTCATTAAATATAAATTATACAACACAAACAAGAATATATATATTTTGCTTAATGAGCTATATTAGAAACGTTGCGTAATTTGGTAACGTCTTCTATGAAAAGAATACACATTGATAAACAATCAACTTGTATTTTATATACGTTAGACATTGTACAACATTTACTAATAAGAAAATAACTAAAAATATTATAATTGTATGATGTATAAAAAAATTATGGAAAATGACTTGTGCCTCGCACGGGTTATTATGCTAGTTATATATATAATAGATGAGTATTTATCTATGTATGTGTTATGTGTGTATGTGTGTTGATGTATGTATGCATGTATGTATGTTTGCATGCATGTATGTATGTATGTATATATGTATGAATGCATGTATTAATTTATATATATGTATATCTATACTATACTATTATAAGCGAAACATGGTTTCGTTTGGTCGGTTGGTTACCGCCTTCCTAAAATGTATGTTAACATCTTCCAAAAAAAGTTTAAACAAATATTATTTAATTAAAATAGATAAATCATGTATCTAATATAACTATAAACTTTATAAATTATAATTCAGCTTGATATCTAAGAGCACTCAACTTCCTTCTTAGTAGGAAATCAAACACTTCCAAAATTAATTTTATTAATTCAAATTATAATATAATAAAATATTTATTAAATCAAGGAAAAATTAAAAAACAATAGCAAATCATACATATACACTTATATTCAAGACTCTCACTTTCGTATAGGCCCTACACCCGGCATATAGGTTACAGAAGAAGAAGAAGAAAATACTTTTTTAAATTTTAACTATTCAAATTTTTGAATCCTTCAATAATATATAATACATATAAAATAATACGTAAATATTTTAATTTTATTAATTTCAATAATATATAACCATTATTTTTATAATTTAGTTTTACGAAATATCAAAATAATAAAATTATAAATATTATAATCAGTCCGTGCATCGCACGGGTTATAGGCTAGTATTTATTATGTATGCAAGTATTAATGTATGTATGTGCATATTAATTATAAAATAATTGATAATTCTTAATAAATAAATGATGATGAGAAATAAATATTATATACTCCCTTAGTCCCACTGAATTGTTTTTTAAAATATGCAGCGTTTATTTAAATGAAAAATGATGTTAATTATAATAATAACATCAATTTTAGTAGTATACATACATCAGTTCATCTAGAAAAACTGATGTTAAATATCACAACAGACAAAGATTAAAAAACCGATGATAAAGAGTACATTAGACAATGTTTGCTTACACAATAATGATGTTAATTATACTGATAGATATCAGTTCATCTACTATAGAAATCAGTTTTTTTTTAAAAACTGATGTTGAAACTATTAGTAACATCATTTTATTATGAAAATCGATGTCAAAAGTATTAGTAACAACAGTTTTAACTAAATTATACTGGTCAGAGGCAAAATTATTACATATATGACATATCTTTAAATTGATAAAAATATCATATTATAATAATATATAAATGATAGATGTGTATTAGAAATTTAACATCAAAATATATATATCAGTTTCATATTAAACAACGATGTTATATGTTCTCTTTCACATCAATTTAAAACCAATGTTAAGTGGGGGTTTTTAACATCACCCACGAAGACATCGGTTTCTATTTTTCATTGACATTGATTTTTAAGTGATGTTTATTGACGTTTTTCTTGTAGTGGGCCCTACGGCTCAGTGTTGAATATATAGAATAACAAAACTTGTGCGCTACTCAATTAATTAATTAAAATCACATTAATTAAATAATTTCGTTAATATTAATCTGTAACTAACTCGAATCAATATTTTGTCAAATCAATTTTAATTATCTTTATCAAAAACGAGAATTAAATATTTAAGAGCCCAAGCCTTGTGGAAAAATAAAATTAGCATAACTGGTCCGAAATTAGACGGCCCAATTTTCTGCGATATTTGTGTCAGCACGTCGCACACGCGGTCTTTACAAGTTTCGGATAAGCCCCAAAATCACATGATTTGCATCTCTTTGCGTGCATATAGAGGATGGAATAATACCTTCGTAATATATTTAGACACTACTAAATTGTTGTGCTATATAAAGTAATGAAAACTCAATTTTTATTTCAATATGAGATATAGCTGGCACACTAGTATTTTGCAGGGATAATCTTTAAATAATCATATATCATTCATCTATTAGTTATTTTAAGTAATTTTAAAAGCTCTCACGAAGGAGTAAACATTCAAATATCACTTGCATGCACCAATATTCGGTCACTCAATTATGACTCAAGCATGACTTGACAATGTGAGACTAAAATCCTCATTTTCCAACATTCCACAACTATTTTTTTGACAGGAATTTTTTTAAAAAAAAATCTATGACATTTTTTTGATTTATTCAAATCGTTCCCATTAACCTTTTTAAGAAAGAAAGAGAAAAGATCAACGAAGATTGGGAAAAGAAAGTTCCTCGTATATCTGTATCCAAGATTTTTTTCGCACTTTTAAAAAAAATTATCAGGAAAGAAAACAAGTAATCATTTTTCATTATTTTCATTTCCTCTATTAATTCTTGAACGTAGTGTCAATGAAAAATCAAATTCAACCCGACTCCTAGAGTCTAATTTATTCAGATTTCTACTAACACGCAATACCATACGTTTTATACCGATTCTCGATTTACATTTTCATCGTGAACTCGGACCTATATATAAACCTAAATTATTTACGTCTATATTACTTGCCCTTGCTCATGTCCCATTAACATTTTGGTGAGAACACCAACACGATCTCCGTCGTCAACTCCCGAATAATATCAAAGCTATATATTAAAATAATAGGCCAGGCTTTGAATAATGAAGCCGTTGAAACAGCAATGATTCGTAAGAATTAGCTGGGTAATCATTTAAATAATTAAAAAGTGAGACAATTAATCAAGCAAGTTGGTAAGGTGACACGTGAGTGGAAGTCGTAACCGTCCATAGATTTAATCATAAATTTGCGGACCATCATTTTTACGTTGATCATTAAAAAAATCGACTAAATATTATCTATTTACCGAAAATTTTAATCAAATTTAACTTAATATATGACAGACGTCAATCATATTTAGGTAAATATGACCGGATAGTGTCGATCTTTTTTAGGAAAGTCAAATTTAATAAAATTGGTCATATTTAATTAAATGTGATCGATTAAATTTGACCGTTAATTTTTGACCTACTAATATTGATTGAAAATATGGTTAAATAAAAATTTTAACTTTAACTTCATTTTTTTGAAATTTTTCCCATAATACATATTTTTTTTTAATTTTCAATACAAATATATTGACATTATTCCAAAACTAACCTTCTTTTATTTTGTATAACAATCGATGATGGTTGAATTAAAGCCTGCATTCATGCATTTTACGAGGAGTATGATGAGGGGAAACATGTCATAAAATTAATATTCTCTAATATTTATGCGTTATTTTTTTAAAAGAGACTTGTATTGTAGGATAGAGGTAATAGTTTATAAACCATCTGCCAATGAAAGATTTTAGAAAATATAAAAAAATTCTAAAAAACAAAAATTAATTTTCCGCCAAGTAATATAATTTTGCTATATCCATATCAATTTTTAGTTTTAAACCTATATATTAGTCGTCGTGGAAAACTTCAACGCACAAGTCACTTTTCTAGGACTCTTTTATTTAAATGAAGCCCCAATTAGTTGTAACTTTGGGTGGGCAAACCCTAATTATGTCTGCCACAAATTTGTCAAATTCCATATATAACACTATGCTTGATACTTGTGGGAATCAACTAGACAATGAAGAGACACAATCAATTGTGTTCGCAATCAGTATTTAGTAATCATTCTCCGGGATACAAGAAGTGACCTTGAATCAATGTACGTGCGTCATAGGTTTGATAATCAAGGCACAAACCACCCGCATCGCTCTCCACCACACCGTAATTAAAATGATTTAATTTTTTGTAATGCAAATACGATTTGAGTTTTTTACAAACCGCGCGATGTAATTTACGGTTTGACATTGTAACATTGCGGTTCAAACTGCACCGCACATATATATATAGGACTGCTCCAATAGAAACCAATTTAGAATAGAAACTAGAAACCAAATAATTATTTTTAAAAATTAATTCGAAATATAACACATATGGTATGCAAATCGATCGTTGAGAGATGTAGAAAAATACAGTGAAATCGGATTTTAAAAAAAATTACGGTTTGACGGGAAATATCAAATTAAAAACGGAGAAGAAAAGCTGAAATTGGGTGTGGGAGGGTGCAGGGTAATTGGATGGTGTGATTTAGGGGGACCATTAGATTGAATAGATCTAATGGCTTAGATTAGTTCTAAATTTATATTTTAATTTTAGTTTGTATTTGATCATTCCCCTATATATATATATATATATATATATATATATATATATATATAATGTACATACAGATATATTTACATATTATATATTCATTTCTTATTTACTATAATTTTGTGTTATAAATACTAATTTACATGTTATAAATTATCGACATATTTTTATTTTTAATCAAAAATATATTTTTTTTAACTTTCTTATTTGCTAATTTTTTTATATTTGTCTGTAAATATTAATTTTTTTAAATAAATAAACCGCACCGCACTGCATTTTCATGGTGTGATTTATGCAATTTTTGAGATTATGCGGTACTGGAAATTTGATCATATCGCATGTACATTATAAATAATCATTCCTACCCCTAGTGTGTAATGTAACCACAAGTGGCTCACTAAGTATATATGTACCAATTACATTTTAATTCGATTTCAAACATTACAACATTACGTATTCGATCATCATATTATGTAAATCATTGCCTTATATACCCTTTTAATGGAATTTCGCATATACTTCACGTAACATATACAAACTCATGCATTAGGGTATCGAATTAGGGTATCTACGGCCGATATAAACAGGAGAATCACTCTTGAGGCTTGAGGTAGATGCCAAATGTTTTAAGTAATAAAATATAAACAACCTAAATATGATGCGCAAGTCAAATTAATATTTTCTATCTAGCGCAGCTATTTTGTAGTTTAATTAGTTTCTTTCAGCTAAATGCATAGTTTAATAACTCTTGCCTGGACCAGAAAGCAAAAGTTAAACATAATCAAATAGAGCAGCTGGTTCATAAGAAAATGAGCTTAATTAATCTTGAGGCCACGATATATTTGATGATAAGGTCATCCTAGCTAATTAACAATGCAAAGGTGAACTGATAAGGAAAGTTAAGCTTATTCAAAAATCGGCGACTTTGGAAAGATGACGAACATATAAGGAAGATTAGGAAAAGACGAATTCCTTGTATTTTTCCTTTTATATTTATTTGTTTTATGTACAAAGAGACATTTAAGAACCTCCAAAATCAAGCACACCGTCTGTACTAATTTTCAGGCATGGCAAATGTGCCTTTCAGTGCGTAATTGTATTCACATATTATTATTTTTAATATACATCAGGTACTATAAACTCATAAGAAGTTGTACAAATGTATATATATATATGAGAGGGGTGTTTGCTAGTTGTGGTTGGATAAGATACAGCTCCCGCAATGATTCATTATAATAATAGCACTTCCTGCTGCAATGTCGCAATGAAACAACTATGCGGCTAGTATATTCTCAAGGATAATTTGTCATTATATATATATATATATATGACTAGAACTCAAAACTTCCGTTTAGCATTACATAAATATAGGTGGCATGTCCTTATCAATATTGGATTATTATTAATAATTTATTCACAATTTTATGTAACAAGTGCACTGTAATACTCCTCAGTCCTTTCCAATTATTTACATTTGTGAGGAAGTGTCTAACACGTATTTTAAGGTGCATAAAAAATATAGTTATGTAACTTATTTTTACAATTTTTTTTTTCTGAATAAAAGTTAAATGTTTTAATTTTTATTCAAAAAAACAAAATTATAAAAAAAAATTACAGAACTATACGTAATATGCAACTTAAAATGTTTGTTGAACAATCTCTAAAAAATGTAAACAATTGAAAGGGACGGAGAAATTTCATTGTTTTGAGAACGGATAATGAACTGCTTTTCCATAAGCGTTAATCTGGTTCATTATAAAAATCGAACAAATGGATAGAAAAGTTAATCGGAGGATATCTTATATACTTCTGTAACATAGTTTCTCTTATTTGTCAGATGGTTTTTAAGATCATATATATATATCTGATATTTCAGTGAATGTGATTTACATTCAAAAAAAATTGTCAACAAAAAATATTTCTCTTTCAGTTTCATCCATCATTTGGATTGGTCACAAAATTTAAGGAAATGTATAAATTAAGTAGTGGGATATTGTAAGGAAAATGGGTAAAGAGGGGATCAATTAATATTTAGTTAATAAATCAGAAAAGATGAATAAAAGCTGCATATGTGAATTATTTTAATATTTTAATATTTTAATTTTTATATTTATTTAATTTCAAAAGAATTTAAAATGTAGATTTAAAAATAAAAAATATAGAGAAATAATTGAAAGTGATGGAGTATCATTTTTCATCAACTAGGTAAGAAAGTACCAAGTGATGGTCACCAAGTTGAGTTATTTATAAATTTTTGTTTAGCCGGATACGGGACAAATTTTAAAAAGACATTTTTATAATTTTGAATTTTAGGGGACAGAGGTACTTTCACATATTTTCAAAAAAATTAATAATAACAAAATATAAAATTTTTATTTTATGAAGGACACTAGTACCACTTACTAAATCATCCTGAATGCAACAAAAACTAGGGCTACAAAGGGTGGTTTCTGGTTCTAGCTAATTCGGAAACGATGACAAGAAATCAGTGGGGGTGGAAGACAAGTGGGCCTTTGTTGCAACTGACTCGTCCGCTAAATATATATAACAACAAGTATCATAATAAAAAGTAATGACTTTGGTAACTCCACTTTCCTAAACGAGTATATACTAAAATATTATTAAAAAAGTGCAAGTTGTGTGTTTTGTTTCATGGAGGGCATTATCATTCCATGGTGCAAATTGCTTTATTTCGCCACACTTTGAACGGCTAGGCTACATATATACATTATGCATATGTTCTGTATGCCATAATCTGTTCACGGGTTGAAGAGATCAAGGAGCTAAATTAAAGATGCTATATATGTTTAACATATGTATCAGATAACATGTGTTGTATACTTATTTATTGATAATTAGTTACTATTTAAATTAAGATGTTATGTTTAACATATGCATGTAGATTGTGTCGCGAAGGAACTGAGTTACACATAATAAACAAAATGACAGTTGAGATTTCTTTTACATATGCAATTACTAGCTAGGCATAAGGTATGTATATGTATTTATCATGGATGATGTTAATGAAGTAAACAATTTAATTTTTTAGAATTTAATGAATTGTATATCTACCTTTAATATTCTTTAGCAAAATTTATACAGAGGAATCTAGAGTTAAAACAATTTAAATGCTAGTTAAACCTAGCTAGTTAGCTGATATTCCAGAGTCATAGAAGGGTTTTCAGAAGCCTTGAGCCAAATACGATTGTATTTAGCTGATTTAGTCCGATGCATAGCAACAAGAAATTATTAAAATAAACATTATAGTTATATATATGCATTAGTATTGAATTATGACACTGGCTTGATAAAAAAAGTTGTAATATTTTTAGAACTTCTTACAAGCTTTAGAAACATTCCTTTGTTCAAGAAAAGATAGTTTACCTGCAATAAAGGGATGATGATGATAAGAGGTGTTTGGATTCAAACATGGGAATTAATGACAATGAGAATGAGAAATGAGAAATGAGAAATGAGGATAAAAAATAAGGGTACGTAAATGAAGTTCATAAAACAGGGGATATTGAATAGGATAATCAAAAAGAATTATAATTTAATTTACCCGAATGAAATAAATTCTCATTTCCATCACTAAATTATTAAAATTATTAATCTAAACATTATTAAATTTCACGGTACTTTCACTTCCCATTAACTAGATCATTAATAATGAACCGAACACACCTTAAATATCTGCAATTACAAATGACCAGGTGATTTGTGACTAGGGCGAGCTATGCAGATGCATATGCAAGAAGAGATCAGTTGCAACAGGTTTCAAATATATAAGGACCCGCGAGTAAAACAAATCTATATATGTATGCAGGGGACGTTTAACATTTTATGTGTAACTATCATAACCGTCATTTTTTGAAATTTTTTTATATATTATGCAATTATAATATTTGTAGAGTAACTCCAACAAAATCCTTATATAGTCAAATTTTGAAAAAATGGCGATAAAATTTCTCTCCAACAAACTCCATATCCCCCACATTAGGAGTTTCGAATGCTTCCTCGAGTGAATATTTCCTCAACTATTATTATATTATATTTTTCTTATCCGTTATTTTATATTTAATAAATGAATATAAACAGGGGAATAAGTGTACGTTAAAAACGAAACGATTAAACTGTAGAATGTCGTTAGTATGTTTACAAATAAAAAGTTACAAATTAACATATGTGTTGAATACAGAGTTGACCAAAATCTTGAATTTTATTTAAATAAACTATATATACTACTCTATATTATTACTCAGTTTACTACTAACTTACAATTAACTTACTCAATTTAAAAAGATAAAAAATGCATTACTAAAGTCAGAATAACTTACAATCATAATATACAATAATGTAAAATTTACATTATTGTTAATATTAAAGTTGATTTTAATGAAAAATATTAGTTTTTGAAATTCAACGTATGTACGTATGGGAAAATGTTAGTTTTTTATTTACACTACTGTTAACAAATTAAGATTAAGTTATATGTATGTGTGTGTTAACATGTAAATTATTGTATGTTACATTTATTAGTAAATTATGATGGTTTCAATTATTTATATGTTAAATATCTGATTTATGTACATGTATAATTATTATTAACATCTAGTGAGATAATTGATCACTTAAATAACATGCATTTATAATTATTCAAAAATTAAAATTATGTAATAAATAAATTGCTATAATTTATATATGGTATTCATATTATCACTGACAAACAATTCATGTCTATTTTTTATGCAACAGAGTATCAATCATGGTTGTAACATAAAAATGAATTATATACTTTTAAAACTTATCATTGATATTCATGATTTTTTTCAAGAATTTGAAAGAAAAATTATATTTATATCGTTATTTAAATGGTTTTTAAGTTTCTTTCATTACGACTCTAATATTTCTTCATATAATAATTTGATAACATTTTATAATATTCTTCTAAAATTAAAAAATTTCAGTTCGATAAAGTTTTATAGATATCAGTTGAACTGGTTAATTCCTTCAAATTATTGAACAATATATACTATTTTCCTTAAATAATATAAAATGCATTGAATCAAATGCTACAATATAGTATAGATATAACTTTTATATGAATAATTCAAAATATTTGTACAATATTATCTTGATCAATGAATATTACTGATCTAAAAGAATTCTTTTTAAAAGGTTAGTTTTTTTAAGTGAAAAATGAAAAATAAATCAATTTAATATATCATCGCAGTTTTAACAAATCTAGTGAGATGATAGGGATAAATAAGTCCTGATTTTATAATTAATGGGCTGATAGGCCCAATAATAAGATGTATAATATTCAGACCAGAAAGGTTAAGCCTGATGGACCAGATCAGGCCTAATGGAATGAAAAAGGCCCAAAAGCCCTGATTATTAATTAATTTCGTAATTAATTAATAAGGGAGAAATCAGATGTTGAAAAGAGTCCCGATAAGGATATAAATCCTTAGAGATTAGCCTCAAGGGGACCTAAAAGGATAAGGAATCAGCTTCCTACTTCCTAGGACTCCTAAGTCTATCCTAATTCAGAGGCTTGTCCACCAAGTCTCCTATACCAAGTCCAATTCAAGGACCACCAACATCTATATAAGGGGTCGCACCCCCACCAATCAGAACTACGTTTTTTGACTTGATCCTTGGCAATCAGCAAGGTACGTAGGCATCTTGTGAAGGCAGATTGAGTCACGAAACACAAGAGCAGTCAAATCGAGCCTTGGAGCTCACGTTCCTTAGTATTAAATACAGCAATTATATATAGTAGTTTTAATCCATAACATTTGGCGCCGACTGTGGGGAAAAACGGAACAACAACCATGGCGAGAACACGGAGAACAACCAGCACTTTGGAGGAGGGAACACCATCAGGGACAACCCAGGTGATTTCATCAACCGTGGAGGTTCCTCCCCATTCAACTTATGCATCTACTCAGGGGGAAGCCCAGACAGGGGCAACTCATCCTCAGCCACAAGGGACAACTCCCCCGACTAATCAAGGTACGAATCCTCAAGTTCAACAAATACATATACCTGTGAATTCTCGACCCGTCGGGTATGAATATTCAACTATTGTTACTACTAACCCCCCTTATGGGATGCCCCTTCACCCTGAGGTTGGAGGAAGTGGATATGCTGGGCGAAGCGAAGCACGAGGGCGGTCGCCCCCCTATATACGAGGTTTGGATCCTATCCCTGAGGATCGGGAATTTTCTGGTCCATACACTGAGAGAGACTCCGAATCTTCGGATGATGAAGTAGCCCCGAGAAGGAGGCGTCCTGGAAAAGAGCCAATGGCCGATGGAAGGCAACGCCCCCAAAGCACCCCAGGGGCGAATCCCCAAGAAGTACAGGAAAAGATCAGGGCTCATGAGGCTGAAATCCAAAGGCTGAGGCGTGATTTGGAGGCTCACCAAGCCACCAGACCCCACATACCTCCTAGGGGGAGAAATCCTCCTCCTATCATAGACCTGGATGGTCCGGTAAGAAAAAGGGCTGCTGTCCCAAGAACTGATCCAAGCAATCTCCTTCCCCTTGGAGATCCTGATGATCCAACTCCACCCTTCACAGAAGAGATAATGAATGCCCATATCTCAAGAAAATTCAAGATGCCCACTATCAAAGCCTATGATGGCACGGGAGACCCCGCTAATCATGTTAGGACATTCTCTAATGCACTGCTGCTGCAACCCGTGAATGATGCTATAAAATGTCGGGCCTTCCCTCAAACCCTGTCGGGTATGGCTCAAAGATGGTACAGTCGCCTACCCCCAAATTCTATTGGATCATTCAGAGAATTAAGTCAGGCTTTTATTAAGCAATTCATCAGTGGAAGAGTCCATGAGAAAAGTTCAGCATCTCTTATGAGTCTTGTGCAGGGAGCTAAAGAATCCTTAAGAGATTACCTAAATCGTTTTACAAAGGAGGCTTTAAAAGTCCCAGACCTTGATGATAAGGTAGCCATGATAGCACTACAACAAGGAACTAGGGATGAGTTTTTCAAGATGTCTTTGGCTAAACGACCCCCTGAGAGCATGTTGCAGCTCCAAGAGAGGGCAGGGAAGTATATCAAGGTTGAAGAAAGTATGAGGAAGACCGTAGTAAGTAATGAGCCCACTGGAGGCAAGAAACGAAAAACTGATTTGGAGTATATCGCTAAGGATAAATATCCTAGAACTGAACAAAACCCTGATTCAACCCCCAAGAAGGGAGGACCTGGGCAAAAGTTCACTGAATACGCTAAGCTGAATGCTCCCAGAAGTCAGATTTTGATGGAGATTGAGAAAGACAGAGATATTCGCTGGCCTAAGCCCTTGAAGGCTGATCCCGCCAAGCTAGATAAGGGCAAGTATTGCAGGTTTCACAAAGATGTTGGCCATGACACCGATGAGTGTAGGCAGTTGAAAGATGAAATTGAGTTTTTGATTCGAAAAGGAAGATTGAACAAGTATACTGGAGATGGAGGAGACAGAAATAATAATGGAAGGAAGAACTTTGAAGATCGTAGGAGGGACCAAGATGATCAGGGGCGGAATCCCCAACCTAGAGGACCAGTTATAAACACCATTTATGGAGGGCCGAGACCTCGAGGGCCTGTGATAAACACGATCTTTGGAGGTCCAACTGCTGCTGGATTGTCCAAAAATTCCAGAAAGGCATATACTAGAGAGGTTATGCATATTGTTGGAGAAGCCCCGAAGAGGGCCAGGACAGAAGTAACATTGGCTTTTGATGATTCCGACCTAGAGGGTGTGAAGTTTCCCCATGACGACCCGCTGGTCATAACGCCGATAATAGGAAATAGCCCGGTTAAGAGGGTCCTTGTGGATAATGGTGCTTCTGTGGATATCTTGCTCCATGACACCTTTCTAAGGATGGGGTATAACGACTCCCAGTTGACACCAACCGACATGCCGATATATGGATTTGCTGGAGTAGAATGTCCTGTGGAAGGGATAATTAAATTGCCAACCACCATAGGTACGGAGCCAAGGCAAGCAACGCAGATGCTGGATTTTGTGGTGGTAAAGGCTAGTTCAACTTATAATGCTATCATGGGGAGAACAGGGATACATGCCTTCAAGGCAGTCCCCTCTTCCTACCATTCAGTCATGAAGTTTCCCACCCGAAACGGGATTGGAGAAGAGAGAGGAGATCAAAAAATGGCTAGAAGCTGTTATGTGGCCTCTTTGAGGGCAGATGGAGTCGGGGGGCAGGTTCTTCCTATTGAAGATATGGATGTTCGAGAAAATGATGAGAATAGAGGAAGGCCAGCAGAAGAATTGGTTTCGGTTCCTTTAGATCCCAAGAATCCTGAGAGGATGACTTTCATTGGAGCTACATTAGAGGAGCCCCTTAGAGGGAAGTTAGTGAAATTTTTGCAAGAAAATAGTGATGTGTTTGCATGGTCAGCAGCTGATATGCCAGGCATAGACCCGGAGTTAATTACCCACAAGTTAAACGTGGATCCAAGCCGGAAGACAGTGAAACAAAAGAAAAGAAATTTTGCCCCGGAAAGACAAGAGGCTATAAAGCAGGAAGTGGAAAAGCTCTTAGAGGCTGGTTTCATTGAGGAGATTCAATTTCCGGAGTGGTTAGCAAACCCTGTAATGGTGAAGAAGGCTAATGGAAAGTGGAGGATGTGTATAGACTTCACCGATCTGAATGATGCATGCCCCAAAGACTGTTTTCCGCTGCCTAGAATTGATACTTTGATTGATGCCACCGCTGGACATGAGATGCTGAGTTTCATGGATGGGTTTAGCGGATACAACCAGATCAAAATGCATAAGGATGACATTCCAAAGGTATCATTTATCACTGACTTTGGTGTTTATTGTTATCTTGTTATGGCGTTTGGTCTCAAGAATGCAGGAGCCACCTATCAAAGGTTGGTGAATAAAATTTTTAAGGATCTTATTGGGAAGACTATGGAAGTCTATGTTGATGACATGCTAGTCAAGAGTCTAGTAAAGACTGATCATATAACCCATTTGAGGGAAGCTTTTGAGGTCCTGAGGTACCACAAGATGATGTTGAATCTCACGAAGTGTGCTTTCGGAGTAGGATCTGGAAAATTCTTGGGATTGATGGTCTCAAAGAGGGGAATTGAGGCTAACCCCGATAAAATAAAGGCAATCCTGGACATGGAACCCCCAAAAACTGTCAAGGATGTTCAGAAACTCACAGGAAGGGTTGCTGCGCTAGGACGATTCATCTCCAAGTCAGGAGACAAGTGCTTGTCATTCTTCAAGTCATTAAAGAACATTAAAGACTTTGTATGGAGTGAGGAAAATCAGAAGGCATTTGAAGAGTTAAAGAAGTATATGGGCCAGGCCCCGTTGTTGGCCAAGCCAGTTCTGGGTGAAGTTTTATTCTTGTACTTGGCTATTTCAGAAAGCGCCTTGAGCGCGGTGTTGGTTAAGGAGGAACTGAAAGTCCAGAAACCCGTATACTATGTCAGCAAAATTTTGCATGGTGCTGAGTTGAATTATTCAGCCATTGAGAAATTCGCTTTAGCCTTGGTAATGGCTTCAAGAAAGCTGCGTCCTTATTTTCAAGCTCACCAAATTGAAGTGCTAACAAATCAGCCACTGAGAAATATCATTCACAGTCCCAAGGCAAGTGGGAGACTAATTAAGTGGGCAATAGAGTTGGGAGAGTTCGATCTCAAGTATAAGCCACGTATGGCCATAAAAGCCCAGGCACTAGCTGACTTCGTGGTGGAATGTACCATACCCAACCAAGAAGTCGGGGGGCAGGAAGATACCACACCTCAAGACAAGGGAGTCGACAATGGGGACAAGGAGAAAGAATATTGGGTTCTCTATTTTGATGGAGCATCAAAAACAAATTCCAGTGGAGCAGGGTTGGTTTTGCAAAGCCCTGATGGATTCTTAATTGAGTATGCCATGAAGCTAGACTTCCCAACCACAAACAATGAGGCAGAGTATGAAGCCCTGATTGCTGGCCTTGGTCTAGCTGGGACACTTAGAGTCAAAAACTTAAAGGTCCGTGGAGACTCGAAGTTGATCATATCCCAGGTAAAGGGAGAATTTGAAGCAAGGGATGATACGATGGCAAAGTATGTTCGCCTAGTAAGGGCTGTGATGACCCAATTTAATGAATGCCATGTTGAACACATTCCAAGGGAAGAAAATGCTAAAGCAGATGCGCTATCAAAGTTTGCTTCATCTGAGATTGAAGAAAGTTCAGGAAGTGTGTACTTCCGTGTTTTGAAGACACGAAGCATAGATGTTAAGCTTGTGGCTCCCGTAGGCTTGGGGACGTCATGGATTGATCCCATCAAGGCTCACATTCAGACCGGTTGGTTGCCAAGCGATACAATTGAGGCACGGAAGTTAACTGTTCGAGCACTAAGGTACTCTTTGATAGATGGGATTCTATATAAAAGATCTTTCGTGGTTCCTTACTTGAGGTGTCTCAGGCCCGATGAGGCACGCTTGGCTCTTGAGGAAGTGCATGAAGGCATTTGCGGGCAGCACTTGAGGGGCAGGGCCTTGGCTCATAAGTTAACCCGTTTAGGCTTTTATTGGCCAAAAATGATGGCTGATGCCAAAGAATATGTGAAGAAGTGTGACCGCTGTCAAAAGCATGCACCAATTGTTAGACAACCCCCCGAGATGCTGACCTCTATCAACTCACCTATTCCCTTTGCCATGTGGGGGATGGATATTCTAGGGCCTTTTCCTATGGCCACGGCACAAAGGAAATTTCTGATTGTAGCCATTGATTATTTCACCAAGTGGATCGAAGCCAAACCTTTGGCCAAAATCACAACTAAGCAGGTTGCACAATTCCTGTGGGAAAACATTATGTGCCGATATGGAATTCCCCGTATCCTCGTCACTGACAATGGAACGCAATTCAACAATGAGGAATTCAAGAAGTATTGTGAAGAAAATGAAATTGAGTTACGATTCACCTCTGTGGCTCACCCGCAAGCCAATGGGCAAGCGGAGGTAGCAAATCGGATAATCCTGGATGGATTAAAGAAGAGGATCGAGAAGTCAAGAAATAATTGGGTGGACGAGATACTTCCCATATTGTGGGCCTATAGGACTACCTGTAGAGTCACGACAAATGCAACTCCTTTCATGTTGGCATATGGGGCGGAAGCAGTAGTTCCCGTGGAGATATCACATTCTTCTCCAAGGATTCAGGCTTTTGATGAAAAAGAAAATGAGGAAGGGCAGAAGTTAGCCCTGGATTTAATCGATGAAGTGCGAGATAAAGCACACGCAAAGATAGTAGAATATCAGAAAAAGGCTTCATTCTACTACAACCTAAGGGTTAAAGAGAGGTTTTTCAAACAAGGTGACCTAGTCTTGAGAAAAATAGAGGCTTCTGGTGTCGGACAGAAAGGAAAGCTTGCCCCAAATTGGGAAGGGCCGTATAGAGTCAAGAGCGTTCAGGGTAGAGGAACCTACAAGCTGGAGACTATGGATGGTTTTGAAGTCCCGAGAACCTGGCACGCACAAAACCTGAAGGTTTACTACGGGTGAGATGGTCGAAGTACGATTCTCACTCGTCAGGATGGCGAGTAGGTTGAAAAGCACCTTGAAGCTTTGCTTGCTTAGGATTTATATGTTTTAGTTTTATTACGAAATTTATTAAGACTTGTGTAAGGGACGAATCCCAGACAATTTTATGAAATTCATAAGTTCTTCAAAGTATGTTTGTGGCCTAACAAATAAAAATCAAATGCATGGATGCAAGCATAAAAGGTGATAAATGAAATAGATCTGATAGATGTTACAAAAGTTTGATAAATAAAGTCTCGAAAATAAAAAAAGCCACGCAGGGCTGAAAAAGCTCTAAGGAGCTGAAGTACCCTCGGCATCCATATCATCGTCCTCTCCACTCTCGCTGGATGTCTCTGTCGTCTCGGAGGAGGAGGAAGAGCTGTCGTCCTCAGCAGGTCTGGAAGAAGACTCGGGAGGAGGAAGGAGTGGATCCTGAGGAACATGGTCTGAGACAACTACTCGGGTACGAAACCTCTGTAGCAAAGCCTCGTCATCAGGACAGATATAGTCCGCCGGGTTAATATCAGGACAAGCCTCGTTCACGGTCCCAAGGGCCGTGTCCCAACCAGTCCTAAAAAACTCGGGAAAGACTGAATCATCCCTAATCCTCATAGATTGGGCAAACTCCTCCGAGTCCAGATAGTTGTCTATAGCCTTATCCTTATCCGCCCGAAGTACCACCAGCTCGGCGTTAGACTCTCCGAGTTCTTCCTCCTTGCGCTTGAGCTTCTTCTCCAGGGTAGCATACTTCTTCTGCTGCCTCCTGAGGGCATTATCGGCCTTATCAGAAGCCCGCTTCCATGATTCGGCTTGCCTCACAGCGCCTTGAAAGTAGGCGTTAGACTGAAACAAAACAATTAACAAAGTATAAGGCAAGAAAGTGCTACAAGAACGAGAAATAAGTTTAAAAAAGAGAAGGCATACCGAAGCCAGAGATTGGGCTCCCATGAGCTTAATCCTCTCAAGGTCAGGGGTGGCCACCACATCAGTAAAGTCCTTTGGAGTCACGCTATGGTAGGACCAATCCCAAGCATGCTTCGTGGAACCAACCACGGTATCCCCTCGGCGGAATCTCCAGAGAGGCTGAAAGGCGCCTGTAGCAGCAGCAGCAGGGGCAGCAGCAGTGATAGGAGCATTATGGCCCTCAGCTCCTTCAGTTGAAGCCTCCCCCATAGGCTCCTTGTGCTTTCTCAAGAAGATAGGCTCTGTCGCCTTTCCTCGGGTGTCTAGGCCTGCTAACCGAGCTTTCTTCATCCTAGCTGTTTCCTCGACCAAGGGGACATTGTCCTCGTTAATCTCCTTAGCAGCTGAAACAAAGCAAAAGACAAAATAAGTGATGTTAATAATGCGTGAAATAAAGAAAAATTGAGAAGGGAAGAGAAATACCCTGTTGAGAAACAGAGGATAGTCCCACATGAATCAGGGAAAACTCTTCTAAAAGAGTCCAGCTGGTGGTGGTGCCATCATCCTGAGTGAGCCCATTGTAAATGATAGTTTCTTCAGGAGTTAAGTGAATGGATTTGAGGCTACCATCACTGACCTTCCCGAAGGAAGATCGAAAGAGCGTGCCCCAATCGCCATTCTCCCAACGTAACCCAACGAAATTATTCCTCCAATTTGGATTATTATCAGGAATAGAGGCGCTATTAAAGATATGTTTGCTTTTGGGCCTTTGTTTGACATAAACCCAGCCACAAATATTGGAAGAACTATTGTAACATTGAAAGACTTTCCTAAAAACGGCTACAGAAAGAGGAAAGCCCTCCCTAAGACAACAAACCATAAAACATAGAATATTCCTCCAGGCGTTTGGAGGAAGCTGACACGGGTTGATTTGTAAGTCAGCCAAAAGATGAGGGATAAAAGGATGGAAAGGGAACCTAAGCCCAGCATTAAGGGCGTCGGTGTAGATGAAGAGAGTATCGGGCCTCCAGTGGCAAGTACGGTCACCACCAGAGACTGGAACTAGTCTAAAGGGGGGAGGGACGTTATAATGAGCATTTAGTTTATTGAAATCTATGTTATGCCAAGTATTACAGTGATTAAAGGAGTCGAGATGTGCAGTGGAAGGATATTCATCCCCCCTAGTATTAATCATATCAATTAAAGACATATATGAAGAGCGGATCTCGATATCCTTTCCTCGTTTTGAAGCCGAGGCTATCTTGGCCGCCCTCTCGGAACTCTTGTCAGCCATCTAGTAAAGACTGGAAAAGACTTGGGAGGAAGAAGGAGTGGATTTGAGAGAGGAGAAGATTAGAAAGTTCGAGATGAAGAGAAATGAAATGAGAGGTGTGAAGAATCACACTCTCATCCCACCTATATATAGGAGAAATAAATGGATAATGGACCTTAAAAAGCCCATTTGGGCCCAAAAGTTGGAAGGTTCTGGAAGTTCCTGGAAAATTCAAGAGAATTCTAGTAAAAAATCAAAAGAAAAACTTGAGTTTTTTCAAGATTTTGGAAGAATCCAGAAAGATATTAGAAGAGTTTGGAATTTGGGCTTAGAAATGAGGCCCAATTCTAAAAAAAAAAAACCTTGAAAAAATAAAGCCCAGCTAAGGGCCCAAGTGTTTAAAAAGCCCAGAAAAGGGCCCAGATATTTAAGGTTAACAGCCCATAACCCAAAATCCAGTCATAATGGGCCAAAAGAATGAAGGCCCAGCTAAGTGAAGGTGGCCCAAAAATAAAGTCCAGGGAGAAATGGATAAAAAGATCAGGAATATGACCCAATTCGACCAGGAATCATGGGGAAATCCTGGTCGAAATACAGGAGGTCGAAATTGCTTCGATCAAGGCACGAAATGGTACTTAAATCGGTCAAAATATTAGTTCCTGACCGAAATGGTCAGAATTCTGATCGAGAATGAATAAAACAGAAGAACTTTCGACCAGAAAGCAAGGCAAGATCCTGGTCGAATGGATCCTGCCCGAAATTGCTTCGACCAAGGCATCAAATGATGGCTAATTCGGTCAAAAAGCAGGACTCCTGACCGAAAGGGACAAAAATCCTGGTCGAAAAATTTCTGGTCGAAAATTGTATAAAAAAAAAAAAAAAAAAAAAGGGGGGGGAAATCCTGGCCGAAATTCGACCAGGACCTCTGCTCGAATATTCCTGCTCGAAAATCCTTCGACCAGGGTTGAAAGAAGGTTAATTCGACCAGGATCCTGGTCGAATGGATTCCTGGTCGAAAAATTGCATAAAAAAAAAAAGGAAGAAAAAGGGAAGAAAAAGCCTGGAAAATTACAAAAAATAATAATAAGGAAATTCCTTAAATAATTTCTGAAAAATGTTAATATTTTCAGAAATAAGGAATAAATCCAGAAAATTAAGGATAAATCCCAGAAATTAGGGAAAAAATCCGGAAAAATAAGGAAATTCCTTAAATTCCTTAAATAATTTCTGAAAAATGTTAATATTTTCAGAAAATTAAGGAAAAATCCAGAAAATTAGGATAAATCCCAGAAATTAAGGGAAAAATCCAGAAATTAAGGATAGATCCCAGAAATTAAGGAAAAAATCCAGAAATTAAGGATAAATCCCAGAAATTAAGGGAAAAATCCAGAAATTAAGGATAAATCCAGAAAATTAGGGAAAAAATCCAGAAATTAAGGATAAATCCCAGAAAATTAAGGATAAATCCCAGAAAATTAGGGAAAAATCCCAGAAATTAGGGAAAAAATCCAGAAATTAAGGATAAATCCCAGAAAATTAGGGAAAAATCCCAGAAATTAGGGAAAAAATCCAGAAATCAAGGATAAATCTCAGAAAATTAAGGATAAATCCCAGAAAATTAGGGAAAAATCCCAGAAATTAGGGAAAAAATCCAGAAATTAAGGATAAATCTCAGAAAATTAAGGAAAATCCCAGAAAATTAGGGAAAAATTCCTGAAAATTAAGATAATTTCTGAATAAAAGGAAGATTCATTGTAAATGTGTAGGTCGCTCCACACTTTACGCAAAAACGAAACCCTAAAAGGGAACGAATAACTTCTGCGAAACCTAATCAATGTTTCCCAAAAGTTGGGGGGCAAATGATAGGGATAAATAAGTCCTGATTTTATAATTAATGGGCTGATAGGCCCAATAATAAGATGTATAATATTCAGACCAGAAAGGTTAAGCCTGATGGACCAGATCAGGCCTAATGGAATGAAAAAGGCCCAAAAGCCCTGATTATTAATTAATTTCGTAATTAATTAATAAGGGAGAAATCAGATGTTGAAAAGAGTCCCGATAAGGATATAAATCCTTAGAGATTAGCCTCAAGGGGACCTAAAAGGATAAGGAATCAGCTTCCTACTTCCTAGGACTCCTAAGTCTATCCTAATTCAGAGGCTTGTCCACCAAGTCTCCTATACCAAGTCCAATTCAAGGACCACCAACATCTATATAAGGGGTCTCACCCCCACCAATCAGAACTATGTTTTTTGACTTGATCCTTGGCAATCAGCAAGGTACGTAGGCATCTTGTTAAGGCAGATTGAGTCACGAAACACAAGAGCAGTCAAATCGAGCCTTGGAGCTCACGTTCCTTAGTATTAAATACAGCAATTATATATAGTAGTTTTAATCCATAACATGAGATCTCATTTAAAATTTCAAATATTCTTAAAATTGGGACAAATCCCAAAAATAATAATGCGTTACCAGTGAAGTTAGGAATTTTAATATAAATAATCAATTGACTTGATCATATAAAGACCTCAAACACATTAAATTATATTAACATAAGATATTAAAAAAAATCACATTATTGATAAAATATTATCGCTGAGATTGTAATTTAAATTTACTAAACGTAGAATGTGACGATATTTTTCGGCGTGGTCATGTAGTCAAATTTCGAGTATTTTTTGAACAATGGGCCAAGTTTTAAAATGCATTGACTCATTATAATTCGAATTTATCTAAATATATAATACCAATATAGATTATTTATATATAACGATTCTGTTTTCAATATTTTTAAAATATATATATGTGTACATTTTAATTGCTTTTTATAATAAAAAATATGTTAAAAGTATATGAGACATATTTTCAAATTTAAAAATGATTAATAAATAAGATAATAATCTATTTATGTACTATTCCTAATTATATATCTAAAAATCAATTCTTTAAAATTTACTGTACAAATATTCAATTAACTATTTTTTTTTGCGGAATTCAAATAGATATATTTAAAAATAAATTAAATATTCATTTAGCACACTTAGTGTATAATAAAACGTATAGTGATAAGAGGTTGTATAGTTGAATGAAATAATTTGAGTTTGATTCCCACAAAACACATATATAAAACACATATATAGAAGAGATTTTTTAGATTGGTTTAGATCTCCAGGACACATGAACAATTTAATTATTCAATTATCAATAAAATCAATAATTTAAGCTCTAATATTTACACGTCACGTCACAGAGGGCCTTCACATAATTTAAGATGGACTTTGTTTTTGTGAAGTATTTTCAAGTATACCTGTCTGGTTTGTCAGATTACCATTAGGATAATCACATAATTACTATAATTAATCTTCATTTATATTACCTGAATAATTAATTAGCTTCACTTATTTAGTGTTAGCAAGAGTACTATCATTAGCTTAAAATCTCTCCATACTACTAGTGACTAGTAGTTTTAGATGTAGTTACGCTGTTTTGAATCGAAATAAGAATAATATTTATGTATGTTTCTTAATAAATTAAGATTTGTGTCATACAAGCATCCAAAATATATTAGATGTAGTGACGCCCCTGCCACGTGTCTTATTACTTGGATCACAGCACTGCGAAATTGACTGTGATTCACAACGATGCACACTGTAATGTATTTATAAATCAAACTGTCTTGTAGTGGAAAGGAATTGCTCCAATCAAGATACCTGATCAGTCGAATACTTAGTTCTATGTACTATAAATATGCTGCACTTAGACCAATTTACATATAGAACTGTGAGTTTCTAAAACAATACAATTATCATTTACATCACTAGACATGGCCTCTCTAGCAATTTCGTTTTCAGGAGTTAGTGTGTCTCCTGCACTCTACAAGGCTATTTCCGGTAAGTTCGATGATTTTCGAGGCGGTTTCGTGTCCGGTAAGGACAATATTTTCACCAGGAAACGCAGCTCAACCATCGTGAGCGTCGCAACCCAACCGCCACCTCGAGTTGTTGTTAATCCAAGTACCGGGAAAGATATAACAGGTGAGACTAAGAAGCTTGCGGCATGGACTAGCGTCAAGCAAGAGCGTTGGGAAGGAGAGCTCAATGTTGAAGGCGAATTGCCCCTTTGGTTGGTATGTCAATCAATACTTCACAAAAATATATTTGTATTATCGATCAACTACTCCATTTTTTTAATCTATATACATCAGCTTATCTGAAGTGATAGCCTATTTATAATGAAAAAATATTTCCGTTTTGTACCAGTAATACTCCCTCCATCCCATAATATATGGGCTTGTTTGACTATTACAGTTTTTAAGAAATTAATGTTTGACTTTAATGTGAACCACAAAAATGAGACAGTAAATGTTAAGTTAAGTGTATTATATGAATATGTGACTGTAATAATCTCAAATGAATGCTATAATTGAAAAATTCATCATTTTTGGAACGTTCAAAAAAGAAAGGTGACTCGTATAATATGGTATGGAGGACTTACATATATAACCCTATATATAACCCTATGTAAAGTAATAATTTTTTCAAATTCTAACGATATAAGTGATTTCAGTGTAGATCATGGCAGCTACTTTGTTTTTATAGCTTTCATTTGTCACGAGACGAGAATATTTCTAGGATCCATTCGTTCAGCAAATATGCAGTAAATATCATTGTTTATCAAACACTAAAATATTTTATAATTTGCAAGTAATATATGGCAGACAATAATGATATAATCATAATCATTTTGTTGGCATTTTATTCATGATATGATTATGCTAGGAATTCAAAAGTATAGTATTTGAAGCAATTATACATTTTTAGAAAAAAAAAACCCTAATATTTATTGTTAATTTTTTGCATGCAGAACGGGACGTACTTAAGGAACGGACCGGGATTATGGCATTTAGGGGACTACAATTTCCGGCACCTGTTCGACGGATACGCCACCCTAGTCCGGCTACACTTCGAAAACGGGCATCTAGTGATGGGACACCGTCAACTCGAATCCGATGCATATAAAGCTGCAAAGAAAAACAACAAGCTTTGCTATCGTGAATTTTCCGAAGTGCCTAAACAAGACAATTTCTTAGCTTATATCGGTGAGCTAGCTAATTTATTTTCGGGTGCTTCGTTAACCGATAACGCAAACACCGGCGTCGTCCATCTAGGCGATGGCCGAGTGGTTTGCTTAACGGAGACGCAAAAAGGGTCGATAATAATCGACCCTGCTACATTGGACACTCTAGGTAAATTTGAATACAGTGACAGTCTAGGTGGATTGATTCATTCGGCTCATCCGATAGTGACAGATTCGGAGTTTTTAACGTTACTGCCGGATTTAATAAATCCCGGATATTTGGTAGTGAGGATGGAGCCAGGGACAAATGAAAGGAAAGTTGTCGGTAGGGTTGATTGCCGAAATGGACCTGCTCCGGGATGGGTTCATTCTTTTCCGGTGACCGAACATTACGTGGTTGTGCCGGAGATGCCGTTGAGATATTGTGCACAAAATTTACTAAAGGCTGAACCTACTCCACTTTATAAGTTTGAGTGGCACCCGGAGTCTAAAGCGTTTGTGCATGTTATGTGCAAAGCTAGTGGAAAAATTGTAAGTCTTTTCTCTTGTTCCCTCTCATATATGCACTTCATTTATTTTCTTTAAACAGTTTATTTTTCAATTAAAAGGATTTGAAAATCCGATAAGATGATAATTCCAACAGAAAATTGAGATAATATTAATTAGAAACCTGCAACCTGTTTAAAATTCTTCAAAGAATTGACATATAACATACAGTATGTGTGTGCGTTTTTAGTTTGGGGAGGAGGATGATCTAAGAAAAACGATTGTTAACTGTATATCATAACTCGATATTAAATTACAGTAACTAAATGATGAGTTTTTTCATATATTTACACCTAAAATCTTATTTACGGTAGCATTGGATAGTACTAATTTATCATATGCTGCAACAATCGTTTGTCATAGACCGACCCCTTTAATTTTATAATTATACTGAATAATACTTTTATTATTTAAGGTGGCAAGTGTGGAAGTCCCCCTGTTTGTGACGTTCCACTTCATAAATGCATATGAACAAACAGACGAAGACGGAAGAGTGATCGGAGTCATTGCCGATTGTTGTGAACATAGTGCCGACACCACAATTCTTGATAAACTCAGATTAAACAACCTCCGATCTTACTCCGGTGAAGAGGATGTGTTGCCAGATGCAAGGTAAGTAAATATAAATCATTTAACTTCGTGCCTTTGCTGATTGATAGATCATTCAAATGAAGATTGAACTCTCTTGTTACCCGGGGAGATCAAACCAAACATACCCGGTAAATGTTTTAAATTTATATGATATGTAGGGTTGGGAGATTTATAATACCATTTGATGGAAGTCCGAATGGGAAGCTAGAGGCAGCACTGAATCCAGATGAACATGGAAGAGGAATGGATATGTGCAGCATAAACCCAGCATTCTTAGGCCAGCCATATAGATATGCTTATGCTTGCGGTGCTGTGCGTCCATGCAATTTCCCCAACACTCTCACTAAGGTATAATTATATACATAACACCCTCAATCTTTTGTTCATAATCATTTTATGCATGCACCTTGATGTTAATCAAATTTTTTGATATCGTAATGGCAGATTGATTTAGTAGACAAAAAAGCAAAGAACTGGTATGATGAGGGTGCAGTTCCCTCTGAACCATTCTTCGTCGCACGGCCTGGTGCAACTGAGGAAGACGACGGTAAGTTTATTTGAAATCTTTTTTATTATTATCTAATGTTAAAAAAAAAAAAAAAAAAAAATTACAAGTCTAATAGATATACATGCATCCCCTCGGCGGCCAAACCTAGTCTGAAATTAACTTACTTTTTCCAAATTGCAATTTTTAGTTAAAAATTAATAAAGAAAATTACTAAATTCGTGGTAGTATCAAAATATTGACGATATTTTAGTTTAATCTATTCTTTTGAAATACTGGTTTGGTTTCCCCTGCAGAATTGCAGCTTTTTTGCTGTATGTTAAAGTTAAACATATATTTAAGTAGTAATAATTCTAGAAAACTATATTCAATTGTAGCCAAAAGGCATCTTTACATCTCGTGTATTATGATTCTCTTGACAAAAATTGTGTGACATTAAAGTAATTGTATTGCTGCAGGTGTTGTGATATCAATGATAAGTGCCAAAAATGGGGAAGGATATGCATTAGTATTAGATGGAAAATCATTCCAAGAAATTGCAAGAGCTAAATTCCCCTATGGCCTTCCTTATGGACTCCATGGATGCTGGGTTCCCAACAAGTCATCTCCATAAAACATACCCATTTTATATTAATTTATATTTATATTGTGTCTGTCCTGTAAAAAATTGTGTCAGTATTTGATTGCTTATTCTTGATTTATATATTTTGTTGTAATGTGAATATATATATTTTGTGAAAGTTAGTTTTGTTTCATTCCAGTTGAGACTTGAGAAGATGTAACATTGATTTTGGGTTTGTTCTTTTTCTCAGTTGATTTTGAATTTTAGTGTGCATGGATATGTGCTTGTTTGGTAAGAAAATTTTGTAACACCTGTTAGTAATAATAAGAGACCAAATGTTCTTTGCTTTTTTATTTTTCTTTAATTTTTACCTCGAAAACATTGTGCTAAAGAAAATTTTGGATCCTATTTTTACTCTATATTCTAATATTCATCGTGTTTATCATAATTTTATAATTAAACACATTTAGACACCAATCTTATATAAGATGCACCTTGTTTTTGACAAAATTCGAACTTCCAATATCCTATTCGAGTTTGGTACATTCGAACCCTTGGTCCCCTTGCAGTATTGTGTTGCACACAATGGAATATTAAGATGTTATTCTATAAAGAACACGGGCTGTGATTTGTCAACCTACATTCCGAACCAACTGGTTGCAGAAGGGCTTACACATTGGGTACTCGAGAATGTTGACATTTGCCATAAATTGCATATTGCTCCAGTTTCCCAAAACTAAACTACTGCAGTCATCCTAGAAAGAACGTACCAATTGAGTGCTTTCAAGTAGTAAAATACCGTAATCTCTACCCAGAAAACAATTAAATCTTCAAGGAACTCATCAATAGAATAAGCAAAGTAATAGACAGGTTCAATTACTCAGATTTGGCGCGGAGCTACTGTAATCTGCAAGATAACATTTGTATCTGCAAGATAACATTTGTATCTGCAAGGAGGCACTGCCACAACTTGGTGTATTCTGTACCAAGACGAAAGAAAGGTCTCACAAGCCAGAACAAATCATCTGGAAAATTTAAACAATGGAAGCTTCAAACAGCAAGGGAATTTATATGAGACAGCATTCCCAGTTCTCAACCGCGGTTTTTAAATGATAACACCACAATATAGTCTATCACATAAACCTTTATTCTTTACCAAGGATTATGCATCATAACTATATAAGATACTCTATCTAGAAAAGAAGGTTGCAGTTTTTGGACATTTACTTAAATTAACAGTTCATTGCGCTTCATAATGTACTCCGTACAAGAATTTGCATTTATTAACAGAGTACCTGTCTTCGGTAAAAAATTGTAGATAGCATATTATAAGTATGAAAGCTATGTACTCTCTTCCAAATGCTAAACATAATCTCACCTCATTTTTTATCTGTAAGCTAAACAAAAATTCAAAACCTTTTCTAGTAAGTGTTGCACATGAATCAAGATACTACCTACTCCATTGGTAAACCGAACTATGGAGCTTTGGAATCAGGCTTAATTGCTTGCTGAAACAATAGGCCATAATTATTTGATCATTTTTGGTCTGTATAAACAGCCTCGACATCATCAAGCTCGAGCAATTTGGCCATGAGATCTTTGTTCAAGTCCTCTGCCTCGTCATCTACCTGAAACCCAACAATAAGCTTAACATTCACTTTGCAATATAAATGGTTTAATTGATAAAGCACCCAAAATGCACAGATTACTAGTATGGAACTAAAATACAGATCCTAGGCACAAAATTCTTAAAATGTTCGGTAACATGCAAAATTTGAAGATAAAAAATAAAACCAGTCAAAATTTGAGTTTCATATAGATTAAGATTACCATGAGGCAATACAAAGTTAATACCTTAACATTTGTTTAAGAATTTGAAGCAGCAATATACAAAGTTGTGTAGCAAATGAAAATTCAGAAATAGTAGATAAAATTGTAACCGAATTTTAAGTTGCAAAATCCAGGTTGTATAGACTACAGTACTTAGTACACATTCCTCAAGGTTTTAAATAGGAAGGTCTCCCGAAAATTATGTAAACCAGAGATCATCAAGTCCTAGGTAAAATTGTCTTTACTCTTATGAGAACCTAAAGTTGGGGGATAGAAAGAGATAAGATGGAGGATAGTTTATTCAACGTTTGGCTAGGTAAAATGCCAGCCAATTTAGACCATTCACACCTATAACTACCATCTTGCTCACTGTTAGTAGGAAAGGGTAGTTTAAAAGACTCCATGCTAGGAATGGAGAGAAATACACATTAACAGGCAAATGACACAGCAGTGTATCATTAAAATTCACCTAAACACCAATGAAGTACAAAATTCTGTTTAAAGAGCTGCTCCATGGATGAAACTGAACCCGAACCCTTTTAAAAAAAGATTCCGGCTTCTAACATGTACAAGTGTAAATCATAAACCTATTTTTTTCCTAAACTAACCCTCAGAAACTCGTTCTTGAAAAATTAAAAAACTAAGATGATGTTAAATAATATAATCTGCAGGCTTAGCCTATAGCAGATAACCCCTCTACTCTTGGTGAAGAGAAGCTGAGGGTTCATGCCCTTGTGGAGGCTTGAGTACAAGTACTTAAATTTCTGGAATTGACATAACCAATATGTATATCTATATATATATATAGGGCATGATTCAGGTGAGAACATTTTATATGTGTGAACAGTGAGAACAATTGTTCTGCACTATTTTAAAAGTGCAAAATAATTGTTCTGCATGTTTTTCACATGTTCAATGGTGCATTATTCTGTTGCAGAACAATACTGTTCTCACTAGAGCATGACCCTATGTATATATACACACACCACACAGTTACACAACACATATAATTAAAAAAAAAGATCTTGGACCCACTGAATTATTAATGTAATCTACAAGACTTTCAGATTATTATGCATACTGTTCCCATGGCCAAGAAGGTGTTTGGATGATCAGGAGCTGATCATAGAAGGTGTTTGGATGATCAGGAGCTGATCCAAAATATGATCAGCTACACTGCCACACCAGTCACTGAAACCCGTTCAGGTGTCGAAGTGTAAATTTCATACACTTCAACTAGATCTTTCTCTTTCATCCCCTCTTAATAAGTAATGCTTTAACCATGTCCTCAGCAGTTCAGTACATCAGCCATATTTTCCCAAATAAAGTTGTCTCAAGTCCCAGTAGGATCCTTAGCATACTCATGCATACCCAATATGATTATCTAGCAAAATCCTATTATAGCTATATGTCTTGCAGGGATTCGGTTAAGAATGACCTCAACAAGTATTTTCAAGCAAAAGTTTCTTCAGTTGAGGAAAGACAGATTTTACACTATTGTCGGAAACGGACTGTTTATTGAATTCTGGCACTTAGGAGAAGAAATATGTTGCTGGTATGGAAGTGCGTAAGATAATTTTTCTTCAATTTCTGTAGCCGTCTATTGCTAATACATTGGTATACCAAATCTACATTCAAGTTTATTTAAAACTGAAGTACCCCAGTTAGCAAGTCCTTTCCTATTCTACTTATATGTGTTACAGAAAAGAATTATATATTTTTTTAAATTACAAAGATTTTTGTTTTGCTCTTGCATGTCACTGTTTCCATGCAAGAAAATTTGATGATTAAAAATAGAAATCTCAAGGATCTCAACAAAGCTTAAAAAGATCCACATAAATATTTTTTTTGCTAAATATCCACATAAATACTTTAAGCCATATCACACTCATTTAGTATCTGATATCGTGTCAACAATAAGAAAATTGGGAAGGATTTGTGTCAACAACAAAACAAACCATAACACTCATTTACACAAGCATAACAAGTATTAGTATTACAAATACAACAAGCAATATAAGTTAAATCATCCAATTATATAGAAAATCATGGCATGGGATAAAGTTTGCAATAAGTACCTCGATCGTGGCTAATGGAAGAAGTTCAGACCCATTGTCTGGTTCAAAATTTACACCTTCCTCCCGTAGCTTTGATAATATTTCCGTGTAATTTTCTGTTGAGCATACAATTTTATAGTATCTACAAAAGAATAAGAAAGCGTCAAGGAATTGTAGGGCAGGATATAGATGCCTTACATAAATAGTGGAACGAGATACCACACCAATAAACAATAGTGACAAGATACAGAATAAAATTTGGTAACCAACTTTCAATTTAAACTAGCCACCCGTACAAGTTGTTATGAACACACAATACAATTCTGAGAAAACTTTGCAAGAAGTTTTCAGGACTGCCCTTAAAAAAGCTAAAAAAGAACACCATAAGAACTGTTCTTCTACTCTACCTGGATTCCATCTGAATAGTAAACTGCAACACTCTTAAATTTTATTCTCTAACAAAATGCATTTTCTTTAAAATAAACAACAGCAATGCTAAAAATGATCTCTCTATTTTCCAGCTTATGCGAGTGTCTATCAAAATGTAGTTCAAGTGGAACAGTTCAGCTAATTTTAAACACGACGCATTCACTAAAAGGTATAACTGAAACTTAACGCGAGACTAAGGCATATAGAAGTAATTGAATATAGCAAGAATGAAAGGAACATCGACCAATAAGATAGAATAGCGCACCAAATACCTTTCAGACACATCTTCTTCATCGTCTTCTTCGTCAATTGGAGGTTCGATTACATCGTCAGCACCAGCATCTAAAGCAACAGCAAGGAGCTGATCTTTATCAGCATCTTTGGCTTTAATGTTAACAACTCGAGCACGTCTGAACTTATGCTTAATGGATCCAGGATCTGCCATCTTTCCACCACAATCCCTGACAACCTCTCTGACAAGTGCCACTGATCTATTAACTTTGTCAGTTAAAACTTCAACTATAATTCCAACTCCACCATAACCATAGACCTGCATATACAGGAAATTTAAGGATATAAACATTCAAACACATCAACATAATTGTGATAGGTACCAGATTTGAAGAGAAAAAATTTGTAGTAAAACTCAATTGACATTAACATTTAACTCATCATCGGACCCCAGATTATGAATTAAACACCTCGTAGACTTTCTCAATGTAAGCTTCCTGTCCCTTCTCAGTAGCTTTCTTGATGTTGCGCTCGAAAATTTCCTTAGGTACATCAAGCTCCCTAAATTTCTCAAGTAAATCTGACAATGCTTTATTTGATACCAGGCTGGGACCACCTTTCTTAACACTGTATTAAGAATGGAACTTAAAATCAGTGTAAAAGCCTAATGATATATAGGTGTGCCATGCTAGAAACACCCCAAAACCCAGTTCATTCTGAACCAAAAAAATAATTGGATGAAAATGCAAAAACACAAGACTAAAAATTACTTCGTAATAGAAATACTTAAGACTTCATAAACGTGGGAAGTTCTACCAATTCCTTCAAGGTGCAAGAACAAAAAACTTACGCGCAGACAACTTCCTTCCCAATTCTAGAATACAACTTCGCCTTCTTAGCATCCTGTGCCCCCTGCAATAGGATAAAGCTTTTAGCAAACATCGGTTGATCCATGATTTTTTTTATATGACTGAACTTTTTGTTAGATGCATATTTTCCGGATATAAAATGAAATATGCCTTTCAGCATATTGTGTATACAACCAAGCATGATTAACTACTGAATATTTGGTACCTAATCAACTTAATTCTTAATGGAGGATGGAAGTTGGGTCTAAAATTTTTAATGGAATCAAGAATTCAACACTAAAAACATTATTATAACAGAAACCACAGGAAACAAATTGGCCCTAGGATCCTCAACATGCACAAGTTTAGAAATACTTAATCTCAAGACACGCAAGCGTAATAATATATTCTTGGGAAAGGAGTAGCCAATTATGAGATTGTAAGTATATCTTCTTAGTTCTTAGATAGATAAGAAAGCATTCAGGCCCAATTTGTTAACCTCCGCCATAAAGTGTTTTGCTTTTTGATGTGATCAACTTGCTTGCAATCGAAACACTCAATGTTCTTATCACTGCGCTTTGGTGGATACATCCCTGCTGGTCACTTTCATCGACATTGCAGTACAACCTTTATCTCTCAGAGCAATGGCTAACTGAACAGAACCATGTTGAGTCTCTCAAGCAGTGCATCAACAGTAGGTTAGATTAGATATTCGTCCACATTAAAAATCGCCCTTCAACAACTTAAATAAATTTATTTGAGTTAGGAGGCCATATACCTTTTCAATAATAGGCCGAGATATAATTTACCATTCATCACTTTCCATCAAAATATCCATACAAATACATTGCGTAAATGGTCACAGCTAACTCTAATTTGTGATTAGCCACACCCCTTTGGGGAGTCCCACATTGTGCATTAGTAAAGACAATTGCATCACAGTCTTATACATTGATTTCTAGGTAAATCTTTAGCAAAAATCTTGGAAACCACTTGTATTTAGGTAACAAACAAGAGTTCCTGCCATCACTCCTAGCAACTTACTTGAGGAACAACTACTTACAGGATAATCTAACAAACGAATGATATTGATCCCAACTAGTTTACTAACTATTAACACATTTAAACTATTATGACTGCATCACCTATAAAAGTTCATTAAAATTACAAGCATCAATTAATTCAAACGTATTCAAGAAAAGACCTTTCTTCCAGCGATTTTACTGGACCGCCTTCCCATACAAAGAGGACCTAAAGTCCATATCTTTCTCACGGATTGAAGCTCAAATGAATCAACCCTATTAGCAGAAAATGAGTGATATAATGGAGAGCATATCCTCCTGCCCATCAAATTGCTACCTGAATATAAAAATATGTTCTTTCAATACCAACACAAATACACACACTAACACACATATAACCAGTAAAACTCACATATGCATGTGTAATTACATACTTATACTCCATAAATGGAGAGGGAGGAGGGAGAGAGACAGAGAGAGGGGGGGGGGGGGAGAGAGAGAGAGAGAGAGAGAGAGAGAGAGAGAGAGAGAGAGAGAGAGAGAGAGAGATTTCCAGTGTACCTTGAAGAGGGAAAGAGATGGGAGGTTTAAGCAAAACCCCATTAGAGAATCTGAAGAGAGATGCCCCAAATGCTCTGATTGATAAGTAACAGGATAAACCCATCAACAATTCAATTGCTTTCTTTCACTCTGAAGTTTCAATCTTTTAAAATAAACTCCAGTAATAAATAACACAAAGATTCAAAAAAGAGATAGGAGTAATATTCTTCAGCAGAAGAACTGGGATCAATTTGAAAAATATAAAAGTTTAAGGGTTTACTGTAAAATTCTACTAACTTTGGGTAATTTTTAAATATTTGGCCTTAGAAAATGTTCTCTTTTATTTATTAGAGGTATAAAACAAATATTTATTATATTAAATCGTACCAATAATTCATATTTGGACTAGTTAAACAATAATTTTACTACTTACGATTTGGTAATCTATATCTATCTATCCATCTATATTATACTATTATATAGGCAATTACTCAAATGAGAACCCAATTTTTTGTAAGAACTGAGATCTAATCTCAGCCACACATTATTTATATCTAGATTAAATCCTAACCACAGGATTATATTTTTAGTTTTCATTTCATCCCTCGTCTCTTTCATCTCTTCCCGCTCTCTGTTCCCTACCCACCCCCCTCTCAGCCTTCATCGACGTTATCAACTCTGGCCGCCACCGTGAACAATTCTAAGAGATCCCCTCTATGACGAACTCAATCTCGGGGTTAGGAAATGAGGACTCACACACCTCTAATCTACTAATTAAATATGCATAAACCCCGATTAACTACTAACAAGATCAACAGGATAAAGTATGAGACAAGATTACAACTACCAATCACAGAATATAACTTACAACCCAAAATATTATTAAATAATCAATATCGATTCCGGCTGGGAACCGACAGATAACCCATTGTATCTTTAAACACCACTTTCTAGGCGCGAGCTCACTCATAACCTGTACTACCTGCTCTGGCAACTGGAAGCCCTCAACACAGTAGGGACCACCAGGTACGCTCTTACGAGCAGTGCGCCTAAGCCTGACCATCTTCTTGCTTAACTGCCATGGTTAGATTAAGACAAAACAAGTGAGTAGAAAACTCAGAAAGTAACTATATAGCAGTTCTACAATATCAATTCTCAATATACTTTGAACAAACTAGGGCATTCTATTTTAGCTAATCTAGGTGGCAGATTTCCATATATTTATTTTTTTGTTTTCTTTGAGATAAGAAAAGGGTATCCGAAGAATAGTTGGGCTTTCAAGAAACAAAGCTCGAAACAGGGCAAAAGCCGACATTCATCACAATTCATTATAGGATCAAAATAGATCTTTCGATAGAGGAAAGCAACAGTATTCAAGATATAGAATCATTCATATGATCAACAATTTCAGGAATCAGGGTTCTGAGCTTTAAGCTCCACAATAACATAATCAACTCTTTTCAAAACAGTATAAACCATTTTCATTTCCAAAAATCAATTTACTGAATAAAAGTTTCAGTTCTCTTTTTTAAATAATCATTTAGAACCCTTGATTGGATCACTTATCTTTCCATTTCATTATATACGGGTGATCAGCCCGTATCGACCTCCATTCCGGTCTTTAAGGTACCATTCGGCATAATTTCAGCCTTAAATTGGACTAGTCCCACTAGCCTCTTACCATGACTGGACTAGTCCCACTAGCCTCTTACGTCTCAATCCAATCCATCAGGAATTCATTTGGAAAACCTTGAGTTGGAAAACAATAGGTTTTCTAAAATTTATTTTATCATTACCAAGCCTTTGAAATCATTCGGACTCTTTCAAGTCGAAACTCATTCTTAATTCAGATTTTAAAGAAACAAAGTTCAGGGAGTGAATCAAAGATACGCAAAGAACAATTCTCAAGAATTCTGTATCAAGGATAACAAGGCACTAAATTTGAAGGATCAGAAATAACTTAGGGATCATTAGGGCGATCAAGAGAAACAGGGTATCATTAACAGAGTTATCCAAGATAATTTAAAGGTTCAATATGATTCATGGCATTATAGGAATCTTAAACAGAAAGGCAGATTATCAACGGGTGAAATCAATAGGATTATCAATAACAGGTTATCAAGAACAAAGGGTACTTCAAATCAATATCAGGGTTTCATAAAGCAAGGGTTTTATACTTTAACAGTTCCATACTCTACATGGTATGAACAATATTTCCTTTACAATCATTTATACAAGTAATCAGAGTTACTTGCCTGAAATTGCTTTCCTGAGGGATGAACTACTGCCACCTAGTATACTTTTCCCTTTCCTAGCTCGAATGCCCTCACGCTCCGAATCTACAATAAAAACCAAAATCTTAATTAGATTCCCAACTCTCGTTCCCGGAACGATCACTCTATACAATAACTCGATTATATTCTTGACTCGAACTATACGAGTATAGCTTATACACATAAGCACATAACACATAACACAATCCTTTCTCGTAGTTTTTATATCCTTATATACCTAGCAATCAAAGCGTACTCGCTTGACCTAGGCTATTTCTCAAATCACACTAACACGACTCTTTTACGAGTACTAGACCCTATTTACAACCAAACATTTACGTGCATACTTTCACATATATCAATCGACTTCATTCCCTTTTTTTTTATTCCTTAATTCGAACCAAAACAACAATCCAATCAGGCAAAATCAAACATTTTCACATATAACACTCAATCATTCTTTCAATTACCAAAATCAAGTTTTGACCTTTATTTCTTATGGCCTATTCGGCCTTATTGCAAATATCCACCATAAAATCAATCAAATACTCACTTTAATTCACATAAACACGTATCTCATTCAACAACCTTTAAAGAACCACTCTCCTTTCTTTTAATCATAAAAATCCGAACCATAATCATACATATACAATCAAATTTCTCAAAAATCACACCATACAATTTTAGTTCTAGCATGATCCAATATTTAAACTAGCACCATTTTCTTCATTAGTCACTAAGATTTTTAGCAAACATCAACTCAATTCTCTTTTTAAGCCTAAGACCCATTTGGGTTTATCAAGAAAACACACATGCAAAGATCAATCTTGACATGCAAAGTCTTATATCACATTTTCAACTTGTTTTAAGCCCTAACTTAGTCACTAATCTCATTTTCATCAAGATTTCCGAAGCACAAAGCCAAACATCACCTAATGACTCAAACCTTAATCAAATTATTCAATCAACATGCATGCATTCACTTAATCACAAATCAATCTCTTCTAAACCCATTTTTTATTCGGCAAAAATTCAAAATTCACAATCCAAGAACCAAACAATGACATGCATCACTAACTCCTCTTTTAAATCAACATGCAACTCTATTTCTTACTAATTAAACTTAGTTTACACCAAGATCAAGTCACAAAATTCAATTCCCTTTTTATTAGCATAAAAGCCGAACCAAAACCTCAACATGAAATCTTCAAATTCGATTTCTTAAGCATCCAATCAATTACACAAGTCCACATACTATTAAAACAATCATAGCAATCCTTTTATCACTTAAATTTCAAAAGAAATCCAAAACCCTATTTGAATTTTTCAAGAATCCAAGACATGCAAAGGCTACATACAAGTTTTAAAGTGCATATAGCTCAAAAAATCACATTATTTACTCAAAATCCTACCGGCTCTCCTTGGGATCATGGCCGGTGGTGGTCGAACTTAAGAGTGCCCATAACGGGTCTCCTCTTGAGTTTTAAACCATAAAATCACTTGAATCTACTCTTATGATCATATATCAAGAAATTATATTTCCTTGAACATAACCATAGAGATGGAACCATAAACACTTATACAAACACTTACATGCAAGTGAAATCTAAGAAGTATACCAAAAATGGAAGCTATAGATGGTTATATCTTTGAATTTGGATGAGTATTTGTTATTGCATGCAAGAGAGAGAAAAGAGATGGGGAGAGAGCCGAGAGAGAGAGTGTGTCCGAGAGAGAGAGAAGAGAAAAAGAAGAGAGAAAAGAGTGAGTGTTCGACAAGAAGAAGAAAATGAGGAAGGAAGGGAGTATTTATACTCCACCAAGATTAAGGGCAAAATAGTAATCTAATAACTCCCTTTTTAGTTTGCATTTTTTTTCTCTTTTTACTTAATTGCAACGAAATTCAAAATAAAAATATTTCTCTCTCGGAAAGTCAAGAATTATTGAAAATGACATTTTTAACGCGTAGGCCTCGAAATTAGCTTTTTATCCATTACTCATAATAAGAATTTGAGCGAGCGGTTGATTTTATATGAATTTCGCAAACTCGCTTTAATAAATACCTTTTCCACATAAAATCGATTTAAAAATGCAAAGATCAACAATTAAATTCACTTATCATTTTTAAAAAGTCTTTAAGACCTCTACGAAGATAACAGAACAAATCCCATGTTTTTATCCGTCTCAGATGATTTTATAAAAATGCACGAAGGTTAATTAAACCTTTACTTAAATCACATAATTCCTTTAAAATTCACAAAAATTGACACAGAACATATAATCATGCACACAGGCAAGCAATCACACATATACGATCATATAACGACTTAGGTCTGATCATAAATTTATTCTTCTTTAATCTTTATCCTCTTTTACGCGTACCGGGTCACGTTCATCCCGACGGCCCGACGCTCAGCGTTTCGATTACGCTTCTCATTATCATTATCGACTGACACGTCACTTAGGACAAAACACTTTACTGACACATTCATTTCATTCAATCACACATAATTCCCCTTTTATATATTCTTTAACTCTTTAATGGAACGGGTTCCGTTCTACCTGACGGCCCGACAACACAGCTTACTTCTAAGCTGACTCTTTAAATTGGAACGTTTTTATCCACGCTCCTTAACTCTAGTATACAGATAAGACAAATAATCACTGCTTAATCACATAATCTCATCACATAACACATACTTTACTTTCTTAACTACGACGCAAATACACCCTCCCCCTCTTTTTCCCCATTCCTTCCCTCTCTCTACGTCTTCCTCATCTAATGGTCGTCGGAATCCGCACATCTCCGCTTATTTCACCGCCTCTTGCCCCAGTCATTCACTTCGCCCTACTATCAGATCTGAACCCCGATTTTTTCATCGATGAAACTTTAATTGAATGAACTCAGATTTACAATGATAATATTTTAAATATTAGTGATTTCGGTGTTCATATATGGTAGTGATGAAAATGGTATGATGTTAGAGTAGTGGTGATGGTTGAGGTTGTTGTGGTGGTGGAAATTGTAGGTGGTGGCTTGGGGTGTTTAATAGAGTGATTTTAATGTTGATTGATGGTGATTAGTAATGATTTATGATGACGTGGTGGTGATTATGTTGGTAAGTGATCGGAGTTGGTGATTGTGGCTAGATCTGGTGGGAAACAATAGTAGCCTAATCTGGTGATTTTCGGTTTTCAACAGTGATTTTTCATTTTCAGGTGGTAATTTTTCGTTTTCCAGTAGTGATTTTTGATTTGACAGTAGTGATTTTCTGTTTTCCGGTGGTGATTTTCTGGTGGTTGTCGGAGGTGGTGTTGGCGGGAAATAGAGGTCGGTGGTGGTGGTAGTGGTGGTTGTTGATGGGTGGTTGAATTAAAAAGAATATGGTGACTTTTTTTTAATTTTTTAATATTAATTATTAAAATGAATGGTGAGAGATGAATAAGATGTATTTAAATGGGTGGATAGGATTAGATCTCATATCTCACAATAATGGGGTTCTCATTGGAGTAAGACCCCTATTATAAATAATTATAAACAGAACACCTCTATTTAGTAGTGGTTGTTCGGTACAATCATGTGGTACGATAAATAACAACCGTCAGATTTAAAGTCAGATATATGAGAACCGTTGGATTCAATAATAAATATTATTATATTAATATTAAACTGCTCTCATGGATTCAGGGTTCGAACCCCGTCAACAGTTTATTATATTTAAACTTTTATATTCTTTATTTTAACAATTTCCATAGGTTGAGAGCTTGAGTCTCGTGAACAATATATTATATTATTTATTTATTTTCAGTCAAGTCTCAAATTATCACACAACATTTATTATTAGAACTTATTATGTTATTCAATTTATTTTTCAACTAGTGAAAATATATATCAAAATATAATAATTTTAAAATATAATTATATTATTAAAAATCATTAAAGTAATGTGTGTATCGCATGGGTCATAAGCTAGTACAATTCATAACTGGAATAAAGTAAGTAAAATGTGGATGGTGTTTGGTCGGGTGAAATAATACGATTAAAGAATGTAGAGAAAATGTTAATGTAGCAATAGATGAATCCCGCCGTCCTCAAACACAACATCTTTTTAAATAATACATATATTTTTTTATCACGAAGAATCCGCAGCCGCTACCCTTCGGGTGTGCACCGGGTAAACTAACGGACTCACGCAATAGCCTGCAAATTACGTGAACCAAGATAAATCGCACTTAAGCGATATTTTTTGGTTCATGAGGCATAATTATAAATAATACATATTAATAAAACATAATTTTAAAAATGTATTTCCACTTGTACCTCTAATAAGTGTTATACAATTTTTAAGAAGGGCAGTTTCAAAATAGTATCAACATATTTGTATCGAAGTTGAGTGCATTCAACTTGAGTTATGATAAACCCATCACAGGATCCCAAAAAATCATGATTTATTGGTGCATATAGTAGTAGTACTTTGCCTTATAAACCGAACAGTCTCAAATCTCCTCGATGTGGGACTGGGAACTCAAATCTCCTCGATGTGGAACTGGGGTGTTACAAACTCCCTCACTTAAACTTCTGACGTCCTTGTCAGGCCCGAACAGACAGCCCATAGGATCAAGATTGTACCTCTCTAGCCATTGTTGGATGACAGCCCATAGGACCAAGATCGTACCTCACTAGCCATTGTGGGATAATACCGACGGGCTTCGTGTCCCCACTTTCGGACTTTTGCCATTATTGGATAATAACACTAGCCTTAATGTCCCCACCTCCGGCAACTTGACGAATCAAGCTTTCGAGAGTCGGTTCTGATATTATATATATGAACCCGGGTCAAATCCTGAGTCTTTTTCGAAAATCGAGTCAAGTCTCAATTCCGAGTCTGAAATAAGTCGAAGCCTACTCTCCCGAGTACATCCAACTTGGGTTACGACAGCCCACCACGAGCCCCTAAAAGATCATAATTTGTTGGTGCACATATTAGCAGTACTTTGCCTTATAAACTAAACAGAATTCCCAAATTTTCTCGATGTGGGACTGGCTTGTTACATTTGTGCCATCATTTTACAGGTAATATGATATAATGGGGACAGTGGCGGACGCGAGAAATATTTTTAGAGGGGCTAAATTTTTTTTTATTAAAAAGTTTATTTTTGGTCAAGAACTAAAATAGGTATATTTGTATATAATTTCTAAGTAAAAATAAAGGGAGTTTATTTGATATTTAAAGCATAATTTTATATGAAAAAAAGGACTCTGTAAGTTGCACACACACAATGTTTAGTATTAACATGTTGTAAGTGCATATGCCCCCGTTATGAGCATTAATTCATCAATTCATCAATTGAATCAACGGAGTTGGTTACTATTCACTTAAAATCGACTTTTTTCTCGGTTTTTATACATCCATGTAACTCTATCAATTCATCAATTACTATTCATAACAATACACCTTGTTTTTACTAATTTTATAATAATAAATGACCAAATATATAGTTGTTATTAAGTACATGAGAAAAATGTGGGTCCTAGCATTTGATGACCATTGAGAGCTCTATTGATTATTAATGTTCCTATTAATGAATCAATGGAACTTTGAAAATTGATGGAAGCAAAAAATAAGCGTTGCATATGAGTTCTTCTCTAGTCCATTGATATGGCTGCTGAATCAACTAAATAAAAGAGCCGGTGCATATGCTCTAATAGGACTGTGACAACTGACAGGAGTGCACACAATTTGTAATTGCACAGAATGTAAGCACGGTAAAAAAAATGAAACAAACTGACAGGCGTTCACACATACTTGTAGTTGCACAGAATGTAAGCACGATAAGAAAAAAATGAATTCGAAACCTGGTCACCGGAAAGAAAAACAATACAAATTACCACTAAGATATATGAACAACTGATATAAAATGAATACTACTATGATCATATTTCAAATCTTGGGGGTGCAAGGACCCCCTTGGACCCCTCTAAATTCCCCTCGGATAGATATTTCAAAGGTTACGTCTGAGGCTACTGTTTAAACGTGAATATTCATTTTGTGCAGTTCTAATTTGTGTTTAACCATACATGTTAATGTTATTTACTAATAATAGAGAATCACTAATATAGACTATTACAAGTTAAACAACTGTGATCATAGGTGTTTTATAGAGCTAGCTAATGGTTCTTAAATATTACCTATGTCCCATTCATTTCTATATACCTTTACTTTTTTGGATGTCCCGCTCAATTTTATACATTAGAAATCTTATCCAAAATAGTAAAATTTTAAAGTATAAAAATTAACCTCATCCACTTTAAATATTGATTGAACTCATCACTTTACCCACCATTCTTACTTTTTTCTTACTAAATTACACATTTTCTTAATTTACATGCCCAAACGATTTGTATACAAATCAATCAATGGGACGGAGGAGGGAGTACTTGTTACTCATGTAGCATCTGATGAATAAATTACCAATGTACTTAGGAAATTACATTGTAGATCATAACAACTATATTGTCCACTAATGCGATTAGAGGTACCATATAAAATTCAAAGGCTCGATAGATATATATTAAATTCTAACTGTCAAAGCAAATGGGACAGTCTCTTATGCAAATGTGACATCCCCTTTACAAATGAGATAGGGAATGAGACAGTCTCAATTAACTGCAGAATGTAAATAACAGTAATAAAAATGCAGAATGCTGAAAACTGAAAAAGTAAAAACACCAGAAGTTTTTACTTGGTTCGGCCCCTACACTTAGTCTATGGCCTACATCCAAGTCCCTATGCCAACTAGCATAGAGAATGTATTATATCAACTTTAATAAAGAACTTATAGTATTTCCTTGATTGCAAAAATAGCACCCGAAAGAAACCCTTTCCCAAGTTACCTTATTACCTAACTCACTACTATTCCTTAGCCTTCTAGCTGCCTTGCTATACTTTGAAATCAAGTTTGCCACAACCCGGCACAAACTTGATATGAATACACGAGTACAAGTATAAACAAATTGATTACAACTCAAACTATATCTTGTTCAACTGAATTTGTATCTCGGATATAATGAACAAAAAGGTGTTTCAGATGAATAGAAATTGACGTGAAAGCACTAGTCACAAAATCTAAAATAGTGAGTTGCATTTTATAGACAAGTTCTAACAGATTTTATTTTCAAACAAAGTATAAGATAGATAATATTTGAAAATAAGTTTGTTTGAAAATATTTGAATGAAACTTGAAAAACTAATCTGTTAGTTTGTTTGAAATAGATAAACTAAATAAATGATAAGTTTTGAATAATTCAAACTTGATTTATAGGATATGGTTTGTTTGAGATAAGATGAAAAGATATTTATCCGGTCAAAATATGATTTACACAAAACCCTAACAAACCTAAACCTGCGAGATAGTCTCCTAAAATATCTGAACAATCTATATTGGTTGAAAGTCTGATAAGCAATGCTATGATCTCGGATGCTTTTAATCTGTTTTCTTCATTCTGTTGCTGGAAAATCTTATCATCATAAACATCGTAGATTAACACCATATACATGCTCTACTAATGCGATTACAGGTACCATATACTACATAACCATGATATATGATTACCATTGCCCTCGTGCCTTATGAATGAACTACAGACACAAAACAAAGTTACCACGTTAAATTTATGATGGATTCTAACTTATAAACAGTCATTTACCTGATTTTAACAATTTAGACAAACATATGGAGGCAAATTATCAACTCTTGGGGTGAATCCAGCACACTTACACCACACTTACCTACTGAGGTAAAACCCTGAAGTACTCGGTTCCTAATCAATCCTGAAGTAATCTCGAATGCTCCAAGATTACTTTAGAAGAGATTCAGTTTGCCTAATAAACTGTGGATCTTCATACCTGTAATAATACAGTTACTCTATGATCCACACCGCGCCAGGGAGCCAAGAGGAGGCTTGTTTAGATATTTTGGAGGTTTGAAACCAAGGCCTGCCTAAGGAGGGTTGGAAAAATATGTATTCCTTCTTGTGATCAATAGCTCATTAGCAATTCTTAGCATAGAAAAAATCATACACATACAACTTAACAAAGCATCACGGTCATCATGACCCGTGACTATCAAAATTACCTTGATTTTTTATCACCACACATGCATGACACAACTCCATAAGCGTAGCTAAACAAATTGTTTATCAGTATTAATCCCAGTGACCTAAAAAGCGTATGTCATTGGGTACTATTACAACCACTACATTGTTTCAAACCAGAATACGAAGTAGTATACAAGTTTGTAGTGGTATAAAGTATCATAAGAACTACGAAAGCAAGTTATGTAAGAAAAGCTATAAGGTCCTCGTGTAGTTCACAGACGAAAAAGGCTTCACAAAATGGTGCAGCTCAAAGTTTCATCTGCATAAGGACTATACTCCTGTGGTACTGATGACGGCAAGTACCTTGCCCCAGAAGAGTAGCCATAATCATTCATGTTGTACCTTGAATTCATGTAGTTGCTCGCCTCTGGCGACGGATAATACATATTATTATTATTATTATAATTATTATAGTACCTTGCATCGCCGTTATCATAGTACGGTTCATCATTCAAAACTGCCCTCCTTCCATAACCATCTTGTATTGCATTCAAAGATCTACCATAATAGTAGTCATTGTTGTTATCTCGATTGTACGGTGATGATAAAGATGAGTATCTTTGTCCTGCTGCTGGATGTTGTAGCTTGACGCGAACCAGCTCTGCGTGTTGCCCTGATCTTGATACTTCTCGCAAGAGAAGGTTCGGATCCACCTGTCCTTCGATTTCTGCTCGTCCCCTCTCTGCATCCACGTTCACCGAATAAACCCCTGCAACATAACATCATAAAATTACCTAATATCATTACATTTGTTAAATTAGCGCCCGTTCTAAAATTTTAAGTTGCCAGAGTAAAGCCATTTTATACTCTTCAACAAAGAAACTCTGAAAAAAACCAATCTTAATATACCAGAGTAAGGACATTTTATACTTTTCAACAAAGAAACTCGAAAAAAAATCGAGCAAAAGAATAGTTTTAATACCACTGATGGAACTTAGCACGCTCATCAACTTCATCTTACACCGTTCACATTTGATATTCACTTTCAAAATACAAACCTGCAAAAACTCAACAAAAGGATCACATAAACACATCAGTTCAAATAATCAACGAAAACACATAAAAAGACCTATACGAAAATTAGTATTAATCACTAAAATTACCGCGTTTGCATATGGATTTTGTACGTGATTATGAACGTGAGGATCCATCATAAAACTTGAATTGCACCACAAACTGCGAAAAAGTGAAGATAATTGGTTTGGTTTTTGCACTAGAAGTAATTATTATCGATCTTTCGGCTGATTGATTGTGTTATATATATCTCGTATATGCGTGGAAATAATTTTTTACCATATTGGCATTTTTGAAATTTCCATGTTTTATTTGAGTATTACTGGAAACAGGTTTCTAAATTATTGGTAGTATGAATATTTTTAGAATGAAAAATGTTAGAGATCCCAAATATTTTCCGCAAAAATTTTAACATGGAAAATGCTAGAGACTCCAAATATTTTTTCTCAAAAATTTTTCCAAATGCTGATGTGTCAAACTTCTAACTTGTAATTTTCCTAATAATAACATGGATCACGCGTGCATACATTTGCATTCCCGAATGTTTGTATACATATGCGTCCCCGAATTAAAAACCGCAACGATGCCACACTATTTGGTACAAAATTTGGGGAATAAATTTGGGTTATATAGCACTACTCAAACACATCAACTTTCTTTTTATGATTTTTTTGAAATATTCGGAAGTTATCTTTTCCAAATGTTTCGTATCTATTCGAAGATATTTACTTCTTATTAGTTATTTTCTCCGTTCAAACTTAAAATCGAAAATTAAAAATGGGTTTAAGGCACCTCGGATCATCTAAAACAATATACGTATCACGTCACGTGGCCATAATTATAATTGCAAGAAACTCTTTATGTTTACAAAAATATGACAACTTTTTTACATCATATGACCATTTAAATTTTAAACCAGGACTTTTTTCTCATCGTTAAATATAGTTAAATAGACCTGGGCATAATTATAATTCGATATTCTACCAGAGTTAATGTAGAATATCTCAGAATTTTGCTAATTTAGATAAAGTTTTGGACAAATGCTTTAAAATCTCATAAATTTTTACCCAAACTTAACAAGATATAAAGAATACTACTGAATCTATCAAAATTCACTATTTTATCAAATTAAAAAAAACATAAAATTTTAAATCGAAAATGAATAACATTTAATGGACCTTTTTAAAAGCTAAACAAAATACACCAAAATTTTATACAGTCAAGAATAAAAAAAACAATAGAAATTTATACAGGTAATATAGTAATATGTTCTAGTAAATATTAAGGATTAATTAAATGGTTAAAGAAGTTTTTGATTTCATACAATTATATTTTATTTGTTTTGTGAAACTCATACATTTGTCGGTGTTTGGTAAATTCTAAAAACTGCTGTCTGGAAAAACCGTTTTTTGTCTAAAAGCTATTATTAACAAAACTGTCCCCATATTTTTGAAAAAAACTATTTTCAGTTTTTACAAAAATTAGTTATAAGTTTCACCATCAAACCTTTTCAAAAATATTATTTTTATATATTATATCTCAAAATATGCATAAATTAAAAAAAATACCAAACAGTCATCTAATTTTCCTGACAGCATCACCAGTTCAACAGAGCCTTAATCTCTAGCCAAAAAAGTGTTTGTCCACATTTTTCCAAAAAATTAGGGTCCTTCCAATGTAGGTATAACTATACTAAAGCGAGATGAACACTGATAAATGCTTACAGCAACTGGAAGAGACTATAAAACGGTTATGGCACAAACAACATTCTGCTACTACACATAAACAATGAATCGAGTCAGAGATTCAGAAGGTACAGGGGAAATACAGTAACATATTTAAAATATGCCAACGATAAACTAGGGGAAAAAAAGCAAGAACAACCTGCATATACCATATAGTGACAATTTTCGAGTTCTATAAACCTCATTACTCCTCCAAGATGGCTCGTCCAAGGTTAGTTGCAAGGGCCAGCCTAACAGAGCTCAAGGCCTGAGGCGGCAAGTCTGCTTCTATGAAATCGGGGCGTAGCCTTGCCATTGACAACTCTTGCAGTTTATTTAATAACAAGTTGGTTTGAGGGACATTCAAGAGAGTTCGCTCCTTCCAGTTAAGCAACTGCACCTACACATTACAGCACATGAAGAAAGTGTCAACAAAGGATCGTACTGTACATTTTCTCTGGATGTAGACACAACACCTTCATTTCGAATTAAAGTAGTAAAACTAATAATAATTGATGTTATAGAAAAAAAATGATAACAGTAGTTTCCTAAAAAGCTGGTATTGTGGTATGGGGAAGAGAGAATAAGGGGAGGTCACCGCGTCATGTAAAAGAGATAGCCAAAACCGTTGAGGCGTTGATGGGTTCTTCATAAGCTGCAAAATTTGGAAAGAGAGATCGCAACAAGTATAAATTACATGCTAGAAATGTGTACTTTTCACCATTGATGTTATTTAGCCATGAAATTAATAATCAAATAAAAAATTAACTGCCAGTGAGAGTTGTTTTTATAAAATGTAAAATTGGACATATCTACTGGCTGTTTGCTTCTATTAACTGGTATAAACTTGAGCATGCAAAATATACCAATATGAGAGCTTCAGAAGCTTTTTGTGCAGCATCGATACTTGTCATATCAGTAACCTGCTGAAGGGATCTCTTAAAATCTCTATACCTGTGAAGCAACACATAAATTTTGGAATCAAGTGAAACATAAATTTCAAAAGAAACATGGACCAATTGTAGCCTTTCTGCAAACAAATTAAGAACATGAGAGAAGTAAAAACATACTTGTGTAGAAAGTCGAGACCACCTGCAGCTTTAGATTGAGATCCCAATAATTCAATCAATCCTTCCCATTGCTGCAGGAAGAGGAAAGAAAAAGAAATTAAAAACAAGCTGAAGTTGAGACTAGAGATGGATAATATATTTAAATCACGATTCACTAATACCTTAAAACTTTCATCAGAGACCGACTTCCCAACAAAATCAAACAGCTGCTGAGCAATTCTGTTCAAACGAAATTCATCTTGAGCTTGCTGAAGCCAGAAGACTCCAGAACCTTTCTTCCCATGCTTCCAGTGATGTACTCCGGCAATCTTATGTTAACAATATAGCAAAGGCAAATCAATATGTCAGGACATGTCTCTATTAAATTGTAGGTTCTGGAAGGATATCATAACCTGAAAACCACATATCTCTCATACATCAGAAGGGTGAAACTACCTTCATCGCGTTTGAACCAACATTGTCGAGTTCATACATCCGGCAAATCTCAATATTCTGCTCAAGATGTCAAAGTTAATAATTAGAAAAAGTCTAGCAAACAGAAAAATACCATCAGCTTCAGCAGAAGATAGTTTTCTCATAAAAATTCAAAAGTGAACACTAACCTTGAGCAGTATTTGGTTATGTCCTACAGGTTGTTTGTACAACAATATCTCTAACAAGCCCATTCCTTGCTTCATGCACGATGCCAAATATATCGGAGCAATCTGTAAAAATATAAATTGGTTATGAAGGAGATAGGAGTGGAATTGGCTGCACATGAACAAGATTGGACCAGTTTTGGATAGATTTTGAAAGATCCATAACAGTCTGACTGGATTAAATAGGGTAAGCAATCTTTTTTCTGGCAGTCAGAAAGTATGGATAAGAGAAGTGATCTTTATCTAATTTTCTCTTACTTGCCAAGTTAATGCATGTGAAGACAGAACTTGAGCATAGACAAGTCGATGGAGCTCCTCTATACAAATTCCTCCCAGATGATTACGCTCTTCGTGCAATAATATATCAGCTTGTGTGCTCCCAGCCGTTAGCAGCTCAATGGCATGGGTAATCATCCTAAAGAGATAACCAAAAGTTGCATCAATCAATGACACATGACCGAGAAATTCTTTTGTATTGTTCACTCTGTCGCAGGAGCAGGTGAATTCATCAGAGATGCCCACTATCAACCCCGCAACTTGTTTTTTAAATGGAACCAAGGATTCCAATGTATTAAACATCTGTGAACATTATTAACAAGAATACAGGAACTCTTTTACATAGAGCACAAGCTACATTTTTAAGCTTCTTTCTCCAAGAAAAATATATTTACAGTATGCTTAAGCTAGCAGCTCACCACGAACCAAACGATCTTGAGCATTCAGCTAAAACAACCTGGATCATGATTTGTAAAAACAATAAACTCTCAGACTAATACAAAGCAAAGACTAAATATAGTACATTAGTAATGTTAATGTCAAGCCATATTCCTAACCTCGGTATTTTCTCCAAGAATCCCATTAAGTAGTTCCATTAATTTATGGGGACTGGATACTGGTTTCAACTGCATGCATTTCTGAGCTAGACTATACATACTTTCCATACCCTGTAGTAAATAAGATATTTATATCATTTAACACGTCATCAACAGAGAGACAAAAGACGAAAATCTATGTACCACTGAACTCAAGAGCATTGGTTCTAAATTCAGGAGAAGGAATATAATTGGAACTGACCACAGTGAATGGTCTGATGTACAGGAAGTGTCCGATAAATAGCTCTACCCAATGAAATGTTGCAGCAGACAGGACACTAGCATTACCCAGCATAATCTGCAACATTCTTTTCAGACCCTCCCTTGTATCCTGATGCTCGCATTGAAGCCAAAAGGAACTGCAATCCAGCTTTGTGATTTGTCCTCGCCATTTCTCCCACGCCTAGTCAATACAGCAGAGGGATAAGTTGAAGGAGTGAAGAACCAGGTTTACAAAATAATAACCAACATACCTTTACAAAATCAGGCTTAGTTTCATAGCATTCGCCTAATTTGCCTGCTGATAGATTAGGGCGCAGGCGGGGCATTTTAGAGACAAGAACAACTACAGTCTCTACCAATCCATTCTCTGTCTGTTTCAATAGCCAACCAAATGCCAGACAAGTGAGATGACTGTATATTTTGGTTAACATACATGAAAAGATCAGTGCAAACATCCAAACAAAATTACAACATGCAGCTAATTCAGCAAACCAATGGAAACAAAAAATGGCATGTTTCACTACCACTGTCTTAAAGGAGACTCTGAAAACTTCTATTCTAAGTATGAATTCACATTTATATTTTTTTAAGGAGACTCCGACATATTCTATTCTAAAGTATCCAATTCACATGTATATTCATTCTAATAGATAATTCCTGCTGAAAAGACTCAGTTCAGCCCATGGTTATCACTAAGGTTGAGCATCTTGGCTTGCGAGGAAAGTCAGTCGGCTTGTCACCAAAACCGTGGCTTCTCGCTCGACTAGATATTTTCAGGTCAGCAACTAGGTAAAACCCGGGCCAGATGGAAAGGAAAAAAATGTAACGAAATAATATCGAACACAAAAACTAAGAAATTTTATCCGCTTCTTATACAGTGCTTGTTAGAATGCAGGAGAAAAGAAGGATTGCATATTCTTAATTACTCTAACTGCTGCTTCATCTCAAATCTACTCTTTTTTCCCTTTTATGCAGATTACAGCCGCATGAATGAAGGGATGACAAACTAATCCGATCCGAAATCCGACATTTCGGATTTACCGAACCCAAAATTTTGGATTTAGATTTCCATTGTACCGAACAGATACCCCATCCAAAAACCTATACAAAATCCGAACCAAATCCGAAACCCGATAATAATCTGATACATAAATAATATATAATGTTTACGTATTTGATGATATAAAATATTTTAGATGTAAGACATAAAATTTATAGATTTTTACTTTATTATTTGATAGGTAATAGATTAATAGTTAATGATAAGTGAATTATAACGCTCTTTCTTAATATCAAATTTCATTACAGCCGCATGAATGAAGGGATGACAAACTAATCCGATCCGAAATCCGACATTTCGGATTTACCGAACCCAAAATTTTGGATTTAGATTTCCATTGTACCGAACAGATACCCCATCCAAAAACCTATACAAAATCCGATCCAAATCCGAAACCCGATAATAATCTGATACATAAATAATATATAATGTTTACGTATTTGATGATATAAAATATTTTAGATGTAAGACATAAAATTTATAGATTTTTACTTTATTATTTGATAGGTAATAGATTAATAGTTAATGATAAGTGAATTATAACGCTCTTTCTTAATATCAAATTTCATTAATATATTTAAGATGTATATTTTTATACTTTACGAAAAAAAATTGTGTTTGGAATATTAAATATTATTTTATTAATATATTTAATATTTCACTCACCATGTCAACCCGTGCAATATGTTACGTCTGAGTTCTTATTAATTTAATATTTTTAATTTTAGTTATTGTATAAATGAAACTAATTTTGTCTGCATATGTACCAGTGATACTAACCTGACTACATTGTTTTTTTAATTTTAGATACCCGAAAAAAATTCCAATTCGATCCAAAACCCGGCGGATTTGGATTTATTTTAAACCCGAAAATATTTGTACTTGGATTTTACAAAACTCGGCCCGAACCCGACTTGTTGCCATACCTACAGGGATTGATACATCTAATACGTATGTATATACTCTATAGATATTTTACTTCTTCTTTTCACTATTAATTGTTTTCCAATATAATAACTTAACCTTCATACTTATATACAACATTAAATTGTTTGGAATAAAGCTGCAATGGATTAAACTAAATTTGCTTATACACTGTCCTACATTTTACACTGACTAATATTGTTTGTACTACTCTGTCCTATATTATTTATAATTTTATTGTTTTACACTTCTATACACTTACTTAAAACATTGATCCCAGAAATACAACAATAAGGTGTAATATATATATATATAATTTATTAATTTAAAACTTATCGACTAGTGTTGTCGACTAGACTCGGCTTGCTGTCATATTAAATATGGTTCAACCAGCCTAGAACACTAGTTTTTCTGTATATACTACTAAAGTGCAGTCTGCAGACTAAGGTGGATTAGTGGATTTTTTGTTAGGTCATAAGTTATAATACGAAGTCAAACCTAACCAACAAACACGCATTAAAAAGAAGATGTTTAAAATATTTCAGGGTATAAGCCTATAGGGAGCTAGTGCTTCAATAGAATCTACCAGGCTCCTCAAAATGTTACGACTTTCCTCTCCTTTCTCATTGTTGAGAAACTTATTTTCATTCTTTTTCTTTTTTTTTCTTAAAAAATACCATTTCCATTTCTTTCTACCTTCTGCAGATACATATATCTAAATACAATAATTATCTTTTACTCATAAATTTATATGTCCAGTTGATGGTTAGGAAGACATACACCTCTTGAAGTAGTCATAAGGTTACATCTGCAAGCTAATTCCAGATAGACAGTGTGAAAATTTGTAGACGTTCTGCAGAAGTAGGACTAATATCTTTGTATAGACAACTCAGGAACAGAACAAAGAAACTTTAACTATATAAGATGATACAAGTAAAAGTTGTCACATACTATACCGCTACTTCATACTAACCTCACGACTCGCTATCTGATTGTGTTGATAAGAACTGTGCAGACGCAACAATTTCACCTGCAAAAAAAACACAGAGCGTTCAATGCATGTTCCAAAATTCCGAAATCATAGGGTTTGACTGTATATACATATCACATAAAAAGTCAATCTCACACTCGGATAGAGAGATGTTAACTACAATAGTAAATCAGTTGCATACAACACATACCACAATATCTAGCCAGCCGACAGCCAATGCTGCCGATAGTACGTCCCAATACTTGGGATCCTTCTCAACTGCCTGAAGAATTCCATGCGCATACATTGATCAGTTTACTTTATAATAGCATTGGAAAAGCTAAAAAGCAACATTCACACACATTAGTAAGTAATGATTTTACAAAAGGTCTCACACCTGTAAATTAACTAGCTCAGTTTGAAAATCTACAAGTCTGGAATAGATTGTTGGTTGCTCTCTGTGGATAAGCTTGTCGTAATCCTGTAATAAGTAAAAAGCACTATTATTGCAGAACAATAACGACTGAGATAAAGGAAAATGTCAAAGTAAAACAATGTCGATTACATTATACAAGGAAAAAAAGAGCAAAAAATTGCTGAAATTCTTACAGATAGCCAATCAACAAGGCGTTCAGGTATCCAACCATCAGATTGCTTATTAGCATAGAATATCTCCATCAGTTCCCAAGCAGCTTTCGAGAATGTTGGCTCGTCAACCCTCTAAGTAAAATGCACAGAGAAACAATAGTTTAACAATGAAAACATACTTATCAACATTATTCCGAAACTAATCCAATGCAAAGGACCTGTTTCGGTATTCGGTACTACCTGTACAACATTTTTTTACCTGTACAACTGTTCTCGGATCTTCAATAGCCGGATCAGGCAGCACTTTATAATTCCCAAGCAATGAGTTTATCTCCTTGCTGTACTCAATTACATCTGACCTAAATACATTTACATACATGTACTTATAAACATACTCAAGTAACAACAATACATACACACACATCCATGATACGTATAGAACAAGCAGTCGACTTACTTACAGGCATTCATCTTAACATAATCTGACCTAAACACATACATGTGTGTGCGAGACGTTGAGCGCTTTTGACAAACTCAAGCAACATTAATACATACATGTGAAAAACAAGTCATAGAGCTGTTTACAAGTCAGTTTTATAGGCATTCACATTTACATTCCCGTTATCTTAAAGAACAATAGGTCTCGCGGTTCTCTAGCTATATTTTTTCACACGAGTCTATACACATAAACGTAATTTCTGACAAGTCAGCGTTCTAAGCTTTCTGTTATAAAACAAACACCTCACGAGTCTCTAGATATAATTGTTCTCACTTGAGCGCGTCTATTCTCGACAAGTCAGCCTTTATACGAAATAGAGGCATTCGTAATCAATTATCTAGTCTAACAGAAATGACATTCACACATTCGCATTTTAATCGATTAATTCAAGTAACAGCTATAAACAAAAAATTAAGTTTCGGCAATTACAAGTCAGCATTATACGCATCCCAAATCGGGTTTTTCCGACTTTGAAGCACAGCGAAAGGCGTAACAGAGCCATAAGCAATTCTCCTCCACTGCGCGTCATATATATCCGCTTCATCAACACCGAGCTTCACTTCCACTACTTGTCCTCCAGGCTCATCATCGGACTCAGGTTGCCGGAGAACGGAGACGCGCAGGGAGCTACCACGCGCCCACGCAATTGAGAGGCGTGAAATTGGGGGTTTTAGAGTGTGGCGGATTGGGATTATGTGCGAGTTGTTTTGTGAGTAAGGGATGAGTGAGAGTTCGTCGGAATTTGTTGCAACGCCGGGCATTTCGCCGGAGAGTCGCCGGAAATTTGTTAGGGTTTCGAGGGTTTTAGGGTCCGTTTGGGAGAGGTTTTAGCTTGAATAAGCTTTTTTTTTTTTGAACTAAGCTTGAATAAGCTTTTATTGTAACATTTCAAAATTAAAAAGTCAAAGCGTAAATGACTTGCATATTAGGCTTTTTATGTTACACTGAAAGGTAATTGTCGAATATTAAAATATTTGTTTTTACATGTAAATATTTACGGAATAAATATTAATATACGTTATAAAATAGTATAATTTCATGATTTCAATATATATTTGTACCAAATTATCTAAAATAATATAACAAAACCAAAACAAGTCTAAAACTTATTTTTTAAGTGATTACAATAAAAAACTATATTAGGATAGATATCTCTTCTAGCCCAATATACCTATAAAAATTTAAAAATAACTAAGATATTTTATTCTCGTGAAATGAAATATTTTTCCGTATTTAATTTTCATTTAAAATAATGTTACTTGTGAGAATCGAACTCAAGTCTATTTATTCACGTATAGATGTTTATACCGCTACAGCATATTGCTACTTATGTTTTTTATCATATAAATAATATGTGAGTGTACTAAACCTGAAATATAAATAGATCACATCTTTATTTACATATATGTATATGTGTCATATATATGTGTATTAATATTTCAAATTTAAGTAAATTTTATGTTTGTAAATGTGTATTTTTCAAAAAAAAAGTACCATCAATCTCTATAGTTATTGGATTATTAACGGAGTTAATTTCAAAAGATTTAATTTAAGACATAAAATTAAAAATCAAATACTAATTTTTGAGCGATGTACCCTCGACAATTCATAAGACATTTATTTAATTTAAAATGACCAAAATATTTCTAGAAAAAAAAATGTCGTTTTAGGGAATCAAACCTGGATATAGGAGTTTTCATTCACTAGAAAATTAATTTAGTGAAATGACCGTTATACCTTCTATATTCATGAGACATTTTATACGGTTCATGTCAGTATTAATTGATTAATTATGAAATTTAAATGATATAAAATCAACCTAGACGTCAATATCGTAAAACTAACATTTTTTTTCTCAAAAAGCAACTTACATTAACGTTCGTATAAGTTTTTCTTTATTCAGTATTACCACTATAAAATTTTACGACTTTGATTATGCATATTTAAATTTTTTAAATTGAGAAGTGTACTTGTAAATCGATCCTCATTGTGAATGACCATTTAACCAACAATCAATTTTTTGGTCGTTGGATCATGATTACAACGGTTAGTGATTGCCACTCAGTAAAATTTATACCGGAATCTCAATAGCTCCGCTAAAAATTTACAGCGGAGTGGTAGGAGATATTATAATTATATTAATATACTTTTATATCTTTACGATAGTACAATCATATTAGTTTACTCAAAATTAAAATCATAAAAAAAAATTATACACCTCATATAACATTATACAATTCACAATATCGCTCTACTTCTCTGCCACAGATCCCGATAAAAAAATAGGGGACTCATTTCTATATCATCGCAAAATATGTATGTAGTGTGCAAGAATTGTATTTTCTTTTCTATAGAACGCTTATTCATCCAAATTAAAATATGAAACTGATGTAATTAGTGTTCATGGCGGAATAGCAATGGATGGTTGGGAGGAATAAAGGTGAAAGTAGATGTTATGGAAATGGATAAGTGTAAATGCAAGTGTGTGGCATTGTAATTAAATATTCAGCCACACCGATAAGTAGTTTTTTCTATCAAGGATAACATGAATAGTTAGATAGGGTTTTGTTAGATATATATTACTCACGACGACATTTGTTTTGGGCATATGATTTTGTTACTTTGTTTAGGAACTATTGCGCACACGTTGTGTACTGTATTCCTATACTAAAAATAGGCATACAACAAGTTATGATGACATTTGAATGTTTGGGGGGAGGTTGGAGATTTTTTCATTTAAAGTCTAACGATGATTATTAACGATCAATGATTTTTTCGAAACCCTGAACCTGAGACCGCAGACATGTCGACGACCTTTTACAACTTGAGGCAGTGGAAAACATTAGACACTTTTCCAGTTTTTTGTGCCTCTTACAACTTAAGGCACTAGAAGATATTATACATTTTTCCAGTTTTTTGTGCAGTCTCAATTACTTTTGGAGGAAAAAATTACATGCGGGGAGTAATACATGAAATTTATAACAATTTTCATCATAAAAAATATATCTTTATGATAAAAATAAGCAATTTAGATTAGACTATTAAATAGATTATGTTAGATCGGTGAAGAGTATCGTGGACGCATTTAGATTGATGTTTGATTTCTTTTTCTATTTACTCACAATCCGTTCTTTATAGATTATGTTTAGATAGGTCTCTCTGTGACCTTCACGGAGCTAGGGTTTATCCATTTGTATATTCCTCTTTTCTTTAATATATAAAGAGCTTAGTAAAAAAACATTGTACAGATGAGAAAATTTTACGGACACAACCAATGATAGTATGAACAAACCTTAGTGATTATGTACTCTGCATAAAATCACTATGATGGGTAAAACTATGTTAGCTGAAAAAACTCTACTTATTAGAATTAGGTATATAGGGAATTTAATTGGTTACAGTTTTGTCATCTATATTATCGTACTATCGAGTTTAACTCTTATACTTCACATACATTGACTAAAAATACAAGTAAGTCGGTTTACATTTTTGATGAATATTGTATACAATATCATATACTAACGTGCAACAACAAAGTTAAGTGCCAAAAAATGGATAAATCTTATACACGCCAAAGATTCAGTATTGGGGTTACATATTTTACAACTCAAATTTTTTTGATTATGGGTGATTTTCATCAGTAATCAAATAACTACATAACTAAAGTAAAACATATTTATTACAAATCATGAATGTAGCAACCATTACAACATCTCATAAATTTTAGAATTTATACTAGAACATGTCAAGTGTCTCGCACGGGGTTTTATGCTAATTTTGAGTAAAATGGGTTAAGCCTGAATTCAATGATCAATTAAATAATTTCAATGAGGTTATATGATCAAAGAAATTAATTTAAAATGAGACATGGAATATTTTGCCCAGTTTGAACCTTATTTCAGCAAAACTTCTGAATAATCTCAATTATCTCAATTTGTAGAATAATTGAAATAAAAATCCTATTACAATCACATATTAGTTTTCTCCAATACTTCAAATATATTTTATTAGGTGAAATTGTACTTTATTAATTGGTTATACAAACATGTTATCTGTAGCTTAAGTTGTTATAACTTAAGTAGATTCACTTTGTATGAGATTTGTGATAATTTTGCATTGTGTTTGTATGTTGGGAACAAATTGTAACGTGTATTCAATGTTATCAAAATCTTATGAAAATCAACACCAAAGATCTCTGTGTAAATAAGCTCCTTCCTTACAAGCAATTTCATAATTTTTAAATATGCTTATGAACAATACTTGTTCTGAAATTTTCATTCATTGGTCATCCTAGACTAATAGTACAAGTTCTATTTCATATTAGTTACGTACAACCAAGGTGTTAGAAGAAATTGATGATATCAATATATAAATTATCATAGTTTATTATCAATATTTGATATCAGGATTTACTGAAGGTGGCGTCATCAGTATCTGTTTATCAGTATTTGATGATCAGTATTTGACGATATGTACTTAGTCATATCAGTAGATATCAAATAAGGAAAGGGATTGCAGAATTCAAGGCGGTGAAAGACTTTACTTACATAAGCAATTATACATGGATATGTATTAGGATTCCTTATTGCAATATAATAGGATTCCTTATTGATTTTGTAATTGTGCACTATATAAGCACATATTAGGTTTACACTATAGGTGTAACGAATTGTTATATCTTTCAGATAACCTAGCAGCTCTCAAGGATAATTGTTCATCCTTTTGTAACAGTTTTTATCTGATTAATATAAAAACTGTTGATTCTGTTAAGCTTTATCGAATTATTTACATAAACTGTATTCACCCCCCTCTACAGTTGTATTAGGGACCTAACAATTGGTATCATAGTTTTTTGTTGATATACAAACAGTTTAAGATCCGAAAATCAATCTTTAATGGCAGACAAAGAACCACAACAGAATCCACCACCACCCCCAGCCACACCACAGATTAACAATAATATGAGTAGGTATGAGGCTATCAAGGTTCCAATCCTAAAGATACATGAATATCCAATCTGGAAGTTTAAGATGACCATGTGTTTGGAAGCTACAAATCCTGAATATCTAAGCAGGATTTATGATGGTCCTCATAGGCCAATGAAGATGGCATTAGCAGTTGATAGACAAGATAAAAAGATGGTTGATAAACCAAAGAAGGACTATACTGTAGAGGATCTATCATCAATCATGAAGGATGCAAAAGTAAGACATATCTTGCATAGCATTCTTGATAGTGTTATGTCCAATAGGGTTATTGGATGTAAAACAACAAAGGAAATTTTGGATGCTTTAGAAGTAAAGTGTCATGGTACTACTACTATCAAGAAAAACATGAGGACAGTACTTACTCAGGAATATGAGCACTTTGACTCAAGAGACAATGAGTCCTTAACTGAGATCTATGATAGATTTCAAAAGCTGTTGAATGACTTATCTCTTGTCAACAAGGAATATGACTTAGAGGACTCAAACTTGAAGTTCCTACTTGCACTCCCTGAAAAGTGGGAATTTAAGGTCACGTCAATAAGGGATAATTATGAACTTGAAGAAATATCTCTAGACGAGATCTATGGCATGTTGAAGACTCAGGAACTTGAGATGGAGTAAAGAAGTAAGAGAAACGGATCAAAGTCCAGCCCAATTGCACTTAAAGTTGAAAGGAAGCCAAAGGAGAAAGCTAGAAAAAAAGGTCACTCCAAAGGTTAAGCTATGATTACAAAGTCTGATACTGAGTCATCAAACTCTGATGATGATTCAAATACTAATAGTGAATCAGATACTGATAGTGATCATGATAACAATGAAGACATGGAACAAATGGTTGCTCTATTGGTTAAAAGCTTCAAGAAGATGGTCTACAAGAACTTCAAGAAAGGGAAAAGGTTTTCTATAAAGGGTTGCAGTTCTTCAAACTCTGATAAGAGGAATGATAGAAGAAATACTGATTGGAAGGAATCAAAGATTGGAAAATTTGACAAGTCAAAGGAAATGTGCTATAACTGTGATGGAATTGGACACTTTGCAGCTAACCGTAGAAAACCAAAGGCTGAGAAGAAACAAGCCTTGACCATAAAAAAGAAAAACTAGGATGATTCATCAGATTCTGATGATGGTATTAACTATGCTCTCATGGAAAATGCTGAAACTGAGGCTGACACTATTGAATTAAAGATACCTCAAACCACACTTGCTTTTGATACTGGTGATATCTGTGAATTAAGATTATTTCTTAAATCTCTGCATGTTAGTTATAGAGATCAAACTTTAGATAATAATAGAATCAAGAGTGAAAACCCTGATTTAAAGAAAAGGAATGATCACCTAGAAATGGAGTTACTTTCCATGCTAGAAATTCAAAAAGAAAGAGATATTGTTGTTTTTGTTGCTCCAATTTTGTCGAGAATCCATTAATACATGATAACTTTTTATTATTCATCTTGTCACTACTTCTGTTACTTATCTTGCAAGAGAGGAAATTTTAGATAAATGACTGAGCATAATGTCTTTTCATGACATACAAGCGTTCAAATGTTGTCTAGTTAAATTTATTTGGATTCAGAGTTCATCACATTCATGAATATCAATTAAAAGTCTAATATAGCCGGTAAATTTAAGTTATCCTCAAACGTAGTAAATGATCATATTACTAATCACACTAAGCAAACCATTAACTAATAAACAATGGAAGTTTCGAAGGTATTGACTTGTTTAAGAATATCTTACTTTAAATAATCAAAAGCAACCTACTAAGCCATAAAAGTAAGAATTGTATAATAAAAAGTGAATTCGTAAAATTTATCCAGCAGTTTTAATTATTTCATTCTTATCATAAAACACCATTATTAAGGAGCCATTAATTTATCAATACATTTCAATTCTATGTGCTTAAACACAGATTTTGCTTCCACATTCTGTCCAAAATTATATAACTATGTCAACCTCCAATCTTGAACTCAACTCTGCAAGAGATCAATTTTTTTTTGATTCCAAAGCTTTAGCTAGTTCAGTACTATATATGTGCTCAAGTTTTCCATTTATAAGTATAATCGAGGGGCTTCCACTGGTTTTTTCCAGTGAAAAGCCCCAACTCTTCATTTTCTTTTATTCTCGTTAATTTCCTTTCAATAAGATTCAAATTTTTGGGCGCTTGCGTGTCTCTCCTGTTGGAGTGTGTCTTTTGTCTCTCCTTTTGGAGTGTTTTTATTATGTTTTTGTTCAGTTATGATTGGGTTTATTTGACGTTAGATCCGTTTATAATGATTTTGTTGATATTTTTGGTGATCTGGAAAGCCTTCCTCGAATCTGGGGCGGTGGTGATTATTGCAAGAGCTCACCTTTCACGACCAAATATTATTCATCATTCAAGGGTTTACACTTTCAACATGTCTATAGCTAGTATCCGACATGTAGATAGATGTGGTGTCTTTGACATCTCTATAGTTGGTATTCGGCATGTAGATAGCTGGGGTGCCACTTCTCCAATCTTAGTTTATGCGATTGGTGTTTCTGAACACTGGGCTAACAAAAAATTTACGTGATATGGTCAATTATGATGTTGCTGGTTTCTGAGATGTTGGTGCAGTTTGAATCGGTTTGAATATCTTTAGTTTCGTTTTTAGCTTTAAAAATTATTAAATTCAGTGTGTTAAACGATCAGAAAACAAATTATCTAATTATTTTTAGTATGTTATTTGTTTTTCAACCTGAGGCAGTTGGGATTTGTCCCAACTGTATTATGTTCGAGTTAATAAAAAATGTTTTTTTTATTTGTCAAAAAAAAGTATGAAATACACCTCAATTTCCATCGCAATAGTTGGCAGAGTTGTTGATAACACTCGAGCCCATTTGAAACTGCAGAAATAAACGTTGAACAAGAGCTTGATCTTTGTTGATGGAGTCTCCAGTAATCTATGTACTGGCAATGAATTCTTTTCGTGATCAAAGTAGAATTTTAGATTTCGTTATATTATATTCGCGAGTTCTCAGAAGGAAGAGTATAAAGCCAAGAATTCTATGGTAAATAACACACAGAAAACCAACCTGCAAGAAAAAGTCACATTATCATCAAGATCCGGGAGAAATTTTACAAAGAAAGGAACCTTCCAACAATCAAAGCTACTGCATCACACAAATCAAAGTAGTATCACAAATCAAAGTAGTATTAAGGTACTTAAACAGTTAATTGTTCAGACCGTATTTTTAATAGTAGGATGCTATCTCACAGATGATATCTTTTTAAGCGACAAAAAATTATCTAAATGATGACTTATAAGTTATTACTAGTTCGCACATCCAATGAGAGCCTAACACCTCTTACTACAATACTTAACATCAACTTATATATCCTTGTAAACTTCAAGCAAAATCCCAATCCAGAGCCAATAACATCTATGAAGTCTGCCAATATCTTCAAGGCACCAATTTAACCAATAGCATCCAAAAGAAGTTGCTGCATGAAGTAGGGATCTTTCTTGCCAAGTAAAAAATGTTTAAATTTTAGACAGCTCCCATCTCCGGTTATACATATAGCGCGCACATAAAAATTGCATATTAACATAAATCAGCTCTAGAGTTGAATACCGTAAATTTTTCTCTAAACCAGTAGTTAAAAGTGAAAAATTTCATCTATTATAGTTAAAAGAAAATTAGATTAACATATGGTTCTACAAAATTGCACTCGATAGACAGAAGAAACCCAAATTATTTAATTTTCGCAGACAAGTGTTTCCATCTTCTGCAAAAATAATAACTAAATGTAAAACCTGCAGAATAAAAAATAAATAAATTACAATATAGGTTTAATAGTCACTACAGAAGCCAACCATCACTCAATCACTCATTAAGCCAGGTAAGGTGCAGAATACTCTCACGGGGTCAGTTGCCATTGGGGTAGTAACCGAGACAATCTCAAGTGAACGGAGGGATCCTTCTGGGACCTGCAAAGATTCCAATTCAGAAAATGTTAAACTGTCAAACTCATCAATTCATATATGGTATAATAAAAGAAATACTTGATGGATGATTTAAGTAACCATCACACGTTCATCGATAATTATAAACATACCTCAAATTTCACTCCGTAATATTTAAAAGTATCTAGATCGTCCTCGTCTGGTCTGAGGACATGTGCTGGAAATCGAGATTTGTATTGAGGTTGGGATGGTGAATAAAGATAAAGATGTCATCATCAATGGTAACGGAAAGATGAACTGTATTCCCGAAAACAAAGCAAGGGTAATTGCAATCTCGTTGACAATCTAGTTCAATTATATAAGCGTCGTATGATGGCTGTCACGGGAGGTTCCATTCTCCTTTTATTGGATAGAAGTACTCAAAGGATCCATCACGATATCCAAAAACGGTATCCATAACATATAGTTTATCTTGGAGCTGAAAAACTAGAGGCTTGAGCTTTCCACGAAGCATGCAGGGGAACGAGTCAGAAGACAGTTTTTTAATAATCAGATCAAAGGTCATCAGCCCATTGCGGCTGCTTTTCTCTACTATATCTTCATATTCTAAATCGGTTTCCTCCACTTGTTCAACTTGGCATCAATCATGGTAGCTTTTGTTAAAAACACTCATTATATTTCACTCTATTCTCACAAGAAGCTAACCTCACAAGAGGAACACTCAAGTTATTCTATGAACAAGTATGAACAAACAATTACTTTATGGACTCAAAACAACTGTTATTGCTTATATTATAAACTGAGTTACATGGGGTATATATAGGTTTCAGTAAACCATCTACACCATACAACACAGATAGCATAGTTAATTCAGATCATTGAAAAAGTCTATTACATACTAAATGTTTCAACCAGAAACTATTCAACCATAAACCAATACCTAGTTTTATCACTCATATTATTTATCAACCAACAACTAGTAATCAGAATTGTGTTGGCTGTAACTTGGACTGTGGGGACTAGTATTGACTTTAACACTCTCCCTCAATGTTAGTCCCCATTCTTTGAACCACTCCAACTTGGCTGCGGAATTTCTTGTACTTTTCGATGTTCAAGCTTTTAGTAAAAACATCAGCAACTTGTTCATTTATCGCAACTTGCCGCATTGCAATCTCTTGTTGCAGAACTTTTTCTTGAAGAAAATGGTAGTGTACTTCGACATGTTTTGTCCTTGCGTGAAATACTGGATTTTCAGCCAAACAAATTATTGATTGATTGTCGCAGAAGAGTGGAACCGCATAGTCTATTGGCTGATGTAAATCCTGCATTAGTTGAATCAGCCACGTGCTTTCCTGAGCTGTCATTGCCGCTACCCGATATTCTGCTTCTGTTATTGACAAAGACACTGTTGGTTGTCTTTTACTACACCATGACACAACTCTGGATCTCAGCATAAACATGTACCCTGTAGTTGATCTACGTGTATCATGATCTCCTGCATAGTCTGCATCACAATATCCAAGTATATTACTCTTTGCACCTTTCTTGTACATCAGACCATAATCTATTGTACCCTTTACATATCTTAGTATTTTTCAAACAGCTTCCAAGTGAGGCTTCTTTGGACTTTGCATGTATCAACTTATCACACTTATCGAATAAGATATATCAGGTCGGGTAAAAGTCAAGTAGATTAAACTACCTACGTTTTGCTGATACATTGATGAATCATCCAGATCTTTTCCTTCGTGCACACATAATTTTGCATTTGGCTCCATGGGTGTTGAAATTGGTTTACAATCAAGCATACCAAACTTTTGTAGTAGGTCTTTAGCATACTTCTGTTGACAAAGAAACAATACATTCTCACTGTGATTAACTTATAATCCCAAGAAGTGCTTGAGCTCTCCAAGTTCTTTCATCTGAAAATGTACTGATAAATTTTTCTTAGTATGAAAAATTTCTTCTTCATCATCCCCGGTGATGATTAAATCATCTACGTAAACCAACACCACTGCTAGCTTCCCTTCTCTGTTTTTAACAAATAAGCTAGAATCTGATTGTGCCAACACATAACCACTTTGGCTTAAGAACTCAGCTATCTTCCCGTACCATGCGCACGGTGCTTGCTTTAATCCATAAAGAGCTTTTCTGAGTTTGCAAACAAAATCGGGATGAGAACTACTTTCGAAACCTCTTGGTTGATTCATGTAAATCACCCGATCCAACTCTCCATGCATTCTTCACGTCCATTTGCCATAAGCACCAATATTTGTTAGCTGCCAACGCAAGTAGAACTCTTACTGTTGTGAGTTTTGCCACTGGACTAAATGTTTCATCATAGTCTAGTCCATATTATTGGGAGAAACCATGTGCTACTAATCGAGCCTTATGTCTCCCAATTGACCCGTCTGGAAGGCGCTTTATTTTGTAAACCCATTTGCATGATATAGGTTTCACATTGCTTGGCTTAAGAATCAATTTCCAAGTTTGATTTTCTTGAAGAGCATTAATCTTTTCTCTCATAGCTGTCCTCCATTCCATTTTCTGCAATGCTTCTTCGAACGTTTCAGGTTCAATTTCTTCAACTATTGTTGCATTAGCATATTTGACATTTGCCCTTCGAGTTCTTGTTGACCTGCGCAGTGGAGTTAATTCTTTTGTTCTACCAGAATCATCTCCTTCATATGGCTGTTGAAACACACCATATTGCCAAGGATTTTGTGTCACATTGTGATCCTCATCATCAACATTATCATCATTTATATTTCCATCCGAGCTTGGCAAAATCTGAACGACATGCTTCCCAATCTTTTGTTCTATCATGTCTTCAAATTCTTTTGAGTCAGGTGATTTCTCTTTTTCTGATGTCCACCAAGAAGATGCTTCATCAAAGACGACATCACGTGATGTGTAACATCTTCCAGTTATTGGATCATAACACTTCCATCATTTACGTTGGTTGTCATATCCCACGAAGATACATCTAACTGCCTTCTTATCAATCTTGCTTCATAGATGATTGGGAACAAATACATAACATACACAACCAAACACTCGAAGATAACTTATAGTAGGTTTCTTTTCCCAAAATTTCTCAAATGGTGAAACGAAATCCAACCTTGGTTGAGGAAGTTTGTTGATGATATGCGCTGCTGTTGTTATAGCTTCAGCCCAAAATCTTCCTGGCACATTATTAACATGTGATATGCTTCTACTTATTTCAGCAAGATGCCGATTCTTTCTCTCTGCAACCCCATTTTGCTGGGGTGTATTTGCGCAAGTAAACTGATGGAGGATTTTATTATCACGTAGGTATTGAGAGAACTCCTTTGAGCTATATTCTCCTCCATTGTCTGTACGCAAGCATCAAATCTTGTGGGCTGCCTCTCCGTCGAGCATGTCTTTGAACTCTTTGAATTTTAAAAGTGTTTCAGATTTTTCTTTCATGAGAAAAACCCATACATATCTGAAAAAGTCGTCAATAAATGTCACCATATATCGCAATCCACTTATCGATGGTTGTTTTACATGTTCAAATACATCAGAGTGTACCAACTCCAATGGCTTCTTTGCTTTAAACTTTGATTCTTCATATGGCAATTGAGTGCTTTACCATACTGACATCCTACACATATGGTGTTTGTTCTCACGTCAATCTGAGGGAGACCTTTTAGCATTATTTTCTTCATCATCATACTTAGCTTAGAATAGCTAACATGACCCAATCTCATGTGCCACAAATCTGATGTTTCATTTTTTTCTTGTTTTGTCTATATATGCAGCTTCCGCAGACATTATATAAATAGACTCTAACCTTTGTCCCTTCATTGTTGGCTTGTCTGAGATATTAAGGTTTTGAAATACCTTCACATCTTGTGGGCCGAAAATAACATAATGACCTAGTGAAGTTAATTGAGCCACAGATAACAAATTTTTCTTCATTCCGGGAACATGGTACACATTATGAAGTGATACCTCATCTTGGTTATACCGAGGTGTAACTGCAGCTTCTCCGGTGTGAGCTATTGCTAACTTTGAGTTGTCAACCGTTACCACCACCCGATTTCCCACATACTTGGACAAGTTTTGCATCTTGCTCTTGTCACCAGTCATGTGGTTTGAGCATCCGGAGTCTACGATCCAATCATTCTGGTAATCAACCTTCTCTTTTGTTGTCAGAGCAAGCATATCTTCATCAGTAGCCAATAATGCTTCAGCATCCCAACTCTCTTCTTCGTTGGTGCTAGAGGTAGCAATATTGCTCTCTAAAGACTTCTTGTTTGACCAAATTTTTTTCTCCATATGCCCCTTCTTACCACAGTTGTAACACTTCCCATCAAACTGCTTATGATTAATGGAAGCTCCACCTCGACGCATTTCTTTTCCGTGGTAACTTTTGGACATGGCACCAGTTTTATTGAATCCTCCTTTGTTGTGTTGTTTCCTACTGCCTCCGCTTCTATTAGAGTACAACGCTTGGTCTTTACCCTTTAGCAAGACTCCTCCCATTTACTTTGTCATAGCCTCCTAACCTGTTAACAAATTTTCAAACTCAACTAGAGATGGCAGTGTCGTCCATCCCTGCACAACACCAACAAAACTTCTGTATTCAGGTTTTAAACCATGAATAATTATTCTCTTTATCCTGGCTTCTCCAATAGCAGCCGTTTTTATCTAAATCTGAGATTTCACGGTATATTGACTTCAACTTGTGTAAGTATTGAGCAATCACCATCTCTTGTGCGCCATTGATAGCAATTCATTTTCCAGAATTTGTAACTTAGTATCATTCTTCTTTGAAAAAATTATTGTGAAAGTCTCTCAGGCTTCTTCCGGTGTTTTTACATCCCGAATATGATCCAACATCTCTTCTTCAATTGTGGTCTTTTGAGCAAACATTGCTTTGCCTGCTTTAATTTTCCATTTGCGAACAACATCTTAAGTTGGTGGCTGAGTAACTTCTGTCCCTCCAACAACCTCCACAAGTCTTGACCTTGCAGGTAAGATTCAATACAGGTAAGATTCAATACAGGTAGACCATATATAGTAGTTCTGATTGTTAAGCTTCTTGATTCCTCCCATTACTTGTTAATCACCCATCTTTTGTGAAGAGATCTTTTACAAGTTTGCAAAACACTCAACTACTCACAAAACAAAGAAACTGGCTCTGATGCCAATTGTTAAAAACACTCATTGTATTTCACTATACTCTCACAAGAAGCTAACCTCACAGGAGGAACACTCAAGTTATTCTATGAACAAGTATGAACATACCATTACTTTTTGGAATCAAAACAACTGTTATTGCTTATATTATAAACTGCGTTACAGGGGGTATATATAGGTTTCAGTAAACCATCTACACCATACAACACAGATAGCATAGTTAATTCAGATCATTGAAAAAGTCTATTACATACTAAGAGGGTGTATTCATTTCATATTCTAAAGAATTGTTTATAATCTATGGATTTTAAAAGATTTTCGTTGATTTCAATTCTTCGTGGATTTTGATGGAGTTGATCCAAAATCTTGTAGAGTCTTGCAGATTTTGTGGAATTTTTTAGAAATCCATCAAAATCTCATGTATTTTGAAGAGATTTCAAGATATTAAAAATGTACTAATAAATCCATCAAAATCCACAACTTTTTTAAATAAAAGAAAATCCATGGACTTTTGAATACCATCAGATTTTGATGGATTTTTTAAAATCCAAATTGAATACCACCAAATTTTGATTGACTTTTTAAAATTTAAACTGAATAAACTCAGATTTTAAAAGATTTTTTACGATCCTTGTTGAATACCTTCAGATTTTAAAGGATTATTTAAAATCCAAATTAAATACCCCATGATTTCTAAAATCCATAAAAATCCTTCAAAATCCCAACTGAATAAACCCCCTTAAATATTTCAACCAGAAACTATTCAACCATAAACCAATACATAGTTTTATTACTCATATTTATTTATCAACCAACAACCAGTAACCAGAATTGTGTTGGCTGTAACTTGGAATTTGGGGACCAGTATTGACTTTAACAGCTTTGATATACTGTCTCTTCATTTTCTGAATTGGTTCCCTCTGCTAGTTGTCCATCGCGATTATCATGGTTGCTTTGCTCCATTATTTCTTCATCTTTTAAATCGGCTTCCTCTTCTTGCGGTACTTTTCCACCAGCAAAAACAATCTTGGATTGATAAAACCCCCAACCCATGGGCAGCCCTCAAAGGAAGTTTCTATAGTGAAATTCGGGGAATCTGATAGCTTCGTGGTCAAGTCATTGAATGCGAGAGAGCATATCAAGTAAACATGCTTCTGTTGCTGTCCTCTTTTCGTTTGTTTTGCTTCTAAGCAAACATACAATTTGGTGTCATCCATCTGTCTGCAAGTCAACAAGCAAGAATTTCAGACAAGTAGGAGCAGAGCCGTGCCTAAGGGTGTTCCAAGTGAACACCGAACAGGGCCCTAAAATTTGAGGGACATATTTTGTAGAAGTGTGTATACATATATTTTCTTTGTTTGAAAAAATAAAAATAATGTATAATTTTTTTTTCTACTGTATAAAAAAATATACAAATAGAAGAAAGGTTAAAAATTAGAAAATATTAAATAATTTTAAATTATTATCTTGAGCAAATTATAAAAAAATATTTTAATTCTAAATATTAAATAAGTTATAAAAAATTAGGAAAAACTTACTAGGAAAATAAGAATATTAATTTTTTTATAAGTACTATAGACTACTAGTCTTGATAATAAAATACGAGAAAAATTTTAATTTTTCTTAAACAACTTGAATATTATATTTTTTTTAAATAATACATGTTTTAGGTAATTAGTTTATTTTAAATTATAGTAATAATTACATATTCAAGAAAAAAATTATTTTAAAAGTTTAATTAATTAATTAATGTATATATATATATATTTAAATAAGTTTACATATGAATTAAGTTTTATGTAATAATCTTATTGTTTATAATTATTTCATTTTACTGTTATGTACTTGTACTGTTTTTTTAATTTTAAATTAGTTATAGTTATGTTTTAAATATAATTTTTAATTAATTTTTATTGTTGTATGTATTTGCTATTATTTTTAATAGATAGGACTAGGGGCACATGTTTTTAGTTATGCATAGGGCACATAAAATATACACGGCTCTGAGTAGGAGCTTAGTGATAACAGAGGTAATCGAGGGGTTATAAATTTATAATAATCCGGTGTTCATAAATATGTTTATTTTCTTTGACAATGCCTTGTATTCTAATCCCTGTAGAAAAATAGCATGTGTTTGTATTCTTATCCGTGTTGAAAAGAGCATGTATTTGTATTCTAATCCTTGTTGAACTTGAACTCAGCCTTCCGAGAGTCTGAGACTTTAGATGGGGATGCTGGGCTGGATTACCGAATCAGGAACATGGTAATGTAGGAAGCAGCTCTGCTGAAAATCGGATCTCCGTGAAACTAAGAGCTTCAATAACAGATTAAAGGCCTTGGAGTCTGGGGAGAACAGCTGCTTGGGCCATATCTTAACAGGCAGCTTGAACCTTGTGTTACCGATCATCATACAAAGAACAGGTTTTTTCATAAACTTGTGTCGATAGATTTTGGCTGTTTTCCTTTTGTAGTGTTTGACATTGTTTCTGAATAATTTATAATGACAAACAAGTTTTGAGTAATCGAATTTAAATCTCATGATGTAAACTACACTTTAATATATATATTTAGATGCATTCCGCTCATCCAAAGTTTTTTAGCACCCATTTGGAGGGCTTGCTGCGGCATTATCTCGTCTCCGAGAGTTCAAGTTACTTGAACATTACCTTCTAGATCTTTAACTTGAGTGACCTGTGACCAAACATTCATGTTAGCATCTTTTACTCTAAATAACAAACTGCATTCCAGAATGTTTCTTTGTGCTAGTTAACAAAAAATTTATATCATCCAAAATCAAGAAACATATAAGGATCATGAAATCAAGTAACATAACCTAGAGGTATTCCATGATAACCAATATTGAAAGTTCATCAGCTCAAAAGCTTAACACCTCTACATACTGAAACCATTAATACAACATAGAAATTAAACTTAGAAATTAAACTTTGATCCGGTATAGCTTTCTTTTGAAAAGATATCTTTCTTTGTAATATTTGAGTCTACTTTCTTTTGAAAAGATATGCTTATATAAAGCTTATTTTGAACATAAACTAAATTTGTGCTGTGTCATTTGAAGCTCACTCATTCGCTCTCTCCAAATAAACACCTACAACATATAAGAAAGTAACCTGCTTTCGAACACCATCCACGTTATTCCCCAAAACCGTGCTTAATATAAATTCTTCCCAGTTTGAAGTTAATAAACACATATTAGCTTGAAAGATTAATATGATGTATTCTAGAGCATGAAACTCTATAACGTTTTGTCACACGCAGACTGAACTTTAACTTCAGATGAATATAAACTTCCTTGATTTAAACATGATATCCTCTATATAAGCTATAGTTATAGCTATTCGAGTAGAGAAGCTACTATACATGACTTTGTCTTATGGGGTGTGTTCAAATATATTTTATTTCATTGATATCGAACATTCTCACCATTGTAAGTAACATTACAATTTTTTTGCAGCTTTTTCTGCTCCGTGCATTGATTACATGCAGAAGCTGTTTCCGTGTTGCTACAATTTCACCTGAAAAGAGTTTTCAGTTTTATTAATATTTTTATTTATTAGTTTCCTCTTATATTACATATTATATGCATTTCAATAAAAACCAAAAGATCTTAACGTAGTACCATACAATAAAAAACTAAACTGTACAATTCTAAGAAAATAAGTAATCTTACACAAAAATATATTCTAATTTTACACAAAGTTTTCCTGTAGTACATTATAAGTTAATAATCAATGATCAAACACATGTACTCCCTGTGTTGCCACATACCAATGAGCACTGCATGATTTGCTCATTACCTTTTTATATCTGTCTTTTCCGGATATTAACTTTGGTATCTTTTCTTCCAATTAAAATTGAAAAAAACAATAACTATAGAGAAATAATCGACTTAAATTAGATCAATTGTTACAACAAAACTATCAGTCTATCATCAACCTTTGTGGAGCGCCTCTCCACCATCAGAAACTAGGCGTATGATCAAACTCACAAACAAACATATATTAAGTAACTAAAGTTCTTTACATATTGTAGCAGGCGATTAATAACAGTAAATAGTATAGTGCACTAATTGATTAATCTAGTGATCAAGCTTCAATTACGAAGGAAGTCACAGACTCTGCAGAGAGGGTGGTGGATTGGTGGTTAGCTTGTTGTCAGGCTGCTTAGGATGTTGCTCTATGTTCATACCAGCTGATAAATGATAATCTCAGAGGGAAGTACAGAGGCTAGTCCTTATAAGCATAACATATGAGTGCACGATGTATGGTTAAGGAATATGATATATGGGTTAAAAGACATAAATATCATCCGTACCACTACGTCCTGAAACTAACGGAAAGTTTACTGACGCTGTTTGCCACGTCACCATAACGGCTAGTTTATCCAAATCAGTACCCAGCTGACTCCTACATGTCTCCAAGTCAGATATAACGGGCATATTTCCAGTCCCTCACCCCCAGTTATATATATGTGTATATCTCTATACTAGGGTTCATAAGAAAAAATAGATTTTCAATTGGGTCTAATTAAAGCCCTATGTCAAACATATCAACAAGTTCGTCCATGGATTCATTTCAACAATGGGATCATAAGGTGTGTGGTACGGAAAAAGGGTTAGGCAAAGGATGTCTTGGACTCTGAGAAATCCTGGTAGAAGATTTGTTGTTTGTTCCAAAATGAAGGTATGATAATCATTGTATTTGTTCATGGTTGTTATCAAGCTATGATCCTGCATATACAAGGTAACTGATTTTTTTGATATAGGATATTGATGGGTGTGACTACTTTGATTGGATTGATCCTGAATTTAATGGTAGAGCTAAGGATGTTATTGGCGAATTATCGAGAAAGAAATCTCTTGACGAGGAAAGACTACACATCTTTAAGGGCAAGTTGTCTAGAAAAGCAATGAAAAAGGCTAAGCTTGAAAAAGAAAAGAAAAGACAGTGTATGATCATCTCTGTAATTCTTGTAATTTTAGTAATTGTCATGAACAAGGAATTTTATTAGTGTAAGAGTTTTGTTAAGATGAAATTTGTAATGTTCATTTAGTTTGAGTTCTGTTAAGATGAAATTTGTAATGTTATCTTATTTGAGTTCAATAATCAATGTTATGTAATGATAAGCATAATATTTAATTCAAAAGCGAGAATTGCATAATTATAGTTTCATATCCAAAATACATCTCCTTAATATTGTCAACTACACATGTAGCTCATGATTTGATAATTAATGCATAAAATTCTTAATAGATAGCTAAACTGGATCTTAGTTATCATCTAGTCGAAGAACAGTTTCTTGGGTGTTCTGGAATGTGAACTTGCCTACCATGGCAAGTCTTCCACTCCTTCTGGGCTGGACTTCATCAGAAATTGCTTGCCTATGTTCGACCATAGGTAATAACTCCTTAACAGCATTTTCTAGACCCTGAGAATAATTAAAAACATGTATAAACAGGGTAAAACATACATAAGGTAACACAAGGAAAAAATACACAAGGTAACACAAGGAAAAAATACCTTCTGTTGATCAGATATTATTGTGTAACCAACTCCATCACCTAACTCCAAATCATCCTTAACCAAGTCTAGGAACCATCTACAGGAATCAATGTTTTCATTCTCCACCACAACATATGCCACTGGAAACATTGCGTTGTTGCCGTCTCTCCCAACTGCAGACAACAATTGACCCCTTGTGACAGTTTTGAGAAAGCAGCCATCCAGTCCTAATATTGGCCTGCAACCCTCTTTCCAGCCCCTTTTTAGAGCGTAATAACAAATATACATCCTTTTGAACTTATTGTCATCACCTTTATTCAACCTAGTGATTCTAATGTTCACTGTGTTTCTTGGATTGGAGATGAGAATTTCATGACCAAAGTCTCTGACCTTTGCATAATGTTCCTTCAGTGTATCATGCACCCCATCCATAGCAGCTTTTCTAATTCTCATTATCTTGATTCTTGGAACTTCAATTTCTAATTCTTCTCTCATTGCTTCCTGCATTTCCTTAACTGTCCATGTGGGATTCTTTCGCAACCTTTCACCATAAAGCTCAGTTAAGTATTTTACAGTTGCCATCTTATTTTGATAAGGTTTGGTGCATAAATGTTCAATTTAAATGACCTTATTTGAATAGTTTCTGAACCTTCTATCTTTGTTGCCCATATATAAAAAGGGCATTTATCTTCACATCTCACCTGACACCTCCTCCTGTCATTATAACCAAAGCATATAGCCCTCATGTTTTTCACACCATACTCCCTAACAACACTCCTAATTGTTAGTGTAGGTGCCCTAGAGGCAATACATTATTCTTTTAAATCTTTATGTCAGTTGATCATTCAATAAATGTATTTATTATGACCTTAAAAACTGCGATATTATGTTAGCATAATAAATGTCCTTAGAATCATGATACATATTGTATAGTTTAAGTACATGACTTGAACTTGAGATTATATAATATATCATATTCTTAAAGGTCCATAGTCGAGTATTATTATATAGGACAATAATAATACATAGATATACTAGTATGTTGTTTGACAAGATAACCACATCTCATTGGTTATAAGTACGGGGATACTAAAGTCAATACATAGGTACATGTGAGAGTACATGTACTGGACATACCCACAGTGAAATTCTTCATGTTTAATAAAGTCATAAGAAAGACTCACAGTGATAATGGTGTAATGATCCTTTGACTTGAAATTATTATATTTCTATACGAGGATTAATATACTTTGACTACATTAAAAGTTACGTTTGATCGGGTGATGATAAAAGTGGACATCGGGTATATCATGAGTCGTATGAGAAATATGAATGATAGATAAAGGATTTAACCCTCCTATAATTAGGAGAGATATTATTGGCCTCTTGATTGAGTGAGATTATAAAAAACATGGTCATACTCAAATAATGATTTGTCTTGATAGTCTACTCATGGATCAAGTAAACCCGGATTAAATGTTGAAGAGGATGACTAAATACATGCCTCGAGTTTAATCTATAATATGTATGGTTAAAGGGATTATATTACACGAAAAACATTAACCACGAAAGGTTTTATCTAATCACGATTTAATTATTGTTTAATTGAGTAACAATGATGTATTACTAGATACCGCTCATTGTTTATAATATTATTAGAGAATAAAATTATTGCCAATTAAATAATAGCCTATAGGGTCGCACAAATAGAGCATTTAATGTAATAGTTAATTTAAATTATGGATTTAAATTAATTGATGATTATTTGAATTTTATTATAATTAAATAAGACTTAATTGAGATAATATAAATTCGAATTAAAGGGAATGTTTTTGCCCATAATAATTAAGTATGACTTAGTTATTAATTAAATAATAGAAATTTGTTTTTATTATTTAATCCTATACCTACTAGGGTTGGGCTTTGCTGTTATGGGTATTTTAATCAGCCATTATAAATAGATAATGATAGGTTAAAGAGGCAATAGAGGTTTTGGAGAAAACCCTAGCAACAAAGAGACGAAGAGGCAATTCAGATCGTCAAGAAGGAGGCTAGTACATCCATTCCGTAGTCAAGTTCGTGAGACGTTCATGGAGGTGCTCGTGTGGATACCATAGAGGTATTTTTCCGAGAGGTAGACACAAAGCGTGATAGCTAGGATCTCCGTTGAGTTCGTGAAAGTCAAGCTCTTGAAAGGTATGATTCGTTATCTCCATAATCTGCCCATAATTTACATGGATCATGTTCTTGGGTTTCGAAATTTTTATTTTATTTACGATAATCTGCTGCGTCTTATGCCTCAGAACCCATCACTAAACTCATCCATTAACACAAATTTTATACCAGCGGAAAACACAATTTCAGCTTATTTAGGGTTGTATACATTTGATTTTCTCAATTTTTTCTTGACAGGTGGTGGTCCAATATAGCCTATACGATAATTCTCATCTTCACTGGATAAAGAATAAGACCTCAACTCATCACTTCCAAAATCAGATTCTTCACTATCATCACTATCCATGTTATTTAGCTAAAACATTGCCTCATTAACTGTTTTTCGGTGTTTCCTACTTTCTAGCAATTTTTCATTTTCACTCTCACCTGAATAACCACCAACACTCCCATCTTCATCACTTGAAACATCATTACCCTAACTGTAATTAGGATCATCACTGTCCCAATCCTCAAATACATCCCCCTAAAATCAAAATCCAACTCATTCCACTAATTTACATCATCACCCTCATTCCACTGATTCACTTCAGCCCCCCCATTCCCCTCACTATCCTCATTATTAGATAAATGATCGACATAAATGTCAATCCTACCAAAACTTGCAGAAATATTAACCAAATCCATAACCGAAGCATCATCCCAAAAAAGTCCAATTCCTTGTTTAAAAGTACGACCATCATTTTTATCATAATCAAAGTCTTTAGCATAATCCTCTAAATCACGAAAACTAAATACATCCGGGTCTACATCATTAACTATATCAATCAATCCACCAATATAATCACAGTGTGGAACATGAACAAAGCGACCATGATGATGAACATATATAGTTGTACACATTCTGATTGAAAAGAGAAAAATAAGAGATTTACCTTACAAAGTGAAAATCAACCCGACCTAAACAAGTATGAGCAACGTATCTTCGATCCAATTAGTTGATTGAGAAGTTAGGGTTTCATGACCCTATTCCTTTTCGCCCAATTCTATTACCACGATTATATTATTACTTTTATATGTTAATGTTAATGTTAATTTATGTTTGTTTGTATTATTAATTTTATTATTAATTATTAATATCTGACTTGGAGACATGTAGGAGCCAGCTGGGTGCTGATTTGGATAAACTAGCCGTTATACTGACATGGCAAACAGCATTTTTAAACTGTCCGTTAATTTAAGGACGGAGTGGTGACGGATGATATTTATGTCTTTTAAAGTGTTTTAAATGAGACCCCAAATTTTTCAGTGGTGAATTTGAGATATCAAAGTTTATTGAGTGGCCAATTTGATATTTAACCCTGTGATATATCCCATCATACGATGCACAAAAGTATGCTTATTATCAGACAAAAAATCAAGTGTTCAATATAAAGAAGCAACAGTAAAACTCGTACAATGTTCATCTACCACCAAGGTCCGGGGATAATTTAAGATGATCATATAACGGGAAAAAAGTATCCAAGATTTTAAGCTAAGATAAGTTAAGTCTTCCAGATAACTTAAGTCACTTACATAATCTGTGAGGAAAATATCTTAAGTTAAGAAAAAAATAGGGGAATTGGGAATTATGCAAGAAATGCATAATACCTCTCCATAGGACGTGTCGACTTTGTAGTCCTGGCTTGCTTGACTGGGGAAATCAGCCGATGTAATAAATCTAAACTAGGCAAATACTTGAGATATCAATCTCTAAAAAAATCTGGATTTGAAAATATACCTGAATACAAATATCAAGAAAATTGAAAACCCTAAACACAAAAATATTACCCAAATAGCCGAGATATTCAGATGTTGAGATGCTAAGATGATCAATTTGAACCGAACCCCCAAATTATAAGCTGAATAATGCAGGTACTGAAACCCAAAATTAGAGAGCTTAGTTTGATAATGTACCACTGATCCATTTACGAATAAGATGATCAGACTTGTGCCATGATCTGTATAAATAAGTCAAAACTGGCACAAAGTGTTCTGTAGCTGTGTTTGAGGGTGGAGTGGGGAACTAATTGGGGGCTGAATTTAGTGAATTGATATAATCAATTCATTCTTGACTTCTGCCAATGCTAATATTTGTTCACATCATAATGGATAATACGACTGAGTGAGCGTAAAAAGAGCCAGAGATGACCCACGTACTATGTGATAAACTTAACTCGTCTGTATCTTGACATGACCATTATTAATTTTAGCTGTTGATCCATAACAACAATCTCCACAGGAAAAAAACAACTACTAACTGCATTCCAGAGGATTTCTTTATTAAAAATTAAACATAGGCTAAACGTATTCCCACTACTTACGATGTCAAGGTCCACCTGTATAAGGGAAAAAGCAAAATTATGCAGACCATCGACCACAATACGAATCCCAGACCTGTACAAAGGCACTTGCAAATAAAACAACTAAACCTAAAAAAAATATGTGGGTGAAAGTGAAACAGACTACAAACGCCACATAAGACATGTAAAAGACATTTTATGTGGAATATCATTGCCACCTTATCCACGTGGTGCAAGAAACAGAGCTTTCTATATCAATACACTTGTCAACTTAAAAAAACTCTTACGAAAAAATTACAGATTTAGCAATTTAACAATGATATCATGCATTTTCTTATTCTTCCGGTCACATCTGCTTATAATCTCTTAAAAAAGGAAATTTAAGATAATTAACCGAGAATAATGTCTTTTCTCAAATAACAGCCTTCAAAAGTTTTCAAATGGGTTTACATGAATTCATGAATCTAGAGTTTATCAGATTTATGAATCTCAATGAAAATTCTAATCCTGCCATCTAACTTTTTAAGTTATCCTTATATATGATAAATCATTTATATTACTAATCACACTAAGCAAACCTTTAGTTGGTAAATAATTATATGCAAAAATTATTTCCTAGGTGCTATAATTTCATCTGAAAAGAATTTTCAGTTTCGCAAAAGTAATTATTATTTTTATTTATTAGTTTCCTCTTATATTCTATACATAAGGTATGCACTTCAATAAAAACTAAAAGATCGTAATATAGTATGATACATCAAAAACTAAGATATTTTCGTATAGGACCATTCTAAGAAAAAAGGTAATCTTACACATAAATATATTCTAATTTTACACAAATTTTTCATGGAGTATATAAGTTAATAATTTGTGATCAAACACATGTACACCCAACCAATGAGCACCGCATGATTTGCTCAATACCTTTTCATATTTTTCCTTTTCCGAAAATTAATTTTGGTATCTTTTCTTTTAATTAAAATAGAAAAAACAATAAGTCTAAAGAAGCAAGCGACTTAAATTAGATCAATTCCAAATTATCATAAAATCGATTAAAATTAAATTAAATCAGGAAAAAAGGAATCCACAAAAGATAATATGCACATAAACGTGAGAAGATTTCATAGGGAACCAATGAAAATCATTAGGTAGCGTTTGGAGACATTGATTTCATTTCAAATCCGAAATTTCAATTACGAAATTTGAAATTCAGAATTTCAATTTCAAATCTTTTGTTTGGAAATTTCAAGAAATTGAATTTCAAAACTTTGTTTTTAGAATTTTTCTAAAACTTAAAAAATATTTTTTTATCGGAGAATTGAATTATTAATTTTAATTATATATATTTCAGAATAAATTGCCAAAAGACAATTCTTAAAAAAAATCCGAAAAACTTCTTGGTGAAAAAGTTCTCGTGAAATATTAACCCGAAATTTTTTCGTTATAGAATAATCTTCCGATAAACATTTTCATCTGGATAAAGTTTTCATGATTTTTTTTTTGAAAAATATTTCTCGGGAAAAATTTTCCAAAAAAAGTTTTAGAGAAAAGTTTGTCGGAAAAATTTTCCTAAGAATAAGTTTTCGGGAAAGAATCCCAAGATAAAATTTCCTGAGAATTGTTTCCAGTGAAAAATTTTCAGAGAAAAAGTTCTCGGAAAAAGTTTCTCGAGAAAAAATTCCAGAGAAAAGTATTTCGGGAAAAAAAATCCCAAGAAAAAATGCTCGGGAAAAAAATTCCCGAGATATGTTTCCCGGGATAAAGTTCTCGGAAAAATTTTCGGAGAAAATATTCCCGAGAAAAAAAATTACCGAAAAAAGTTCTCGAGAACAATTTCTCATGAAAATATTCCCGAGAAAAGATTTTCGGAAAAAATTTCTCGAGAAATTTTCTCGGGAAAATTTCTCAAGAAAAGTTTCTCGAGAAAAAAACTTTACTGAAAAAAGTTCTCGGAAAAAAATTCCCGAAAAAAATTCTCTGAAAAAAATTCCCCAGGAAAATATTCTCGGGAAAAAGTTCCCGAGAAAAAATTGTCATAAAAAATTTCCCGAGAAGACTTTTTTGGGAAAAAATTCCCGATAAACGTTATCGGGAAAAATATTCCCGAGAAAAGTTTCTCAGAAAAAAATTTCGGTAAAAAAATTTTTCAAAATTTTTTTGGAAAAAATTTCCCGAGAAAATTTCTCAGAAAAAATTTCCCTCCCGATCCTGAGAAAATATTCTTGGGAAAAAAATTCTAGAAAAATTTTCTTGGGAAAAATTCCCGAGAAAAGTTTCTCTGAAAAAATTTCATGAAAAAATTTCTCGGATAAAGTAACAAAAATTTTTTCATTTGAAATGATATGTATTTTGCTAGTATTTCAAATTCTAATTTTTAAACTTGTTCTTTAATTGTGTTGGATTTGAACAAATTTCAATTCCAAATTTTTGATACTTGGCAAACAGGTGATTTGATTAACTTCAGGATTTATAATGAAATTCATGTATCCAAACGGGACTTTATAGAATTCAGACAACACTCACCGAGGAAAGACACAGAATGCCTCCATGTTGGATATTGTGAATATTTTCTAAAATTATTTTTTCTAATAATATCAAATATTTTTATTCTTTAAGATTGTGTAACGTTTGAGCAAATGAAATCAAAATAATTAAGTTTTGATTTTGATTGATTTGGTGTCCAGGTTCATTTGTAACTGGTGCATTAATTTGTTAAGTAAGCATGATGGGTGCCTTGTCTTGTGACATAGAAGGGGACGCCAGGAGCGACCTCAGGGCTCTCACCACTCTAGTAACGCAAATGATGACATAGAAAGAGAAGTCGTTGGAGTGGGTGACCTGAGGAGGACCCTAGATCAAATGGAACAGGAGAAGAGGGAACCCCTGCCCTCGACGGCCCTTTCTCCATTCACGACTGCTATTCGCTCATTTCCCTTGCATCGAGTATTTTTGCACAACCCTGATCTTCTGTTCAATGGAGAAGCTGACCCGGCGGAATATCTTATACAATTTAATACAAAGATGGAGGTCTATTAGGTGCCAGAGCCAACCCGCTGCAGACTCTTTGCAACATCACTCCGAGGGTGTGCCCAATAATGGTTCTAGAAGTTAGGCCCGACTAGCATAAGGACTTGGCGGCAGTTGGAAGACCTGTTCATCCGATAATTTCAATCCACCCTCCACTACCCACCTCTTGCGGCCACGCTAGCCAACATCAAGTAAAAAAGAGGGGAGCCTCTAGCGGAATACTTTCGCCGTTTCAATAATGAAGTTCCTAAGGTGAGAGGTGCTAGCGAAGAGACCATCAAGAACATTCTGATAGCTGGGTTGAAAGATGGGTCAAAATTTTGGAAAAGTCTCCAGGCTACCGAGCCAAGGACCTTGGCAGAATTTTATGAGCAATCCGAACCCTTTAAGAGGGTGGATAAGTCAATGAGGGAGCTGAAAATCAGCGAGAACTATCGAGACAAGAGAGACCGGTCCTCGAGTCCTGATGAGAGGAGGAAGACGTATCAGCGTAGTTCAAGCCCCAAGAAGTCTTCACGGGGTAAAGAGACAAACAAAGATTCGTGGAGGCCCTATACAAGCAAATGACAGATACATACCCCTCTGGTAGCCTCCATTAACCACATATATGCTACCTATGCTGGGAAAAGGGTGTTCAGGAAGGCAGCCCCTCTCACAAACTAAAACAAGAGGGATACTTTGAAGTATTGTGCATACCACGAGGCCACGGGGCATGATACAGCTGATTGCAGATAATTGAAGGATGAAATCGAGACGCTGATAAGACAAGGGAAGCTTACAGAGTGGGTTATCAAGGAGGTTCGAAAGCACATGACTGATTATCATACCGTCCCTCCTCCACCCCCAGAAGACAAAGAAAGGGTACCTCGGGCTGGCAGCATTCATATTATTCTAGGTGGGTCTCACATGATGGAGACAGTTGGAAGACGATGAACAAGTATGTCCGGGAAGCAAAGGACAAGCCCCTCACCAACGTCAACCATCTGAGCCAAAGGCCCCCGGAGCTCTTTAAAAAGGAGGATGACGATATTGTGTTTAGAGAGAATGATGCAAAGTGGGTGCACTACCCCCATACTGATGTCCAGGTCATAAAAATGAAGATTGGGACAGTGAATGTCCATCGAGCATTGGTAGATATTGGGAGCTCGGCAGACGTTATAACCTATGATGCCTACAAGAAACTAGGACTGCTGGATAGAAAACTGACCTCGATAGGTGGGCACTTGTACGGGTTCACGAGAAACTCAGTCGGAGTAAAAGGGACGATTCGGCTCCCGGTGACCTTAGGAGAAGAACCTTATGTGGCCACCCAGATCGCTATATGTTAGTCCCTAACAATGCAATAAGAATTACAGAAGGGGGGTTGAATGTAATTCTAGTAACTTTTTCTGAATTACAAAAGATGTTCTAACTCAATGCATATATAAGTGTTTTGATTTGCAAAGTGCGGAATAACAAGTTAAGTAAATCAAACACAAAGTAATAAAAACACAAGTCTTTAAAACTTTCTGGTGGATTTAAAAGTATCCACCATATATATATATATATATATATCGATTTGAGAACTCTGTGAAGCTCAAATTGGCTCACAACTGCTTTACAAGTGAACAAACAAACTACAGAGAAATTCTTAACAGTTACAGCCTTTTCTATTTCTCTTCTAAAAGAGTTTGCTAGTTAGTTTGTTCTACTAGCTACACTTGATTTATATATCACCAAGTTTACATGATAATAAGACAAGATAATAAAACAAAACCTATCAAGTCTAACTCCATGTTGCTTCACTACTCTATTCCATCATCTTTGAATATCTTCATAACAGCATGGAAATGGTAATGCTTCTTTGTTCTCAAAACCCTGCTAAACAGGCTGTCACATTCCTTTTACAAACACTCGACGCATGTGACTGTGTTGTCACTGTCAACAGATATTTGAATTGATCATCCGTCGGGTACATGCTTGTTATCCATCGGGTAGCCTTGTTGATCATCAGTCGGGTAGCCTTGTTGATCATCCGTCGGGTAGCCATTTATCACTTGACTTCTTTTCACTTATGCAGAATTACAAGATATCTCATATTTACAATTAATCAACCTATTCTGCATATCTAACAGTAGTCAACATGACTCATATGCTACTACAGAATCTATGCAAAGTTATTTGCAGAAATGTGCTACACTACTTATTATTACATAAGCTACTCACTCGATGGATGTCAAATCATCATCCGTCGGGACTATATTGAATCATCCGTCGGGACTATATTTGATCATCTGTCGAGTGCTACAAAATACACTAAGTTAAATCTACTAAGGTGTTTTGTTAATCTAATCATCAAGTTCACAACATATTCCAACAATCTCCCCCAATTTATATCTACAAGAATTGTAGCCATAAATTAAGAGAAACTTGATGATAACAAAACTCCCTAAAAATACAGATTAAAAAGTAGTAGATAAAACTAATAAGTGCTGCAAATTGCTGAAAGTTGAACAATGCAAAGTACACAAAGAAATTGCTCACAATTGTTATCAAGATGCTCCTCTAGTCTGAGCAGATAGATCTATTTCCTTGATTGTCTGGATTTCTTCCCAAACCTTCTGTTATTTTCTTCAATTTGATTCTGAAGTTATCTGTGGAATTCAAGTTCATCAACTTCTGAGAGATTTAGCATTTCCTACATTTCCAAAAGAGTCTCATTGCTAGAGATACTCAATTGGTCATCCAATCTGAAGAATCTTCTAACACCTTTGTCATCCATGAATTCCATCAGCCAATAGGGCCTTAAATGCACTCTTTTTCCTGTAAAGGGAATAGATAGAGGTTTTTGGGAGTGCATCTTTGGCTCTAGTACTCCTTAGTTCCTCAATCCTCTTTAGAACTATTCTTCTTGCAGTCACATTGTATCCAAAATTCTTTTTGAAGGATGAGTAGACTTTAATCAGAACAGATTGGCTTTCTTGGAGAATCCTGTGAAGAGGCCATGTCATCTTTTTCCCTCCCTTGTATCTAAATACCAGTCTTTCAGGAAGATGTCTGTAAGCATCAATTCCTCTTACTTCTTCCAGTTCATCCAAGTAGAGATTCAAGTCTGAAAATTCCTTGATATCACAAATATCCATGAGATCTCTCTTGTTGACTGTGGGTTGGGATTTGGTTAGAGCTTTGGATCTGAGAGATACAGGCTTCACTTTCTTGCTAGCTCTAGTCTTTATCTTCTTTATCTTGAAGATGGGTAAATTTAGCTCAGGAATTGGTAAACTATCCTAGTCTACTGGCTCATCCTTAGGAACAATTGGTTCACCATGAGTATTTCTTGTTGGATCAACCACTTTGAATTCTTCAAATACCACTGAGGGTTTTGATGTCTGAGTTATAGTTGTAGGCTTTTTGGGAAATTGGTCTTCCAATTCCTCATCATTAAAGTTCACTTTCCTCTTGGAATGGAATTTGTATCTAAATCTTCTTTTTTGCTGTGATTCTTCTTGCATTTTCAGATCCTTAGGTTCAGTAATTACAGTTGGTTGTACAGGAAGTTCTGTTGTGGTTTTTACATCTTGAAGCTTGGCCAAGATAACAGCTTGTTCTTTCTTTTACTTTTGCTTCTTAGCATCCAAAGCAGCTTGCTTCTTTTCTAGCCTGATTCTTTCTTTCTCTTCCTTCTTAGCTTCCACAAACAGTGGGTGTCCAACCACCACACAAATCTCCTTACCATTTTTGTAAATTTTATCAATTCTCCTTTTAAGCACTGAATCAGTTGGATCCTTGTAGAATGCAATAGACCTGGCCAGCAGCTTCTTCTCATCTGGCCTAGTTGTTTCAAACACTGTATCCATATGATTCTTGTCTAAAAACTAAGAGTAGTTCCTTTTGGCCTTCATGACGAGACCTTTCTTTGGAGATTTGATGCAGGAAGTTTGACCTCTTTCCAGATAGTTCATACTTATGTCATTCACATAAATTTTCATGACTTTAGAGTGATGATTGAAGACTTTGTCTGGCTTCTGAATTGGCCCAAACTTTTGTTGAATATCTGCATCTATTTGTCTGAAAACTTTTGTGGAGACAAAAGAAATTACCTCACTTACCTGAGGTCTCTCCATTACTGGAAAGTAGTATAAGGGAACCTCCTTGTGATGGTTTGCTCTATTTAAATCTGCAATAATCCTTCTTTCTTGAACCCAACAATTTAACTTGTTGGTTGGATTCTCAATCACAATATCTTCAATAAGATGATTAGCAAGCATCATAAAGAATCTAGCATAATAGACACTTTTACCTCTCTTATTGATCTCTCCTAACTTAAAGCCTAACTCAAATAAAACCAAATCACTGAAATTAAAGAACTTATCAGTAACTAGCATGTAAAGCATGTTAAGCATAGAAATGTTTATAGAGTCAAAGTTACTAACTTTACCAGAAAACACCTTAGTTACTACATCACATAGATAACTCCATTCTTTCCTAAGACCCAACCTCCTAATTTCACTTAATTTAGAAGTAGTGAGTGCATAGCCCATGTAATTAAGCATATTAACAATGTTAGTGTCTGTGTGTGGAGCAGTTACAGTATTATCAGGAATCTTGAAGCATGCTTTAATAATATCACTATTTATGCAAAACTGCTTACCTTTCAGAGTGAATGTGATGGTCTTGTCTGTCGAGTTGTACACTGCAGTTGTCCATATCTCTTCAACAACCTCACAGTAAATGGTGGGTGGTTCCAGCACGGCATAGTTGAGTTTGCAGTTCTTCACAAAATCCATCATTTTGTGATAGTCACCAGACTGTTGAATCTCCTTATTCACCAAAGCCGAGAAGTTGTTTTTCTCATAGATATAACCGGTTGAGACATGATTTTCACTACAGGTGCCATTGTTAGATATTTGGAATTTGCAGAGAGAGAGAGTTTGCTTTTGAGAAGAAAGAAATTAAAGCAACTGAATCTTGAGAATGATAAAAGAAATGAATAAAAGTGAATTTGCTTTTATACTATCTTAGAAATTAACTAACAAAAATAATAAAGTAAAATAAAGTAACCAATAAAAATTGCCCAAAATAGCCATTTAAAAATAAATAAACTGTAAAAAATTCCGTCATTTATCCGTCGTGTCATGCTTACAAGCTGTAAGAATACTCGATGGATAATGTTCAGGGAATTAACGGCTAGGATTGAGAGAATTTGACGGATGAGGATAAATCAGTTATCCGTCGAGTTATAAAATATTCCATAAAAATAATTGACAAATTGTATTCCGACGGATGATCAAACTCGATGTATAATGATCATCCATCAGGATGTAAATTTTTACTTCGCCAAAATTTCATCCAAAACAGAAAAATCAATTAAATTTCTGGCTACATAACCACTTGCAAAAATATCTGAAATAATTCAAGAGAAATTAAGCATACTTAATTCACTTATCAACCTTGAAAAGGTGGATTCATCAAGTGGTTTGGTAAATATATCTGCAAGCTGCTTTTCACTTGGAACAAAATGTAGTTCCACAGTACCATTCATCACATGTTCTCTTATGAAGTGGTACTTGATGTCTATGTGCTTTGTTCTTGAATGTTGTACTGGATTTTCAGTGATGGCAATTGCACTTGTGTTATCACAGAAAATAGGAATCCTATCCACTTTTAGACCATAGTCCAACAACTGGTTTTTCATCCACAAAATTTGTGCACAGCAACTGCCAGTAACAATATATTCAGCTTCAGCTGTAGAAGTAGAGACTGAATTTTGCTTTTTACTAAACCAGGACACAAGCTTGTTTCCTAGAAATTGACAAGTTCCAGTTGTATTTTTCCTGTCTATTTTACAACCTGCATAATCTGTATCTGAATAACCAGTCAGATCAAAACCAGAATCTCTAGGGTACCAAATGCCAAGTTTTGGTGTTCCCTTGAGATATCGGAAAATTCTCTTAATAGCCACTAGGTGAGATTCTCTAGGATTAGCCTGAAATCTAGCACAAAGGTAAGTAGCAAACATTATATCTAGCCTACTAGTTGTAAAGTACAGAAGTGAGCCAACCATGCCCCTATAACTTGAAATATCCACAGACTTTTCAGTAGTGTTTAATTCAATCTTAGTTACAGTGGCCATGAGAGTTTTTGCAGATGTGCAATCCATTAGATCAAACTTCTTTAAAAGATCATGAATGTATATAGTTTGACTAATGAATATTCCATCACTAACTTGCTTAACTTGTAAACCAAGAAAGTAAGTTAGTTCTCCCATCATGCTCATTTCATACTTACTTTGCATCAATTTGGCAAACTTTTTGCAAAGTTTTTCATCTGTAGAGCCCAATATAATATCATCTACATAAATTTGAACAAGTATACTAGAGCCATTAACATTTCTAAAGAATAAAGTTTTATCAACAGTACCTCTTCTGAAGTGATTTTCCAAAAGAAACTTTGATAAAGTGTCATACCAGGCTCTAGGTGCTTGCTTCAGTCCATAAAGTACTTTCAAACGATAGTAGACATGATTTGGGAAATTTGGATCTTCAAAACCATGATGCTGACTAACATAGACTTCCTCCTCCAAATATCCATTCAGAAATGCACTTTTGACATCCATTTGATAGACCTTGAAATTGGCATGAGCCGCATAGGCTAAGAAAATTCTGATGGCATCAAGTCTTGCAACAGGAGCAAAAGTTTCATCAAAATCTATTCATTCTTATTGATAATAGCCCTTAGCAACCAATATATCTTTGTTCCTGATCACTATGCCATTTTCATCCATCTTGTTTCTAAATACCCATTTGGTGTCAATTGGATTCTTTCTTTTAGGCTTGGGTACCAGCTTCCATACTTTATTCCCTTAAATTGGTTTAGCTCCTCCTGCATAGCTAAAATCCAATCAGGATCCAACAAAGCTTCTTCTACCTTCTTTGATTCTTTCTTAGATAGGAAGCTGTTATATAGATATTCTTCTTGAGTTACTTTTCTTGTTTGAACTCTAGAAGACCCATCACCAATGATGAGCTTAAAGGGGTGATCTTTTGTCCATTTCCTTTGTTGAGGTAGATTAGCTCTAGATGAAGTGGCCTCATTGTTGTCTTCATGTGTGACTGAGTTTTGATTATTAGAAACTCCCCCTAAGTTTGTGAATCTTTGATTTGAGAAAGGAGAATTTTCTGTAAGTGATCTATTCTGACTTTCAGCTTCTCTTAATGACCCGATGGATGGTGCATTTTGTGTTCCGACGGATGAGGCTGATTGTCTCCCGACGGATAAAGCAGATTATCTCCCGACGGATGAAGTATTTTACAACTCGATAGATGTTGAATTTTGTGCTTCATTAGTAGTAGATTTTTCTGCATTATCCTTGGCCATTGTTTCCTGATCACTTTCATCATCACTATCATCACAAACCATCTCTACATTATCAAATTTAAGACTTTCATGAGAATCTTCATCTTGCACTCCTTCAATCTTTTTATCATCAAACACAACATGTATTGATTCCATAACAATGTTGGTTCTAAGATTATAGACTCTATATGCTTTTCCCATAACATCCAATAAAAATTCCTTCATCTGCTTTAGCATCAAACTTCCCATGTTGATCAGTTTGATTTCTCAAGATAAAACATTACAGCCAAAGACATGAAGAAAATTTAGAGTTGGCTTCCGGTTCTTGAACAATTGATATGGTGTCATGCACTTTGCTTGATTAACCAAAGAAATATTTTGAGTGTAGCAGGAAGTATTCATAGCTTCAGCCCAGAAATATGTTGGTAACTTTGATTCTTCAAGCATTGTCCTTGCAGCTTCAATAAGAGATCTGTTCTTTCTTTCCACTACCCCATTTTTTTGTGGAGTTCTTGCTGCAGAAAATTCATACATAATCCCAATTTCTTCACAAAAATATCTCATCACAGAATTCTTGAACTCAGTTCCATTGTCACTCCTAATTCTTCTTACCTTAAAATCAGGATGATTGTTGACTTGCCTTATGTGATTGATGATGATTTCACTAGCTTCATCTTTAGACTTTAGGAAATATGTTCAAGAGAACTTTGAGAAATCATCCATAATTACTAGGAAAAATCTTTTCCTTGAGATGGACAACACATTGACTGGTCCCAACAAATCCATGTGTAGCAATTGTAAAGGTTCTTCAATTGTTGAATCAAGCTTCTTTCTGAATGATTCTTTAATTTGCTTTCCCTTTTGGCAAGCATCACACAGTCCATCTTTTGTAAACTCCACTTGAGGAATACCTCCAACCAGTTCTTTCTTGAAAAGCTCATGCATGGTCTTGAAGTTTATATGGGACAGCTTCTTGTGCCATAGCCAACTTTCATCTTGACTTGCTTTACTGAGAAGAAAAGTGACAGATTCTACATTTGATGAGTTGAAGTCATCTAGATACACATTTCCTCTTCTCACACCAGTGAGAACCACTTTGTTGTTTCTTTTGTTAGACACAACACAAGCTTCTGAATTGAAGGTTACTGAATTTCCTTTATCACAAAGTTGGATGATACTCAACAAATTGTGCTTGAGACCATCCACTAAGGCAACCTCCTCAATGATGACATTTTCCTTGAAATCAAGCCATATCCCACAGTATAACCCTTGTTGTCATCTCCAAAAGTAATACTTGGGCCAGCTCTCTCCTTGAACTCTGTGAGCAGGGTAGAATCTCCAGTCATGTGCCTTGAGCAACCACTATCCAGATACCAAAGATTCTTTTTGTTTCCCTGCACACATCAAAACCAAATCAAGTTGATTTTGGTACCCAAGTTTCCTTGGGTCCTGCCTTGTTAGCTTTCTTCATTTATTTTTTAGGTTTGATCTCATTTGACTTGGGGATATCTGACTCATCCTTAGTCATCTCAGTTGGACCTTTGAAACCAGTCATTAAAATAGAATTATCATGCACATTTTGATTAACAGGAAAAGGCATGCTACTTGCAAACATGTTATTCCAGTAAGGCATGCTAAATGGCATTTGAGGCAAACTAAATGCAGCATAGTAAGGATTAGGTGCAAATGGCATATTAGCAAATTGTGCATTCATATTCTGAGCAGACATAGCATTCATAGGCATAGAAGGCAAGGCATTCATGTTGGGAAAAGAAGATGGTACAGATATAGGAGTAGGCATGGCAAGTTTGCAATTAACAGACAAATGATTAACACTACCTTACTTAACACATATTTTTCTGGGAGCATACTTATCAGGTGTGTAGTTGTTATGTTTGTTAATCCCTACTTTCCCATTTCTATTGTTTTTCTTTTTTGTTTCTATTTTAACCTCAATCTTTTCTAATCTGTCATTTAATTGCTTGATGGACAGATGATCAACATTCACTTTCTTCTCCTTCTTCACTTGACTTGATTCTCCTGGAACAAAGTTTTTGGAAACTGATCCATATTTTTCATTTAACTTAGCAAGTTTGGCTTTGCTCACAGGTTTGCTCACAGCCGACGGATGAGGATTTATGTCACTCGACGGATAATCCTTTTGATTATCCGACGGATGATGAGAATCATCCGTCGAGTCTACATCTGTTAGCAATCCTTCAACCATATTGGATTCCAGCTTTTTCTTACTCTTTTTCCAGGCTCCATCACAAAAGGACTCAATACCTTGAACTTTAGTGATTTGAGCATCAATATCTCTGGATGATTTCTATACCTTAATCACCTCTTGTTCTCGTTCAAGTTGCTTCTTCAAAATCTCTTCTTTCTTCAAGGACTCAGTTAATTCATCCTTAGCAATCTTACACTCAATTCTCAATTTCTCAAATTCAATAAACTAAGATTCTAGCACATTGTTCCTCTCACTTAAAAATAGATTGTTTTATTTGATTTTAACATTTTCCTTAGTGAGGGACTTAAGTGTAACACGCAAATGATATAATTCTGTAGACATGTCATTAATTGCATCATTACACTCAGCTTTAGATAAATGTGCTAGGTTAGTGGTTATTACCTGACTACTTGAAGAACTTGTTTCCGTTTCATTAGATTTGGCCATTAGGGCTAGATTTACATAGCTGACATCTTCATCCTCATCCAAACCATCTGCTGCCCAGTCATTTTCTTGTGTAATAAAAGCCCTTTCCTTTTGTTTGAGCAACTCAAAATACTTCTGTTTATAATCCACAGGCTCAAACTTCTTCTTGCTGGAATCTGACTTTCTACACTCACTGGAAAAATGCCCTGCCAAGCCACATTTGAAACATTTGAATTTTGATTTATCTACCATGTTTCTATTTGGCTTAGCTGCTCCAAAGTTCTTCTTGAACTTGAGATTGGTAAATCTTTTGGAAAGGAATACAAGATGTTCATCAATATCATCCATATCATCTTGGCTCAAAGAATTTTCATTTTTAGCTACCAGCCCCTTGCCCTTGTTTTCACAGACCTTTGAAGTAGACTCAACAGCTTCTACCTTCACTTCCTTCTCCTTTTCCAACTCAGCAACCAGTGCTATGGACCCTCCTTTCTTCTTTCCTTTCTCCATCCTCTCATCTTGCTCTATTTTAAGCTCATAAGTTTTCAGGATGCCATACAGTCTCTCCAAGGTAAACTCCGTGTAATCCTGAAAATTTCCCAGTGAGACTGTCATTGGTTTCCATTCCGTTGGAAGAGATCTAAGAAACTTGAGATTGGAGTCTTTTGTCTGATAGACTCTTCCATGCAACTTCAGAGCATTTAGTAGTTTTTGAAATCTACTAAAAATATCAGTGAGAGACTCATTATCTTCACAATAAAAGTGCTCATATTGCTGAATTAGCAGCTACATCTTATTCTCCCTTACTTGCTCAGTACCATCACAGATAATCTGAATTGTGTCCCAAACCTCCTTGGTTGTTTTGCAGTTAATGATGTTATCAAACATATCACCATCAACTCCATTAAATAATATATTCATGGCCTTCTTGTCTTTCCTGACTTGCTCAATATCAGGATCTGACCATTCATGCCTAGGCTTGGGAACAGATGGTTCATTGCCTGTTGCAGCTCTCATTGGCACATGAGGACCTCTCTCTATGCAATCCACATAGGGCTCATCTTGAGAAAGAAGATGTAGGTGCATCTTCACCTTCTAGTGGTGATAATTATCTTTTTCCAGAAATGGAATCTTCACTCCAACATCCTTCTTGTTCATCTTGCTATTTTGTTGTGATCTTTAAACTCTTTGTTCTTCAAGAGCTTGCTCTGATACCAATTGTTAGTCCCTAACAATGCAGCAAGAATTACAGAAGAGGGGTTTGAATGTAATTCTAGTAACTTTTTCTGAATTACAAAAGATGTTCTAACTCAATGTATATATAACTGTTTTGATTTGCAAAGTGCTGAATAACAAGTTAAGTAAATCAAACACAAAGTAATGAAAATACAAGTCTTTAAAACTTTCTGGTGGATTTGAAAGTATCCACAATTTATATATCGATTTGAGAACTCTGTGAAGCTCAAATTGGCTCACAGCTGCTTTACAAGTGAACATACAAACTACAGAGAAATTCTTAACAGTTACAGCCTTTTCTATTTCTCTTCTAAAAGTATTTGCTTAGTTAGTTTGTTCTACTAGCTATACTTGGTTTATATATCACCAAGTTTACATGATAATAAGACAAGATAATAAAATAAAACCTATCAAGTCTAACTCTGCTTCACTACTCTATTCCAACATCTTTGAATATCTTCATATTAGCATGGAAATGGTAATGCTTCTTTGTTCTTAAAACCCTGCTAAACAGGCTGCCACATTCTTTTTATAAACACTCGACGCATGTGACTGTGTTGTCACTGTCAACAGATATTTGAATTGATCATCCGTCGGGTACATGCTTGTTATCCGTCGGGTAGCCTTGTTGATCATCAGTCAGGTAGCTTTGTTGATCATCCGTCGGGTAGCCATTTATCACTTGACTTCTTTTCACTTATGCAGAATTACAAGACATCTTATATTTACAATTAATCAATCTATTCTATATATCTAACAGTAGTCAATATGACTCATATGCTACTACAGAATCTATACAAAGTTGTTTGCAGAAATGTGCTACACTACTTATTATTATATAAGCTACTCACTCGATGGATGTCAAATCATCATCTTTCGGGACTATATTGAATCATCCGTCGGGACTATATTTGATCATCCGTCGAGTGCTACAAAATACACTAAGTTTAACTACTAAGGTGTTTTGTTAATCTAATCATCAAGTTCACAACATATTCCAACACTATGTTTATAGTTGTAGATCAGCCTTGTGCCTACAATGTTATAGTGGGCAGGCCCCTTATGAGGGCAATGAGGATGGTGACCTCGATCCATCAAATGATAGTAAAATTCCCAACCCCTACGGGGGTAAACTTCTTGAAGAGATGTCAATATGAATCGAGGGTCTGTTACAACCAGGCACTCAGGGCAGCAGAGTTAGGAAATGCATCGAATGAGACGGTCAAAACGGGTGAAGGTGATATCCTCATGGAAGAGGCAGAAGGCAGGAAGAGAGTACGTCCTGAGGGATACGAGACTTGTAACATGATTTTAATCGAGAAATTGACCGAGAACTATTTCGAGCACATGGGGATTCAGGTGGAACCGCGCCCAGGGGCCTAGCTGATGGAGGCCTATTGGTGAGACTGCGTAGCCGTATGAATAGTTACGTGATAACTCAACACGATAACAACACCAGAACATGACAGGTTAATAAAACTACATCTACACAAGAAATCAGGAAGAATGAAGACAAGGCAAATACAAAGAATCGGAAGATTAGAAGAAGGCCTGAAGTCTGTCTATAGGTCACTGATAGAAGTTCATTAATATAATCATGCCTCAGTGAAGAACAAAGGTTAAAGACATTCAGGGTTTCAGAAATGTTGAAGATTTTGTATACAAGTGCTACCGGAAGATTTCAGTGTATTGGCATTGATTGAAGATAGACAGTGTTCGAAGCATAGGAATCTGAAAAATTGAAGACAGGGTATTGACAAAGGTTAATGAAGATGTTGTCTAAAGTACCAGAAAGGATTCCAGGGTGAAAGTACAGTTGTTTATTGACAGTCAGTGTCTGAAGCGATAAAGTTGTTGCAAGCTTAACAATTTAATCAAGGCCATAATACGAAGACCTGAATCGGGGTTAGTCGTCAGTGAACCAGATCAGTTGCACTAGGCGTCAACAGCTCGTGAAAGGAATCTGGGTATTATTTATAGAAGAATTGTTAAGTTGAGAAACGTACTTTGATTGAATATTTATCTGTTAAAGTATAAGAAGATGTGCGCGGGGTATACCGGCTAAACAACTTAGGGGATTGGCGAAGCTCAAAGTTTAATTGTTAAATTAAATAAATTTATTTAATGAATCTTAATATAATTTATTTAATAAACTTAAAATGATTTATTTTATAAACTTTAAATAAGTTTATTTTATAAATCTAAATTAGTTTATTTATATAAGTTATATTTAAGTTTATTTTATAAATTAATTTAGTTACAATTTAAACTTAAATAAAAAGAAAACAAAATAAAAAGAAAAAGAAAATACAAAAAGAAAACAAAAACTAAAAAAGAAAACAAAATAAAAAGAAAAAGAAAATACAAAAAGAAAACAAAAAGAAAGAAAAACAAAAAAAAATCAAAAATAATAAAAGTAACCAAGGGTGGTAAAGGTCGCCACAGAACCTTGCAGGTTGTTTTGGTTAAGTATTTACATATTAGTAGCCCCTGTGGTCGCCACAGGGGAGTTAGATTAATAGAACTCAAATTTTGTTCCACTAGTAGTCGCCACAGGCTTCCTCCCTGTATCCCCTGGTCGCCACATAACTTGTACATTTGGTCGCCACAGAAGTGTTCCTCTACTCAGCCACTACTTTATTGATTCATTTAATTAATTTGTGTGGTCAATATTGAGCCACACATTTGAATTGAATATAAAGACTACACTTTGTAGCAGATCAGCGGCAGTTCTGTTTATCTTCTTCTCCAACAAAAAGAGAGCTGATAAAACAAAAAGCATAGATTTATAGAGAAGTTCCGGCATCTTGAATATCCGTTTAACTTCTCACCAGAGTAACGTTATAATGCACAATTTAATTCTTGTATATTCTTAGGGGCATTATAATCGTTACCCGGTAATTAAATCCTAGTACAAACAAAAGCTAGATCATTGTATAGGATTTGATTTGTAAATCTTTGTAGTAACTAGGAACTTTGTTGTTCTTAGATTGTAGCCGGTTAATTTATTTACCGGAGTGTAGCAACACCCATCGAGGATTTATATACGAATATATATTTCCCCGAATATCTTGTGTTCCTCGTTTTATTGTTCCAAACACTATTTCTCTCAAGAACACGAAACCACTAACCGAGCACTAAACCTTATATCCGCTAAAGATTCGAAAGAATTTTTAATTTAGTGATTACCGTATTCAACCCCCCCCTTCTACGATAATTCGGGACCTAACAAGGCCTCTCAGCCCATCATGTTAGTACAGGAGGGGATTGTAGAAGAGGCAAGTGATGAAGAAGAGAGCCCTGAATAAATCGCTGCAAGACTCAGAAAAGGGAAGTGGGCACGCGAAGAACCAACAACAGCTATGGATCTGCCCAACGGAATCACTCGCACGGTCACCATGACCTTTGAACGCTTGGTAAATCCGGTTCGAGCTCACCAGCCCAAGCTCGAGGACACGGAAGGTTTAACAATCATGGAAGTGGGAAAAACCAGTGAGGCTCGAGCAGACTTGGACCCGAGAATTCCCCTAATGGTTGAGAGGGTTGGGGCCGCAGAGGACACAATCCCGATCTTGGTAGACCCGAATGATCCTTCCAATGTACTCGGAATAGGCTCTAACATAAGCCCTGGCCTAAGGGAAGACCTGGCCCAATTATTGAGGAAAAATTTGGATGTCTTTGCATGGTCACACTCTGATATGATAGGGATTGACCCAAATGTCATGTGCCACCGGCTCAACTTGGACCCAAAAAAGAAGAAGGTCAGACAGAAGAGGCGGCCGATTAGTGGAGAGAGGGCAGAGGCCCTCAAAGAAGAAGTGGATAGACTGATGGAGGCAGGGCTTTTAAGGGAAGCCTTCTACCCCATGTGGCTGGCCAACCCATTGCTTGTTAAGAAATCAAATGGCAAATGGAGGACATGTGTGGACTTCACCGACCTAAAGAAAGCTTTCCCAAAGGATAGTTTTCATCTACCCCGAATCGACCAGCTGGTTGATTCCACAGCTGGACATGCACTACTTAGCTTTATGGATGCTTATTCGAGATATAACCAAATCCCAATGTATGGGCCAGATCAGGAGCACACCTCCTTTATTACTGATCGGGGCCTCTATTGTTATATCGGGATGCATTTCGGGCTTCTTAACGCTGGGGCAACCTATCAAAGGTTGGTGAACAAGATGTTCAAACATCAGTTGGGAAAAACCATGGAGGCCTATGTAGATGATATTCTTGTGAAGTCAAAGAAAGCCAAGGATCATGTTCGCCACCTTTCAGAAATGTTCCAGATCCTAAGGGAGTACAGGATGAAGCTCAACCCTTAGAAATGTGTGTTCGGATCCAATCGGAAAATTTTTTGGGATTTATTTTCAACCATAGAGGCATTGAGGCCAACCCCTCCAAGATACGAGCCCTACTCGAGATGAGATCCCCACGACAGGTGAAGTATGTTCAAAGCTTAACGGGGTGAGTGGCTGCCTTAAACCGCTTCATCTTAAAGTCCTCCGACAAATTCCAGGAGTTCTTCAAAGCAATTAAAGGAGTGGGGAGGAATTTTAAATGGACAGAGAAGTGTGAAGAAGCCTTTCAGAACATAAAGAAACATCTCAGCAGTCCTCCAATGTTGTCCAACCCAAAGGCAAGTGAGACTTTAGTCCTATACCTGGCCGTCTATGATTTACAGTAAGTGCGGTACTGGTCCGAGAGGAGGATGGTATCTAGCTCCCAGTATACTATTTGAGTAAAAGGCTAACCGACGCGGAGACTCGGTACACAAGCCTTGAGAAATTAGCATATTCTCTGATCCTGGCCTCCCGAAAGCTTAGGCCCTATTTTCAGGCGCACAGGATAGAAGTACGAACCTCCTATCCCCTCAGGCAAGTAATGCACAAACCAGAGTCTTCTGCTCGAATGCTAAAGTGGATGGTTGAGCTCGGACATTTCGAGGTGGATTATAAACCAAGGACCGCAATCAAAGGCCAAGCCCTGGCCAATTTTATCCTAGAATTTCCTCCGCATCAAGAAGTGAAGCAGGGAGCCCTTGTTGTCATGCTTAGTGCAGAAGAGGCCGGGCTGGAAATCCAAAATAGTGCCCCATGGTGGAGCCTATTTGTGGATGGAGCCTCTAACGGAGATGGGGCAAGAGCTAAAATTGAGCTAATCAGCCCAGAGGCCCACAAGATCAGATGCGCAACCCACCTGGCCTTCCATGCAACCAACAATGATGCTGAGTATGAGGCCTTAATCAACGGTCTCAAGCTATCTCTGGAAATTAAAGTGGAGAATTTGAATATGTTCAGCGACTCCATGATCGTGGTTTATCAGATAAACGGGGGATACCAAGCTAAGGGGCCAAGAACAGAGCTTTACCTGAAGTGTGCGCAAAGGATAATTACAAGGTTCAATGAGGTGAGGCTAGAACTGATTCCGCACGGGCAGAATGAAGGCGCGGACGAGCTGGCTAAGCTTGGATCGCGTCGGGAGGACACTCTGTTAGGGGTCGAGCCCCTCGATATACAGAGGCAGTCTAGTGTGCCCGTACACGAAGTGGGCAGCGTTGGAAGTGACCTCGGCCCCACGTGGATGACACCTATCTTAGCTTACATAAAGGAAGGATCACTCCCGGATGAAAAGAACGAGGCAAGAAAAATAAATTACAAGGCAACCCGCTATGTAATATATGATGGGGTCCTATATAAAAGAGGTTTCAGCGTGCCCCTCCTCAAGTGCATAGATGGGGATGAATGCAATTATATCCTGAGAGAGGTGCATGAGGGCATTTGTGACAATCACTCGGGGTAGCTCCCTAGATCAGAAAATCCTCCGTCAGGGTTACTATTGGCCAACGCTAAAAAAAGATGCCTTTGAATTCTCTCGAGCTTGTGATAAGTGTCAGCGATATACCAATTATTACAACATCCCCATGGCTCCTCTCACATCCCTCATGAGCCCTTGGCCCTTTGATATGTGGGGAATTGATCTGATTGGAGAACTCCGGAAGGCCAGGGGGGTGTCAAGTATGTAGTTGTGGCGGTGGATTACTTCACTAAATGGGCAGAGGCCGAGCCTTTGGCCACCACCATGGCAAAGAAACTCAAGGAATTTGTGTACAGAACCATTGTATGCCGCTATGGCATCCCTTACAAGCTGGTATCTGATAATGGAAAGCAGTTCGATACAAGGAGATGCGGGAGTTCTGCGAGCAGCTGGGAATTCAGAAGAGTTTTAGTACAGTTTGCCACCCCCAAAGCAATGGGCAGACGGAGGCTGTTAATAAAATTATTAAGCACACCTTGAAGGCAAAGCTTGGGGAAAAGAAAGGAACATGGCCAGAAGAGCTCACACAGGTCCTATGGTCTTATAACACGACCCCTCGGACTACAACTGGAGTGACCCCTTTTTCTTTGGTGTACGGGTGTGAATCCATGGTGCCCCTTGAGGTAGGGGCATGATCTTTTTGAAGGGATAACTATGACTCAGAGGCGAATAAGGTCAAACATCGACTCTCCTTGGACATGATTGAAGAGACTCGGGAAGATGCTAAGATCAGAATATCAGCATATTAACAGAGGACAGCAAAGCACTACAACAGTAAGGTTCGAGCCCGGACTTCTAAGGTGGGGGATTTGGTTCTGCGCTGGGTCATGCCAAACACCAAGGTGGTGAGCCACGGAGTCTTTGAGGCAAATTGGGAAGGCCCCTACAAGATAAAATCAGTGCTTTGGGAGGGAACCTACCACCTCAATGATATGCAGGTCAAGTTGATCCCGAGAGTCTGGAATGCAGAACACCTGTTAGGAATATGTGTATTAGTTTGATGATAAGTTAAACAAAACACTTAAGTAGAAATCTAGTGTTTGTAGCCTCAACGGATAAGACCATTCTGGCTATCCGTTGATGGAGTAGCTTTACTTAGAAATAAGTTTAGTATTGTAGCATATTTCAGTTTTTGTATTTAAGTTATAATTCTTAGATGATTGTGGGAAATTATAAGTCATGTTGACTACTAGTGGATATGCAAATAGGAGGGCCAATTGTAAACATTTCATGCCTTGTAATTTTATATAAGTGAAGTAGTATCAACTGATAAATTAAAGGCCTTCAACGGATGAGAAACAAAGCTTCAACGGATGTCTCTAAAGCTTCAACAGATAACATCCATCAACGGATGAGTGCATCAACGGATAAAGCTTCAACTGCTAATGCATCAACGGATAAAGCCATCAACGGATGAAAGCTTCAACGGATGCTCAGTTCAATAGCAGTTGACAGTGACAATTCATAAGCTGACAGAGGCACATGGGTTGACAGAGACAATTGGAATGTGGTAGCCTCTTGGAGGAATCAAGAAAATGCAGCATTTCCATTCTGGTGCAAACAAGGAAGTATTCAAAGATTCACAGATTATCCTAGATTGCATTGGATAGAGAAATGAAGAAACATGTGAAGAATCTTTTTAATTGTATTTGTACTTTTATCTTCACTTGTAAACTTGGTGATATATAAACCAAGTTGCAGCTCATAATTAGATTGTGAATTTTCCAGAGCTGTTTAGAAAAACATAGAGAGAAAATCATCTAGTTTGTACTAGGACGCAGCTATGATCAATTCTTTTGAATCACAGATTTTCTGTACTACACATCTCTGGTGGAACAACAAATCCACCAGAAAAGTTTTTAAAGCCTTTGTGTTCTTTACATTTGTGTTTTGAATATATATATCTGTCTGCACCTGCCCAAAGCAATTCACACACAACTGTTCATCAAAACACTTAGCCTTTGAAACTGCTCAAAACTTGAAAAAGTTTTGAGATTTACATTCAACCCCCCTTCTGTAAATCTCATTGTTAGTTCCTTGGGAATAACAATTGGTATCAGAGCAAGCTCTTAACTTACAAAGAGTTTAAAGATCTATTCTACTAACATCATGAGTAAGAAGGATATTGGTGTAAAGATTCCAATCCTGGAAAGAGATAATTATCATCACTGGAAAGTGAAGATGCATCTACATTTTCTCTCTCAAGATGAAAGCTACATCAATTGCATCGAAAATGGTCCTCACATCCCTCACAAGGTAGCCACAGCTGCAACTGGCACAGTTGCTATTAGACAGTCTATTCCCAAGCCAAAAGCAGAATGGACTGATGAAGATATTGAAGAGGTTCATAAGGACAAGAAAGCCATGAACATTCTGTTTAATGGCCTAGATCAAGATATGTTTGATAATGTCATTAACATCCAAATTGCTAAGGAAATTTGGGTTACTGTGCAACTTATCTGTGAAGGTACTGAACAAGTCAGAGAAAACAAAATGCAGCTTCTCATTCAACAGTATGAATACTTTCATTTTGAAGAAGGAGAATCACTGAATGATACCTTCAATAGATTTCAGAAACTGTTGAATGGATTGAAGCTGTATGGCAGAGTGTACCAAGTCAATGATTCCAACTTAAAATTTCCGAGGTCTCTACCAAAGGAATGGAAGCCTATGACTGTTTCACTAAGGAATTCTCAAGATTATAAGGACTTCACACTTGAAAGATTATATGGAATTTTGAAGACCTATGAACTTGAGATGGAGCAAGATGGGCTGTTGGAAAAGGGGAAGAGAAAAGATGGATCAGTTACACTTGTAGCTGACAATGAGAAGACTGAAGCCAGGAATGAAGAAAAGACAATGCCAAGTCTCAAAATTGGCACAAGCAAATCAGAATCAAGCAAGGGAAAAGAGCAAGTAGCTGAGGTTGAAGATAGTTCCAGTCAAGACGACTCTGATGATGTTGATGAACATCTGGCTTTTCTGTCCAGGAGGTTTGCAAAGATGAAATTCAAGAAAAATGCTAAAGCCTAACAAGAACATGGTGGACAAATCTAAGTTCAAATGTTATAACTGTGGCATAAGTGGACACTTTGAAAATGAGTGTAGAAAGCCAACCTCTGATAAGAAGAAATTTGAGCAAGTTGATTACAAAAAGAAATATTTCGATTTGCTCAAATAAAAGGAAAGAGCCTTTCTGACTCAGGATGACTGGGCAGCGGATGGAACCAATGAAGATGATGATATGGAATATGTCAACCTAGCCCTGATGGCTAATTCTGATGAAAATGAAACTAGTTCATCAAGCAACCAGGTAATTACTACTGACCTCTCTCAGCTTTCTAAGATTGAATGCAATGAAGCTATAAATGATATGTCCAATGAATTATATCATTTGCGTGTTTCCCTTAAATTACTAGCTAAAGAAAACACAAGAATTAAAGAGAATAATTTGTTTTTAAGTGATAGGAATGTTGTGTTAGAGGGTAAGGTAATTGAGCTTGAAAAGATTAAAATCAAATGCTTATCTGTTGAGAGTGAACTAGAAGAATCTGTTAAGAAAGTAGAAATTCTTTCTAAACAATTAGGACGTGAACAAGATGTAATCAAGGCCTGAAAAACACCTACGGATGTTAGTGCTCAGATTGTCAAGGTTCAGGGAATTGAATCACTCTATGAGAATGCCTGGAAGAAAAACAAAAAGGAAGTAGAATTAATTGATGGATCATCAACGGATGTGGAATCAACAGATGATGAAAGTTATCAGTTGAAGGAAGAAAATGAGCATTCGTTGAAGGCTCATCAATCAAAACAGGCAAGTGATTCTAAAAAGAACAATTTAAAAAATCTCAATAAGAAGTTTGGTTCAACTTCCAAGAACTTTGTCAAAGAAGAAGCTAGCACATCCAAAGATGCCAGTAAGGTGAATATAGGACACATGACTTTAGATCGGTTGAAAAATAGGCTTAAGATGGTTGAGGATAAAAAGGAAACTAAAAGGAAATCTAACAGAAATGGGAAGGTAGGGATTAACAAACACAACAATTACACACCTGATAAGTATGCTCCTAGAAAAAGTTGTATACATTGTAAAAGTGTTAATCATCTATCTGCTAACCGCAAGTCTGTTAAGAATGCTCCCATGCCTTTAACTCCTTCCATGCCTAACATGTCTATGTCACCTCTGCATGCTATGCCAGTTATGTCTCAACAGAATCCTCATGCACATTTTACAAACATGCCATATGTTAATAATCCTTATTTTGCTGCATTCAGTATGCCTCAAATGCCATACAACATGCCTATGTGGAATAATGTGTTTGCACAATCTATGCCTTATCAAATTCAACCAAATGTGCTAAATGATTCTGTGACTAACCCTACACTTCAACCAACTACATCTGAAACCAAGGGTGACCCAAAGTTACCAAAGTCAAAAGATGCAGGAGGTATGAAGTCTAGGAAAAAGACTAACAAGGCTGGACCCAAGGAAACTTGGGTACCAAAATCAACTTGATTTGATTTTGTTCTGTGCAGGGAAAAAGAAGGAATCTTTGGTACTTGGACAGTGGTTGTTCAAGGCACATGACAGGAGATTTCACCCTTCTCACAGAGTTCAAGGAGAGAGCTGGCCCTAGCATAACCTTTGGAGATGACAGCAAAGGGTTCACTATGGGATATGGCTTGATTTCAAAAGAAAATGTCATCATTGATGAAGTTGCATTAGTTGATGGTCTCAAACACAATCTATTGAGCATCAGTCAACTATGTGACAGAGGGAATACTGGTTTCTTCAATTCTAAAGCCTGTGTTGTTACAAGTAAGAAGGACAACAAAGTGGTTCTAACTGGAGTTAGAAAAGGGAATGTGTACTTGGATGACTTCAACTCTACAGATGTAGAATCAATTACTTGTCTTTTCAGCAAATCAAGTCCAGATGAAAGTTGGCTATGGCACAAGAAGCTGTACCATTTGAATTTCAAGACAATGAATGATCTAGTCAAAAAGGACTTAGTAAGAGGAATGCCTCTAGTGGAATTCTCAAGGGATGGACTGTGTGATGCTTGTCAGAAAGGAAAGCAAAAGAGAGCATCATTCAGTAAGAAGCTTGAATCAGCAATTGATGAACCATTACAACTGCTACACATGGATCTTTTTGGACCAGTCAATGTATTGTCAATTTCAAGGAAAAGATACTGCCTAGTGATTGTAGATGATTTCTCAAAGTTTTCATGGACCTACTTTCTTGGATCAAAGGATGAAGCTAGTGAAATCATTATCAATCACATCAAGCAAGTCAACAATCATCCAGATTTCAAAGTAAGGAATATCAGGATTGACAATGGAACTGAGTTCAGGAATTCTACCATGAGGTTGTTCTGTGAAGAAAATGGGATCATGCATGAGTTCTCAGCTCCAAGGACTCCACAACAAAATGGTGTGGTAGAAAGGAAGAACTGAACACTAATTGAAGCTGCAAGAACAATGCTTGAAGAGTTAAAACTCCCAACATACTTTTGGGCTGAGGCTGTTAACTGTGCATGTTACACTCAGAATATTTCTCTAATCAATCAGGCAAAAGTCATGACTCCCTATCAATTGTTTAAGAGAAGAAAACCAACTTTAAACTTTCTTCATGTCTTTGGTTGCAAATGCTACATTCTAAGGAATCAACCTGATCACTAAGGGAAGTTTGATGCAAAGGCTGATGAAGGAATATTTGTTGGTTATTCTGCTGGAAAATCATATAGGGTCTACAATCTAAGAACCAACATTGTCATGGAATCTGTGCATGTTGTGTTTGATGATAAAAAGATTGATGGACTAACAGATGAGGGACATCATGAAGGACTCAAATTTGACAACATTGAGATATATTGTGATGATAGTGAAGATGAGAATGATGAAGAAGGCACCTCAAAAAGAATTCAAAATCTGCCTTTGGATATTGGACAAAATGCTGCATCGGTTGAAAGTCATAATTCAGCATCCGTTGATAGAAGTAATGCAGCATCCGTTGAAAGACAAAGTGCATCATCCGTTGAAGTACATAATGAAGCATCCGTTGATCATAGTCTATCAACGGATAATCAATTCACTTCATCAGTTGATAGAATTCCCAGTTCCTTTCAAAGGATCAATAACTCAGGGGGAGTTTCAACCAATCAACACTTTATCTCACATCATGACAATACCGAGGAAACCTCATCTAAAGCTAATCTACCACCTCAAAGGAAATGGACCAAGAATCATCCTTTTGAATTGATCATTGGTGATGCAACATCTAAGGTGCAGACTAGAAGGGCTACTCAAGATGAATGTCTATACAGTAGTTTTCTATCACAGGAGGAACCTAAGAGAGTGGAAGAAGCTCTATTGGATCCAGATTGGATTTTAGAAATGCAAGAGGAGCTAAACCAATTTGAGAGGAACAAGGTATGGAAGCTGGTACCCAAGCCAAAGAACAAGAGCTCTATTGACACAAAATGGGTATTCAGGAACAAGATGGATGAAAATGGCATTGTTATAAGGAATAAAGCCAGATTGGTTGCCAAGGGCTATTCTCAACAAGAGGGAATAGATTTTGATGAGACATTTGCTCCAGTTGCAAGACTTGAAGCCATCAGAATCTTTCTAGCCTATGCAACCCATGCCAATTTCAAAGTCTATCAAATGGATGTCAAGAGTGCTTTTCTGAATGGAGAATTGGAGGAAGAAGTTTATGTAAGCCAACCCCCAGGATTTGAAGATCCAAATTTTCCAGACTATGTGTATTATCTGTTGAAAGCACTCTATGGACTAAAGCAAGCACCTAGAGCCTGGTATGAGACTTTGTCAAAATTTCTTCTAGATAATTACTTCACAAGAGGTACTGTTGACAAAACTCTTTTCTATAGAAATATTAATGGCTCTACAATACTTGTTCAAATCTATGTAGATGATATTATATTTGGTTCTATAGATGATAAGCTTTGTAAAAAGTTTGCTAAGTTAATGCAAAGTAAATATGAAATGAGCATGATGGGAGAGCTAACTTATTTTCTTGGTTTACAAGTTAAACAAGTTAGTGGTGGAATTTTCATTAGTCAAACTAAATATATTTATGATCTTTTAAAGAAGTTTGACTTAATGGATTGTTCATTTGCAAAAACTCCCATGGCCACTGCCACCAAGCTTGAATTAAACAAGGCTGAAAAGTCTGTGGACATTACAAGTTATAGAGGCATGGTTGACTCACTTCTATATTTAACTGCTAGTAGACATGATATAATGTTTTCTACATGTCTCTGTGCTGGATTTCAAGCTGACCCTAAAGAATCTCACTTAGTGGCTATTAAAAGAATTTTCAGATATCTCAAAGGGATACCAAATCTAGGAATTTGGTACCCTAGAGAGTCTGGTTTTGATCTAATTGGCTACTCAGATGCAGATTATGTAGGTTGCAAAATAGACAGGAAAAGTACAACTGGCACCTGTCAATTTCTAGGGAATAAGCTTGTGTCATGGTTCAGCAAGAAGCAAAATTTTGTTTCTACATCAACAGCTGAAGCTGAGTACATTGCTGCTGGTAGTTGCTGTGCACAGATATTGTGGATGAGGAATCAACTATTTGACTATGGGCTAACTGTTGACAAAATTCCTATATTCTGTGACAACTCAAGTGCCATTGCCATTACTGAAAATCCAGTATAGCACTCAAGAATCAAGCACATTGACATCAAGTACCACTTCATAAGGGAACATGTGATGAATGGTATAGTGGAACTTCATTTTGTTCCAAGTGAAAAGCAGATTGCAGACATATTTATCAAGCCACTTGATGAATCAACATTCACAAGATTAGTAAGTGAGCTAGGTATGCTTAATTATTCATAAATTCATGTCCTTATTATAATTTGTTTTGAAGCCTGAAATGAATTTGCTGCAAGAACAAAGTTGGCTTTAAGTAAAGTTTATTCTATCAATGGATATTCCCTATCCGTTGAAAGCCAAAATTGTTTTATCAACGGATGTTCATTATCCGTTGAAAGACAAATACATTTCTGGTAATTTTATCCTTCAACGGATAAAATTGTGTTAATATTCAACGGATAGATGTTTACCTCATCCGTTGAAGTGTCACATCAGTTGTTTTAAGTAAGTCACAACCGTTGATTCTTTTACTTAACCGTTGATACATATATATATATATACACAGTTGTATGTATTTGTATTAAAGGCAGTTTTTAGAATTTATACAGTTTTCTTTATTCTCAAATGGCTGTAATTTACTTAAAAATATTGATTAATCATTCTCCTTACGTTTTAATTTGAGAAAGTATAAAAGCCCTTGAATTTTTATTCTCACTTTACGCTTTCTTGCAATTCTTCAAAAGCTTTTACTCTCTTTCTCTCCCAAAACTCTCAACTTTTCTCTACAACCTCTACCCACTACAATGGCACCAGTAGTAAAGATAATGTCCCAGTCTGGATTTGTCTATGAGAAGAACAATTTTATAGCTTTGGTGGAAAAGAATGAAGCCCACTCAGATTATCACAAGATGATGGACTTCATCAAAAACTGCAAACTAAGCTATGCAATGCTGGAAGCCCCAACTATTTACTGTGAGGTAATTGAGGAGATTTGGACTACTGTAGAGTTCAATTCCACAAATATGACCATCACTTTCTCTCTCAAAGGTAAAGATTATTGTATTAACTGTGATGATATACAGTCTTATTTCAAACTACGTGAGAACAATGCCATGACACCACACACTGATAATGATGTATCTAGCATGTTAGATTCCATAGGCTATTCTTTTGATTCTGCTAGTTTAGGGAGTATTAGAAGAAAAGGCCTTAGGAAAGAATGGAGTTTTCTTGGTGATGCCTTTATCAAGGTTTTCTCTGGGAAAATTAGTAATTTTGATGCAATCACTTCATCTCTAGTTAATATGCTCTATATGCTAGTTTCTGATAGGTATTTTAATTTTAGCAACTATGTCATGCTAGAATTGGGTACCAGGTTAGGTAACAAAGCTAATAGACCTCATAACATATACTATGCTTGATTCTATGTTATTGGCTAACCATGTTGCTGAAGGTTTGGTCATAACAAATGAGAGTAATAAACTCAAATGTCGGGCACAAGAGAAAAGGGTCCTTGCAGACCTTTTGAGAATTAACCTCAATAATCAGGTGCCATTGGTATATTTGCCAATAATGAATGCACCTCAGGTAAGTGAGGTAAATGCTTCTTCAACTCCTACTACTTCCACCCCTATTATTTCTTTGCCTTCAAGTGTGGCCATGAAATCTGTGTCTTTGACCCAACAGATTCCTACCAAAGCCACCAAACCTAAAGTTTCAAGACCAAAGTCAAAGAAAGCCACCTCTGTTGTTTCTCAAAAGACAACAGTTGTAACAACTACCATAAACCCTGAGGGGAGTGAACAGGGTGTGAGTGGTGAGGGGAGGGGTGAACATCAAGAAACCCCCCAGGATAAGGTAGGAGAGGTGAGTGGTACCCCAGCTAGCCAAGCCACAGTTTCTCAAAAGACTGTGGTAGTTGAAAAGGATTCAAACGCATCCCTAGTCGCATCCTCCCAAAAGGGTGCAACTATTGAAAATAGTCCCCAACCAGGGACACAAAACAAAAGAGGGAGGGACACTGAAGCCACACACTCACCTATAAAAGCCTTTACAAGAAGAAAGAGGATCAAAACCTCAGTTTCCACACAGGGTGCACACACTGCGCAGATACACCCACCTGTATCTATGCCTTCTCAAATTCAGCTTGATGTGACTCCAACAAATGTGTAGTCACATCCCCATTCTCTCAAAATTGACACACATCAATCACCAAATTCTCCATCACCATCTCTGGATATGGACATGATATTCACATCAATTCCTGATTCTCCCTCTTTATAACTCAGGGAGGAGCCCCACTCAAATACTGGTGATCAACATCTTTTAGATGATTTGTTGGATCATCAGCCAATTCTTTCAGATTTGGTTGAAGAATCTGTGTCCCCTAAATTAAAATCAATCCACACTGATTCAACAATCATGTCACTTTCAATTTCTACTTCTTTTCCTTCTTCAACGGACATTTCTCATCCGTTGATAAGTGGTTGTTCTTCGACGGTTAAGCTTAACAGCATTTATCAGTTGACACCATCAGTTCCTACTTCAACGGATACTCCCTATCCGTCGATAGTCTCTACACAAATAACTGAAACAATTCCAAGTGTAGAAGACATGGTTACTGTACAATCACTTCTAGGTTTGAGGGAAGGGAGTGAAACTTTGAGTGAGAGGCTGGGTTGCTCCCAGGAAAAAGGAGAGCTTGAGAGTCTAAATATGCATGCTATTTCTTCCAGCATGGCAAAAGAAAATGAGAAGAGTGCCACCTTAGTAGGTGAGGGTGAGGGTGTGAGGAGTGTGAGCCAGGGGGAGCCCCTGATGCAAGAAAAGAGAGAAATTGAGAGAAAAGCAGGTACAGAAGGTATAAGGGTGGATCCAACCATTGCTAACGAGTCAATGATTGTGGATGATGCTGAAAAGGAAAGACAATTTCAGCAACATTACAAGGCTGTAATTGATAACATTTTCTTGGATGCAGACACTTTTACTCATCATGTGTCAGCCTATCAATTGTTGGCTACTCAGGGCAATGAGGAGGCAGAAAGGACCTTAAATCTAGTACATACTTCAGAATCTCTACAAAGGGATAAAGCTGCTGTCAACTTGATGCCTTCTACAGCTGGTGAGCCATCTGAAGAATTTGGAGTAAATTCTAATGATGATGACTCTGTTTCATTTGATGGAAGCATGAACTTATGGGGAGATGAAGGCCCAAGTTCTATTCCAGACTTACCTGAATGGGCATTGACAAAGGAGTCAACACCAGGACAATTCAATCTCTCCTTAGTCAAACAAATCATGTCAATCCAAAGAGCCATTCAGAACACCTCCAATACTGGTACCAAGGCTCTTCTTCAAGCCCACCTGGATTCTCTACATCTCATGAAGCTACAGCAATTAAGGCATAATCTGAGTGTGGATGAGCTCAAGAATGATATAGCTGACTTAAAGTCCTACAATTTTGAGAAGCTGGATTCAGTCATGCCCTATGGTACCATGCAAGACTTGTTACTGAGACTAAGGAGAGAATCAGATGCTGAAAAGAGGCTGGCCAAGTTGGAGGACAGAGTTCATGTCATTGAAAACTCTGTGGTCACCATTCTCCAAAATCAACAGTCTCAGACAAGTCTACTCATGCAACTGGCTAAAGCACAAGGCTTAACTCCTCTCCTTGATGATAATAAAAAGGGGGAGAATAAAGAAGGGGGAGGGGAGCCATCTACAAACATCCAAATATCCAAAGCGCTAGTTCCTACCATCACTACTTCTCCAACACTTCAAATCAAAGAAAAGCTTGATGGAATTGATCTAATCCAGCTAGCAGCAGCTGAGATGAAGGTGAAAGAGCAAAGGAGACAAATTGATGAAAGGATGCAACAGGTGTTTGGCTCTACAACCTCAAAATCATTATCTATGAAACATAGCACAAAGGTTGAGCCAATCATTATGGAGCACAAGCCAGTAAGGAGGAATAAGGTTGGAGAAACTTCCTTCAGGAATTTGAAACCCATGGTACTCAAGCCATCCACTAGATTCAACAGGGACTCTACAAAGAACCCTCTAAACTTTAGTCAATCAAAGGAAGTAGATTTTCCTCTTCCAAAACCTGATGAAGAGAAAATTTTGGGTGACAGCATCATAAAGCACAAAGAGACCAATGATGTAGTGGAAAGAATGAATATGGCTATCATTTATAGAGAGGGAAAGAGCATCTGTGTGATGCAAGGACATCTCAAATTCTCAAAAGCCAAGAGGGAAGAAACCATGAGGTTAAAGGAAGAAGCTAAAAAGCTGAAGGCTGACAAAAGAGCACAAGTAAAGCTTGAAGAACAGCTAAAGTCAAGTCAGGATGAAGAAAAGAAGAAGATTGAAGACAAGAGTGAAGAAGACAAGATTGTAAGCAGAAATGTGGATATGGGGAATGTGGTTGAAGAGAGTGTGGAGGAAAGAAAGGAATGGCAGAAAGGGAACAGAAAGAAGGCCAATGCAAGAAGGAAGAGTAAAGATGACACTGAAGAAACCCAATCAAAATCTAAACCACTACCTTCCATTCCTGAACCTTTTATTGCTGATCCTAGTATAAATGTCCATGGTGAACCAATCATCCCTAAAGAGGAACCTATTGATTGGGATACCATCAACTTGCCTACCTTCCTAACTACCTCTTCACCACCAAAGAAACTGAAAAGAAAATCCAAATCTACACCTCCCCTAACCTCAAGTAAATTCACTCAGAAATAAAAAGCTAAGCCTAAGCCACAAGCCTCAAAGGATGATTATGTTCATATTTGTGACATAAAAGAGTTTACAGATATTGAACTCTATCTGGATGAGCTGGAGGAAGTAAGGGGAATAAGTGCAAACAAACAGCTCCCAGAAAGGCTAGTGTTCAAGTATAAAGGAAGTGAGTAAAGGACTTGGCCTCTTCAAAGATTCTGAATGAAGGCTATTCTACCTTGGTTAGAGTCTACTCAGCTATCAAAAGGGATTCTGGCTTTACCAGGACTTCCAAAACTGAGATTCTCAACAAGATTGCCAGCATAAGGAAAACTTGGTGGGAGTCTAATTCCTTGCCTAGAACATTACTCATACCTGAGCATGGAATTACAATTCATAAATCACCTCATTGGTTGATGGAGTTCAGAGACAATAAAGGAGTCAGAAGATTTTTCAGACTTGAAGACCAGCTTAAAATTGCTAGTAATGAAACTATCAAGGATATGCAATCTAAGTTGGACATCATTGAAGAAGATGAAGTTGAATTCTACAGACAACTCCAACTCCAAGTAAAGGAAAATGACAGGAGGCTAGGGAAGAAAACAAGGGATCAAAGAAAAAGAAAATAACCTGCTCAGCCTAAAGGAGCATCCTTGGAAATAATGTAATTCTTCAATTATATCTCAGTACATACACTTTTGCAGCACTTTTGAATTTCTAATTGATTTCAGTTGATATATTTGTTAAGTGTTTTGTTATCATCAAGTTAAACCTGAATTTATGCCTACAATTCTAGTAGACATAAATATGGGGAGATTGTTAGGAATATGTGTATTAGTTTGATGATAAGTTAAATAAAACACTTAAGTAGATATCTAGTGTTTGTAGCCTCAACGGATAAGACCATTCCGGCTATCCGTTGATGGAGTAGCTTTACTTAGAAATAAGTTTAGTATTGTAGCACATTTCAGTTTCTGTATTTAAGTTATAAATCTTAGATGATTGTGGGAAATTATAAGTCATGTTGACTACTAGTGGATATGCAAATAGGAGGGCCAATTGTAAATATTTCATGCCTTGTAATTTTTTAATAAGTGAAGTAGTATCAACTGATAAATTAAAGGCCTTCAACGGATGAGAAACAAAGCTTCAACGAATGTCTCTAAAGCTTCAACGGATAACATCCATCAACGGATGAGTGCATCAACGGATAAAGCTTCAACTGCTAATGCATCAACGGATAAAGCCATCAATGGATGTAAGCTTCAACGGATGCTCAGTTCAATAGCAGTTGACAGTGACAATTCATAAGCTGACAGAGGCACATGGGTTGACAGAGACAATTGGAATGTGGTAGCCTCTTGGAGGAATCAAGAAAATGCAGCATTTCCATTCTGGTGCAAACAAGGAAGTATTCAAAGATTCACAGATTATCCTAGATTGCATTGGATAGAGAAATGAAGAAGAAACATGTGAAGAATCTTTTTAATTGTATTTGTACTTTTGTCTTCACTTGTAAACTTGGTGATATATAAACCAAGTTGCAGCTCGTAATTAGATTGTGAATTTTCCAGAGTTGTTTAGAAAAACATAGAGAGAAAATCATCTAGTTTGTACTAGGACGCAGCTGTGATCAATTCTTTTGAATCACAGATTTTCTGAAATACACATCTCTGGTGGAACAACAAATCTACCAGAAAAGTTTTTAAAGCCTTTGTATTCTTTATATTTGTGTTTTGAATATATATCTGTCTGCACCTGCCCAAAGCAATTCACACACAACTATTCATAAAAACACTTAGCCTTTAAAACTGCTCAAAACTTGAAAAAGTTTTGAGATTTACATTAAACCCCCCTTCTGTAAATCTCATTGTTAGTTCCTTGGGAATAACAACACACCCACAAGTATTATCAGTAATATTATTCTTCTCAGACTTAGTATTATCTTAAAATATTCCTAAGTCTCGGTGGGAAGTGCCATATAGGTTCCTCCCTGAGACCACAATCATGTAATCTTTTCACTTTCCATTATCTATGAATGAATGATTGATGTTTATTTGTGCCTTGATATTTTAACACCTGTTAATAAATTAAAATACCAGCAGGGGAGCCCATTCTTGGGAGCCCATGCGAGGACAAAATAGTTGTTTCATTAACATGTTAAAATCATAAGTCAAGCAGGGCCTCGGTCCGCTTTGCAACAAATCTATAAACCGAGTTGGGCCTCGGCCCGCTTGGAAAAATAGTCGGCACGAAACGGATTAAAGATGAAGATAGAACTATGAAAGTAGAAAGAGGTGTCCACAAGCTCACCTAGAGGCATGTCATGTAAGTTTAAAACTTACTTAAAATTTAGGATAGCCGCGATGCGAGCCTGTATCCCTGGTTCACGCTCCCTTTGTTAAAACATATAGTCTTAGCCTGCTTTTAGGGAAACAAACCATATGCGGCCAGATAACAATAATAGGCCAGTAGGGATGCGAGTTTGTTTTCCTCAAGGTGTATCATAAGTACATTCTACTTATTTCAAATTTAAAAAGGCAACATGAGCTCGAGGGTGCGAGCCGAGGAGCCCATCCCTCTACCAAATAAAGACATTTTCCATACACGGACAGGGCTGTGATAACCTTAGACCAGTAGTGACAGGAGTTCACCTCTAATAAAAGAAGAAGAAGGCGAGCAAATCTAATGTGAGCCCATGGGCCCGACTCACTAATGCAAATATACATGCAACAACTGTGAGTTAAAAGTGATGTGAGACTGTTTTCCTTAAAATTATCATTGATTTTACTTATTTAACCTGAAAAGTAGACAACGATGCAAGTTGGTGGGCTCGACTCACTGTCAAGGTGGGACACCCGCCATACGCGACCAGGGTTAAGATAGCCCTTGGTCAGTAGGGGAACAGTAAGTGTACATAAAATAAAGAAGTTAACAAGAAAAATCAGCTGGCACGATAAAAGTAAATGCGGGCACAAAAGACTTGACAATTTATAAAAGCAAGTTATAAATAAGTTGAGCCCAAAGGCAAGAAATTTCAAATACATACGCGAGGCGAGTAGGGTGTCCGCTTACCCATTCAAAAGTCTATCTTCAAATTAAATTAAACTCAGGCTTGTCAGCCTCTTCCTTCTTTTGAGCTTGCTCATCTGCGAGCCGGGCCTGTTCTGCTGCGAGCCGGGCCTTTTCGGCTATCTGAGCATCCCTCTCCATCTCCAACTTCAGCTTCTCAGCATGCCTAGCTGTACCAGCGCCAAGAGCACCACAATCAAAGTCAGGAACCTTGCTGATAAAAATTTTCATGAAGTTCCTAGCCCCAGGTTCCTGGCATCCGCGAGGGCGGACTCACGGCCCGCGGTTAAGGCAGAAACTGACCCCTCCAGCTCGAGCACCTTCTCCTCGAGGGCCTCTTTCTCCTTCTTCCACTCATCCGCGGCAAGGTCATGGGCCTCCTTCTTGTCCCTTAGCGCCTTCTCATGGGCAGAGGACATATCAAACATCTTCTGGTTGTAGTTGTTCACAAGCTTGACTTTATCCAGTCCGTGCTCGTTGACCTTACTCTGAAGGGACTTTACCTTGGAGTTGAGCTTTATGTTGGCCTGGCTGATGGCTCACATTTCTCGAGCCCTAGACAGCTGGCGGTAGTACACCTCAGCCGCAACCCTGGTCAGTGCATTATTGTTGACCTCAAGAGAAGAAGAAGTCTAATTCTTCACATCCTGGTCGCTGATATGAGCCTGATCGAGCTGGCCAAATCTGGTCGCGACTGCGTTAGCAGAGGAAAAAGTAGGGAGAGGGGCATCAGATACAGCAGTCTTTTTCAGGTTGGGCTCGCCGGTTTTTCCCTCCTTGGGGCCTCGATGCCTTTTTAGCCAATGAGAGGGCCTTTCACTCTTGAGATGCTTAGTAAAGGTGGTCATGCGAGCTGGAGGATTCACTTGAGTGTGAGCCGCCGTGGTCGCAGCAGCGGGCTGCGCTGGACCCGAGGTCGCGGCTTGCTCAACCTCCTCCATGAAGGGAATGGGCGAGATGGCCATTTCCGAAAATGAAGAGTAAAAAATATGTTAATTACAGCAAGATGTGAGCAGGATAAAAGCTTAAACAATCTAAAAGATGTGAGCAGATAAGAGATGCAGGAAATTAAAATGCAATGTAAAGTGAGACGTGTGAAGGAAATATAAACATGCGAGCACATGAGCTCACATATGCGGGCCCAATATTCTTACCCTTCTTGGATTTTTTCTTTGACTTCTTCTTTTGAGGAGTCAGCCTCACTCCTTCCTTCAAAAACCCACACGTAACCAGGTTCAAGGTCGTTATGAGTTTTCAGATTTCCCTGTCCACCTTGGGAAGTCCTAGAAGGCTGTCCGCGTTTATTTTTTCCTGTCCATTGAGGACAGTGCGAGGTGGGGTGGCTGAAGATGGTAAAAAGGTTAATTATTAAGAAAGAACTATTATAAAGAAAAGAAATGCGGCCAGAAAGGACTTAACCTACATGGGTTATAGTAGAAGTGAGTTTGAACTCGAGGCACCTCGTGGATATAGAAGTAAGGGCTCTTCCACTTTCCTGAGTTGCTCGCCCCGTTGTGGATGAGGTTTTTCTTATTGAAGCACGGCCAGACAGAGAGATAGAAATACACAAAGTCGTTTGGCGAGTGCTTCAAATTGAGAAAGTAACCTAGTTGCCTCACTGTTAGAGGAGGGTACCCACACTAATGGTACATAATGTATAGGGCGAGGGCGACCCGGTATCTATTTGGATTAATCTGCAGAAGTGCGAGCTGGTAGTACTCAAAAATATCCTTAATGAAAGGATGGAGGGGTGAAGAGATTCCTAGCCTTAGCAAGAAGGTGGACAAAACCATGCGAGGCACCCTGCCTTCATTCTCCTGGTGGTTGAACCTATAGCATCTCATGTGCGGCAAGGGCAAGATAACGTGACCCTCGAACTGGAATTGTTCGATTTGCTCAGCCAGATGCTTCTGTGTGAGCGAGGTGGGCAGGTCGCGGCAAGCGAGCACCTTTATCTTCTCGGCCGTGGTAGAACTCTCATCCCCATCTAGAATGATCTGCTTTCTAAAGATAATTTCGTCCTCGCGTTTGGGCTTGGCTGGAGGTATGTAAGGCTCAGGAGAAGCCGCTGGAATGTAGTTATAGTTGCAGATTTTGAATTGGCTTGTCACATCTGCCACCTCCTCGCTAGGGATGGCAATCCGGTCGGTCGAAACGGGTTTAGCAAAAACCAAACCCGAACCCGATTATTTTTGCCGAACCTGAACCTGGAAAAACCCGAACCACTAAACCCGAACCCATCGAGTTCGGTTCGGGTTCGGGTTTGTAGATCACTATCAAATTGCACCTTAATTTGGACAAACTCTGGTGAAAAATTACTAGGATCTTATTTGAGCAAAGTACTCATAAATATGACGAAATTAAAATTTTTGGGGTTGAATTAGAGGATTTAGAGAAGACAATGGATCATATTTATGTGAATAAAATTGTTAGCGAAATAATGCAACAATCTTAACCTTTAGTATACTTGTATTGAACATGCTTGCTAAAAACATATTTCAACGACTCTAATGCAACAGTTTGTAAAAAGTATAATTTTTTAGTATTAATATTAGTATTATATTATATTACTACTTATAAAATATAAAATATTATTTATATATTAAGATAGGTTTCAGATCGGGTTCGGGTTCGGGTCAGAACGAATTTCGGGTTTTCGGGCCGGGTTCGGAACAGTATGCCTTAAACCCAAACCCGACCCGAAAATGATCCGGGTTTAAAAATCAAACCCGAACCCGAATCCAAACCCGAAATATTTGGGTCCGGTAAAACCCGATCGAATCGGTATGGATCGGGTATTCATCGGTTCAGTACAAATTTCCAACCCTACTCCTCGCTTTGAGGGGAATTGTAAGATCAGTACGATCCATCTTCTTCACCCTCGAGCCCAAGATGGGATACTCTGCGGCAACATGTTCCTTTCCCCTCTTAGTGTCATTATAAGCACTACCTAAGTCGCTATCAGTATACTCAGAGTCAAGATGAATGGGGTCGAGGTCATTGGCTGCAGCTTGCTTAAGGCGAGCCGCTCTCTCTTAGCCATTTCCCTCAGAATCTCCTCTGCCTGTTCTTTGTCCATAAGAGCGGGCTTGTGGAGAAAAAGTTCCTCCACTCCAAGAGATTCTGGTATCTTGGAAAGGTCCACGGGCCTATTTCTTCAGTCATAAATGTTAGTCTCCCTGGTGTAGTCTTCAGGGTTAGGATCAAGGTGAATGTTCAGTAAACCGGAGCCACTGGCTCGCATCGAGTTCTCAACTCGAGCAATGTTTAGGGCCCCTTGGGGGGTGATAGCAGAACTGGGAGAAATAGGTTGGCTGAGACGGCCAGAGAAGGAGGTTAGCTCGCGTTGAAAGTCCTTCGAGCCTCGCTGTTCAGGTGGGTATTGGTTTAATGGAGATGAAGTAGCTGAAGAGTGAGCCGGGCTGGCAGATGAATGAGCCGGACTCGAAGAAGAGCGGGACGATCCATAAGAGCGGGCTGAAGACGCACTCGACATCTGTAAAAGATGGTGAATATTAGTGTGTGGCCCTTAAAAAGTAGAAACAAGTATGGGGTCAAACCTAAGTGTCCTTACGTCACACACGGGGTCGCGCCTAAGTATCTATGTGGGCAGACGGGATCGCATCACTTTTCGTGATTGTGTGTGGGCTCGCATCGAACAGGTGGTGTGTGCACGTAGGGTATATATGAACAAATAAATATGAATATGAATGATTGAAGATAAAAAGGGTATCTGTAGGTGAGTTATAGGATGATCCCGATGAATCTGTTCCCAGAAAATATCACCGTCGATAGACGGTTCTTGTGGTGATGATGGTTTTCGCCGTGGTAGATCCTTGAGGAAAATGGGCAGCAATTTGTTGATGTTCTTGGCAAAGTGAAGAACTGAAGTGAGAATCTCATATATTTATAGGGGATAGGAGAGAGAAAGGGGAAGTGACATATGTCATCTTCTCAGATAACAACTCGAATCCCCACGCCAGATGTCCTATAGCTGTCATGGGTTCAAAACACATGACCGTTGGAGGGTATGCGAGGTTGTTGGATGCGACCTCGTGGGCTCGCACTCGCGGGGTCAAAAGAGCTAATGTTAAAAAATGACTAGCCTCAAGATGCGATCAGGAATTTTGGGGGTAGTTGTTATGCCCGCTATCGTTCAAGGGCCCTAAACAGGTCCCCATGGGTGCATTGAAAAGATGGGGCTCTCCCATATGAGCTAGAATTGAAGATTCATGTGACTTGGGCTAGCACATGCGAGATGGGCTCGTTGCGGGCGAGTTGGGCTCATGGCATGTGAGCTGGGCTCACACGTGTGAGCTGGGCTCTCACATATGAATTGGGCTCTCACATGAGAGCTGGGCTCGTGACGTGCGAGCTGAGCTCAGGTGCCCATATGCGAGCTGGGCCCATGAGCCCGCATCTTGTGAAAAATAAAGGAAACATCATATTTATTTATTGAGAGGAAAGGCGGTGCGGGATGAGGTGACCAGGCCGACCCACATTAAAGGACTTTGTATGCAACATGGAAAGTGACTCATAGATGACTGAGTTGCTCGTAAATTTCGAGGATGACCCGGGTTATACCTGCAATTATGGGAAGAAATGCGGAGATGCCACAAGATTGTAGGAAGCGTGTGGAGCCGGTCGAGATTTACGTGACTAATTGGATGAAGGCCTGACTTTATCATGGGCTTGGGCTACACGGGTCAAAGAACCCTAACCCTAGCCTATGTGACTTGTTCCCCAAGAACTACATGAGGCTTGATCCCTATAAATAGGGTACGTAGGCACTTGTATGAGACATGAGTCGACACTTGATAGAGAATAACAAAACCCTACTCTTTCTTAAGGAGTTAACATAGAAGCTCAGCCACCACACATAACCTTCCTCCGCCCTCAAACGCCATCTTTGATCTTTATTTTGGCCAGCAACCTCCAAATCACTGTTATACGAAATTCTCCCTATAACACACCTAATTAAATCTCCCATTATAATTTAATTGGCCCAGGTATTAGGTATCCACTTATTAGGTCCATACAATAAATTAAAATCTAATTGGGTTTCTTATTTGATCACATAATTTAACCCAATATAATAAATAACAAATATAATTGATATATTTATATGTAGCTCATAAAATAATAATAATTATTGAAATAATAATAACAATCTCCCACTTGGGCTTCATATGAATCCAATCAATTATACAAAATTTTAGTGCACAACTTTATGCTATTTATCGTCCTTAGATTTTACCAAAACAAAACTCGTCCCGTCTACTATATATACATAAGATTCTGGCGGCATTCGTCACAAACTTTACGTGACTAAACCTTCTATGGTCACCACACAAATATATTCAACGACATGAATCAATGCATGGAGAAGTGGCATGGAAATTACATATAATGTGTTCTATATAATGTTTATTTCCAACTGGTCAATCTCTAACGAGATTGATTCCAATTTTCTCAACTCAATGTTAAACCACAATAAGAAAATTAAACAAAATTAGAGTGACATTTAATAAAATTTCATCAACTATATTCTGCTGAACATAAACAACTCAATGTTCATTACATAAAACACCAAAATACAAACCCCCACTAAACCAAAGTATCACATAAGGTAACACCCATATAAGCAGTATGCTCGTGAAAAACCTTAGGTGTTAACGTCTTAGTGAGCGGATCCGCAATCATGGAGTTAGTGGCAATGTGTTCTATCAAAATCTGTCAACTCTGAATCTTTTCTTTAACAACTAGGAACTTAATATCTCTATGTTTTGCATCTAGAATGCTCATATTGTTATTTGAATACTCCACTGCTGATTTATTATCACAAAATATATTTAATGGTCTTTCAACACCAAGGATACGCAAACCAGTGACAAAGTTTTGCAGCCATAAAGCTTGATTAGATGCCACAAAATATGCTATATATTCTGCAGCTATGGTGGATGAAGCTATGAGCGTTTGTTTGGCAGACCACCATGAAATCGCTCCACCAGCCGGTAGATAAACATAGCCCGAAGTAGATTTTCTTTCATCTTTGCATCCTCCAAAGTCAGAATATGAATATCCAATGATTTCTAGATGATCTGATTTCCTATATGTGAGCATATAGTCTTTTATTTTCTTCAAATGTCGTAAGACTCGTTTCACTGCTTTCCACTGCTCCATTCCCGGATTAATCAAATATCTTCCCAACATTCTAACAATGATTGCTATGTCAGGACGAGTACAAACTTGAGCATACATTAGGCTTCCCACTGCCGATGCATATGGTATCCTTTACATTTTCCTTATTTCAAGTTCATTCTCGGGACACTGTTTGAGACTAAATTTGTCTCCCTTGGACACGGGTGTATCCATTGGATATAATTTTATATATATATATACATATATACATATAACTGTATATTTTGGGATATATTTTTATAAATATATATGAATTTTATGTATATATATAATATTAAAGTAATATGTATATTTATATAAATGAATATATAAATATTAAAAAACTTATTAAAAAATTTATTATTTCATGTATTTTTGTGTCGTGTCATATATTCAAGGGTAAACACATATCCGTACCCGTTTATATTTCGTGTTCTTTCGTTTCGTGTGCTTTCGTGTTCGTGTACCAAAAACCTGAACACATATCCATTTATATCGTGTCGTTCTCGTGTCGTTTTATCGTGTTGTATACCAAATTGCCAGCTCTACCCAAGAGCAGTCAAACATAATTATTATATGCGTGAATATATAAAAAAAACTTGAACAAATTCACACAATCAAGCAAAAGCAGTTCACGTGCTAATAAATAAACTAAACTGTATACGGGACATACACGACAAATGCCACAATCTCGAAAAAATAAGAATTATAATTCCCATTAACTAAAATATAAAGAGGCTCTGATGCCAATTGATAGAATCTAACAATTCTATAAACACATAATTCTCTAAAATAAAGACAAGGACCGTAATCATCATATCTAATTATTGAGATTAAACCAAAGACGGAAGCATACCTGAATCCATAAGGCGATGATTGTTACGATATCTGAATATGTATTATGTTTTTGATTATTGTCTTCCTCAACCAAGAACTCCTTAGGGTTTTCTCAATAGCTCTCTCTGATGGGTAGAAGATAAGCCGTGTAACGTACTTGATATATTGGGGATTATAACCCTTTTTATATACCACCAAATTAAATCTTCCATTATAATTTAATTGGACATGGTATTAGATATTTACTTATTAGGTCCATACAATAAATTACAATCTAATTGAGTTTCTTATTTGATCACTTAATTTAACCCAATATAATAAATAGCAAATATAATTGATATATTTATGTGTAGCCCATAAAATAATAATTATTATTAAAATAATAACAACATCATTTTCTTATACTTCCACTCAAGTCTTTTTATAATCTCTCAAGAGAGGAAATTTCAGATAATTAACCGAGCATAATGTCTTTTCCTAAATAACAGCCTTCAAAAGTTCTCCAAGTTTATATGGATTCAGAGCTCATCGGATTTATGAATCCCAATGAAAATTCTAATCTTGGCATCTAAATTTAAGTTATCTTTAAATGTGGTAAATCATCTATATTACTAATCACACTAAGCAAACCTTTAGTTGGTAAATAATTATATGCAAAAATTGTTTCCTAGGTGCTACAATTTCATCTGAAAAGAATTTTCAGTTTCGCGAAAGTAATTATTATTTTTATTTATTAGTTTCCTCTTATATTCTATACATAATATATGCATTTCAATAAAAACTAAAAGATCGTAATATAGTATAATACATCATAAACTAGAAATATCTTCGTATAGTACCATTCTAAGAAAATAAGTATCTTACACACAAATGTGTTCTAATTTTACACAAAATTTTCATGCAGTATATAAGTTAATAATTTGTGATCAAACACATGTACACCCGGTGTTTCCACCAACCAATAAGCACTGCATGATTTACTCATTATATTTTCATATTTTGCCTTTTCCGAAAATTAATTTTGGTATCTCTTCTTTTACTTAAAATAGAAAAAACAATAAGTCTAGAGAAGGACTCGACTTAAATTAGATTAATTCCAAGTTATCATAAAATCGATTCAAATTAAATTATATCAAGAAAAAAGGAATTCACAAAAGATAATATGCATATAAACGTGAGAAGATTTCAGAGGGAACTAGTGAAATCCATTATAGAATTCATACATCACTCACTGAGGTAAGACACAGAATGCATCCATGCATCCATGTTGGATATTGTGAATATTTTCTAAAAATATTTTTTATAATAATATCAAATATTTTTATTCTTTGAGATTATGTAACGTTTGAGCAAATGAAATCAAAATAATTATATTTTGATTTTGATTGATTTGGTGTTCACGTTCATTTATAACTGGTGAATTAATTTGTTTAGAAAGAATGATGGGTGCCTTGTCTTGTGCTTTTTATTCAATATCATGGTTCCTCTTTAGCCTAAGGAGCTTGTTGCATACATTTTTGATACACCAAAAAAAACATTCAAATCTTTTCTCTTTCATGTGCTTATACAAATCTCTCACCACCACTCTTTTTAGTATTAATATATAGAGATGGCAACGGGTCGGATCAGACCGGGTTTTTCAATATCTAAATTCAAATCCGTTTTTTTTCAAATACCCGAACCCGACTCAGACCCTAAAAAACCCGAAATAAAAGACCCGAATCCGATCCATTGGATTTTGGATCGGATCGGATTTTACCCGAGACCCAAAATTTATTCTTGATTTTAAATTGGGTCGATTTTACCCGAAACCCGGACCCAAATTATTCTTCAAGAGACTGATGTGCATTTATATTACTAAAACAAATCTACTACAGACCTATAATGCTACATAACCATTAACCATATACTTAATAATTTAAAAAAACAAAATATCAGCAATACTTCATAAATTTAGAATCTGATTATATTCCAAAATAAATCAAGTCTTCAATTTTATAAACAAAGTTTGATTAAGCCCAATAATATATAAACGACAAAGTTTGATTCAAATGTTTCAATATTCCGATGAAATTGAGCCACCACATGCACCTGCAAGAATTTGACACACTAATTACCACCTGCAAAATTTGATAAATTTTTTTATAAGTTATCAGCAATCAAGTAATAGTCAATTAGACAAATATATAGTTACTAATTTATTACCTGACACAAAACTGAGTAAAAATTAGATACCATAAACTTTCAGACAAAAAAGATTACTCATTGATTCCTGGTATGATTTTCATAACTGTACATATCACACAAAATAGATTTAAAATCATTAGGATGCATCATAAATAATTTATAGTTAACTAAATTTGATCGAATATAATTACCTGACGAGTGATACATGAATCCTCTAACTCCATATCTTTATAAATGGTAGCATATCCAGATGAAGCCTCTCCTAAAATTAAATTTATGATTAGCTTTGAAACTATAAGATTACTAGTGTTGTAGTAGCAGTAGCAGACAAATAAAACCACAAAAATACAATAATACCCTACCATTCATTTCAGTAGACCACAACCAGTTTTGAGCACATATTAACGCCTATATTGTTTTAGGATGAAGCCGGTTACGATGTGGGCTCACCACCCTCACACCAGTGCTAAATGCGGACTCTGATGCAACGGTTGATGCTGGAATTGCCAAAAAGTCTCGAGCCATATGTTGCAAAGTAGGGTACTTTGTCGCATTGACCTTCCACCATGTTAATACATTAAATCCATATGTTTTTTTTCCAACACATCCTCCTCCAAATAATGGTCCAGCTCGGATTTTATGAAGTCCACTTTTTTACACTTCTTGTTGCTTATGAATAACTCATATTGTGATGCATTTTTAGAATTAGAAACAGAGCCTGTTGAATTAGATTCACCAATTCTCTCGCTGCCTTGAACAAGCTTCTGATGGTACTCTTTTAGTAATTTACATGTAAGGAGATTCACCAAACATCACTCCTTGGTCTGTCCACTTTCACATCTTTATTATCGCTAATAAAAACTACATCTGGTTCACTGTCGGGATTTGTATTCGTATCAAGATGTGCTGATTCTAATTTCGGTGTCAATAATAGTTGAGAGCCAGAGCCTCCATTGTTCATGGATTGAGATTTTAAAGGAGATTCACTTGACATTACTGCAATTACATCAAAATAACATAAAATATTAACAATTATATATACATCTTCTAAGAAGCATTTTGTCAAACACTTTCAATACATAATGTCGCACTCACTTATATAACCAAATTACTTAACTACAAAGTATCAAGACTCGGGTTAAAACTTAAAAGCATTAAGTAAACTTGAAATTAAATTAGGAAAACAACTAAATGTAGGGTTCTGTATTTGGATTATATAATCATCAATTAAAAATTAAAATAAAAAATCTAGATACTTATTCAAAATTGTTGAGTGCTTACTTTGGATTATAGTTGACTGAAAATGAAATAGATTATCCTCTTAAGCTTCCTAGTCAGAGTCACCGAGATTTTGTGTTAGTGCGGCCGCGTCATGCTCGTGTGCCGCTGATTATTGTTAAAAGAGATATAGAATGACCTAACCTAATACTAGCGTACATGGAATAAAAATTAAAAATGTGTAAATGTAATAAAGTTTAATAACACATCTGTTAAAAGATTGCATATAAATTATGTATATATCATAAATTCATTTAATAATTTATAAATATGTAAGTAAATATATAAATATGTGTGTGGGTATATATATATTATCAGATATTTTTCGGGTTTCGGGTTCAAATTGGGTTTGGATTGGGTTTCGGGTCGGGTATCGGTTTGGGATATCAAAGATCCAAATCGAGATCCAAATTTTTTCGGGTTTGAAAAAAAGATCCAGATCCAGATCCAAAAAATCGGGTTCGGAAAAATCCAAACGGGTCGGAACGGGTCGAGTATCCATCGGATTGGGTAAAACTGCCATCTCTATTAATATATTTGGTGAAGTTACCATCTCTTGTACACTTACATGTTATATTACCCGTAACCATCATTACTATCTAGATAAAGAGTGTAAACCTTTTTTCTACCTTTTTCTGTTTTATCACCGAGTTCGCCACAAAAGAAATAAATAAGTTTTCAAGCTTCCAAACTACTAGCCTCGCTGTATTCATTTTTCTTTAGCCGAGTTTTCTTAAACCAAAGACAACAATATCGAGCAGCATATTTGTTTCTTTTGGGTGTGGATTGACCGATAATTTCTAGGTGCAAGAATTTATCGTTAAAGAATTTTTGGTTATTTTATCCTGGGGATGACGGGACAAACGTGATTGTCTAGAACTATTTTGGACATAGTCACGAAACGTCTTAAAGAAAACGCGATCCGTGACTCATCCCAGAAAAATCCCGTATATTCGTTCTATTTTCCAGATTTTAATAATCGTAAAATAATTTCTTTCGAATTTTTTTTGTTTTTATAAATATTTTTCTACATTTTTAAGACGATTTCGGAATTTTGCGATTATTAAGAATCTGATTGCCATGTCTACCGTGGATTTTCCCAGTAATGTATCTTTTAATATTAATAAGCCTTTCCGTTTTGGGGGTATGCACTTTAAGCGTTGGAAACAAAAAATGTTATTTTTCCTTAACATGCATAATGTAGCTTATGTTTTATCGACACTAAAACATGTTATGTCTGCCCCTGTTAGTAGTGAATCTTTTGAAACTGTGACACCCGCTAATACTGAAATTGCTAAGGAGATAGATTTGTGGGTATAAAATGACTTTCTTTGTAAGAATTTTATTTTGAATGGCTTATCCGATAAATTGTACGATTACTATGATTCTGATAAGTCGGCCAAAAAAATTTGTGAAGCACTCCAAAAGAAGTATGATACGGAGGAGGCTGGCGCCAAGAAGTATGCGGTCAGCCGCTATCTCAAGTTCCAAATGACCGATGATAAGTCGGTGGAGGAAAAATCACACGAGCTGCAAACGATTGCACGCGAGATCATCACAGAGGGGATGCCACTAGATGAGCAATTTCAAGTAGTTGTGATAATAGACAAGTTGCCACCAAACTGGAAGGACTTCGAGAATATCCTAAGGCATAAGACTAAGGAGTTCTCCTTAGAGAGTCTTATTACTCGCCTCAGGATTGAAGAAGAAGCTCGGAAGCAAGATAAGAATGATGAGGTGCTGGTTGTGTCCCACAACAAGCAAAAGAAGAACTCCGGTGCGGGTCTGAAGCCTAAGACGAAGAATTTCAAGAAGTCCAACTGCAACCTGCAAGGAAACTCCCAACCTCCAAAGAATCAGACAACGTAAAAACCACCCAAGAATGCCGTTGGAGTGTTCAACCGTGGGTAGCCAGGACATATGGCGAAGAAGTGCAGATTCAAGGGCCAAGCTCCCCCGCAAGTTAACAACACTAAGGAAGCCTTTGTAGCTATGATCACAGAGGTTAACCTTGTTGGTGGAGCTGATGGGTGGTGGGTAGACACTAGTGCCTCCTTCTATGTTTGTTATGACTGTACAATGTTCAAGATATATCGGATGCTGAGGGCAAGAAGGTGCTGCTAGGAGACTCACGCACCACCAATGTTACTGAAATTGGAAATGTGGACCTCAAGTTTACCTCTGGAAAGACCCTACTGCTGAAGGACGTCTTGCACACTCCAGAGATGCGAAAGAATTTGGCGTCTAGGTTTTTACTTAATAATAGAGGGTTTATCCAGACTGATTTGTACACCATTACTAAAAATGGTACTTTTATGGGTAAAGGGTATATCGTAGATGGAATGTTTAAGTTGAATGTTGAAGTTAATAAAATTTCTATTTTCTCATACATGTTGACTCATTTCACTACCTGGCATACTAGATTCCGTCACATTAATAAACGAAGCATAATAAATATGAGCCACCTAAGATATATTCCCAAGTTCTCTCTCTCTTATTTAAATAAATGTGAGTATTGTACTCAAGCGAAAATCACAAAGACTTCCCACAAGTTAGTGGTGATTAAAAAAACAGAACCATTAGATCTAATTCATTCTGATATATGTGACTTAGATGTAGTTTTAACTCAAAATGGTGAGAGGTAGTTTATCATATTTATCGATGATTATTCTAATTATACTTTTGTTTATCTTATGAAAAACAAAAGTGACGCATTTAACATGTTTAAGTTATTCATGAATAAAGTTGAAAATCTGTTCAATAGGAAAATTAAAAGACTTTGTAGTGATGGAGGAGCAGGGTACGAATCAAACTTATTTAACAAATATTACGAGTCTCATGAAATTATACATGAGAGAACTGCTCCTTATTCACCAGAAATGAATGGAAAAGCCGAAAGAAAAAATAGAACTGTACCAAAGTTGGTAGTTTCCATTATGCTTGGTTCTGGTGCTGCATCTCATTGATGGGGAGAAATCATATTAACAGTCTTTCATGTACTAAATAGAGTACCCAAATCCATAAGTATGATAACTCCCTATGAGATGCTTAAGCGTAGACAACCCGATATTTCCTATTTGAGGACTTGGGATTGCTTAACTTATGTTCGGATCTCTGATCCTAAGAGGCTTAAACTTGCAAGTAGAGCCTGTGAGTGTGTATTTGTTATATATGGTCTCGATAGCATAACCTACAGATTTTTTTAGTTAAATGCATGAGTTATAGTAGAATCAATTGATGCTGATTTCTATGAAGACAAGTTTCCATTTAAATTGAGGAATAGTGAGGGTGTGTCGTCGAGTATCACTCCTTCATTAAAGGAGAAAGAACACAATGAGGACTCAGATATCGAACCGAGGAGGAGCAAGAGGGCTAGAGTCGCAAAAAATTTTGGCCTCGACTTCCATGCTTATAATCTAGAGGAAGATCCTACAAGTTTTAAAGAAGCCATGACTTCTTTAGATTCTGACCTTTGGCAAGAAGCCATTAATGATGAGATGGAATTCTTGGAATCCAATAAAACTTGGCATTTGGTTGATTTACCTCATGGCTATAAGTCGATAGGATGTAAATGGATCTTTAAGAAGAAGTTAAGACCTGGTGGTACTGTTGAAAGGTACAAGGCTCATTTAGTAGCCAAAGGTTTTCGATAGACTATAAAATGTGGATTTCTTTGACACATTTTCACCAGTCTCTGGTTTGAGATCCATCAGAGTCTTAATTACTATAGTTGTCATCCATAATCTAGTGCTTCACCAAATAGATGTTAAGACTGCATTCTTAAATAGTGAACTAGATGAGAAAATTTACATGGATCAACCTAAAAGTTTCGTGATCCATGGGGAGGAAATGAAGGTGTTGAAGTTAGATAAGACTATATATGATCTTAAGCAATCACCTACTTTTTGGAATGAAAAGTTTGACAAACTTATCATGTCCGATGACTTTAGAGTCAATCAACGTGACACATGCATTTATTACAAATTTGAAAATGACATTTGTACTATTATCTGCGTGTACGTAGATGACCTGCTGATATTTGGTTCAAATATTCATGCAGTAAATATAATGAAATTATTGTTGAATGCTAACTTTGAAATGAAAGATCTTGGAGAAGCAAGTATAATTCTTGGTGTCAAGATTAGTAGGTCAGAAAATGGACTTTCTTTAGATCAGTCTTGATACGTTGAAAAGATCTTAAAGAAATACAATTACTTTGACTATAGACCTGCTAATACACCATATGACCCCAATTTTAAGTTATTTAAAAATGAGGGATATGGTGTAAGACAACAAGAATATGCAAATATCATCGGTAGTCTTAGATATGTTGCTGATGGCACTAATCCCGATATAAGGAGTTTATTGCATACATTTTTTATACACCAAAAAAACAAACCATCACATCTTTTCTCTTTCACGTGCTTATACAAATATCTCACCTCCACTCTTTTTAGTATTAATATATTTGGTGAAGTTACCATCTCTTGTACACTTACATGTTACATTACCCAAAACAATCATTACTATCTATATATAAAGAGTGTAAACCTTTTTTCTACCTTGTTCTGTTTTATCACCGACTTAGCCATAAAAGAAATATATTAGTTTTCAAGCTTCAAAACTATTAGCCTCGCCGTGTTCATTTCTCTCTAGTCGAGTTTCCTTAAACCAAAGACAACAATCTTGAGCAGTATATTTTTTTTTTGGCGTGGATTGACCGATAATTTCTAGGTGCAATAGATTATCGTTAAAGAATTTTTTGGGCTATTTTATCCTGGGGACGATGGGGGCAAACGGGGGCAAACAGGATTATCTAGCACTATTTTGGACATAGCTGCGAAACGTTTTAAAGAAAGCGCGATCCGTGACTCATCCCAGAAAAATCCGATATATTCGTTCTATTTTTTAGATTTTAATAATCGTAAAATAATTTTTTTTCAAAAATTTGTTTTTTGTTTTTACAAATATTTTTCTACAATCCACAGGGTCAGGTTCCATTGGAGTGTGAAATGGTACAATACGAAAAACACTCGGGCATCCTTCTGGGACCTGTAGAGAGTCCGATTTAAAAGATATAATCATAATGTTCAATTAAAAAAAATTAAAAAGTGAAACAAATCATGCATGATATACTTATAGTTATCGCATAACCAATTACACTGTCATCCATAACCAAAAGAAAGAAAAAGAAACATACCGGACATTTCACACCACGAAATACAAAATGACTCGGATCCTCATCACTTCTCTTTTCAAAACTGACCAAGGAATAACATAAAAATGATAAGCATGGTTCCAGTCCAAAATCAAGAGAGTATAGTTTTAAACTAAAAAAATCAGTCTTTATAGCAGAAAAAAAAATCCAGAAGAATTCGTACTTGGAGAACCTATATTCCAAGATCTCTTTAGCTTGCTTGATGGCGTGAATTTTAGGATCTCTACACATATTTTTTTTTTGGGGGAAAATTAAACTTGCTTACACCAAGTTAACAACTAAGGCCAAATTCTTGAAAAAACAAGAAAAAGAAAAAATCTTACGGTGCAAAACAGCCAATAACACGATACAAATATGGGGGGGCAGAGATCCTACTCTGCTAAATTTTTTATCAAGGTCCACCTGCACAAGGGCAAAATCTGTTTATAATCTCTCAGGAGAGGAAATTTAAGATAATTGACCGAGAATACTGTCTTTTCCTAAATAACAGCCTTAAAAAGTTCTCCAAGTTTATATATATATTCAGAGCTCATCACATTCATGAATCTCAATGAAAATTCTAATCCGGCATGTAAATTTAAGTTATCCTTAAGTGTTGTAAATCATATATATTACTATTCACACTAAGCAAACAGGCTAATAATTGACTTGTTTAAATTTATCTCACTTTAAATAGTTAAGATCAAGACCTGCTATCCATTAAAGTAAGGATTATACAATAGTAAGCAAATTCTTAGAATTTATCAAGCAATTTTCAGTAGAATGCAAGTACATTTTCTCTCCAGCAGAACACATACTTGCACCCTGTAAATAAATATTAGCTTATAATGGAGCACTAAAAAAATTTGGACTCAGATAGGCGGGAACCATAAAGCACAACATATTTCTTATTTCATAGAACTTTTTCGAACAAAAGCACAATTTAAACTTATAATCTGAAAAATAATCAAAGTAATGGAGTCGCACAGTTCTGTTTATAAAGGAGATAACCGCAAAATCATTAGCATCATCTTGATGCCAAAAGTAGCCACGCCAGAGAAGGGAAACATCTGGCTGGGCATCAGGAAATGGGCAGAAATCCAGGATCTGCAGGTGATGTTGAGATGGTGGAGATAGACGAAATCGTAACTATCAACAAAAATAGCGAGATAAAATGCATTTCCAAACACAAGATAAGGGTAGTTGCCATTCCTTCGACATGCAAGTTCATCTACAAGAAAGGCATAGGTTGGCTGGCACCATAGGTTCCATTATTTTTTCTAAGATTAAAGTACACAAACGATCCGTGGCGATATCCAGAAACGGTATCCATAACATAAAATTTATCATGAAGCTGAAAAACTTAAGGCTTGAGTTTTCCATGTAGCATCGAGGGGAATGAGAGTCATAAGACAATTGCTTACTCTTCATATCAAAGGTTATTAAACCATTGTGGCAGCTTTGCTCTTGTCTCTCTTTTCTCTACTATATCTTCCTTTTCTAAATCGGTTTCCTCTGCCGGTACATGGCCACTAACAAAAACAATCTTCGACTGATAAAAGCCACAACCCATAGAAGGGTAGCCCTCAAATGAAGTTTAGAGTGGGCGAATTTGATAACTTCGTGGTCAAGTCATTCAATTTTAATGAGCTTATCAAGTATACATGTTACTATCCTTGTCTTTCTTTGTTATGTTTTGCTTCCAAGCAGATGAACACATCCATCTGCAACACATTCAAGAAGAACGAAAAATAAAATCAGACAAAAAGACCAGATGATCAAGGGAGTATTTGAATCGAGGGTTCTGCCCTTCTACCCTACAATATGCTCGGTGAATAATTTTTTTTTGTTTGCTAAATTGCTTTGTAAATAGGGTGAAGGACAAATTTAGCCTATTTTTACACAAAATTAACAAAAATGACCAATTTTTGAAAAGTTGGCCAACTTTAGCCGATGGGATACCCAACTGTTAGTGGAGTATTCACTTTATATGAGATACCCAACTTCCAGCGGGGTATCCCATATATGAAATACCCAAGTATCAGTGGAGTATCTTATACAAATTGAGATACCCAACTGACAGTGGAGTATTCAATCGGCTAAAATTGACCACTTTTTTCAGAATGGCTATTTTGGTTAATTTTTTTAAAAAATAGGCTATTTTTGTCATTTTTTCTTATAAATACTTAATATATGTAAGCAAATTGTTTGTATTATACACCGAAAAAAATGGGTACAGGGCCTTAAATGTCACAATTTGGGGGAATGGTCCTCAATTTCACTTTGGGACAGGGGCAGACCGAGTGTAAGTCCATGGGTGGCCATGCCCCCCCCCCCACAATTTTTCAGCAGCTTATTGGTAGTATGTAGTTTATATATACATGAATTGTAAAATATACCAATAGCCCCTCCCACTCCATAGTCTAGTTAAGTAAAAAGGCCCATATAAAGCCCAATATACAAGTGAAATTGACAAGTCATGTTAGAGCATTTCCCCTCTCTCGGCCAGGATAACAAAATTAAACTCCAGATCTCTATTTTCAGTTTCCAGTTTCCAGACGCCAAAATAAGTTTTCAAGCTTTTAATCTCTATTTTGATTTTAGTACCAATGATAATATAACATTTTTACTCCTTTAATGAATTTTTTTTGACCCCGTCATGTTTCACGTCTGCGTCCGCCCCTGCTTTGGGATAAAATGACCGTAAATGTTGAAGTCTCGGACACCGTTTTTTTACTTAATGCAAAATGCAAATGCGAGTTACGTTTTACCTTTTTTTTAAAAAAAAAAACTAAAATCATTCTTTTGTGTTGAATTTTTGTTTCGTTTTTGTACTTAAAACGCAACACGAGCTCGAGTTTAGCGAGGTTAAAATGATAAATTGCAAAGTGATTGTACCGGCTAAACGTAACTTGAAGTCTTGTTTATCTGTTTTTAAAACACAGTTTTAAAGCTTGTTTTTTGGCTAATAAATTATTGTAAAAACAATTACGTTTTTTCTTTATTTTTTTTACTAAAAATGCTAGATAATGTTATGTTTTCATGTTTAAAACATTATTCTAAAATGTATTTTGTTCGTATTTTATTCACATCTATAAATATTTTAATATTTTTAAAACCCAAATTGAGAATTGGTGAACACTAAAATATTAAAATCGGTTAATAAAGTTTGGTTCATATGTTTTAGGGCCTAAGCCCTAGATCCTAGATTTAATTAGTATTTAAGCTTTAGGGCCTAAAGAACTTAAACCCTAGAGACTAAATCGGTGTACCTTTTATTAATTTAATTTTTAATATTTCTAAACCTAAAAGAAGATCGGCGAATCTTAAAATGTTAAAAAGTGTTAAATTATACGTGTTTTTATTCATTTTTTTAATATTTCTAAAATTTAAAAGGAGATTATTTGAAGCCTAAAAATTATAAAATTTTAAATTACGATTCACGCTTGAATTTTAAAAATGTAATTTAAATTTTGAATATTTTTGAAATCCAATTAAAAAGGACGAAAGTATAAAATATTAATTTAAAATGAATAATTGTTAAAACGTAACATAAATTGTTATTTACGGGGTTCCAAACGTGACTTAAAGTTATGTAATAAATTAAAAAATATAAAAAATATATAAAAAACTTGTTAAAAATGGACGACACATTGCCGTAAAATGTGAATTGAGATTAGGTTATAGAGTAACATTTAGGATCACATTTTTTAGAAAGTGATATTAAGAATCATTTTTGTGACCTTTTCTCAAAAAAACAGGGTTAGAGGTTTTTTTTGGTTTACAGTTCGGAATGAATTTATTGGATGTGAATTGCCAAACAGTCCTTAATGAAACCCCAATCAAAACCTCTCTAAAACCCTAATTTTTATTCAATCATCCTATCTAGTTTCACAGGCTTTTGAAGCCCTCTAACCCCCCAAAATGGCTACTCGCTGTCGCTTAATCGCAAGACCAGCTCTGACCCTTTTCAAATCCACCGTTTTCAAGCCTTCTTCTTCAATACCCATTTCATCTTCTCTCATTCCTCGATCATCCCCATCAATTTTAAGGTAAAATATGCTCATTTTCAAGAACACCATTTGATTTTTTTCATAAAGATTTGATTTTTAACACTTTTTCTTGAATTTCAGGCCACTAGCTCAAATGGGTGCTCTTCAGTCTCTGTTGCCACTTCATTCAGCTGTTGCTTCAGCTCGATTGACTTCTTGTCTTGGAATCGATTCGAAGGGATCAAGATCGTTGTCTCAGGGTATGCTCTGCAGTGCAAACCCGGGAGTTTGATATATATTGTAATTTATATCTCTCTCTGTAAGCACATTACTTTGTTTCAGTTTGTTTTATCTTGCATGTTTAGTATTCTTAATTCTATGCTTTGAAGTTGCAAAGTTTTGTTTCTTCTTGTTTGGCCTGTGTAGTTGTGCTTGCGTTTCGATTATTTGTAGCTTTTTGTTGTCTTAGGCCATGTTTGTATAGATTCTAATTCCAGACTAACCTCTAGTTATCAATGAAGTTATTATTTTTTTGATCTTTTAGTTCATGATTAAGGGATTATGATACCTAGTCAGATAGAGAGGTACTTTATGATACCTAAATTGGCTAGGGATAATTATGAAGTATCAATATTAATAAAACGAGTACAAATTATAAATTGTGAAGGCAGTATATTCCTTCCAAACAAACATGGCCTTATTCCTCGTGCAATTTCCTAGTCAGTTGTGAGTACTGGTTTATGAGAGATCTGGTCTGGTGCGATATTGTAATAGATTATGTATAGAAAGACATGTAAAGAAGAATGCTAGAGAAGTGGTTTATCATTATTGAAATGATGATAAGTTGGTTGGGTTTGATAGTAATTAGTCAATTAATTACTGGCTTATAATTAAATGTATGAGCGGCGAAAGGGGAGGGGAATAAAATCTTTCCTTAATGCCTTTTTTGTCTCGTATCGTCAGTTCAGTTAACTCTTATTACCAAAAGAAAATAATGACATGTTAAAACTCAACTGAAGTAACATTTTATCTTCTATGTTATCTGTATGATGATTGATGAGGAAGTACCAATAACCCTGTTGACTTGTAAAAGGATTTCTGGCTCATGTCTTAACCAAATGAATCAAGTAAATTATACTGTTACGTGTTACCAGTATTATCCAAAGTAGTATGAGTTCAAGATACCTATTATGTTTAAAGTAACTAAAAAGGCCTCACCTTATTATTTGAAGAAAGTGGATTTTAACATGGTTTACAGCTAAACCGTCCTTTTTGGAGCATGCTGTCTAACCTAATTCCGAGACCTTATATTTCATTTAAGATTCTTTCTTGAAACCAAATTTTTGGAAGAATTCAATTGTTGAAACTCTTAAAAGAGCACCTTCTCAGAGAGACTTCCTTTATGTTCGATGTAAATCTTCTTCTTTCCTATTTCCTATACATTGTTCAAGTTTGCACCAGGGCTTATGTAATAGAAGAGCAGTTCGCTCTCCCAGTTCTAGGAACCTCCTTTCTCCATTGTTATACATTCGGGCATTGCTTTGCAAGTAGCACTTTTTTAAACCCAAAATTCTAGTGAAGCCTCCCTTACTGAATTATAAAATTAAATTCAAGCTTATACTCTATAGAAATACATGGATATTAAGATTTTATTCCTACAAAAAGATTTTAGATTGTATGCTTATTTATTTGGTTTCTTTCCTACATCTTCTGCTTTAATCCTCCACACAGATTGGTCGTAAAAAATTTAACTAGTTGTCTAGTATTGTTGATTTTGTGTAGCGTTGGAAAATTATTTGGTGCTTGTTTTTAAGAATGAATATGGTGCTAAGCTTTGAAACTATAAATTCTCGTTAGGAAAAATCTCCGGTTAGGTTTGTTTATCCAATTGATTTTGAAATTTGAATATACGTCTTTGCAGTTACATTTGATGTCTAAAGTCTGAATCACCTTAGGAACAAATTATAATTCGTTAAACTTCAAAATTTCATTCTATGCAATCTAAGTTTGTCTAGCGCATCTGTAGTCATGTGGGATAACATAAACTATAAAATAAAAATGGTTGTTCAATCGTGAATACATGATGGTGAAAAGTTGTGGCAGAAATTAAATGACTATTATATTCAACCAGTTGCATCTCATGTAAAACAAAATGCCTTTAAATGCTCACCCAAAATATTGATACTATTTGTGGTCCTGCTATGGGCTGTACAACGCATAGTACTGCACGGCAGCTGCGAACAGCTTGGTGAAACTACTATAACCCTTTGCATGTTCTGTTCATCTATATCACATCCAAATTCTGATGCATTGTAAATAATTTAAGTTTTCTCATGACTAGGATTGTAGCATTCCTTTTGTTTATATTATAGCAGTAATTACATGACGGGGGCGTTTACTTTGTGAATAATTTTATCTCTCTTTTCTGTTTATGCGGTCCCCAAAGGCACAAACAGTTCTTACCTGAAGCTTCAGTTTTAACATGAGCATTAATCTTAGTCGATAGATTAAATTATACTATAATTTTATTTTAAGTACAATGATAAATCTTTGTGTAAGATTGACAGTACACCAATTTAAGCTTAATATGTTGTTAATTGACTTTCAAAAAAAATGTGACTCTTTCGATAGAACAGGGAAAATATAACTCGGGAAATCAGAGATTGTATCTGGGACGGGCTTTATTTTGAATCGGGTTGGTCCCGGACGGATTTCATTCAAAATAACTAGGCCCGTTTAGGCCCGCAGACCGAGCTGGATCAGGCCGGGCCGGGCCGCCGGATTTTTTTCAAATAATTTTAATATTAATAATTTTAATTTTTTAGTAATAATATATGATTTTCGCATTTTTTTGGATTGTATTTGTAAGTTTAGGAATTTATTTATACGTACACATTATTGATTAGAATTTAGAACAAATAATTCATAATATATCTTAGAATAGTTTAGAATTTTAAATTCACATCTTGGTAATTCGATCTTAATGTTAACAAAAGGTGTTCACGTATAAGTAAAAGATGTGTAACTATCAATTCTCTAAAGCTTAGTTACCCAGACTCTTCATTTTGCTTTGAGCACCCGTGTTGGACACTCGACACTCGGACATGGGTATGGACACTTGGACACTTATTTTAGGCCAAAAACATGTAAATTTTTCAGTATATTGCCGAGTCCGACACTTGGATACGAACCCGTGTTCGACACCCATACCCGAGTCCGGGTAACATAGCTCTAAAGAGTTTATTAGAAATTTAGGGCCGGGCCTTTGTCTGGATCGTTCCTAAATTCGGATCGGGCTTATATTTGGGCTTTTACCGGATTGGACCGGGCTGGATTTTACGAAAAATATGTGGTCCGTTAAGGCCCGCGGATGGATCGGATTGGACCGGGCCGGGCTTTTTTCTGATCGAATTTTTACCGTATTTTTTCCTAGATCGGATCGGATGGGCTTTTCGGATTCGAATTTCTTGTGCATCTCTAATATGGGGTCTATCACTCTTTACTTGTAGTTTAAGTATATCTTCTGTCCCCACGTCTCCTTATGAACGGGATTTATTTAGTTTCAAATTACTAATAATTAAGTTGCCATTTAGTAATTCCTAAAACACCTTAGTTTTTGCGTCAAATGGTGCTCTGGAAAACTGGAGTGATGATAAGGCTTAGAACTTTTCTTGACTGCAAAGAACTTAAAATGAAATAATTTGCTGATATGTTCCAGCATTTCTAGACAAATGTTTCTGAATTAGCGAGAGCACATTAATATTCTGCTTTTACAAACTTCTCCGATTTACTTGCATTAGTGTGCTTATTCTATACGTTTATGTTGGAGGATCTGCTTAAGTGATCAACTAAAGGTTCATTTTTGTATGGCTGGTTATGTATATTTTTGAAATATAGTAGTACATTTTTTTCCTTTATGTAGGGGGAGGGGGAAGGGGTTTGCAAACTCTTACCAGTAAGCTTCCTCCCGATTGTTGACATCATTAGAAGGAAAACATTAATATAAATCACTGTTCTAATTTTGTAGGCATAGGAAAAACCAGCAACCTGGTCTCTGAACCAGTTCTAATGCTGATGCTTTGTCTGTTATTACAGTCTATGATTCTAACATGTCCAAGTATTGAACATTGCTCATCTTCATATTTTGGAGTCATATCTTTGTAATTATCAAATCAAATCATTATGCCTACAATAGAAGAATCAGTGTACAACTTCATTCATATGTTGGTGCAATGTGCATGAGAATATTTAGTCATATAAATGGAAGATTTTGGTTCTTTTGAAAGAAATATGAGAGGTGTAGCCATATGGTCGAACTTATAAATCTGAATGACATGTGCACTGTTAGTTTGGCCGATAATTTCAGCTTAAAGTTTGGGTTTTAGAGTTGGTCACCGTTGACCGGTTAACCTGAACCAGTCATGTTCATACCCATATGTGTTCCATATTTGCATGTATCCCTGCTTTTATTTGTTTGTTAAATGGATTTTTCCTACGTCTAGTATATCTGTACTAAGCATTTCTGTTAGAATTTTTCCCATCCCGTCTTAAACTACTAAACTTTTTTGCTATCAGAATTAGGTCTCAGTGTACCTCGGTAAGATGACACTTACAGTCGAAGTTTACAGAAAAGGATCTGCTTAGGTGACAAGTGCATGTGGCGTTTCATCTATTATGCTCTTCCCATAAGGCCATAGCTTCTGTATTAATCCTGATAGAATTTCGTGTTTTCAAATTCATAATTGGAAAATTTTCATTTCTGAAAGGTATGCTACCTTTCTCATCGCAAATAATTATCGATTCTTTTATTACATCGATGTACATTTGATTTGTATCTTGCTATTGAGTAGTTGAAGCATTGCAATCTATAACTTTTGACTCCTAAAATGTAAAAGTTCACATTAGATTAATTCATGAAGATCTTGAGAATTTAATTGTGGAACAATTTAAAATTTACCAAACTACAAAAATGACATGTCAATCTAAAAAACAAATCACTATGGATATATATATTGTCTGGCCCTATATTGCCTCTAAAGTTAGGACCCTGGAGTATGGAGGAAGTTAAAATGGATAGACAGCAAATCAACCAATATATTTCGTTTTTTGTGTGCAAAATTTGGTCAATGCATGTCAAAATCTTTACTCAATCATAGAAAACAGGTGGTGATTTTGATGGAAAAATGGATAAGGATATATATAAAATACAATTTCACTTGGTCTGCAATTGTAATTAGACTTGTTACAGACTTAAAGCTGATTAAGTAAACTAATCATTCTTGATAATTTACAAGCACTCTGTATATCATTTGATATAATTTCAAATTTATATTAATAGCCTTCTGTTTATACATAATGCATGGCGAGGTCGAGTTTTTGGTAGAGGGAGTGGAGAGAAATTTGTAAGAAACCTGGAATTTCGTAGTTTAAATCTTAGCAACAACAAACCTATGAATTGTAATTGTACCTGTATGTATATACTGGCAAAAGTTAGCACAAGTATCATAGTAATCTTGCTACTAATATGGAAGAACTTGTTCTTGTGAGTTGTAATAAGTAGACTTTCTATATTAGTTGAGACATGTATAAATGGAGGGGTGCATGAATTGGCAGAAAACGTGTTGTGCACGTGACGAAGTGGAGAGGTTGATGCTACTGTTCACCTTGTCTCCCAACCTCTGGAAAAAGGGGTCTTCACTAAATTGCCCTCATAATACATGTATATTTCTCTATATAATCTCCTTTTTTTGCCCTCATACATGTATATATCTATATATAATCTCTTTTTTTTTTCAAATACTCGCACAAACATGTCTCAGGAAGATTGAATAATCGATCTCTTATTACGAGACGAATAAGGATTCGATATTTTTTAAATTGTATTTATGGTCACTACATTAGGTAATTCGAAAAAGGAAAATAGACAAGAAAAGTAGAAGCATCCAGATCGATCAGACTGAGGCAGTAGTTCAAAAGAAAGTAGAGAGGAGACAGGACAAGACTGTTTATGATGAACATGGAAATATCCCCCATGCATGGAACCCCATCTATCTCTAAATATATCTTTTGAATAGTGTTGTTGAAATATTTATAAACTATGCATTGGAGTCACCTACTGTGAACTAGTAGTGGACGTTTGAAAGTGATCAGGAGGTATGTACTTGTATATTAAGTTACGGCAAGTAAACGAACCCAGTAGAATCGAGTTTTGTTTATTCAATTATAGTTTAAGATTTTTGTTAGAATGATCGATCTCGATAAGTTTATTTTGAACAATTGAACTCGAGTTCATTATTTTCAAAGGGAAATGTTATTTCGAGATCAATTTCTTTGTTTCCTGAGCTGAAAAAGCATGAAACGATGAAATTACCCTTGCATTGTTATTCTTTCTTTGTTGTAATTGTGTACGCAGGGGGCATATTTGTCTTTTCAAGCTTATTTGCCCCGAAAACAAAAAAGTTGGCTCTGAAAATAGCATTTCCCTTCTTCAAGCCGAGTCAAGTAAAGCTTATCGAGTTCGACTTTTGTACAAGTAACTCGATTTCTTTAAGCAGTTCAGTTCGTTTACAGCTCTAGTACATGAGGTAGTAAAAACGGAGAAATGAGTATATAGTGCAGAATGAAGAGCTAGCTTACATGACTATATTAATAAGATAGACAAGTTGAAGGTAGATAAATGAAAACAGTAGCTAAAGAACTTAACTTGACAGCGAAGTAGAGGGGGGGAAAGTGTTAAGAAGGATGGTCATTCATTTTTCTGGGGCATAAAGAGAGGCATGCTACAGCATGTGATCACCGATGAACTTGCTGCAAATTTCAGTAATTAATTTACATGCTAGATCAACTGTACGCAGTGGGATTAATAATTGTTTCAAACCTTTGTTTTCATGTGATGTACTTGTGTGTGAAATATAATTAAGAATCCAAATGTTGCAGAGGAGTAGTGCAGCAGACATACTGTTATGAGCAGATTAGTTTAATTAATCCAGTAACTAATCTATTAAATATAGGAATTAACAAATTCATTTTGGTAGAGATAATTGGTTAAGCCAAAGTATGTGCAGGCCTATGGATCAGCAATGCCTGGGATCACCCATTTTATAGTAAGTACTATAAGCATCTTATCTATTTAATTAGTGCAAATCTTCATCTTCTCACAACAATATTTTGTTACGAGAATTGAAAAATAATCAATATTTTGTAGTAACAAAATAAAAATATACTACCAACCCTTCTCTCAAATCTCGATATAAAAAAAAAAAATTATGTTATAGGTAAATCAAACAATTGGAAATCCGTTTCTAACATTCTCTGTATTTTTCTTTACTGATCATCATCTTCACTGAATTCAATGCTCATCTAAATCTTAACCTCCTCTTTCTTAACAAAATAAAAAATAAAAAAAATCATCTCCATTTGTCAAAGTAAGAACAGTGTCTATGCACTAATCTCATCAGGGACGTCAAAGTAAGAACTTTGTCTAAGCACTAATCTGATTAGGCCGCATTCAGCGTTGGTTGACAAATTATTTGTTGTCAATTTTTTTTTAGCAAATTTCACACCAAATTGAGTGAAAATAAATTAACATGACCCTGCATTCACACCAAATTTCCGATATTAGACTTTCTTTTGAAATTTTTTCCATCCCTTGTTAATTTTACTACTCATTACATTCTTCTCTTCTGGCTCAAACTTTGTTTAGTGTTCAAAAAATAGTATAACGGTGAGTAATTTTTGATTACCTTATCTAATGTATACATAAAGTAAGGGACTCAACACTGAGAGAGAGGAAAATGTTGCTCAATTACAATTAGGAAATTTGTCAAACATTTGCCAAATCTGCAAACTAAACTGATAAGGACATTCAAGAGTCTACACCTTCAATGCTTAGGTCCCAAACTACAGTTCTTTAATTTTTTTTTAAGGTACTTTAAAATTATGAATACCAAAAGAACTAAAAATTCCGCAAGTTAGGACACATCAACTCTAGGAAATTTGCTAAAACAACTCATAAAATTCCACTAAACTTCTGACTTAACTTGAACTCAACTCGACTCTAAGTTGTTGCTACGGGTCAAATTAGCTGTCGATAATCGGGTCCAATCTGTTGGTGGATCAAGAAATCCTCACCATTTGATACATCAAACATCATACCCTGATGAATAAACTGCTGGTGATGATGCTGTGCTCTTTGCATCTCCTTTTGTCTCCTCAGCTCAAGCACTTTCCTATGAGAATTTGAATGTTTTGTGAGCATGAATGTTGGGCTTGCAGCGGGCCGGTACTCGGGCACAAGACGGCCCGATTTGTACCGAACACCGCAAGCGTTACAAAGTGTTTTCGGGCCCATAGGCCCGGTCCTCCACTGAGGAGTCTTATCAGTGGCACAATGAAGGCACTTTCTTCCATCCCCACCAGAGACACCACCATTGTCGAAAACTTCTTTTTTCTTTCCTGTTATTGAAGCCTTCCCCATTTTCTTCCCCAAGCTAGCTGCAATGTCAGATTCTGTCGACTCGGACGACATAGCAGGAGTGTTAGTTGGTGGGAGAACAAGAAGCCGAGACGTCCAGTTGCATGGAGCAGCCCGTGAACGCTTGCTACGTGCCTTGCCCGGGACTGACACCTCTGAGCGGAATATCGGTTTGTTACGGTTGTTTTCAGGCTGGAATTGATGGTTCTCTGATGCATCGGTGCGAGCTTTCATTCCTGAAATCAGCTGAAGCTTCTGCAAGTCCTCACTTGAGAATGATTCTTCCACAAAATTTGATAGCCACTCCAGCTCAGCCATGTCATCATACTGTGTATTGTCACACAACAAAATTTCCAAATTAATCTTCCAAATATATTCACAAAATAGTGTAAATATTATAGTCTTTTGACAAGGGGACATAATCACTTATCTCGTTCCCTATATTTATATTTTATCATACCATAATTCAAAGTAACATGCATAATATAAACTAAATTATACATTTATTTTGTTCATCAATTTTACTAATTTTAGTTGAATAAAGTTTACAGTATATAGTTCTATTTATATAGTTCTATTTATATGACAGTACTGTGAAAATTTAGCTAATTATTATAATATGACCCACAAAACTGATAGTTTCACAGCTACTAAAACAATAATTACGATATCTTTGATGTGAAGAAAACAAAAAGTCAATCATTAACGTGAATAGTAGGCATGTACAAAAGCAACAAAGCATTCATACACGAAAATATATTTCTGAGAACATGATGAATAAATTAAAGTTACCGGAACACAGAGGTCGTTAGAGAATTGAGCATGATCAGCCAAATTGCCAGTGAAAGAGGAGTTACAGCTATCAACCAGTGTAACAGCAGATGAATCAGTGGAAGTTCCAGTGACATTATCAAATGCAGCATCCGTGACAATCACGTCGTCGTTAGGGAAGTCGAGGAGGTCTTCGATGATGAAATGGTCCCCGGGCTTCATATCGGAGTGTCGTTTTTCGGGAGTGAATTGTTGAACATTGTTGTAGTAACCAGCTGCTGATCCTTGGTAAAATTCAGGAGGAGTTTCCATTCTGTAAAGGATAATGTAGTAATGGAATTGAGGAAAGAGTGTAAGAAAAATAAAGAGAGTGAGAATAAGAATAGTGGGTGTAGGAGAGTTATGTGGGTGTGAGTGAAGAGAGGGGAGTGTTTATTTGCGGTTGAAGGGGGCATGGAGACACCTAAAAATAATATATTCCAAGATTTTGACGATCTGTTTCTTTTATTCATTTTTATTTTACTAGATAAAGAAAAAAATGTCGGATATAACGAATCCGTTCACGAAATATTTTTCATATTTGTAACCTTAATAATTTGTAAGTTTCCTCTAATAAGAAAACTTCACTTACATAAGTGACGATTACTCTTTCATGTCATTTGAAAATTTTGGGTTACTAGAACTCTCTCCGTCCTACCGAATTTTTTATATTGGGGACAAGAGATCGGTACGTATTTTAAACTATCGTAAATCATAATTTTTTAAATATATTTAAATATATTTTTTCTTTTAAATAAAAATATAATATTTAAATTTTTATATAAAAAGAAAAAATTCTAAAAATAAATTCTAAAATTATATTCTATAATATTTTTAAAATACATGTAAAAAAATACGTAAAAAATTTAATGAGATGGAGGAAATATCAGTTTAGATGAAATGTAGATATTTTAGTAATTGCATCTAGTAGTATACGGTGGCTGAGGACATTGAATATGTACTATGTATGGGGTTTTTATAAAAAGGGATAATGTTGGTGCGAAAATAATGTTGGTGTGTAAATTACTCAAGTGTCCCCTTGAAATCAATGGGTGTGGTACTTTGAGCTTACGGTTTAGTAGTTCAATATATCATTATCCTCATTGTGCGGTTACCGGTGGCACATCGTTTAAGTTTTCTTGTTAACTCACCACTTGAGAAATGTAATAACTTTTGACCTTGTTGCTTTGATCATGACAAGGAAAATGACATTGGTATGAAAATGTCTTTCAATTTTTATAAGTCATACATAAAGTATCAAAATTAATTTATTAATTACTCCGAAATGTAATTTTCCTTTTCTTTCTGCTAAATAGGCATAAACCTTACGCTTATTTTAGTCATAACAAACGTAACTTCCAATTTCTTCAAAATAAATAAATAAATAAATATATTTCCTCCGTCCCCCTCAATTCTTTACATTGCGGGACGAGGACTCAACATGCACTTTAATGCTCTTATTAAATGTATTTGCATCATTATTTTTTTAATTTTTTTTCTTCTAAATAAAAATATAATGTTCAAACTTTTATAAAAAAAAGGAAAATTTTAAAAATAAATTACGGAAGTATACTTCATAGTTGCCTTAAAATGCGTGTCAAATATTTGAAGAAAACCGTAAAGAAATGAGAGGGACGGAGGTAGTATATGATAAAACTAATTATAATTAGTGAGTCTTGGTCTTGCACCATAATCATTATTCGCCGAAATAGTTTTAAAAATAAAATTAGGTCTGAGTGAAGAAATCATATTACGATTTGCATTTCTTTTAATTACTTTTAGATTTCTTCCTGAAAAAAATTTCATGAACAAAAGAGTAGTAGTCAACTATCTATCATATGTCACGTAAGGGCCCTCTTAATAGTTTGGGTTGAAGGTAATATGAGTATATGACCACCCTTGTGCATGTAACCACGTAGAAGATGAGTGAATTTGAATTCTATTTTATAATCCGAATAAATATCGAATTGAATGTCGTTATTATAATGATATTCGATCATATTAATGGAATAATTCAAATAATTATAAAATACTCAAGTATTTATTTTTTAAAAACATTCTATTTGAATTTATAAATTAAGTATATAACAATATGTATTACATATAATGCTTATCTATTAAAATAAATATTCTACAAAATGGTCACATTTTCATTTTGTAAATAATTGTTTTAAGTATTTTTAATCTTTTAGTATTACTTTGAAAGAAATTGAATTCGAATGTACAAAGACATATTATTTAGTCTTTAATTTAATCGAATCGAATCATATACAAATATTTTGAGTTGTATCGAAATCTGATCATATTATTATTCGACTCAATTTCACCCCTACATGCATGTGCCCAATACATGTCTGACAATAAATATTTATTGGCTTAAAAGAAAGGCGAACTAAGCGTAATCTTTTTATTTGTTGATATTTTAGAATTAGCAAAGAAAAATTAAACAACCCTTAAGAACCGATCTAGCAACATTGTCGCTGAGACTACTGTATTAGCGTCCAATTATACAGCCTGATTCCTCTGCTTATCTCTTTTTTTACTAGGGACTCGCAACTAAACATTTTTAAACCTATTATTTTACATATATCTCTGATTTTCATCTAATATTTTATCATAATTTTACTTTTACACCCACATGAATATTGTTTTTAAAATATCACAAACCCTACCCACGCGTAAGCACGACGTTTCCAGCTCACACTTATGAAATCAACGGTCTAGATCTTGATAACGTGTTCCCCTCACCTTAACTTTTTCTAATTTTACATTTCTTTTACTTTTTACCCCAAAGTTGCCACGTAAGACAATGAGTGAATTATCCTCTGTTTAGTATTGAAAGACACATGTCAGTATGTAATAAGTACGGTTGGGGTACGTGGGCCCTGGTCAGTGAAACCAATCCCTAGGGTAAGTTGATTGTACTATTGTCTTTCCGATAATGACATGGATTTTCATTTTTAGGTGCTGGACATTGATGTTCCGTTATGTTTTTTTTCTTCATCTCAAAATAATTTAGCTGTTAGCTTATCATGCAAATTTTAAATGCTTGATAATCCAAATTCATCACACTCAGGGCTGACACAATGGGTTAATTGCCCAAAAGACCGATCCGAAATTCAGATTATTCTGATTTCATTTTATATTGAAATTATATAAAACGATAATAATTTGAAGCACAATTTTAAAATGATTAGGAGCAAATTGTTTATTCCGAATTAACATTTCTAATCACAATACAAAACATGTATTGTGTTTATGATTTAAAAGCAGTATATCATAATCGATAAGTAATGATCAAAATTTTTCCTGTAGAGATCAATAATTTGACTTATAATGTGGGAGGATAATTAATTTATAAAATTATTTTTTATTAATTTTTGCAGTTGTCATATATGTGTAAATATTCACAAAGACATAGTATAAATTCTTGTTGATTTTTCTCTTTAAATATGCTTGAGCACAATGTAAAGACTGCGAAAGCACATTGGTGATTGCTTGGCGTATAATTTTACCATGTATAGGTGTGGAATATAATCTTGCTTATACATAAAACACAGCTGTATATAAATCTTATCTTTTTTATCTTTGTTCACCGTTATTTTAAAATAATAAATTAATAAAAACAGAAATTCTTATCTTTTGTAACATGGCAAAGGGGTCCAAACAACACGTGATAGAGGTTAAGGCAGTGTCAGTGAAGCATGTGACTAGGATGAGTTTGGTTTGATTCGTGTATCAAAGCCGTTGCTGACGGTGGTCAATGCCACGTGGCGACAATCAAATGGATTATCTTTATTTGATTTCCGTTTGAATTATGTGTATAAGATATATTTAATTTTTTTCCTTTTGTTGATGTATCTTCCTTTACGTTAGATTGTCACGTGACGCCATGTGCGGTAAGGTAAGTCACTTGTTGAAAGCACCTTACGTGCGATCCTCTTGTGACATGTCACGTGCTACTAAGCTTTGGTCAATATAATCGAACTGTTTGTTAAACTCGCTAGAGCGCTTTTCGAACACGGATTTGATCTGATATTTCTTCACAATACATTTCATGCATGTCAATTTTTACGAGCGTCTTGATAATTCGTGAATACAGTGAATATTTCAATATTTTAAAATTAGTGTAAATAAGTTGAACATAATATCTTAGGCAAGTGAAATATCTTGTAAGTATGTATTTGCAATTTTCTTGAAATAAAATTGAGCTGAGCACAATTGGATAACTCCAGTGATAAGTAGCTTATCCTCTGTCGTCCCCAGGTTCTGGGTCCGACTCTGACTCACCTGAAAATTATTGAGAATAAATATTTATTTGTAAGGATATAAGCTATATTAGTAAAAAAAAAGTAGCATTGGGCTCAAATATTGGGCTGCAGATTGTATAACTACGGATGGATCAGTCCAGACAACATGACACTAAAGAAAATTTAGGTGCTAGTGTTAGTTTTAGTTCTCTGGAAGTATAGATTTTCTGTACTATATAAAACATTTTGAGAATATAAATTTTTAATTTTTAATATTTTTTTGGTTTTAGTGTATAATCTTTATTTCAACCGTAAAATAATACTTTAATTATAATAACGGAGATTTTTTTAACATAATTTGGAAATAAAATATGTGAAATGTCATTTATTTTAAAAATTAACATAGTTTACACCTAATATATAAGATGTCACTCTTTATAAAATAACGAATTTTTTATGATGGGTCCATGTACATACATATAATAAGTATAAGTATTTATAATTTTGATTTGTCTTCATTGACTTTCACTTCTTTTTAACGGTGCTTTTTAACGGTGCACACCTGCATTCACAACAACTACATCAATAAAACTATTTCAAATTTATAAATTTTAGTGTTTAGAATAATAAACAACAAGAAAAAATAATTAAATAAAAATGGCACTCACTAGAAAAGTGATTCCTTATTTTTTATTTTAAAATAAACGTACTTGCATTACTTAAATTGCTTCCAAAATAAGGTTACAAATGAGAAAATCAGGAGCGGTATCACACCACTCTTGTAAACCAGGCATAGAATATGGACCCTTGCTAACAAATGGCCTACATTATTCGCTGATCTAGGAATCAAAACAACTAACACTTCATCGAAGTGTTTGATTAAATCCTTACACTCCTCAACTATTGTATCAAACATTGTGTTAGGTCACACACACTGTAGAGGGGGTGAATACAGTGTATAGCACAATCAAATCGAACTTTAATAACTCAAGTAACAGAAAACAAACTTTATTCAAAATAATAAACTCTATTACAGTATGGAACTGTCCTCTCTCAGTGATGAACAAATATCACGAGAGTTGTTAGGGTTACAATAAATAATCTTCTCGATAATGATAACACTTATAGTGTAAACCCTATGTCTGTGTTTATATACTACACAGTTACAAGATAATCGCTAATTGATATGGAATATAATTCTGCTTCCTAAAATATATCAATCAGATATCTTTTCTTCCAAGTATTCTATTCTTCATAGAATTCCTTCTTCATGCATATCTCTTCTTACGTTTGTCTTGATCTTCTCTTCCTGTAAATCAGCTGTCTTCCTTATCTGAACATTTCATTTAAGTCCTGATATTATCTTCTGATAAATATCTCCTGAACCTTAAGTACCGATGACTTAAGTTCTGACTTCAGTATAAGTGCTGATTTCAGTTAAGTATTGATTTGTCCTGTTTAAGTAAGATCTGAAAAACTAAATATAAATCACATTAGTTATGACATTATCAAATATATGTAACAATCTCCCCCAACTTGTAAATTAGCATAATATACAAGTTAACAGATATTTGATGATGTCAAAAACATTAAGTACAAATGCATGAGAATTTGACTAGATAACTACAACTTACAGTCCTTAAAGCTTTACCAACATTAACTTCTGATAACAACTTCAGTCTGTATTCATATCAGAATTTGAGCAGTTGTAGATCTTGACTTGGCTTCATTTTATGATCTCTCTAATGTCAGGAGTTGTTCTAAGATCATTCTTTAACAAACATCTCTCAGCATATCTGAGTTCATCAATCATCCTCCTTTTAACATCTTTAAGTTCTGCAGAATCTTCACCAGTTTGAAAGATTGCAGCCCTGAGATCATTAATTTTAGCTTTCCTCATGAAGATTGAATTCCACAGCCTTGTAACCCAGAAAGGTAGTTATAATCTTAACAGAGTTAGGCTTCATCTCAACAATATCACCCTTGTGATCTCTGTACTTTGGAAGATATGTGCTGTCAGACTTTACAGAATAAAGCCTTTACTGTCTCTGAATTTGACTCTTCAAATAGTTTGCAACACTTTCTATTATTTTGTCATTCACTTGAAGTAAGAATAATACATGTTCCAATTCTTCAAAATACTTCAGTGGAATGGCATTTTCCCTTATATGATAATCCCTACCATCTGTCATGAAGTACAACAAGATGTGTTCTTTCAAGTAGGTATGGTAAACCATCTGTACAGATTCTAGTTGATTCAATCTTTCAGGAGTTGCTCCAATACCTGGTTCACTTAAGGAAGTTGGATCATTGGTTGTGTTCTGTATTCTTCTTTCATCAGCACTACCCAATCCAGATTTATCTCTTGCTTCCTTTCCAGTAACCACTCTTGCTTCAAAACCACTTACAACAGTCTTCAAAGGTTGAGTCTGTTTAGCTTTAGTGAATCCTGGTAGGAGTATCTTTGAAGGTTTAACATGAGCAATGTCAGATGTTTCCTTTGATTTATCTTCTGATATCAAGTTAACTTGAGCTATGTCAGAGGTTACTTGCTTCTTTGAGATATCAGAGCTAACCATATCTTGACTCTGAACAACTTGAGCAATGTCAGAGGTTGTCTTAAAAAATTTTCTTGAAGTCAGAGCAAGATCAACATCTTCAACAGTAATTTCTTCATCCACATGAGGCACATAAACCTTGATAGGTTCACCAATTTTCTCTTTGCCCTTGGACCTTGGATCTATCTGCAATTGTGATTTACCCTTGGTTGCTTCAGGATTTGTTCTTTCCTTTATCACAATGCCTTTGACCTTTGGAAGTTTCTTTTTACCAACAGAAGCTTCAGATTTAGATTCGACTTTTTCTGACTTAAGTCTAGCTTCTTCTTCCATCAGACTCTCAAAGTCCATTCCTGAATTCTCCTTAAGAAATAACTGTCTTGATAATTCTTCATCAAGATCCAAAAGTTTATCAGAACTTATCCTTTTACCAGTAGCAGAAGTAATTCTTTTTCCAGCATCAGAACTTGTCCTGTGACTTGTAATTTCAGTTCTTCTTGATGAGAAACTTCTACCTTGACCATGACCTCCACCCATTCCAGAGTTTCCCTGGTCATCCTTTTCATCATCCTTCCCCTTCAGTGTCTAATCAGTTTTGCATTTGGACTTAATTACTTTCTCCCCCTTTTTGGCATCAGCAGGTAAGAGAAGAGAGACAATCAATTCCACTGAGGCTTGGATTTCATCAAGTTGAGATTGCTGAGAAGCTTGATTTTTCAAAATATTATCAATCTGAGACTGTTGCTTCTCTTGGGTCTTCTCAATGTAAGTAACTCTGTCAAAGGTAGGTTGGAAGAATTTTTTCTTTTCAATTTTCTTAACCGTTTCTTGCTTGAGCAATTATTCCTGAATTTTATGTAACTCTGCATGAGTTGTTGAATGGAGACCTTGCAGATGTCTAGTACTCAATGCAGTGACTCGAAGCTGTGTCTTGAAATCATCATTACTTAACATTTTATCAGCTTTTGCCAAGTGCTCAGCAAGAATCTTGTCAGATGGAACAAAAGTAACTGAGTTCCATTCCTTAGTCCACTCCTATCCTCTAGGAGTTTCACTCCAAGGTACTGGTGCTGCTCTTGTAACAAACTTCTTAACTAGTTCAGATTTATGAACAGTTTGTTGAGGTGCATGTCCTGAAGGACCAGCTTCATCAGCATCTGCATTAGTAGCAACATCACCAGTAGTATCAGCATTTGAAGCATCAGAACGGACATAATCAACATCTTCTGATAAAACAACAGTATGAGAAGCAATCGAGGCTTCAGCATCATCCTCTAAGTGCTGATCTGTTTCCAAGTTCTGATCAACAGCCATATCCTGATGCTCACCTATATTAGGATCATCAACATCTAGATGCAGAGAAGGTGTTGTAGATAATTCTGGAGTTTGAGTAGCATCAGTAAAAGGTGTTGTTGATGGATTAAGTGCTGTTGGAGCTTCTAAGTAGAGAACCTCAGGCACAACCAGGTTGTGAATATCAATTTCAGCACTTGTGCCTGGGTCTACAGGAGATACAGTTTCATGTACAGGAGACACAGATGGTGTGTTTGCCTTATCTGTAGCAGCTTCCTGAGTTGGGGATAAGGAAGAGGGAGATGCAGTAGCTTTAGCAAATTCTGGTTCTTTTGAGATCAGAGATTTCTGATCTCCTTCCTTAGGTGCTGCTTCCTCATCATCTGAAGCTGGCCTTTTAGCTCTCTGTTTCTTGTATCTCTTTGAATGTGGGGATTCCTTGGGAGGTTCAGCAGAAGTCATTCTTCTAAGCCTTTTGAGAAGCTTAGATCCCCCAATTCCAGAATCCTTCTGAGAAGGGACCTTCTCAGCTTTTTTAACAACAGGTTTTGATGCAGAAACCTGTTCCTCACTGTCTGACTCATCTCTCAGAACAATCCTCCTTCTCTTCTGTGGTGTCTGAGGAAAAGTCTTTGTCCTCTTGGGCTTGGAAGATGAAGGCTTCACAGTAGGTGCTGAGGATGAAGGTTGAGCTGTCTGTGAAGGTGTGGGATAAGTTTTGAGATATGTTCTGAGAGAGGGTTGAGGTATAGACGTATGTGTGGTATGTTCTGATGGTTGTTGTGGTGTCTGGGATGTGGTGGTAGGTTGTACATCAGGATAAACAGATCTATAGGTTTGAGGATCAGCATTTACTAGGTACTGTTTTACAGACTGAGGAATCTGTAATGGTCTAACCACCGTTTTCTTAAGGTCATCATTTACCAAGTCATTAAAAACACGTTTTGCAATTTTAAAGGGTGGAAATAAGTCAGTGGTAGGTTGGGGTTCATCAACACAACAGAAATTATATATAAGCTGACAGAATCTAGCAAAGTAGACAACATTCCTATCCTCTGTCATCCTATCCCCTATAAAACCTAGCACAACACTTGCAAAATCAAAATGAGTTTGGTTAATAATAGCATACCCGATGTGCTGACTCATTATTGGAATGCCATCAAAGTTGGAACACTTATTCCCAAAGGCTTTAGTGATGCAGTCGAAGAAAAAGCTCCATTCCTTTCTGATATGTGCTCGTTTCAACTGTCCAAGCTTAGCCAAACTCTGCTCATACCCCAAATTAGCCATGAGCTGCTGTAGAGCTGATTCCTCCGGTGTTGAGAAAATGCAGCCTTCTGGTAAATGTAAAGTCTTACGAACTGTTCTAGGAGTTACCACATGCTCATCATCATTGACTTCAAAAACAATGCTGGGAGTACCAGTTGCACCACCATTATCAAAATGCCCAGTCCGCCAAAACGTCAGAACTTGTTGGCTTGAAAAGACTGAAGGCTGGGTCAATACATACCCAATTTCACTGTGTGCAAGAAGATCTTGCACAAAATGCAACTCAGACGGAGCTTCATCATGATTTAGGATTGCAGCATAATTGTTGGGAACGAACTTGGCTCCATCTATGATCAAATCCTTAGGTGCCATGAGAAAAATTGAAAATTAAGGTTGCCTGTAAGGTGTTTGATAAAATGTCTGTATGAAAAACAGTCGTCAGGAGATAAGAGAGAGTAAAAGCAAAAAAGGAGAGATCGAGTGTAAAAGTAAATAAAAGATTGTATAATCTTCTCTCTCTCTTACTTATACTTGGTTAAAAAAATAACCGTTGGACACCTGTCAGACATGCAGCAATAAAGAATAGTTAATGGGCACGGGAAAACAGTAATCATTACTTATCACATGCAGTTTTTCAAGAAAAAACCGTTCCACTTACCAAGTAATCCCATCAATTGAGGTAAGTCAGTTATAATTCAAAATTTAAACTGTTCCCACTTATTTAATCATTTTCACTGCAAAACCAATATTCTGTAAAAAAATTCAAGTGTGAGAATGACCAAAAAAAATAAATCAAGTAAACAAGTACTGATATTTTAAAATCAGAACTTAATTTAAATCAATAATTAAAATGGTCATCAGAATATGGTTTCTTAACTCGAAAAATGAATGCCTATCTCTGTGATTCTTCACACAAATTCTGATTTCGGTTCTTCAGGACTTATTTATCAGGAAAACAGTAATCATTACTTATCACATGCAGTTTTTCAAGGAAAAACCGTTCCACTTACCAAGTAATCCCATCAATTGAGGTAAGTCAGTTTTAATTCAAAATTTAAACTGTTCCCACTTATTTAATCATTTTCACTGCAAAACCAATATTCTGTAAAAAAATTCAAGTGTGAGAATGACCAAAAAAAATAAATCAAGTAAACAAGTACTGATATTTTAAAATCAGAACTTAATTTAAATCAATAATTAAAATGGTCATCAGAATATGGTTTCTTAACTCGAAAAATGAATGCCTATTTCTGTGATTCTTCACACAAATTCTGATTTCGGTTCTTCAGGACTTATTTATCAGAACTTCCATCAGAACTTGTCCTCAAAATTTATGCAATCTGACACATAAACTGTTCATCTAAAACAACATTGAACGTCACAGTAATTTTCATCATTCATATGGAGTGTAAGTGTGTGCATTAGGCAAAATATCAGACAAAGAGTAAAGTCTGATTCACTTCAGTACATCTTAGAAATAAGGCATAACTAAGAACTTTACTAAAAATCTATCATTATTCTGAAGTTTACTTTTGAATGAGTTCATGCATGAGTCCACCTCAACTATTTTGTGCTTATTTTATGCATCTTTTGAAATTCCATTTTACAGTGGCTTCTCAGTGTAAGTGAGACACGACTGCTTATCAGAATTTATGTTATTATCAGAGTATTTCTCCAGTAATCATAGAGTGTGAAAAGTCACTAAGAAAAATAATTATTTGCTTTTCTGATGCATATTACTTAATACCAGCAATGCACTTGAGTCGTGCCTTCCACATTTTTACTCTATATCTCAAAGGAGTACCTGATTTTTATTCTCTTTTCTTTTACTTTTTCTTTTGATGAGTGAGGTTTATCAACACTTAGTACATCCATCAGATTTACTAACATCAGAACTTAACAGATGAGAAGCATTATTCTAGTTTTTGACTTAGTAATAAGATATATAAAGTAAACGTGACTAAGCTCAATATCAGAATTTGCTTGTGTCAATAGATTTCCACATAAATAATTACTTCTAACATGGGATCTCTAGTATGTTAAAGACTACTAGGTCAGCATCAAGCATAGTTATCCTCATAGGATTGAATAGTCACATAAACAGTCATATCACTATCAGAGTTTAGAAATTCACATCAGACAACAATCAGTACTTAAACAATTTTCAATTAAGCACAGAATACATAAAGAGAGTAATTTCTGTAAATACTGATCATAAAGTCTGATGCATCAGAACAAAAGCTAAGCAGATTTAGAGAAAGAACCTGAAACCATTCCAAGTTCATTTACCAATCTTGTAAAAGTAGCTTCACACAGTGGTTTTATGAAGATATCTGCTAGTTGTTGATCTGTTGGAACAAAGTGCAATTCCACTGTACCTTCATCCACATGTTCCCTTATGAAGTGGTACCTAATACTGATGTGCTTTGTCATTGAGTGTTGAACTGGATTACCTGTCATAGCGATAGCACTTTGATTATCACAGTAAATAGGGATTTTAAAATATGTTAACCCATAATCCAGTAACTGATTCTTCATCCAAAGAATCTGTGCACAACAGCTTCCTGCAGCAATGTATTATGCTTCTGCAGTTGATGTGGAAATTGACTTTTGTTTCTTGCTAAACCAAGAAACCAATCTGCCTCCAAAAAATTGGAAGCTTCCACTTGTGCTTTTCCTGTCAATTTTGCAACCTGTAAAATCTGCATCTGAGTAACCTATTAGTTTAAAATCTGATTCTCTGGGATACCACAATTCCAGATCAGCTGTTCCCTTAAGATACTTGAAAATTCTTTTCACAGATGTTAAGTGAGGTTCTCTTGGATCTGCTTGAAATCTTGCACAAAGACAGGTAGCATACATGATATCAGGTCTACTAGAAGTTAGATAGAGTAGAGAGCCAATCATACCTCTGTAATCAGTAATATTTACTGATTTACCAGTATCCTTATCCAGTTTTGTTGCAGTGGCCATGGGAGTGGATGCACTTGAACAATCTTGCATTCCAAATTTCTTCAGCAAATTTCTGGTGTACTTGGTTTGATAAATAAAAGTGCCTTCTTCATTCTGCTTGACTTAAAGGCCCATAAAATAGCTAAGTTCCCCCATCATACTCATTTGATATCTTGACTGCATCAGTTTGGCAAACTTCTTGCACAGTCTGTCATTTGTAGAACCAAATATGATATCATCAACATATATCTGAACCAGAAGTAAGTCCTTTCCATGGTTGAGGTAGAACAGTGTTTTATCTATAGTTCCTCTGTTAAATCCATTTTCCAGAAGAAACTTAGCTAAAGTCTCATACCATGCTCTTGGAGCTTGCTTAAGGCCATAAAGTACTTTGTCAAGCCTGTAGACATGATTAGGATATTTGGGATCTACAAAGCCTGGAGGTTGTTCAACATATACTTCCTCCTCTAATTCTTCATTGAGAAAAGCACTTTTCACATCTATTTGAAAGACAGTAAACTTTTTGTGAGCAGCATAAGCCAAAAATATCCTTATGGCTTCCAATCTAACAACTGGTGCAAATGTTTCATTATAATCAATTCCTTCCTGTTGAGAATATCCTTTTGCAACCAACCTTGCCTTATTCCTTGTAATTATGCCATCACTATCAGTTTTGTTTCTGAATACCCACTTTGTACCAACAATAGATCTGTTCTTTGGTCTTGGCATTAGGGTCCAGACTTTGTTTCTTTCAAATTCATTTAACTCTTCCTGCATTGCTTGCACCCAATCAGTATCTTAAAGAGCTTCTTCCACTTTCTTTGGTTCAGTCTGAGAGAGAAAAGAATTGTAAAGACATTCACTTGAAGTAGCTGTTCTAGTTCTGACACCTGCATCAGGATTTCCAATAATTAAGTCAGGTGTATGTGATTTAGTCCACTTTCTTGCAGATGGAAGGTTTTCTCTAGAACTGGATGCTCCCACATGATTCATGCTATCTTCATTAACATTTTATGATGCTCCCCCTGAAACTATGCTCTCTGAGTTGGATCCTTCAGAATTAAGTTTTCAGAACTATCAGAACTTGGCTTATCAGAATTTGACGAATCAGAACTTGAAGAGCCAGTTGTATGTTCTGATGCTTCTTGAGATGTGGTTGGATCTTGAGTATGCCCCCCTGCATAGGTGCATCTTCCTTTGGCGTAGTCACCATAGTTTCAATAATATCAGAGTTTAATCCATCAGAGTTTGCAGTATCAGGATTTAGACTGTTAGGATTTTCAGTATCAGAATTTAAGTCTTCATTTTCAAATCTCAGCTGATCATGATCATTGAAATCTTCAAGTCCAGTAATCTACTTATCATCAAAAGAGACATTGATAGATTCCATGACCACTCTTGTTCTCAAGTTATAGACTCTGAAGGCTTTTGTGGAAAGTGGATATCCAACAAAGATTCCTTCATCAGCTTTTAGATCAAATTTGGATAGCTGTTCAGGATGAGTCTTAAGAACAAAACACTTGCATCCAAATACGTGAAAATACTTCAGATTTGGCTTCTTTTTCTTTACCATCTCATATGGTGTCTTTCCATGCTTGTTAATTAGTGTTGCATTCTGAGTAAAACAAGCAGTCTGCACAGCTTCAGCCCAGAAATAGGTTGAAAGCTTTGCTTCATCAAGCATTGTACATGCAGCTTCAATGAGAGTTCTATTCTTTCTTTCAACAACTCCATTTTGCTGTGGAGTTCCAGGAACATAAAATTCCTGCTTGATTCCAAGGTTTTTGCAGAACTCTTCCATTATCAAATTCTTGAACTCAGTACCATTATCACTTCTTATTATCTTCACAGAATCTTTGACCAATTTATCCAGTTGCCTGACATGATCAATCAAGATAGATGCAGTTTCACTTTTGTGTGCAAGAAATACACCCATGTGTATCTGGTGAACTCATCCACTATGACCATAGCATATTTCTTCTTTGCAATAGACATGATATTTACTGGACCAAATAGATCAACATGCATTAGGTGATAAGGCTCAAGAATTGATGATTCAGTCTTGCTCTTGAATGAGGATTTCCTTTGTTTAGCCTTCTGACAAGAATCACAGAGGCCATCAGGAGCAAATACTGACTTTGGCAATCCTCTCACAAGATCTTTCTTGACTAGTTCATTTATATTGTTGAAATTTAAATGAGAGAGTTTCTTGTGCCAATTCCAGCTTCCTTCAATTGATGCTCTACTCATCAGACAGATTGCAGAACCATCAGTACTTGTTGAAAGCTTGGCTTCATAAATGTTACCACGCCTGTATCCTTGCAGAACAACTTTGCCTGTAGATTTACTTACAACTTCACAGTGTTCTTCAAAGAAATCCACATGATAACCTCTGTCACAAATTTGACTAACACTCAGCAGATTGTGTTTAAGTCCTGAGACCAGAGCTACTTCTTTAATGATGACATTCCCAAGATTGATATTGCCATATCCCAATGTTTTTCCAATGTTGCCATCTCCATAAGAAACACTTGGGCCAGCCTTCTCCATAAAGTCTGATAGCAGGGCTTTATTTCCAGTCATATGTCCTGAACATCCACTGTCCAGAACTAGGATGTTTTTCCTGTTGCCCTGCAATCACAAAGACCACTAATGATTAGTTTTAAGGATCCAGGCTTGCTTGGATCCTTTGGCCTTATTAAGTTTGTTAACATTTGCAGCGGATTTAGCATCAGAGTTTATGTTAACATTTTTCTTATCAGAATTTACACTATCAGACTTTGAATCAGAACTTACACTAGAAGGAACAATGCTAACTTTCTTTAAAGAAGGTTTTATTTGATAATAATCATAGTACAAACTATGATATTCCTTACAAGTATAAATGGAATGCCATAAACTACCACAATAAAAACAAGGACTTTGTGGCTTATATCTAACAGACTGACTCTTAACTCCTGACTTTGATGGTAAGGAGTTTATGTTCTTATTCTTCCTACAAAAAGAAGCCAGATGGTTAGAACTTCCACAGGTTTATAATCATTGCTTTTATTCACACCTTCCTTTCCATTCCTATTTTTCCTAGGTGATTTTACCTTGTTTGCATTCTTAACATCTTTCAGCTTATGCTTAAGCTGCTTCTTTGTCATTAAGCTTACGTTTACTTCAGTTGTCTTTTCCTGGTTTAGTTTGTCAGAAGTTAATTCCTTTTTAACTTCTGATTTCTCAATATCAGACTTTACAACTACAAACTTAACAGGTTTTAACATTGGCTTTTGTTTAACAACTATAGGCTTAATATCTACAGTTCCTTTAACATTCTTACCATCTCCATAACCTAAGCCCTCTTTCCAGTTTTCACTACTTAACAAATTCTGAGTTGTTCTGCCAGAGTTAGTCCAAGTCCTGATAATCTCTCTTTCCTTTTCTAACTCAGCTTTTAGAGATTCATTCATTTTAAGCACTTCATCCCTAACATAGAAAGCATCATCTCTATCTTTCTGAGTTTGATGGAACATGACTAACTCTTTTTCTAAATAATCATTCCTCTTTTTGCAAGCATGATTTTCAGAAGTTAATCTTTCACATGTTAAAGTTTGATCTCTGTAGCTAATGAACATGGTTTTAAGATATCTTTTATGTAATCTGTTTTGATTTCATTGATATTAATAAAAGACTTGTTTTATTTTTATTACGGGCTCTATCTATTTAAGTGTTTAAATAAGATATACCATAGTTTAGAGTAAAGCTTTTATAGATTATGATGAGATCATAATAGTGAGACCTAAAAGATGATAACTCTAAACTTAAATAGTTCCTGGTCATATGATTACTAACTGGTAATTAATAATCCGCAAAGATCGGTACATACTATGCTTGCTTCATTTTGAAGGATGTCTGTTCTCATAGATATTTGTGTGGTGACACTATAGCTAGTATGTAGGTGCTTATTATAGAATAAGTTCACTGAACATGACTCGCACAGCTGAACAACTGATGGAGTTCACTCACGTGTCAGCAGTTGTTCACATAGTGATAGTTGTACAAGTATCCTTAGACTTGAGGTCATCATAGTCATCTTGTGTACACTGAACTATGCTTTGATTTAGTTATTAGTCTCCAGGGACAATTATTAGGGCTCTACTGGGTATAGGAATTTGTACACGAAGATAGTGTATGATCAATAAAGGATCTACCCCTTCCAGTGAAGGAAGCGAATGTTCAAGGCTGATCCACTTATACTAGTTCAGGAATCTCTGGCCAGAGTGAATGAAATTAGAAAGGAGTTTCTAATTTGCATAGAACTAAGCATAGTAAATGGTAAGCAAGTGATTAAATTAGATAGGCTTGACACAAGATCCATGCCTTGTATTTAATTAGGACATTGTAGGGTAGAAGGAGTTTATTGTACGGTAACTATTCACTGAATAGGTTCTTGGTATTCTAAGCAGTGAATTCGTATTATCCGGATAGTCGCGATATGCTGAGAAGTATCCCTCACGATGTAGAATAAATATGATTAATTAATTAATTATATTTAATAAATTAGAGAATTTATATAAATAATGATAAAATAGTTTTATTATTATTTATTTCTACTACCAGCTTAATATTGAACCTACAGGGTCATACCATAAAAAGAGAATGATTTAATGGTGGAGGAATTAATTAATAATGGCTGATAATTATTTATTTATAAAATAAATAATTAATTGGCAAATTTAATAATTGATTAAATGAGATTTAATTGATTATAAATTAATTAAGAAAAGTTCTTAATATTATTAATTAAGAATTTAATTTTTGGAAATTAAATCAAGAGAGAGAATTATTTCTAAAGTGTTTAGAAAAAGGATTAATAATTAAAAGGTATTTTAATTATTAATGAGAATAATAAATGGGTTAATAATAATAATATTTTATGGGAAAATTTCAGCTGAAAATTTTGCCTATAAATATACTATTATAAACCCTATTTTTATTCTAACCCAAAAATTTTAGAAAAACCTAATTTCTCCACCTCCTCCTCCTTAACGTCGTTTTCTTGGTGGATACCGGTGGAGTGCTTCACGTTTGAGGGGCAGCTGCTAAGAATCTCCGATCGTTGCTTTTGGATCGCTATTAAAGGTTAGTAATCGATTCATATGTTTTAATCACGATTTATATGCTTTTATTTGGATTTTATATGTGTAAAAGTGTTTTACCATGCCTCCGATGCGATTAAAATCCAACAATGGTATCAGAGCATAGGTTGTATGCATATAGACCTGTGGTAAAAATTTCAGAATTTTATGTGCTTGTATGAATTAATTATGATTTTTACAAGTTATATTATGGATTAATTATGTCTGATGAGAAATCATTTCTCAGAATAATTTTGAATGTTGATCTGGGTTCTACAAGTGTTGTAGATCTTCTGGGTATTTTTTTCATGATTTTATGATGTATAGATTTTTTATTATGAATTTTTGAAGATCTTGCAATTAAATTCGTAATTAAATAATCATGTATATATATATAAATTGTTAGTATGTATGTATATATCTGCATCTGTTGAATGTGCTGCTGTTGAAAGAAAGGCACATGTGATGTGCTACTGTGTCAGGTACGGCGCACGGAATTCCGTGCGAGAATAGTCGGCGGCGGCTGCTGCAGGCACATGTGGCGCGCGCGCGCGCGGGTGGGTGTCGCGCATTCCGGGAATGCGTTACACCCTGTGGCGCATTCGCGGAATGCGTTACACCTTTTAATGGCTTAAAAGGGTTGTAACGCATCACCGGAATGCGTTACAGAGCTAGTAACGCGTTCCTGTAATGCGTTACAGCCCATCTGTTATTTTTAAATTTGATTTCTGGGAGTTTCGTAACTCCGTTTTGGGCGTGCAATATATCGTTGGATTCGTTTTCCCGAGACGGATCTAATGGAGTGATCAAATTTTAGTTTATATAAAAGTTTTGAACTGTTTATATTTCCGAAAGTGTTTTAAAGCTGTTTTTAACTGTTTTAACTGCTTTTAAATGCTTCATGTGATACATAGAGATGTATAATGCTTAGACCAATATGCTAGATGATGTAACATGCCTACCTTGATGTTTATTCATCTTGATATATGTGATATATGCTTAGTTTATCATGCGATGATAGATTTAAGTGAACTTAAATGAACATAAGGCGTTTGTTAGACAACCTAGTATAGTGAAATTGTTTCATAACCTTAATAATAATATTATGAATACAATCATGAGATTCTTGTGTTTATGAAACACGTAATTGAATATGAATTTTCGATATGAGAGAAATGATGATTCTGTCAACAACAGATTTCTATCTGTAAGAAAGGGTTATTAAGTGACGCCTCTTGACAATGCTCCACCCGATCTGGGAATCATCTGATTATTGATTATTGATTTGAAATATTTAATTTAAAAGGAAGAATCTCTTTATAATATGATTATGATTGTAACGTAATATAATCCCTCTAAAATTAATTAATATCAAGTAGTAATTGGCCAATGACACAATGGGCTTGTGTCGGTCATAGCCTTCCAACATGATAGAAAAGTAGTTCTTATTTTTAAACCATTGTCGGTTCGTGCTACAGCCGAGGGCTTTGATTTCGAAATAAGAAATACTTGTCTATTACATAGACATGTGTACATTGAATAAGAATCTAAAGGTCGGTACGTGCCACAGCCGTGGGCCGTTGGAGACTGATTCAAATGTACGGAATGTTGGGTTAGACTTGACTTAGAATATTGAGTTTGTCGTACCACAGCCATGACTCAATTATTCAAGAGGCTAAAGTTTGATTAGGGAATAACATAAGATGTAATTGACAAGAGTTGTCTGCCTATTGAACATTACATGGTGGTTCGTGCTACAGCCGGGGTTGTGTAATGGAATGTAGGATCCCTATTCCCACTAGCATTATGAATGCTTAATTTTTCACGTAAGGGGTTGAATAAATTAGATAAACTAGTGGGAGCCACTTATGAATAAAGACCCGATTCATATAGTGTTTTAAAATAAAATCGAATATTTGCTAAGTGTTGTTATGTGTTTATCATTTACAGATTTACAATATACATTATGTCTTCTGCACTATCACTCAGGAGCATACTGGATGCTCAGAAGTTGACTGATCCTAATTATGCTGACTGGCTTCGAAACTTGAGAATTGTTCTCAGGATTGAGAAGATGGAATACGTGATTGACTCACCTAAGCCTACTGAACCTGCTATTGATACACATAATGATGAACATGTTGTATATCGTAAATGGGTAGATGATGCAAATGTTGCTCAGTGCATCATGCTAGCTTCCATGAACATTGAGCTACAGAAGCAACATGAGCATATGGATGCTCACACTATCCTCATACATCTACAAGAGTTGTATGATGTGGCAGGGAGGACAGCTCGATATGAGATATCGAAGGAGCTGTTCGGTTGTAGGATGTCTGAGGGATCATCTGTGAATGACCATGTACTTAAGATGATCAATTTGATTGAACGTCTTGGACAACTTGGTTTTGCCATGGATGGGGAGCTGAGCCAAGACCTGGTCTTGCAATCGCTTCCGAGTTCGTTCTCGCAGTTTGTTGTGAACTTTCACATGAATAAGTTGGATGTCAGCCTGCCTGAACTCCACAACATGTTGAAGACTGCGGAATCGAATTTTCCCCCTAAGAAGAGTTCTGTTCTTCTAATTGGTGAAGGTTCCAATCCTAAGAAAAGGAAGAGGAACCCTTCCAAGAAGAAGAAAGTAGGTGAGAAAACGCCGGTTCCACCAAAAGCTGAAGACCCCAAGAGCAAAGTTGTTTGCTTTCACTGTAACAAGGTGGGGCACTAGAAGAGGAACTGCAAGGTTTACCTTGCAGAATTGAAGAAGAAGAAGGGTAGTGAGACTACCGCTTCTGATTCAGGTATGTTCATGATAGAAGTGAATATATCATTAAATCAAATTTCTACTTGGGTATTAGATACCGCCTGTGGTTCTCATATCTGCAATTTGTTGCAGGGACTAAGGCGAAGTAGGACTCTTGAGGAAGATGAGGTGATTCTACTGATGGGAAATGGAGCAAGAGTTGCTGCTGAAGATGTAGAATCATTTCATTTACATATGCCTACGGGCAAGACTATTGTTTTAAATAATTATTATTTTGTTCCCTCGATTGTGAGGAATATTATTTCTATTCCCATGTTAGACTTGGTTGGATTTTCATTTATTATTGAGAATAATGAATGTTCTATTCTTAGAGATAATATTCTTTATGGACGTGGTACTTTAAATAATGGTCTGTATGAATGTGACATAATTTACTTCAGATTGAACAAACTAATAAAAGAAAAGGGATGATGAAAATCTCACTTCATTGTGGCACTGCAGTCTCCATTTAGTAGACATGGAGAGAGGGCTACAAATTTGCTAGGAATGGTACACACAGATGTATGTGGACCAATGTCTACGCAAGCCATGGGTGGATTTTCATACTTCATGACTTTCATGGATAATAGATCTAGATTCGGATATGTGTTTGATGAAACACAAGTCTAAAGCCTTTGAAAAGTTCAAAGAGTATAAGTATGAAGTGGAGAAACAAACCAAATATAGTATTATAATTATTCGATTAGATCGAGGTGGTGAATACTTGAATGGAGAGTTCTGGATTATCTCAAAGTAAATGGTATAGTCTCCCAGTGGACGCCTCCAGATTGGTATCTGAAAGGAGAAATCGAACTTTGTTAGACATAGTTCGGTCCATGATGAGCTATGCAAATCTTCCAGTATTCCTATGGGATTATGCATTGGAAACCTCAGCATATTTACTGAATAAGGTGCCTTCCAAATCTGTTCCTCAAACTCCGTATGAGATATGGAAAGAAAGGAAACCGAGTCTTAAACACGTTAAGATTTGGGGATGTCCAGCTTATGTCAAGTAAGTTGACCCAGATAAGCTGGAATATCGATCCGTAAAATGTAGTTTTGTGGGATATCTTAAAGAGACTTTAGGGTATTACTTTTACACCGATCATCGGGTGTTTGTCTCCAGACATGCTACCTTCTTGGAAAAGGAGTTTATCCTTGAAGGAAATAGTGGGAGCAAAATTGAACTTGATGAAGTTCAAGAACCACAAACTACTACGGATCAAGTGGAAACACCTGTTCTGACTGAACAACCTTCTGTGGAACAGCCCATTCGTAGGTCAGGGAGAGTGTCTCGCCAACCTGAGAGGTAATATGGCCTTATTATTGAGAATGACAATGAGTTGTCGATCATTGATGATGACGACCCTGTGACCTATAATGAGGCTATGAGTAGTGTTGACTCAGAGAAATGGCATAGTGCCATGAAATCCGGAATGAAATCTATGTATACGGGATACAAAAGAATGATTAGAGCAGATGGCCAGGTGGAGACCTTTAAGGCCAGGCTTTTGGGAAAAGGATTCAAACAAAGGCAATGGATTGACTTTGATGAAACCTTTTACTTGTAGCCCTGTTAAAATCAGTTCGGATTTTGCCTGCGATTGCTGCTTATTACGACTATGAGATCTGGAAAATAGCCAGATGGTTTTCTTTCCAAGAGAAATGAAAACCTAGTGTGTAAGCTGCTGCGAACCATATGTGGTTTAAAGCAAGCTTCTCGTAGATGGAACATCCGTTTTGATGAGACAATCAAAGAGTTTGGTTTTATGAAAAACGTAGATGAACCATGTGTCTACAAAAGGGTTAGTGGGAGTGCGATAACATTTCTTGTGTTGTATTAAAATAGAGTTGACACACATAATAAAATAGCAGACCCACTCACAAAGCTACTTTATGAAAGTCACTTTGATCGTCATAAAGACTAGATGGGTATTAGATACCAGAGTGATTAGCTTTAGTACAAGTGGGAGATTGAAAGGAATATGTCCTAAGTCCAATCATGTATTAGGATTTAGGAATAACTTTTATATAATATGTTTTAATTTCATTGATATTAATAAAAGACTTGTTTTGTTTTTGTTACGGGCTCTATCTATTTAAGTGTTTAAATAAGATATACCATAGTTTAGAGTAAAGCTTTTATGGATTATGATGAGATCATAATAGTGAGACCTAAAAGATGATAACTCTAAACTTAAATAGTTCCTGGTCATAGGATTACTAACTGGTAATTAATAATCCGCAAAGATCGGTACATACTATGCTTGCTTCATTTTGAAGGATGTCTGTTCTCATAGATATTTGTGTGGTGACACTATAGCTAGTATGTAGGTGCTTATTATAGAATAAGTTCACTGAACATGACTCGCACAGCTGAACAACTGATGGAGTTCACTCACGTGTCAGCAGTTGTTCACATAGTAATAGTTGTACAAGTATCCTTAGACTTGAGGTCATCATAGTCATCTTGTGTACACTGAACTATGCTTTGGTTTAGTTTTTTAGTCTCCAGGGACAATTATTAGGGCTCTACTGGGTATAGGAATTTGTACACGAAGATAGTGTATGATCAATAAAGGATCTACCCCTTCCAGTGAAGGAAGCGAATGTTCAAGGCTGATCCACTTATGCTAGTTCAGGAATCTCTGGCCAGAGTGAATGAAATTAGAAAGGAGTTTCTAATTTGCATAGAACTAAGCATAGTAAATGGTAAGCAAGTGATTAACTTAGATAGGCTTGACACAAGATCCATGCCTTGTATTTAATCAGGACATTGTAGGGTAGAAGGAGTTTATTGTACGGTAACTATTCACTGAATAGGTTCTTGGTATTCTAAGCAGTGAATTCGTATTATCCGGATAGTCGCGATATGCTGAGAAGTATCCCTCACGATGTAGAATAAATATGATTAATTAATTAATTATATTTAATAAATTAGAGAATTTATATAAATAATGATAAAATAGTTTTATTATTATTTATTTCTACTACCGGCTTAATATTGAACCTACAAGGTCACACCATAAAAAGAGAATGATTTAATGGTGGAGGAATTAATTAATAATGGCTGATAATTATTTATTTATAAAATAAATAATTAATTGGAAAATTTTATAATTGATTAAATAAGATTTAATAGATTATAAATTAATTAAGAAAAGTTCTTAATATTATTAATTAAGAATTTAATTTTTGGAAATTAAATCAAGAGAGAGAATCATTTCTAAAGTGTTTAGAAAAAGGATTAATAATTAAAAGGTGTTTTTAATTATTAATGAGAATAATAAATGGGTTAATAATAATAATATTTTATGGGAAAATTTCAGCTGAAAATTTTGCCTATAAATATACTATTATAAACCCTATTTTTATTCTAACCCAAAAATTTTAGAAAAACCTAATTCTCTCCACCTCCTCCTCCTCCTTAACGTCGTTTTCTTGGTGGATACCGGTGGAGTGCTTCACGTTTGAGGGGTAGCTGCTAAGGATCTCCGATCGTTGCTTTTGGATCGCTATTAAAGGTTAGTAATCGATTCATATGTTTTAATCACGATTTATATGCTTTTATTTGGATTTTATATGTGTAAAAGTGTTTTACCATGCCTCCGCTGCGATTAAAATCCAACATATCATCAGTATGAAAGGCATAAGTAGTTTGAGGTAGCTTTAACTCAGCAGCTTCAGAACTGCTTTCAGCACTTGCCATATCAGCATTTGCCATCAAGGCACAATTCTCCTCACTTTCAGAATCTGAGGTGTCTGTCCAGCTTTTCTTCTTTGTTACAAGAGCCTTACCTTTGTCACTCTTCACTTTCTTGCAATCAGGAGATATGTGGCCTTTCTCACCACAATTGTAATATTTGACATTTGTGTAATCTCCTCTGTCAGACTTTCCTCCTTTGCCTTCAGATTTTCTGATATTCTTCTTATCAGAACTTGCACCTCTCTTGGAAAACTTCTTTCCCTTCCTGAACTTCCTGTATACAATCTTCGTGATTCCTTTCACCATAAGAGCACACAGCTTCATCATCTCTTCATCAGCATCCGTCTCAGGCAAGCTTTCAGATTCTGAGTCATCATCATTATCAGAACTTGATGACTCAGTATTACTTTGTGAAGAGAGCTTTACCCTTGCCTTTCCTTGAGGTAGCTGCCTTGGGGGATTCTTCTTCAGCCTTAAGAGCAACTGTCCTTGACTTTCCTCCTTTCCTCTTGCTTCTTTGTTCCATCTCAAGTTCATGAGTCTTGAGCATCCCATAAATTTCATCAAGAGTCATTTCATCAAGATTATAGTTGTCTCTTATTGTTGTTGCCTTCAAATCCCAGTTTTCAGGAAGAGCCAACAGGAATTTAAGGTTTGAATCTTCAAGATCATACTCCTTATCAACCAGTGACAAATCATTCAAGAGTTTGACAAATCTATTATATAAATCAGTCAATGACTCATTAGCCTTTGAGTTAAAGTGTTCATACTCTTGAGTGAGTATTGTCTTCCTGTTCTTCTTAATCGTATCAGTTCCCTGACATCTTGTTTCCAAGGCATCCCACATCTCCTTTGCAGTCTTGCAGTTTATTACCCTGTTTGACATTACATTATCAATGGCACTATGCAGTAAGTGTCGTACCTTAGCATCCTTAGCAATTGATGCGATATCTTCAGCAGTGTAGTCACTCTTCTCCTTTAGTACTGACTTTGCTGCTTCACCTGCAACTGCAACAACAAGCTTGGTTGGTTTGTGAGGCCCTTCCTTGATTCTATCAAGATATTCAGGATCTGTAGCTTCCAGAAACATAGTCATCCTCACCTTCCATATGGGATATTCAGATGGTCTCAATATGGGAACTCTAATAGCCTCATATCGGCTATGGATTTGTGTCTTTGGAGGTTCTTCAGTTTTGGTGGGCTTAGATGGAGTTTCTACTTCAGACATGATTATTTTTGGATCTTAAACTATTTGTGTGTTAACAGATAAGCTCTGATACCACTTGTTAGGTCATACACACTGTAGAGGGGGGTGAATACAGTATATAACACAATCAAATCGAACTTTAATAACTCAAGTAACAGAAAACAAACTTTATTCAAAACAATAAACTCGGTTACAGTATGGAACTGTCCTCTCTCAGTGATGAACAAATATCACGAGAGCTGCTAGGGTTACAATAAATAATCTTCTCGATAATGATAACACTTATAGTATAAACTCTATGTCTGTGTTTATATACTACACCGTTACAAGATAATCGCTAATTGATATGGAATATAATTCTGCTTCCTAAAATATATCAATCAGATATCTTTTCATCCAAGTATTCTATTCTTCATAGAATTCCTTCTTCATGAATATCTCTTCTTACATTTGTCTTGATCTTCTCTTCCTGTAAATCAGCTGCCTTCCTTATCTGAACGTTTCCTTTAAGTCCTGATATTATCTTCTGATAAATATCTCCTGAACCTTAAGTACTGATGACTTAAGTTCTGACTTCAGTATAAGTGCTGATTTCAGTTAAGTATTGATTTGTCCTGTTTAAGTAAGATCTGAAAAACTAAACATAAATCATATTAGTCATGACATTATCAAATATATCTAACACATTGAGTACCCCTGACTTGTCGTAACTGTATTGATTGCATCAACCAATAATTTTGCATCTGATTCAAATATGCATATAGTCACCCTCCAGTTTTTAGTCCAGGCCAGAGCTTCCTTTAATCTCATTGCTTCAGCAATCTTCGGTTAAAAGCCCACCTGCAGCCGCTTTGTTCTTGCTATAAGGAATTGACCTGCATCATCCCTTACTATACATCCCAGACCAGTAACATCTCCTTCTATATCACATGCTGCATCCGTATTTATCTTCACCCATTGCTCCGGTGGTTTGCATCATAAATTAACCCTTCGATGCTGTTGTCTCCTGTTTTGATCACTGTCCTCAGTGGCCTTGACCCACTCTGTTTTCATATTTAGCGCCATTGATTTCACACTAAAACTTGACATTGACACTTTCTCCCAAGTCCATCTATTTCTCCTGTACCATAACGACCAACATATTAGAGAAAACATGCCTCTCTGTTATGTACCACCTTTCTGAAAGACTCTCTTAGTTACTTGAAGTAACGTATCTCTTGGTAGCACTATGATCAAGCCTAACATGCCTATATCTGCCCAAACTGCTCGAGCAAACTCACACTGAAATAAAACATGCAAGTTGTTCTCAACATGTATTCGACACCACACACATTTATCCTCTATATTAACCCTTTTAGTGATAAGGTTGGTAGCTGTTGGCAGAATTTCCTTACACATCCTCTAAAGGAAATTTACAATTTTTCCAGGCAACTTGAGTCCCCAGACTTTCCTCCAAAAATCTCTATCTCGACACTCACTTTCACCTTTGATTTCATGATAACAACTCTTTACCGTAAATTTGCCCCTGTTATCAAATATTCAATACCACGAATCAGGCCTTTTAGTTATAGGTATATGTACCTGCTTTATCAACCTTTTATCTCTCTCATTGCATAAGTCGTCCAAGATTTCCTCATCCCATTCCGTTTGTTCAGTATTCATGATACCAACAACTGTAACCTGATTCAATTACGGATGCCTATCAGATGTCATAAAGTCATTTTCATTGCAGGGCAATCATGGATCTTGCCAAGCCAAAGTATTACATCCATCTCCTATTTTCTTTCTCTAACCTTTACGTACAACATCTTGAGTCTCCAAAATACTCCGCCAAATATAACTTGGATTATTACCAATTGAAGCATTTAAGAAATCAATGTGTGGGTAATATATTTCTTTCATCAATGTTGTAACAATAGGGTTGCTGTTGTGTAATAGTCTCCAGGCCTGCTTTGCCAATAATGCAATGTTAAAATCTCTGAGCTTCTTAAATCCAAGTCCACCTGCCTCTATAACCTCACATAACCTGTCCCAAGAGAGCCACCTTATACCTCCACTAATTATTTTCCCCCCACTAAAATGCATTGAATTTGCGTTCAATTCCATCATATATTTCCATTGGAACTAGCATCAAGCTCATCCAGAAATTAGGTACAGTTTGAGCTGAGTTTTTAATAATAACACCTTTCTAGTCTTTGACAATGTATGGTTCCACCATGTCTGTAATTTTTGCTCCACTTTATCAAGTAGGAATGAAAACGTTGCAACTCGATTACGACTGACAACCATAGGCATACCCAAGTAAATCCCTGGTATGTCGATTTCCCTTACCCCCAGCTTTGCACACACTTTTGTTCGATCATCCACCTTGTATTAGGGGAAAATACTATAGTAGATTTTCTAAAGTTGATTTTCTGCCCCGATATCAACTCGTATATGTGCAAGATACGTTTCATATTATCAGCTTTTGTCTTCGTAGCTCTCAGGATAAGGTAACAATCGTCTACAAAAAATAGGTGTGAGATGTATGGTGCATTTTTTGCCACTGTACACCCATGAATAAGACCATTATCGACACTTCTTCGTATCATTGCACTTAGACCCTCCACACACATTATACATATTTGGAGAAATGGGGTCTCCTTGACGTACCCCACGTGATGGAATTACCTTTCCAATTTCACGTCCATTATGTGAAAATCCATAGGAAGCAGTCGATATAAACGTCATTACCCCGAATATCCATAAATCATGAAAACCAAACCGTTCCATCATGTTTCTAATAAAACTCCATTCCAATCGATCATAGGCCTTTGAGATATCTATTTTCAATCCCGCTAATCCCCTGTTTCCTTGTGTACGTCTTTTCATGTAATGGTTAACTTTAAAGGCAATTATTGCACTATCTGTCAACAATCTTCACTCCACAAAAGCACTTTGTACCTCAGAAATCACCGACCCCAAACAAGGTTTTAATCTATTCACCATTAATTTTGAAAAGATTCTAACCAGCACATTACACAGAGAGATGGGTCGTAATTCTGTCATGTTTTGTGGTTCTTTAACCTTAGGAATTAAACGTACCACAACATGATTAACATTATTAGGTAATTCACCAGTTTGCATAAATTTTTGGCAGAAAACAACCACATCATTGCCTACAATACTCTAAAAGGTCTGATAGAAACCTGGGTTTAGTCCATCCGGTCATGGCGGCTTATCCGGATGCATGGAAAAGGCTGCTTCTTTTACCTCCTCAGGCGTAATCTCTTCCAGTAGATTCTCATTGTCCCTAGACGATACCATGTTAACTCTTTCTCTATCACTTAGCCTCCCGTCCACCACTTGAGCCTTAAATAATTCTGAGAAGTAATTTTCAATAACTTCATTAATCTCCTCAGTTGTTTCTTTTCATTCCCCTTTTTCATTCCTAATCCGCTGCATTGTATTTATCTTCTTTCTACCAGAGGCATAACTATGAAAAAACCGCATGTTTTTATCCCCTCCTTGTAACCAAAATTGTTTAGCGCGTTGTTTCCAATAAGTTTCCTGCTTCTCTAGTAGCTTCATATACTCCCATCGAACATCATTGTACGACTGAATGCCTTGCATATCCCGTCTAGAACTTAGCTTACACAGCTTTTCACGACATCTGCTGAGTTGTATCTTGTATTCTCGACTTATACCTCCCCCCCACTCCAGTAGCTTATTACAACAAGATATAATTTTTGTTGTTAAGTCTCGATTCTCTTCCTCTTGCCAGCAGTTCTTCACAATTTCTCTGCAATCTTTTTCTTTAATCCAGCTATTTTCAAATCTGAATCTTCTTCCTTTAACCTCATAAACTTTTTTCTTCATATTTAGAAACAGTGGTAAGTGGTCAGATGTGGACACTTCCAAAACTTTAATTTCCGCCTCAGGAAACATAATTTGCCAAGCATTATTTGTAATAACACGATCTAAACGTTCTTGTACCTACCCATTGTTTCCTCGTGATTTTTCCCACATATATTTTTCACCTTTGAATCCTAAGTCACTCAAACCGCCTGCAGTAATTGTATCCCCAAAACCTACCAGTAAATTTCGTGGGTGTATCCGACCTCCTCTTTTTTTATCTGCATATAACATGTCATTGAAGTCTCCTATTACGCACCACGGAAGTGTTGATCTAGTGGCTAACTCCTTAAGAATATCCCATGATTTTCGTCTTCTCTCCCCATCAGGACAACCATAAAACCCCGTGTATCTCCAGCGTCCAACACTACTATTCTCCACTTCAAAATCAATGTAATGTTTACTTCCATCTAAGACTGTACATCCATTCTCATTTTTCCACAGCAAAGCCAAATCACCGCTATGTCCTTGAGCTTCTATACCCCACCATCGCGCAAAGTGCAAGCTTTTTCAAATTTCTTCTATTTTATTAAACTTTGATAATATTTCAGAAAGGAAAATAATGCTAGGTTGTAGTTGTTGGGTAATTTCTTTCAAGAACCGAACTACACATGGATTACCCAGCCCACGAAAATTCCAGGCTAGCAAACTCATTGTTGAAGGAGGGCCTGGAGCACAGGACCCGCCTCTTGCACGTTTTTTGGCCCAACACATAAATTTGGGTCCATTATGTTATCCAGCCCAAAAGCTAATATTTGATTTCGCCATCAACTCTTTTCCTTTTAATATCCATTATTATCCTATCATTTTCAAAAACATTATTCCCTCTATTATCTTCTCCCTGATTTCCTGTGCTATTCAAATTTCTGTTAGCCAGCCAAATCCCCCCCGGGTTCCTCGTGATTTTCGCAAATCTTTCCATCTATTTCCATAAATTTCATAACTACCTTGCTCCCCGCCTGCATGCTGGTTGACTCTGTTTTCCGATCCTCTGTGCTAGTCATCACCGCTGTATTCCTTAACCATTTCGTACCTAAATTCTGTTGTTTGCCTCCCTTCATTGGTGCTCTAAGCCAAGTACCATATGCCTTTTCAACAACTTTATTCGGGTGTGCATACACTACCGAACAATCTCTCTCAGAGTGTCCCAAGATTTCACATACAAAACAAAATAAGCTCAGAGGTTCATACTTAAAGTTCACCCAGTTCCATTCCCCACCTTCTCTTTTTATATTCATTCTCCGTTTAATAGGTTTCTCCACATCCAATGTAACACGGATACGAAAATACATTTTCCATGCTCCATTAATATTTATAGGATCAGACTTAATGAACGTACCAATGAATCCACCTATGTTCTGTAAGAGCTTTTCCGATACAACCCCTTCGGCAAATCATAGATTTGTACCCATATATCCATAGTATTTAAAGAGACAACATGTGGATTCTCATTTTCTCCCAGTACATGATATATTAGCAAGCTCTGTTCAAAAGTCCAGGGCCCCCCTTCAATAACCTTTTGCAGATAAAGTTTATGAAAGAAAACAAACGAGAATCGTTGTTCACCCAAGTCATGAATCTCCA